>NC_074665.1:24343182-25073182 GCF_029448725.1 Salvelinus fontinalis
ACATATAATCTTAGTAAAAATTCCCTGTCTTAGGCCAGTTAGAATCACCACTTTATTTTAAGAATGTGAAAAGTCAGAATAATAGTATAGAGAAAGATTTATTTCAGGTTTTATTTCTTTCATCACATTCCCAGTGGGTCAGAAGTTTACATACACTCAATTAGGATTTGGTAGCATTGTCTTTAAATTGTTAAACTTGGGTCAAACGTTTTGGGTAGCCTTCCAAAAGCTTCCCACAATAAGTTGGGAGAATTTTGGCCCATTTCTCCTGACAGAGTTGGTGTAACTGAGTCAGGTTTGTTGGCCTCCTTGCTCGCACATGCTTTTACAGTTCTATAGGATTGAGGTCAGAGCTTTGTGATGACCACTCCAATACCTTGACTTTGTTGTCCTTAAGCCATTTTGCCAGAACTTTAGAAGTATGCTTGGGGTCATTGTCCATTTGGAAGACCCATTTGCGACCAAGCTTTAACTTCCTGACTGATGTCTTGAGATGTTGCTTCAATATATCCACATAATTTTCCTGCCTCATGATGCCATCTATTTTGTGAAGTGCACGAGCCCGTCCTGCAACAAAGCACCCCCACAATATGATGCTGCCACCCCCGGGCTTCACGGATGGGATGATGTTCTTCGGATTGCAAGCCTCGTCATTACCTGTTTCCTCCAGCATCTTCACAAGGTCCTTTGCTGTTGTTCTGGGATTGATTTGCACTTTTCGCACCAAAGCACATTCATCTCTAGAAGACAGAACGTGTCTCCTTCCTGAGCAGTATGACGGCTGCGTGATCCCATGGTGTTTATACTTGAGTACTATTGTTTGTACAGATGAACGTGCTACCTTCAGGAGTTTAGAAAATGCTCCCAAGGATGAACCAGACTTTTGGCAGTCTACAATTCTTTTTCTGAGGTCTTTGCTGATTTATTTGAAGTTAGGCCTTGAAATACATCTACAGATACACCTCCAATTGACTCAATTGATGTCAATTAGCCTATCAGAAGCTTCTAAAGCCATGACATAATTTTCTGCAATTTTCAAGCTGTTTAAAGGCACAGTCGAGTTAGTGTATGGTAACTTCTGACCCACTGGAATTGTGATACAGTGAATTACAAGTGAAATAATCTGTATGTAAACAATTTTTGGAAAAATTACTTGTGTCATGCACAAAATAGATGTCCTAACCGACTTGCCAAAACTATAGTTTGTTAACAAGAAATTTATGTTTGAAAAACATTTTTAATGTCTCCAACCTAAGTGTATGTTAAATTCCAAATTCAACTCTATATACAGTATATTGGATGGGATGTATAGACAATACGGACAGTATATGGATAGAATATGTAGTATATCTGAATAATAGTATATGTACAGAAATAGTTAACTTCTTAGCGCTAGGGGTCAGAATCCTTTTTTTAATTTTTTTATAACGTGCCCAACATAAACGGACATTTTTTCTGGCCCAGATCGTAGAATATGCATATAATTTACAGATTAGGATAGAAAACACTCAAAAGTTTCCAAAACTCAAAATGTTGTCTGTGAGTATAACAATACTTATTCTGCAAGCGAAAACCTGAGAAAATGTAACCCGGAAGTGATATTTAAAAAAGAAGAAAATTTGTTCCCTGGCCCGTCTAACCTCCATTTAAGGTGCATGGTATAGTGCCCGGGTGGTAGCCGTCTAGTGACGTCTGAGGTCCTTGATGATCTTCCTGACCTTCCTGTGACACTGGGTGTTGTAGATGTTAGGGGGAGCTGAGTGCGCACCCTTGTGGGGCCCCTGTGTTGAGGATCAGAGTAGTGGAAGTGTTGTTGCCTACATTCTCCACCTTGGGGCGACACGTCAGGAAGTCCAGACCCAGTTGCACAGGATGGGGTTCAGACCCAGGGCCCCGAACTTAATGATGAGCTCGGAGGTTACGATGGTGTTGAAGGCTGAGCTGGAGTCAATGAAAAGCATTCTTACATAGGTATTCCTCTTGTCCAGATAGGATAGGGCAGTGTGCAGTGCGATGGCGATCGCGTCGTCCTTGGATCTTTTGGGGCGGTATGCAAATTGCAGTGGGTATGGCCTGTCGGGTAAGGTGGAGCTGATATGATCCTTAACTAGCCTCTCAAAACACTTCATGATGACAGAAGTGAGTGTTACGGGGCGATAGTAATTTAGATACTCTGGTCGAAATGCTGATGATTTACCATTATTACCATTACCATTATTTACTCTAATATCCAAAAGTTCTTTATGGAGGTACGTAATAATGCAAAGGACGTTCTGAGCTAATACGATGAGAAATAACACCAGAAAATAGCTAAATACTGCAAAGTTGCTTTGGAGCCACGAACAGGGCGACCATGTCTACCGGCGCCATCTTGTAGTCAGCTAATCATCAAGCCCTCAATGAGTTGAATCGGGTGAGTTTGTCTGGGGCTACAAACAATATTTGCGCTCTTAGGGGTACTTGAGGACTGGAGTTTGTCCTCTGGTCACACTGTGTCATACCGCTCAGTCACACATGCAGTGCATGCGAACACAGAAAAAAAGACAAACACATACACAAACATCAACCCACTATCTGACACCATCACTTTACAAGTGACTAGTTTAATCGCGGCCAATCACAAGAGGTCATAATTAATACTCCAATACAGACACTAATAAACAAGTTTAAATTGCAAGCATAATCAAATGATGCAAACATCCACGAGTTACTAAAGTTCACAGCCGCCACTGACAATTTCTTAATTGTATTCAGTCATTCATGGCAATTTTATTAACATAGAGCTGATGTCTCCTGCCCTGCCACTGTCACAGCACCAGGGATCTAATTTCATTATTTTCCACAAGATTTGCTTGACTACTACTACCATTCTACTGCCGTGCCAGTCCAGATGTTTATGCTATTTAAATTAGGAAGCAAAGCCTGTTGTGTAAACATAATTAAAGAAAGTTTAGTTTTTCCCTTGCCCTCCCTTTGTCTTCACCCCCCACCTTTTATTTCTCCTCATCCCCTCCTCTCTCCATAAGTTTAGTTCATTAGACAACTTTCAATTAACACCAGAGCCACATGTTCCCCCATCCAGCGCGACAGGCCTCCACAGTTCTGTGACTACGCACAGGACCGTGAAGTGTAGAAATGGTCTCCTGACTCAGGTGCACACATGCGCGCAAACGCACACACATACAGACACACACAGTGCATTCGGGAAGTATTCATGACCCATTTACTTTTTCCACATTTTGTTACCTTACAACCTTTTTCTACAATGTCTACTCCTGGCTAACGTCTCTGTGGCTACTCCTGGCTAACGTCTCTGTCCCAAAGCAAGCACCAGTTAGCCTGGAGCTAGCCTCGACCTAGGGCCATCTCCTGGCTAGCCGAAGCGATCCATCAGACATTTCCTGAGCTTCAATACCTCTTATACCAATTGCCCTGGACCCTTTGCTGCCGACATGGAGCCCCGCCGATCCATCACAATTGGTCTGCCAACGTAGGCTCTCCCGTTGCGACGTCCAGCTGAGGCCCACCTGCTCTCTCCGGCCTGCTAGCTCTCTGAATCGCTGTGTCTCCAGCTCGCCTAGCTACTCACTGGACCCTATGATCACTCGGCTACACATGCTTCTTCCTAATGTCAATATGCCTTGTCTATTGCTGTCTTGGTTAGGGATTATTGTTTTATTTCACTGTAGAGCCTCCAGCACTGCTCAATCTGCCTTAGCTATCCTATCATAGGATATGAAACTTTTCAGGGAAGTCAGGAACCAATATAGTCAGTCAGTTAGGAAAGCTAAGTCTAGCTTTTTCAAACAGAAATCTGTTCCCTGTAGCACTAATTCCAAAAGGTTCTGGTATACTGTAAAGTCCATGGATAATAAGAGCACCTCCTCCCAGCTGCCTACTGCACTGAGGATAGGAAACACTGTCACCACCGATAAATCTATGATAATCGTTCATTTCAAATAGCATTTTTCTACGGCTGGCCACGCTCACTTCCTGGCTACCCCTACCTCGGCCAATATCTCAGCACCCCTCTCAGCAACTTGCCCAAGCCCTCCCTCATCTCCTTCACCCAAATCCAGACAGCTGATGTTCTGAAAGAGCTGCAAAATCTGAATCACTACAAATCAGCTGGGCTAGACAATCTGGACACTCTCTTTCTAAAATTATCTGGCGAAATTGTTGCAACCCCTATTACTAGGCTATTCAACCTCTCTTTCGTATCGTCTGAGAGCCCTAAGGATTGGAAAGCTAACGCGGTCATCCCCCTTTCAAAGGGGGAGACACTCTAGACTCAAACTGTTATTGATCTATATACATCCTGCCCTGCTTTTCTGAAATTTCGAAAGCCAAGTTAACAAACAGATCACCGACCATTTCGTATCCCACCGTACCTTCTCCACTATGCAATCTGGTTTCCGAGTTGGTCATGGGTGCACCTCAGCCACGCTCAAGGTCCTAAATGATATCATAACTACTATCGATAAAAGACAGCACTGTGCAGCCATCTTCATCGACCTGGCCAAGGCTTTCGACTCTGTCAATCACCACATTCTTATCGGCAGACTCAAAAGCCTTGGCTTCTCAAATGACTGCCTCACCTGGTTCACCAGCAACATCTCAGATAGAGTTCAGTGTGTCAAATTGGAGGGCCTGTTGTCCGGACCTCTGGCAGTCTCTATGGGGGTGCCACAGGGTTCAACTCTCGGGCCGACACTTTTCTCTGTATATATCAATCATGTTGCTCTTGCTGCTGGTGATTCTCTGATCCACCTCTACGCAGACGACATCATTCTGTATACATCTGGCCCTTCTTTGGACACTGTGCTAACAAACCTCCAAACGAGCTTCAACGCCATACAACACTCCTTCCATGGCCTCCAACTGCTTTTAAATCCTAGTTAAACTAAGTGCATGCTCTTCACCCGATTGCTGCCCGCACCCTCCCGCAAGAATAGCATCACTACTCTGGACGTTTCTGACCTTGAATATGTGGACAACTACAAATACCTAGGTGTCTGGTTAGACAGTAAACTCTCCTTCCAGACTCACATTAAGCATCGCCAATCCAAAGTTAAATCTAGAATTGGCTTCCTATTTCGCAACAAAGTCTCCTTCACTCATGCTGCCAAACATATCCTCTGACTATCCTACCCATCCTTGACTTCGGCGATGTCATTTACAAAATAGCCTTCAACACTCGTCTCAGCAAATTGGATGTAGTCTATCACAGTGCCATTCATTTTGTCACCAAATCCTCATTTACTACCCACCACTGCGACCTGTAGGCTCTCGTTGGCTGACCCTCACTACATATTCGTCACCAAACCCACTGGCTCCAGGTTATATTTAAGTCTCTGCTAAGTAAAGCCCCATCTGATCTCAGCTCACTGGTCACCATAGCAACACCCATCCATAGCATGCGCTCCAGCAGGTATATTTCACTGGTCATCCCCAAATCCAACACTTGCTTTGGCCGCCTTTCCTTACAGTTCTCTGCTGCCAATGACTGGAACGAATTGCAAAAATAACTGAAGCTGTAGTCTTATATCTACCTCTAACTTGAAGCATCAGCTGTCAGAGCAGCTTACCGATCACTGTACCTGTACACAGCCAATCTGTAAATAGCACAGCCAACTACCTAATCCCCATATTATTACTTACCCTTTTGCTCTTTTGCACCCCAGTATCTCTACTTGCACATCATCATCTGCACGTCTATCACTCTAGTGTTAATGCTAAATTGTACTTATTTCGCATCCATGGCCTATTTATCACCTATCTCCCTACTCTTCTACTTTTGGACACACTGTACATAGATTTTTCTATTGTGTTATTGACCGTACGTTTGTTTATGTGTAACTCTGTGTTGTTGTTTTTGTCACACTGCTTTGCTTTATCTTGGTCAGGTCGCAGTTGTAAATGAGAACTTGTTCTCAACTGGCCTACCTGGTTAAATAAAGTTGAAATAAAATACGTAAATAAATCAAAATGATTAAATCGTTTTTCCCCCTCATCAATCTACTCACAATACCCCATAATGACAAAGCAAAAACAGGTTTTTCGTTTTTTTTGCATATATATATTTTTTAATTAACTGAAATATCACATTTACATAAGTATTCAGACCCGTTACTCAGTACTTTGTTGAAGCACCTTTGGCAGCGATTACAGCTTCGAGTCTTCTTGGGGTACGACGCTACAAGCTTGGCACACCTGAATTTGGGGAGTTTCTCCCTTTCTTCTCTGCAGATCCTCTAAAGCTATGTCAGGTTGAATGTGGAGCATCGCTGCACAGCTATTTTCAGATCTCTCCAGAGATGTTTGATCGGGTTCAAGTCCGGGCTCTGGCTGGGCCACTCAAGGACATTCAGAGACGTGTCCCGAAGCAACTCCTGCATTGTCTTGGCTGTGTGCTTAGGGTCATTGTCCTGTTGGAAGGTGAACCTTTGCCCCAGACGGAGGTCTTGAGCGCTCTGGAGCAGGTTGTAATCAAGGACCTCTCTGTACTTTGCTCCTGTCTTTCCCTCGATACTGACTAGTCTCCCAATCTCTGCCGCTGAAAAACATCTCCACAGCATGATGCTGCCACCAATATGCTTCACCACGGGGGACCCACGGGGGACCAGGATGAATATGTATGAACTTTCCAATTTGTAAGTCGCTCTGGATAAGAGCGTCTGCTAAATGACTTAAAATGTAAATGTAAACCATAGGGATGGTGCCAGGTTTCTTCCAGACGTTACACTTGGCTTTCGGGCCAAATAGTTCAATCTTGGTTTGATCAGACCAGAGTATCTTGTTTCTCATGCTCTGAGAGTCCTTTAGGTGCCTTTTGGAAAAAACTTCAAGTGGGCTATCATGTGCATTTTACTGAGGAGTGGCTTCTGTCTGGCCACTCTAACATAAAGGCCTGATTGGTGGAGTGCTGCAGAGATGGTTGTCCTTCTAGAAGGTTCTGCCATCTCCACAGAGGACATCTGGAGCTCTGTCAAAGTGACCATCGGGTTCCTGGTCACCTCCCTGACCAAGACCCTTCTCTCCCGATTGCTCAGTTTGGCCAGGTGGACCAGCTCTAGGAAGAGTCCTGGTGGTTCCAAACTTCTTCCATTTAAGAATTTGATGGAGACCACTGTGTTCTTTGGGACCTTCAATGCTGCAGACATTTTTTGCTACCCTTCCCCAGATCTGCGCCTTGACATCCTGTCTCGGAGTCCTACAGACAATTCCTTCACCCTCATGGCTTGGTTTATGCTCTTGTCACGTTCCTGACCTATTTCTGTTAGTTTATGTGTGTTAGTTGGTCAGGATGTGAGGTTGGGTGGGCATTCTATGTTTTCTGTTTCTGTGTTGGTTTTTGGGTTGCCTGGTATGGCTCTTAATTAGAGGCAGGTGTTTGGCGTTCCTCTAATTAAGAGTCATATTTAGGTAGGCGTTGTCACAGTGTTCGTTGTGGGTGATTGTCTTCCGTGTCTGTGTCTGTACACCACGCGGGACTGTTTACGGTTTGTTCAGTTTGTGTAGCCTATGTTCCTATTCGTGCGTTTTTCTTGTTTTATTAAGTACGTCGTCTAGGTCTGTCTACACCGTTTGTTGTTTTTTGTTAGTTTAATCAAGTTCGTGTTTTTGTTAAATAAATATGTCTGTTCTCTACGCTGCGCCTTGGTTCCCTCAATACTCCTCCTCTTCCGAAGATGAAGAGGAGGAGGACTGCCGTTACAGAATCACCCACCAAGAATCCAGAACCAAGCAGCGTAATTTGGAGCAACGGGGAAGTATACAGGACTTGTGGAGTTGGGAGCAAATATTTAACGGAGAAGGACCATGGGCTAAAGTGAATCACCGTCCATGGGAACAGCTGGAGGCAGCTCGGAGAGTGGAGGAAAAGAGAGAGAGGAACCGGAGTTATGAGGGAACGCGTCTTGCACGGAAGCCCAAAAAGCCCTATGAGTAACACCCAAAAATTTCTTGGGGGGGGGCTAAGAGGTAGTGGGCCAAGGGCAGGTAGGAGACCTGCGCCCACTTCCCAGGCTTACCGTGGAGAGCGGGAGTACGGGCAGGCGCCGTGTTACGCAGTAGAGCGCACGGTGTCTCCTGTACGAGTGCATAGCCCAGTGCGGGTTATTCCACCTCCCCGCACTGGTAGGGCTAGATTGGGTATTGAGCCAGGTGTCATGAGGCCGGCTCAACGCGTCTGGTCTCCAGTGCGTCTCCTCGGGCCGGCATACATGGCACCTGCCTTACGCATGGTTTCCCCGGTTCGCCTACATAGGCCGGTGCGGGTTATTCCACCTCCCCGCACTGGTCGGGCGACCGGGAGCATTCAACCAGGTAAGGTTGGGCAGGCTCAATGCTCAAGAGAGCCAGTACGCCTCCACGGTCCGGTATTTCCGGCGCCACCTCCCCGCCCCAGCCTAGTACCTACAGTGCCTACACTACGCACTAGTTTACCAGTGCGTCTCCTGAGCCCAGTTCCTCCTCCACGCACTCTCCCTGTAGTGCGTGTATCCAGTTCGGTGCCTCCAGTTCCGGCACCACGCACTAAGCCTCCTGTGCGTCTCCAGAGCCCTGTACACACTGTTTCTTCTCCCCCTACTAATCCTGATGTGCTTGTCCTCAGCCCGGTGTCATCAGTGCCGGTACCACGCACCAGGTATAGAGTGGGCTTTGAGAGTACAGTGTGCCCTGTCCCTGCTCCCCGCACTAGTATGAAGGTGCGTGTCCTTAGCCCGGTGCCTCCAGTTCCGGCACCACGCACCAGGTCTACAGTGCGCCTTATCCGGCCAGAGCCATCCGTCTCCCCAGCGCCATCTGAGCCATCCGTCTCCCCAGCGCCATCTGAGCCATCCGTCTCCCCAGCGCCATCTGAGCCATCCGTCTCCCCAGCGCCATCTGAGCCATCCGTCTCCCCAGCGCCGTCTGAGCCATCCGTCTGCAATGAGCCTGCAAAGCTGCCCGTCTGCCATGAGCCTGCAAAGCCGCCCGTCTGCCATGAGCCTACAGAGCCGTCCGCCAGACAGGAGCCGCTAGAGCCGCCCGCCAGACAGGAGCCGCTAGAGCCGTCCGTCAGACAGGATCTGCCAGAGCCGCCAACCAGACAGGATCTGCCAGAGCCGCCAACCAGACAGGATCTGCCAGAGCCGCCAACCAGACAGGATCTGCCAGAGCCGCCAACCAGACAGGATCTGCCAGAGCCGCCAGAGAGCCATGAGCGTCCAGAGCTGTCAGCCTGCCATGAGCGTCGAGAGCCGTCAGCCTGCCATGAGCGTCGAGAGCCGTCAGCCAGCCATGAGCGTCGAGAGCCGTCAGCCAGCCATGAGCGTCGAGAGCCGTCAGCCAGCCATGAGCGTCGAGAGCCGTCAGCCAGCCATGAGCGTCGAGAGCCGTCAGCCAGCCATGAGCGTCGAGAGCCGTCAGCCAGCCATGAGCGTCGAGAGCCGTCAGCCAGCCATGAGCGTCGAGAGCCGTCAGCCTGCCATGAGCGTCGAGAGCCGTCAGCCTGCCATGAGCGTCCAGATTCGTCAGTCAGCCAGGAGCTGCCCTTCAGCCAGAAACGGCTATATACCCAGAACTGCCCCTCAGTCCAGAGCTGTCTCTCTGTCCGGAGCTGCCTTTCAGTCCGGAGTTGCCCCTCTATCATGATCTCCCTCTCTATCTTGATCTACCTCTTTATTCTGATCTATCCCTCTGTCTTGTGCTATCCCTCTGTCTTGATTTATCCCTCTGTCCCGGTGCTGTCCCTGTCATGGATGTTACTAAGAGGATTTTGTGGGGGTAAGATATGGGTGGACATTTTTAGGGGTAGATGGAGGCTAGGATTGATTATGGTGGGGTGGGGACCTCGCCCGGAGCCTGAGCCACCACCGTGGTCAGATGCCCACCCAGACCCTCCCCTAGACTTTGTGCTGGTGCGCCCGGTGTTCGCACCTTATGGGGGGGGTTATGCCACGTTCCTGACCTATTTCTGTTAGTTTATGTGTGTTAGTTGGTCAGGACGTGAGGTTGGGTGGGCATTCTATGTTTTCTGTTTCTGTGTTGGTTTTTGGGTTGCCTGGTATGGCTCTTAATTAGAGGCAGGTGTTTGGCGTTCCTCTAATTAAGAGTCATATTTAGGTAGGCGTTGTCACAGTGTTCGTTGTGGGTGATTGTCTTCCGTGTCTGTGTCTGTACACCACGCGGGACTGTTTACGGTTTGTTCAGTTTGTGTAGCCTATGTTCCTATTCGTGCGTTTTTCTTGTTTTATTAAGTACGTCGTCTAGGTCTGTCTACACCGTTTGTTGTTTTTTGTTAGTTTAATCAAGTTCGTGTTTTTGTTAAATAAATATGTCTGTTCTCTACGCTGCGCCTTGGTTCCCTCAATACTCCTCCTCTTCCGAAGATGAAGAGGAGGAGGACTGCCGTTACAGCTCTGATATGCGCTGTCAACTGTGGGATCTTATATAGACAGTTGTGTGCATTTCCAAATCATGTCCAATCAACAGGTGGACTCAATCAAGTTGTAGAAACATCACAAGGATGATCAGTGGAAACAGGATGCACCTGAGCTCAATTTCGAGGCTCATAGCAAAGGGTCTGAATACTTATGTAAATAAGGTATTTCTGTTTTTATTTTGAATAAATTTGCCTACATTTCTAAAAATCTGTTTTTGATTCATCATTATGGGGTTGTGTGTAGATTGATGAGTAAAAAAAAACATTTAATCCATTTTAGAATAAGGCTGTAACGTAACAAAATGTGGAAAAAGTGAAAGGGTCTGAATACTTTCCGAATGTATTGTACACTTGAACAACCATGTATAGACATTGGAATGTACACACCGTTTATCATAGTCCTGCCTTTTCCCAAGTCAATTACAATAGCACACACACAACCTATCCTATTATCCATTTCAAACCACGGAATTTAGAGTGTGTTTGTGCGTGTGCGTGTGTGCACATACTCAAGTGTGTGTGTTCATCTGAGACACACACACCTTCAGTGGTCTGTGTTCTGTATTCTGCTATCAACCTGACTGCTGTTGAGCTGATGAATTCAAACACAATTGACCTGTGACTACAGTGTGCATGTGTAAAAGCATCCCCAGCACAGGCCAATCACACACACATTATTATGAATGCTGGACGAATACTAAATAAGCAAGAGAGAGATGGTGAGAGAGAGAGAGAGAGAGAGAGAGAGAGAGAGAGAGAGAGAGAGAGAGAGAGAGAGAGAGAGAGAGAGAGAGAGAGAGAGAGAGAGAGAGAGAGAGAGAGAGAGAGAGAGAGAGAGAGAGAGAGAGGAGAGAGAGAGAGAGAGAGAGAGAGAGAGAGAGAGAGAGAGAGAGAGAGAGAGAGAGAGAGAGAGAGAGAGAGAGAGAGAGAGAGAGAGAGAGAGAGAGAGAGAGAGAGAGAGAGAGAGAGAGAGGATTAAATCACTCATGTCAAAGTGCTAATGGGCCCAGCCTCACTTAAAATGTAATTTCTGAGGCCAGTGTTACACATCGCAAATGAAAGAAAAAACAACGACAAAAAAGCTGGCGCAAGAACAATCTATTATAGGCAATATCACAGACAGTGTAACACAAGGGGTCATTACAAGATTATGTAAACTAAGGGAGCAGCATTTCCATGCTCTGGTCATTTACATGTGAGTATTGCATAAGAGTTATGCTGTGATTAGAAGGGGTGTTTGGTGGGCCTCGGCCGTGTAAACATACACACAAACACACACACACACACACACACACACACACACACACACGAACTGAGCGACTGCAGGCTGGTCATTTAGGGCAGTGTTTCCCAACCCTGGCCTTGAGTACCCCCAACAGTACACATTTGTATTGTAGCCCTGGACAAGCTCACCTGATTCAACTTGTCAATTAATCATCAAGCCCTCAATGAGTTGAATGAGGTGTGTTTGACCAGGGCTACAATGAAAATGTCTACTGTTGGTGGTACTCAAGGCCAGGGTTGGGAAACACTGATTCATGGGAGGATTTATAAGCGGATACACATATTTGTTTTGGTCTTGTGATTTGGGGAATGCCTCGCTTGTAAAAACGCTCGTTCCAGCGCCTGTCCCCCACAGTGGCAGAAACATTCATTTCATCAATTTGATAGAAACAGCCATTCTCTCGCAGCATTAGTGCTATCACAGCCCGTGAGGAGGGTAAAATATGTTTGTGGAAACATTATGCTAAGACCATACGTACGTTTATGAGTATGCAGCATGCACTGCCTTCGATACCCTTTAGTGCACACGAACTGAGTAGCTGTCAAAATTACAACAGGCATCTCAAGTAATTATGCAGATTTATGCAAAACATTAACAAGAAGAATTAAAGGCACAAATGAGGTGGCTACACTTGAATTGTTAAGATTATGAATAATTACCATGAATCTTTTTGCTCTTAATATAACTTGTTTTTGATAAACAAAGCCTTAATTATCGGAATACTTCCGAGGATTACAGTGACCTTCATTAATCTTAGAAAACAAGTCTCCGGTGAGACACTGAGGACAGAGAGGCACACACACACACACACACACACACACACACACACACACACACACACACACACACACACACTGAGAGAGATAGGGTAAACACACACATGGCCATGCATATGCTAACCAGCCTCTTCAGCCTGGAGCGTGGAGACAGGTACATCTCATAGTTAAGCCAAGAGTCCCTGGTGGTTCCAGGTAAACTAAGCCAGGAGCACAGATGCACTAACACACACACACACACACACACATAATCACTCACTAACACACAAGCATGCACGCACGCCCACACACACACACACAATCACATACACGCACACACACACACACACGCGCGCACACATACACACACACACACAATCACATACATGCACACACACACACACACACGCACGCACACTCAGCAGGTGACTCAGCTGTTCCTTTGAGAATCTCTAATAACCTCTTCTAATTACTGTTACATTTCACTTACATCTACAGTATATCTCCCTTTCCTAATTTCTCTTATTCCACTTTCCTTCAACATTGGACATCCTTTTGAATTCGGTACGGTTGTCTACTCACACAAGGCTTCCCAATGAAAGTCCAGGTGTTCGTTGTGCACGCATGTCGAAGTTCATCCCTGGTGAACAGGTAGGCCTATTGTCTGCTATCATCCGATAACTAAGCCTTAACCCTAAGGATACACTTTCAAATGGCACACTCAAATGACGCACTTGTCTCCCTCCTTCTCTGTTTCCTCTACTACAATCGTTACCTCTCCCTCTTTCAGTACCTTGCTCGTGACTTACCAACTACATACACTCTCAATAAACCTCAATGATCATATGGTATCATTGTTTTCTTCCGTCTACCTCTCCTTTAACTTTCCTCCTCTAAGCCTGTTCTTCAATTCATATCCCTTAACCCTGTTTCCTACCCTGAACCACCTTTTGCCCTTGTCCATAAGTCCCAGTAGGTGGGCAGGTGGAACTATAGAGGGGCAATAAGGACCATGTGACCCCTCATCAATTAGCTTTATTCCCAGGGGGGACAGCCCTAAGGGGTCCTGCCAATCAAACCAGGCCTGATTGTTTTTCTTTTGCTGTCATGTCCCCATGTGTTTTTATATTCCTTTAAAATTCCTGTTACTACCCCCAAGGCATGTCTCACAGGAGATGAAGCCAAGTGTCATTCTCCTCTCCTCCACCTCTGTCTCTCTCTCTCTTCCTTTCTGCCTTGCTTCCCCCTATCTCTACCCCTCTCTCCTTCATCTATCTCCCCTCTCTCTCCTCGCTTCTTTTCTGAGCCCTGCATGCAGATTCACAGACAGGGTCACCTCGCATACACACTCTCTAAACATCAATTGGCTGCATTAAGATGGAAGTATGGAAGGTGTGCTGGATCCCGAATGATAAAGCAGGTCTATTTATTTTACCTTTATTTAACTAGGCAAGTCAGTTAGAGAACAAATTCTTATTTCAATGACGGCCAAGGAACAGTGGGTTAACTGCCTTGTTCAGGGGCAGAACGACAGATGGGTCGGACAGTCTATGGGTCGGACAGTCTCCAGACACTCACACACATTCACGCAGACACATTCCCAGAGACATAGCCCAGGACCCATACAGTATGTTATTGTTATGGTCGCCTCAGCACTAGTGGCAGTGCGGAGGGACGACCTGATTGTTCAATAAATGCAAGGAAACAACTGAATCTCAACTGAAACTCTGTTCACAATAAATATGTGCTCAGCTATCAATTTGCAGACTGCACTGGACTACAACTGTACATTTACCAACCTACCTGCTAAACTACTGCTATCATGACAAGTAACACAACTGTTATAACTACACTATTGCCATTAGCCTACTATGACCATGGCACTTTTACTAATATCAATAACTGTAACAAAAACTCTCCTGGGAGTATCGATCTCTAAAGAACACTATCCCTCACCCAAATAGAAAGGAACAAAACTTTCAAATAGCTTTCAAAGGCTTTACTGCCCTCTAGAAAACATCAATGTGGGAATATTGGCCCGGTTTGCATAAAAAAAGATGGGCACCAGATTTACCGTGTCTATTTCTCCATTTTTCGTGCTCGGATCGATGGAGGAGTCAGGGTGCTTCTTGCTCTAAAGGAGCTCATTTTCTCCAACATCAATATCGCCATCCTGTACAGTTCACTCCCTTTCCCTCCCATTACTCCGATTCATCCTGGCCACAGTGGGCTGCTTGGCTGGTGCTCGAGGTAGACGTTGCCCTTAACCACAGATCTAGGATCAGATTATCCAACCCCCAAACACAACCTTAACCAGGGGGATGAACAATTTCTAACCCTGGATCAGTGGTTTGGGGGCAACTCTACCTACGATAGATAGTTAGCAGGAGTTTGGAAACCTATTTGCTCAACTCTTTGCATAGGGCGCTACCCTCCTGTTTTCTACCATAGTGACTAAACATAGGGGTGTGGAGCAAAAGGAGGGTGCTAGAAGTTGCCTTTAGCCACAGACCTAGGATCGTTTTTAAACTTTAAACGTGAGCCCTGTGTAGGCCAAACATCCCATAATGCAGTGTGAGTAACAGTGGTAACTTGTGAACAACATATTGCAGAACCATTGTCCCTTGCACCGCTCTAAGTAGGCCTCGCTGAGGTGTTGTTGTTTTCTTTGTGGTGTGTCTGGATGGCCCCTCCCTGCCACAGCTTCCTGCTCCCGCATGGGAACTGGAGGAAACCCCGTCTGACAGTGCTGCCATTGGGGCTCTGGTGTGTTTGTGGCTATGTCCCCCTCAGCCACAGCAAGCAGACCCCCCCCCCCAAAAGAGCTCTTTAATTACCTGTGAGTTCTCCTCTCTAATAAATCATTAACGTGTCTAATCAAATCTGATGCAACTGACTGAGGCTCCTAAAAAGGCTACACCGTGAGACAGGGCAATGCGGCGTGCACATACATAACAATTGGTTTTACTGCCCTGTATGTATAAACCATACATGCAATTTAATAACAGAATTGTATGTAAATTCATGTTTGGAGACAAAATGTAGTAAGAGTGTGGTAACCAATGTGTTATTACTAAAGCACTCTTTATCAAATACTCTCTCTTTCTTTCCGTTCTCTTCCACTCTCGATGTATGTGGACTTGACGATGGCAGGGTTTTTGTTCAGAGCGATGCAAAGTGTTTGTGAAAGAAAAGGCAGGTATGGGGGCCCGGGCATACCGACCTAGCAAATGTATTCCACTCTCAATAGCGGCCCAGAGCTGAAATTCATGTAAAATGTCAGTAACTCCTGATGCTTTTTAAAAAGGACGTCTGATACGAGATAATGACAGAGATTTCCGGCCCATTATAGGAGGCTTTCAAATATTCCATTTCTTTTTTTGCATTTTGGCTTATCAAATCAGCACACTCACTGCCTACATGTACTGGAGAGGTACTATGCAATCTAGAGAGTCAATAGAACAAACTGTGCAGACAGATCAGCAGGAAGGTAGAGAGAGAAAGAAGGAGAGGGAGGATATTTAATCAAAGATAACTGATACATTTCTCTGGCCTTACAAGACTTACAGCATGGAAATATTAAAATTATTTTTGGGTGTAATTCAAAATGGATTAACAGTCGTACTGAAAGAAATATACATAACATGTCAATACAAATATAAATGTATGAAATTAATATTTAGGGCCTATAGGCTAGAGAAAGACCGATAATCAGCCAGGCCGATATATCGAGCAGATGTTGTTCTTTCCTAGTCTATCAGTCCTTCTCCGTCGGCATGGCCGATATTCCCTCTACGTAGTAAATCCAAGTGCACCCTCTAGTGTCGACTCCTGCAGTTGTGCCAGCCGTCACTCAACGCCTGAGTCAGGAACACTGCACAATGATGCTGAGGAATGTCTTGCTGGGGAAATCAGCAGCAGCAAGCTAGCTTCCTCATTCTCCAACAGAAAGGTTCAGTACTGAGGAACAGAAGAATTGACACCAACCAAAATCAAATTCTTCTTGCAAATATTAGTTTAGTTTAATTCACAAATTATAAGGCTTGTGTCAAGGTAAGCGGACATGAATGCAGTAAGTAAGCTAGCTACAGTTGAAGTCGGAAGTGTACATACAATTAGGTTGGAGTCATTAAAACTTGTTTTTCAAACATACATTTCTTGTTAACAAACTATAGTTTTGGAAAGTCGATTAGGACATCTACTTTGTGCATGACACAAGTCATTTTTCCAACAATTGTTTACAGACAGATTAGTTCACTTATAATTCACTGTATCACAATTCCAGTTGGTCAGAAGTTTATATTCACTAAGTTGACTGTGCCTTTAAACAGCTCGGAAAATTCCAGAAAATTATGTCATGGCATTAGAAGCTTCAGATAAGCTAATTGCCATAATTTGAGTCAATTGGAGGTGCACCTGTGGATGTATTTCAAGGCCTACCTTTAAACTCAGTGCTCTTTGCTTGATATCATGGGAAAATCTAAAGAAACCAGCCAAGACCTCAGGAAAAAATTGTAGACCTCCACTAGTCTGGTTCATCCTTGGGAGCAATTTCCAAATGTCTGAAGGTACCACATTCATCTGTACGAACAATAGTATGCAAGTATAAACACCATGGGACCACGCAGCCGTCATACCGTTCAGGAAGGAACAGCGTTCTAACTCCTAGAGATGGACGTACTTTTGGTGTGAAAAGTGCAAATCAATCCCAGAACAACAGAAAATGACCTTGTGAAGATGCTGGAGGAAACAGGAATAAAAGTATCTCTATCCACAGTAAATCAAGTCCTATATCGACATAACCTGAAAGGCCGCTCAGCAAGGAAGAAGCCACTGCTCCAAAACTGCTATAAAAAAGCCAGACTAAGGTTTGCAACAGCACATGGGGACAAAGATCTTATTTTTTGGAGAAATATCCTCTGATCTGATGAAATAAAAATGGAACTGTTTGGCCTTAATGACCATCGTTATGTTTGGAGGAAAAAGGGGTTAGCATCACCACTTTATTTTAAGATTGCGAAATGTCAAAATAATAGTAGATTGAATTATTTATTTCAGCCTTTATTTCTTTCATCACGTTCCCAGTGGGTCAGAAGTTTACATGCACTCAATTAGTATTTGGTAGTGTAACCGATGTGAAATGGCTAGCTAGTTAGCGGGGAGCGCGCTAATAGCGTTTCAATCGGTGACGTCACTCGCTCTGAGACCTTGACGTAGTTTTTCCCCTTGCTCTACAAGGGCCGCGGCTTTTAACGATGGAATGATGCTTCGAGGGTGACTGTTGTCGTTGTGTGCAGAGAGTCCCTGGTTCGAGCCCAGGTAGGGGCGAGGAGAGGGACGGAAGTTAAACTGTTACAGTAGCATTGCCTTCAAATTGTTTCACTTGGGTCAAATGTTTCGGGTAGCTTCCCACAATAAGTTGGGTGAAATTTGTCCCTTTCCTCCTGACAGAACTGGTGTAACTGAGTCAGGTTTTTAGACTTCCTTGCTCGCACATGCTTTTTCAGTTCTGCCCACACATTTTCTATAGGATTGAGGTCATTTTGCCACAACCCTGGAAGTATGCGTGGGGTCATTGTCCATTTAGAAGACCCATTTGCGACCAAGCTTTAACTTCCTGACTGATGTCTTGAGATGTTGCTTCAATATATCCACATAATTGTCCTCCTCATGATGCCATCTATTTTGTGAAGTGCACCAGTCCCTCCTGCAGCAAATCACCCCCACAACATGATGCTGCCACCACTGTGCTTCACGTTTGGGATGGTGTTCTTCGGCTTACAAGCCTCCCCCTTTTTCCTCCAAACGTAACGATGGTCATTATGGCCAAACAGTTCCATTTTTGTTCCACCAGACCAGAGGACATACAGTGGGCAGAACAAGTATTTGATACACAGCAGATTTTGCAGGTTTTCCTACTTGCAAAGCATGTAGAGGTCTGTAATTTTTATCATAGGTACACTCCAACTGTGAGAGACGGAATCTAACACAAAAATCCAGAAAATCGCATTGTATGATCTTTAAGTAATTTATTTGCATTTTATTGCATGACATAAGTATTTGATCACCTACCAACCAGTAAGAATTCCTGCTCTCACAGGCCTGTTACTTTTTCTTTAAGAAGCCCTCCTGTTCTCCACTCATTACCTGTATTAACTGCACATGTCTGAACTCATTACCTGTATAAAAGACACCTGTCCACACACTCAATCAAACAGACTCCAACCTCTCCACAATGGCCAAGACCAGAGAGCTGTGTAAGGACATCAAGGATAAAATTGTAGACCTGCACAAGGCTGGGATGGGCTACAGGACAATAGGCAAGCAGCTTGGTGAGAAGGCAACAACTGTTGGCGCAATTATTAGAAAATGGAAGAAGTTCAAGATGACGGTCAATCACCCTCGGTCTGGGGCTCCATGCAAGATCTCACCTCGTGGGGCATCAATGATCATGAGGAAGGTGAGGGATCAGCCCAGAACTACACAGCAGGACCTGGTCAATGACCTGAAGAGAGCTGGGACCACAGTCTCAAAGAAAACCATTAGTAACACACTACGCCGTCATGGATTAAAATTCTGCAGCGCACGCAAGGTCCCCCTGCCCAGGCCCGTCAGAAGTTTGCCAATGACCATCTGGATGATCCAGAGGAGGAATGGGAGAAGGTCATGTGGTCTGATGAGACAAAAATAGAGCTTTTTGGTCTAAACTCCACTCGCCATGTTTGAAGGAAGAAGAAGAATGAGTACAAACCCAAGAACACCATCCCAACCGTGAAGCATGGAGGTGGAAACATCATTCTTTGGGGATTGCTTTTCTGCAAAGGGGACAGGACGACTGCACCGTATTGAGGGGAGGATGGATGGGGCCATGTATCGCGAGATCTTGACCAACATCCTCCTTCCCTCAGTAAGAGCATTGAAGATGGGTCGTGGCTGTGTCTTCCAGCATGACTGCGACCCGAAACACACAGCCAGGGCAACTAAGGAGTGGCTCCGTAAGAAGCATCTCAAGGTCCTGGAGTGGCCTAGCCAGTCTCCAGACCTGAACCTAATAGAAAATCTTTGGAGGGAGCTGAAAGTCCGTATTGCCCAGCGACAGCCCCGAAACCTGAAAGATCTGGAGAAGGTCTGTATGGAGGAGTGGGCAAAAATCCCTGCTGCAGTGTGTGCAAACCTGGTCAAGAACTACAGGAAATGTATGATCTCTGTAATTGCAAACAAACGTTTCTGTTCCAAATATTAAGTTTTCTGATTTATCAAATACTTATGTCGTGCAATAAAATGCAAATTAATTACTTAAAAATCATACAATGTGATTTTCTGGATTTTTGTTTTAGATTCCGTCTCTCACAGTTGAAGTGTACCTATGATAAAAAATTACAGACCTCTACATGCTTAGTAAGTAGGAAAACCTGCAAAATCGGCAGTGTATCAAATACTTGTTCTCCCCACTGTATCTCCAAAAAGTACGATATTCATCCGCATGTGCAGTTGCAATCCATGTCTGGCATTTTTATGGCAGATGTGGAGCAGTGGCTTCTTCCTTGCTGAAGCATTTCAGGTTATGTCGATATAGGACTCGTTTTACTGTGGATTTAGATACTTTTGTACCTGTTTCCTCCAGCATCTTCACAAGGTCCTTTGCTGTTGTTCTGGGATTGATTTGCACTTTTTGCACCAACGTACGTTCATCTCTAGGAGACAGAACGCGTCTCCCTCCTAAGCGGTATGACGGCTGTGTGGTCCCATAGTGTTTATACTAGCGTACTATTGTTTGTACAGATGAACGTGGTACCTTCAGGCGTTTGGAAATTGCTCCCAAGGATGAACCAGAATTGTGGAGGTCTACAATTTTTCTTCTAAGGTCTTGGCTGATTTATTTATTTTGATTTTGATTATGTCAAGCAAAGAGGCACTGAGTTTGAAGCTAGGCCTTGAAATACACCCACAGGTACCCCTCCCATTGATTCAAATGATATCAATTAGCCTCCCAGAAGCTTCTAAAGCATGACATAATTTTCTGGAATTTTACAAGCTGTTTAACATCACAGTCAACTTAGTGTATGTAAACTTCTGACCAACTGGAATTGTGATACAGTGAATTATAAGTAAAATAATCTGTTTGTAAACAATTGTTGGAAAAATGACTTGTGTCATGCACAAGTAGATGTCCTAACCAACTTGCCAAAAGTATAGTTTGCTTACAAGAAATTTGTGGAGTGGTTGAAAAACAAGTTTTAATGACTCCAACCTGTGTACGTAAATTTCCAACTTCAACTGTAAATAAAGATTGGCAATAGGTTTACCTAACCATCTCTCTCCATGTTTCGACCAAGAAAGCTGCAGACTGTGTGTGAGCATGCTCACTTCTCTACTGGCAGACTTGAACCATCATCGTTTCATTTTTTTCCTACCTTCGCACCCCTTGTTAGATATGTACATTTATGGCTTGCTACGTTGAGCTACTTATCATAGTAGTAGTAGGCAGCAAGAACTGATCTGAGTGAAACATGTGAGTGTATGTGAAAGGGACAGAGTTACAATGGCTTGCAAAGTATTCACCCCCTTTGCATTTTTCCCGTTTTGCTGCTTTACAACCTGGAATTAAAATAGATTTTTTTGCGGGTGGGGGTTTGTATCATTTGATTTACACAACATGCCACTGTGAAGATGCAATATATTTTTTATTGTGAAACAAACAAGAAATAAGACTAACAAACTGAAAACCTGAGCATGCATAACTATTCACCCCCCCTCGAAAGTAAATACTTTGTAGAGCCACCTTTTTCAGTAATTACAGCTGCAAGTCTCTTGGGGTATGTCCCTTTAAGCTTGGCACGCCTGGGAATCCACTGGGATCCACTGGGATTTTTGCCCATTCGTCAAGGCAAAACTGCTCCAGCTCCTTCAAGTTGGATGGGTTCCACTGGTGTACAGCAATCTTTAAGTCATACCACAGATTCTCAATTGGATTGAGGTCTGGGCTTTGACTAGGCCATTCCAAGACATTTAAATGTTTCCGCTTATACCATTTGAGTGTTGCTTTAGCAGTATGCTTAGGGTCATTGTCCTGCTGGAAGGTGAACCTCTGTCCCAGTCTCAAATCTCTGGAAGACTGAGACAGGTTTCCCTCAAGAATTTTGCTGTATTTAGCGCCAGCCATCATTTCTTCAATTCTGACCAGTTTCCCAGTCCCAGCCGGTGAACAACATCCCCACAGCATGATGCTGCCACCACCATGCTTCACTGTGGGGATGAGGTTCTCGGGGTGATGAGAGGTGTGGGGTTTGCACCAACCATAGCATTTTTATTGATGGCCAAAAAGCTACATTTCAGTCTCATCTGACCAGAGTACCTTCTTCCATATGTTTGGGGAGTCTCCCACATGCTTTTTGGCAAACACCAAATGTGTTTGCTTATTTTCTTCTATAAGCAATGTTTTTTTATGGCCATTCTTCCATTAAGCCCAGCTCTGTGGAGTGTACAGCTTAAAGTTGTCCTATGGACAGATACTCCAATCTCCGCTGTTGAGCTTTGCAGCTCCTTCAGGGTTATCTTTGGTCTCTTTGTTGCCTTTCTGATTAATGCCCTCCTTGCCTGGCCCGTGAGTTTTGGTGGGCTCCCCTCTCTTTGCAGATTTGTTGTGGTGCCATATTCTTTCCATGTTTTAATAATATATTTAATGGTGCTCTGTGGGATGTTCAAAGTTTCTGATATTTTTTTATAACCCAACCCTGATCTGTACTTCTTCACAACTTTGTCCCTGACCTGTTTGGAGAGCCCCTTGGTCTTCATGGTGCCGCTTGCTTGGTGGTGCCCCTTGCTTAGTGGTGTTGTAGACTCTGGGGCCTTTCAGAACAGGTGGATATATACAGTACTTGGATCATGTGACAGATCATGTGACACTTAGATTGCACACAGGTGGACTTTATTTAACTAATTATGTGACTTCTGAAGGTAATTGGTTGCACCAGATCTTATTTAGGGGCTTCATTATTTTTGAAACAAGTATTCTTTTAAATTTCACTTTACCAATTTTGACTATTTTGCTTGAGGTCAATTTAAATTACAGGTTGTAATGCAACAAAATAGGAAAATCACCAAGGGGAATGAATACTTTTGCAAGGCACTGTACAGCCTCGCTCTATCCAATTGTAGCAGTAGGATCAAGTTGCAATCACCCATATCTTGAGCGATAGCTGAACTAGCCATTTGAGTTGTTTAGAATTTCATCCGGGAAGCTGATTTGCTTACAAACGCGCCCTGGCAGCTGAATTGTTCATTTATTTTCAGATCACGGAAAATACTAGTTTCATTAGCATCCGTGATTACAAATCCTGAAGTTACGTTCCCATTTGAATATATGTTATTTTACATTCTCAAACTAACAGTGATGCCTGTATGATGTCCTTCCATACAGGCATGACATGCTGGAGTGATGCTTCTACGCAAATGTTATTGATCAGTAGACTATTATGTCCCAAACAGATTGTCGTCTGTTGCACCATAAACTACACTGAAATCAGGCAAAACAAGCTCAATAGCTCAATGCATGCACACGCTCCTATTGAGTATGCATTCACCTGTATTGTGTATGCCTAGCTGTTATTTACTTTATTTATTTCTCAATAGATTTACCATTTAAATAAATGTATTACCATATTGGTCGTTCTCTAGTGTGTGTGTGTGTGTGTGTGTGTGTGTGTGTGTGTGTGTGTGTGTGTGTGTGTGTGTGTGTGTGTGTGTGTGTGTGTGTGTGTGTGTGTGTGTGTGTGTGTGTGTACATTATCAAGACCACAATGTCCTGACAAGGTAGGTTTTGGGGTTGGTGGTTGGGGTTGGGGTTTTGGGGTTAGGGTAAAGGTTGGGATTAGGTGTAGGTTAAGGGTTAGGTTTAGGGGTTAGGGAAAATAGGATTTGGGATTTTTTTTACTCCCCAAAAAGTCCTGAAAATGTGTGTGTGTATGTCTATGTCAGAGAGAGAGAGAGACACACAAGCATGACCCTCTCTATTTTCTGCAATGCAATTTACGGGCAACATGAACATTTGCTAGGGAACCTATTCGTTTCATGTCGATAACCTCCCAAGACAAATATAAAAAGAAATCTCTCTGACTAGAGGTAAAAATTATGAGTGAAAATGAAGAAGAAAAAAGAGAAAAGTCGCGGTGCAACAGGAACACATCAAAAACTTGCTGGTAATGGGCAGGCTTTCACCCATTGGACCAACATCATTCCCTTTATTAGCATGACAAAGAACACAATCATTTTGGATATGCCTGAATGCCATTTTCATTAACTTTGCAATGATTTATTAACAAAAGTCTCAGGAATGCTCTAAAGCAGCAGGACTCCACCAAATGGAGAAAAAAATGAAAAAAGAAATAGAAACATTTAACTGAATGAAATAAATAAATAAATGTAAATCTCAATCGAAGAAAAACATTTGAGAGAGGGAGAGAGAGAGATAGAGAGGGGGGACAGAAGGAGAGAGAAGGAGAGAAAGAGAACGAGGAGTGAGAGCAGAGATTAGAGAGAGAGAACGAGGGAGAAGAAAACGAGAGTAAGAGAAAGTGAGACGGAGCGAGAGAGCGAGAGAGCGAGAGAGAGAGAGAGAGAGAGAGAGAGAGAGAGAGAGAGAGAGAGAGAGAGAGAGAGAGAGAGAGAGAGAGAGAGAGAGAGAGAGAGAGAGAGAGAGAGAGAGAGAGAGAGAGAGAGAGAGAGAGAGAGAGAGAGAGAGGAAAGTACATTGTATGTGTACGCCTGGAAGCGGCAGGTCAACAGGGTTTTCTGATTTGATCACTGACATCATGGTGACTGAACTGCACAATTAACAAAGAAAATATCCAAAATGCTAATGTCTAATTTCAATTTAATTTTACAGGGCTCTGACACATGCACACTCATGCAAGCACACACACATATACACACAAACACACACATTCAGCCAACTCCCCACTGTTACCCTCTATCATTAAGATTGTATCAGTTAATAATCCCAACAGTGTAATAAATTATAAACAGCTCGATGAGTGACATTAAGATGCCCTCCCAGGTGAGAGGGTTGTTCAGGCATTATCACGGCCACCTCATCACTCAACACTGTGGGTCCTACCCTTCAAAAATATGGACCAAAGCCAATGACCCCAAAGTGACCAAGCAAATAATCCTAAATGACACACCAGTTATTAAAAAAAATGTGTGTGGTCTGTACAGTATTTATTTGGAAGCAAATAAGAATATTACAACAAATGACTGAATGATCAAATCCAACGTCTTCTGTATTTGACTGATTGGGGTGAGTGTGTAACTAAACATTATAACAATGAATGAAGTGAAGTGAAGTGTTGGAATTTACAGTCCATCACTCTGATTAAAGTTGACTTTGAATGCCCAATGCAGCGTTTTTTATAAAATCAATATCAAATCATGGCTGGGTGACAATTAAGTACCTTACTGTAATAAATGTCTATTAAAACAGGCACAAATTGCTTTTTAGCCAAAAACTTTCTCAAGCAAGTATTTTGTTAAAGACTGTCGAGGACACCTGAGTGAGGAGTGGAAAACTGAAAACTAAGCGCTTATTGGCAGAGAGGTTTGAAACTTTCTTTGGTTTTGGTCTATCGGCCAAGTTGTTGCATGGTGATGTCACCATGGAAATCCGAAACTCCTGCCTATGCAAACCTGCTGAGTAGAACGTCCTGTGTAGACTGTATTTTCCATCGGCAACCAGCAACTAAGAAATAACATTGATTTCAAGTTAGTTCACACTTTTACAGTGTTCGTTTCATCAGCTGACGTACAATATGAAACAAACACAGGGGGAAACAATAATTTTGACAGCACTAGGGCTTTAAAACACTTTTGATAGTTTCCAACTTCACTGCCTTACCTAGCCAACCTTTAGTTGACCAATCCAACCAGAGACATTTTTGAGATTAACAGGACAGCAGCATGGATGGAAACAAATGAGAAAACTCCACCTTCGACCAGGCCAAGTTTTAGAGGAGTTTTCCTCTGGCCAAGACCTCTGATGAATGACTTTCCCTTTTAGTCCTTTCAGAGGCAAACAAAAATAAGCTCCACATTGCAATTTAGGGAGCCTTATAAATCAATGGGTGACCACAAATAATTCCACATGGGGAGAATTTATATGTTTAATTACAGTCTGCAGGTGCTGTGCTTTGCTTTACTCATTACTGTACGACACATGAAAGAGGCGGGTTGGGATAGCATGCACAGCGGCAGGACAAAAGGGAGGACAAAGCAATTAGCTGGCTGTTATTTAATAGGAACCTTGGTGAAGTCATTTGAGCTCCGCCGTGGATTTCATACGTTTCAATCCGTAGCAGAAGTCATTTAAAAAGACCAGTGGTGGAATGGTGCTACAGTTGCAATTAGAATTCACGGAGAATTGAAAGGCTAGCGATTGAAAAGGAGGTGTTAAGCACTGTGTAATATTTGATTGTCCAACTTGCTTTTCCCAATGGATTTTCCAGTGAAATAGGGGATGGGATCCCCTGAAGTGGTATTGTACTGCAGATGCTTTGGGCCACATAGTGGTATAGCAGATGCACTTGGCTATAGTCAGTGTTTGGCTATAGTGTGTGTTTATCACAAGACCTTTGACTGTGTTTGGCTGTAGATTATGTTTGGCCTGGACAGGGTCTGTGTGTGATGTGCATGATGTGTGTGTGTGGTGTGTGGTGTGTGTGGTGTGTGGTGTGTGGTGTGTGGTGTGTGTGTGTGTGTGTGTGTGTGTGTGTGTGTGTGTGTGTGTGTGTGTGTGTGTGTGTGTGTGTGTGTGTGTGTGTGTGTGTGTGTGTGTGTGTGTGTGTGTGTGCAAACCAGCCCCTGGACACAGCGCCTGTGTGTCCTGAGTGGTAGCATGCCACACGCTGGCCGTCACTTTACCAACCTCAACACTTGCCATCTTACCTCAGGGCCCTGGACTGGCACCAGAGTGTACCTGGGGAGTGCCGGGGAGGTTGGCATAGGCGATGATAGCCATGTGGTCAGAGGGGGGTCAGTGGATCAAAAAGGGGGGTGAGATAACCAACAGGCAATGGCTATAACAATGGTAAGCCAACCACTAGCTAGAAAACAGACAGCCAGTATAAACCCCATAGACCCCTGGGTAAACAAATCCAGGCCCTATCTGTATACAGACACAAACACGCACACACACTCACTTATGTTCTGTTTCAGTCCAGTTAACCTCAGCCTGAGGATGTTTGGGCACAACAGTCCTGCCAAATCTTCCCTCCTCGGACAGTGTTTGGCGGCCATGCCAGGGCTAACCTCTTCATGCCCACCGTCTGGCCATCGGCATGTTGGACTTGGCAGGCTCAGCCCTGGCCGGCTGTGTGTGTGAGTGTGTGTGGCCAGGTTGGCTGTCTGGCTGGTCTCTGCCTGGCGCCCACTCTGAGCATGTCCTTTGACCTCTGGGCCGTGGAAACAGCTTGGCGAGGCTGGGCAGCACACACACTACAGTCTGTAGCTGCAGGGCCATTTGGCAAGACAGCCATGTTTAAAGGCATGAGACCAGTTACCTTACTGTAACTCATCCTCTCAGTCCCCGAGCCAGCGACAGTAGCTACCTGTCTCTTTCAGCCGGTCCATAGCCAGCTACTGTATTTGTCCTTCTCACTTCATCTCCTACTAGGCCTACCAATCTTTCTTGATTTGTCTCCTAGACAGAATTAATTTCAGTCAGTCCCTTAGGCCTGCTACTTACTACATGCCCCTCTCAGTCTCCCAGCTAGGTATCATATCCCTTTGTCCCCTCCAAATACTTGGTACTCCTACTGTCCCCATATCTATTTGCAAAGCATATTCACTGAGTGTACAAAACATTAAGAACACCTTCCTACTAGTTTTTCTCCCTCAGAACAGCATCAATTCGTCGGGGCATTTTGACACTACAAGGTGTCAAAAGCGTTCCACAGGGATGCTGGCCCATGATGACTCCAATGCTTCCCATAGTTGTCATGTTGGCTGGATGTCCTTTAGTGGGGGAAACTGTTCAGCATGAAAAACCCAGCAGAGTTGCAGTTCTTGACACAAATAGGTGTGCCTGGCATCTTCTACCATACCCCATTAAATCTTGTGTCTTGCCCATTCTGAATGGCACACATACACAATCCATGTCTAAATTGTCTCAAGGCTTAAAAATCCTTCTTTAACCTCCCTCGTCCCCTTCTTCTACACTGATTGATGGGGATGTAACAAGTGACATCAAAAAGGGATCATAGCTTTCACCTGGATTCTATCATGGAAAGAGCAGGTGTTCTTAATGTTTTGTACACTCAGTGTAGACTGAATATACTGTAGTGTATAGGCCAGGTGTGATTTACAGCTTCTACCCTGCAGAGTTCGGGAGACTGTATTTGAGCTCCTGTAATTTCAGTCGAAACACTTGTGTGTGTGTGTGTATGTTACACCAAAACTAATTTGGACCAAAGATAAACTAAAATCATAGATCCATTATTGTATCACAATTCAATAACCAACGGGAGGAGAGTAGGGGAGTTGAAAAAATGCATATACACACAATCAAACTCATGCACAGACACACACCAACCTTTGAACCTAGTTACAGCCAACATTCCAGTGCAGATGTGAGACCGCTGTGGCCACTCGCTAACCACACGTAACCCTCCAGTCCACTCCTAGCCACCCTAATTCGAGATCTGATAGGCATTTGTCCTAATGGGCCTGCGCACCCTTTACCAGAGGCCCAATGGAGTCATCTTCATTTCAGATCAGAGAGAGAGAGAGAGAGGCCCTGACGGAAGCCAACAGACGATGAACGTCAGCGGGCACGACGGACACTGGCACAGAGACTTGGCACGGCTGCCTACCTGTTTGAGGCCAGTTTGCACTCCTCCAGTCTGTGGAGCTGCCCTCTACCATCTCTTCTCCCAGTCCTCCCAGCTCAGGTGCTGTGGCCCAGTCCAGCCTACACTGGGAAGAAACACAAAGAGTGGCGGAGAGTAGTTCATCATCCTGCAAAAGACTGTTCATTTGAATGAGTTATACTTTAATATTCAGCAATGTTCATTCCATGACGGGGGATATCCTACAAAGACATTACCACACAAAAACAATGATGATGACATAAGGATATGCTGTGATGCTGTGTTAGCACCCTTGTTATGGTAAAGGTCAACGTGTGTAGTAAACAGTGGTGTGGTGATTAAACATCATGGTAGTAGAAGCATAGCGCTGGGAGGTAGAGAGGGAGGAGAGGAGGGATGTGAGAGGGCAGATAGAGCGGGGGGGCTGAATTCCCACTCCCAATCGGAGTGTAATCAGGGCACTGTCCTCCTCGACACACACACCCTCCCCCACAGTGCCTCGCCGTCTACCCATAACCCCTGCGTGGGGCTGTGGGCTTCCCCTGACCCACTTAAACACATCTGGATCAGCTGCACTTACCTCCTCACACTCACCCACACCCACATACACACGCTTATGCATACAAATGCTTATCCGTACAGGACCAAAACACAAATTCACACACAGGAAACAGGAACATGCAGTAAAAGCACACACAGACAGTACAAGGCCACATACAGACATTCAAAGACACACAACACATATAAAGTGTTGTCACAAGAAGACGATTCCATTCATAATTGACTCTAGTTCATTCAAGATGAAGACAGTGCCTCATGTAGCGGCAACAAACTATCTGTGATTAGGATGGAAGTTGACCGCATCCCTGTAGCATTTTTCAAAGGCTTTGTTTCAATGGCAGAGCTCCAGAAAAAGCCGAAACACACAGCATATGTAAAGAATACTGTGTAAAGTAGATACCTTTGAGAGCCAAAGGTTGTTTTGGTAGTGTTCTGAATGGATGTTAACTGGTGGGTTTGAAGCACAGAGGGGCCTACACAGAGGCAGGAGGCATGAAAGGGCACATGAAGAGAACGATTAGGCATTTGAAACAGGGGAATACTATCGCCGGTATATCGCTTCCAAAAAAGAGAAACCTTTGAAGTATGTTTAAGGCAAGGGAGCAAAAGGTGTGTGTTTAAAGCAATAATGAGTTGACTTGTTAGGATGTGTGTGTGTGTGTGTGTGTGTGTGTGTGTGTGTGTGTGTGTGTGTGTGTGTGTGTGTGTGTGTGTGTGTGTGTGTGTGTGTGTGTGTGTGTGTGTGTGTGTGTGTGTGTGTGTGTGTGTGTGTGTGTGTGTCTGCATGTATATGTTGAAGTCCCTCTTGCCTAACTAAACATACAAAATACAAAACCCAGGTAAATGACATGGCGTCCTCTGCATATGCCCAGTGGCTCTCATTTTTCTTCACAGACTGAGTTCAGAGGGCAAGTTAGACCTGCATATGCTGGACCCCACAGCCAGCCACCTACACACACACACACACGATTAGCCTGTGGCTACAGCATTCAAAGAGGTGTGATACTGAAATCCAGAGGCAGAGGGAAGAGTGGGGTTTGCAGGGTCCATGGCAGGGTATTGATCAAGGTTAGTTTAGTGGGAAACGGATCCCTCCCAACAGGGCTGTGCCTGGGGGGCATAAGAGCAACACTCCACTAGGTGTGTGTGTGTGTGTGCTTGCGTGTGTGTGTGTGTGTGTGTGTGTGTGTGTGTGTGTGTGTGTGTGTGTGTGTGTGTGTGTGTGTGTGTGTGTGTGTGTGTGTGTGTGTGTGTGTGTGTGTGCACGTGTCAATGTAATACATCTACATATCGCTAACCATATGTCTGTGCCTGTGTGCATGTGGCAACGTGTTCGCGCTTCTGTGTGTGTTTCTTGTGTAAGTGTATTTCTACGTGTGTGTGAATACCATGGCTTAAGGATATCTGCTAGTAACTCCAGTCGGTGTCTATTAGATTGAAATAACACTGCTAAAAATGGAAATATCACAGGCTGAGGCAGGTTGGTGGGGTGGACTGATAAAGAGAGAGAACACAGTATACTGTAACATCATGGCAACTGTAATGAGCAGGCAGCTCAGTCATAATTAAGGAGAGGAGACGAGGAAAGAAGGATTTCAAAGACTATTGTTGGCCTGTAGCGCTGTAGTGCTATGAGTAGACTGCGTTGGTCAGGTGTGAGTTATAAAGGGAGAGAAGGAGAATTTACACTCTACTTCATTGAGGAAGTGGGACCACTCAGGGACTTCATGTGTTCTGCAAAACTCAACTCAGCAATGCCAAGTCTGTCTGCTGCATGAATCTCTCTCTTTCCCTATCTTTCTCAAAATAAAAGTATTTATGTCTCTCTCAAATATACGAGCGCACACACACAACACACACCACACACCACCTAGCAGAAACACAGATGTGTAAAAACCTGTCTGCTACACCACTCTGAGCTCATGGGCCAGGAAGAAAATGACCTTCACATTGAAAGTTCCAGTACACACAGGAATACAGTCCTTCTATCAATGAGAGAGGCGAGAGGGAAAGGGGATTGAACAGGCCTCACATATAAACTCGTACACATACAGCAGGCCCGCAGGAATCATGGATATTTGTGTGGTCTTTTTTTCATTTTGCATAAAATAGTAGTGGGCCGTCAAAAGCAAAAAAGCAGGTAGCCACGTGATGTTTACATTTACATTTAAGTCATTCTCTCTCCTTTACTCTGTACATCCATCTCTCTTCTCTCTCCCTCTCTCTGGTCAATCTAATGGATGGTGAATTCCCTGCTTACTCATGCATACCGCTGGTAAATTGTCCTTCTCAGATCGCAGCCCTGCTGCCGTGTGATTTGTGAAAGACGGAGAACGTCGGAGCGACAGGGAGAGTCTCCGGCTCATATTGGATATAGACAAACTAGTCCAAAAGGTGCATTTGAAGAAAATTATATATTTGATGGCTCACAAGCCGGCAGGGCTGGGTGTCCGTGTATGCCTGGGAGAGAGAACGAGACAGACAGAGAGACAGAGAGACAGAGAGAGAGAGAACGAGACAGACAGAGAGACAGAGAGACAGAGAGACAGAGACAGAGACAGAGACAGAGACAGAGACAGAGACAGAGAGACAGAGAGACAGAGAGACAGAGAGAGAGAGAGAGAGAGAGAGAGAGAGAGAGAGAGAGAGAGAGAGAGAGAGAGAGAGAGAGAGAGAGAGAGAGAGAGAGAGAGAGAGAGAGAGAGAGAGAGAGAGAGAGAGAGAGAGAGAGAGAGAGAGAGAGAGAGATTATAGAAAAGTGAGAGCTGTGACCTTGGTATGAGATGCCTTTCTCAGGTTATTGTATGCATGTGTGTGCAAGTGTTTTTGTCATGGTACTACCGATCGGGTATAGAAGAAAAAATACAAACATCCTTCACCTACAGAAGCCCACTATTCTACTCCCAGATGTATAATAGCAGCTCCCTGCTTTTTGCTGGTTTACTGATCCCTTGTCAAACAAACTACACCACACTGTCCAGCTAGTCCCCTGCATGTCATTTGGGTCTGCAATAGGATCCAGAGCACAAAAAAGGAGGAACCGAGATGGAACCCAGATAGAATATTAAATGTTGGATGTATTGTGGGAGAATTCAATCTCAGGTCACTGCAAGCCGTTGTTTTACTTCTGTATGTCTATATCTAGAGAAGAGCGCTGGTTCTTCAAGGTATTAACAGCTTAGAGCGCCCCCCGTTGGTTGTGGGATATCTTCACAGTGTTAGAGCGAATCGGTTGTAGATTATTATTGCCTGGCCCCCAAGATCAGGCATAATAGCCGAACCCATCGGATAGCTGTGAGTGAGAGCAATTAGCAAGTGCTCTTAAGAGAGCTTCTAGAGCTGTTAATGACTGGAGCTACGGGGGGAAACACTCAGCTCTGCTAGCAGTCTAGAATAACAATGAGACAGGATTACACCGAAAAATGCAGTCTGGTTTATCAGCTTCTAACCTGTTGAATGATGGAAGAAAGCTCCTAGGTAACAGTGACTGTGAGGAAAGAACAGTGCAAACATACACACAGTAACATACACCCCCAATGGATCACAATCAAATGCAGAACACACCCACACAAGCAGAAGCACATCATTTTATCCTGTGTCTGTCTCTCTCCAACACACCCGAATATAAACAAAAACATGCACACATACACACAGGGACAAAACACACACACACACACACACACACGTTCACAAAAGAACATGGCTGCACAGTAAAGCTTTCATAAATGAGCCTACTTTAAGGCAAGACGCAAGCTATTAGCCCTTCAAAAAAGAACAAATAAAAAGAAAAGCGAGGAGGGAGAGAAAGGCACAGGCTAATTCAGAACACTAGGTGCAGAATGTGCCAAGTCTGCCTTCCCCTTTCAAAGGAACGGCCGCTGCAGCTTTCCAGCCATAAACATCTAGCGGGGAGGTCTGCTTAGGGCCTAGCCACATTAAACATGCTTATTTATAAAGGAATTTTGGCACAAGGACCCAACTTCTCTTTTTTTCCTTTCTTCTCTTGCTCAACCCTGCCTACTTCAAATGTCCTGATCTTTAATCTGGGGGCCAGAGTATGCTAGACAGATTAGGACAGCAGCTACTGACAAGGTTGTTAAATCTCTGCTGGCTGACAAACCTGGCACCGGAGATGCTTAGGAACGATCCTCCAAAGGGCTGCACAGAGGAAGAGTAATGGGGGAAGAGCCGAGAGAGAAGTCACAGTGTCTGGAACGAGAGACCAGCGTTGGGACCTCTTTAATGGGCCCAATCATGTAAAATGCCTGAGGAAAATCTTGGGATCCACAACGGACTCAGTGTGCCGGTTTGGAATGCCATGTTTTCCATGTAGGATAGCAATGTATTGGATAGGAGGTAGGAATGCAGACGAGAGTGTGGCACTAATATAAGTGTTGAAGTGTGTGTGTGTGCATGCGTGCGTGTGTGTGTGTGTGTGTGTGTGTGCGTGTGCGTGTGCGTGTGCGTGTGCGTGTGCGTGTGTGTGTGTGTGTGCGTGTGTGTGTGTGTGTGTGTGTTTGAGAGGGTGGGTGTTAACAGTATGTGCTCCAAGGGGAGTCTCGGAGCCGATGGTTCTCAGTGTGAAAGTGTTGATTTCATAACACTTCAGAGCCACGGTTCCAAACTGTCAAACCACACAGCACCAGTCACAATAGACACAGTACATGCATACACAATATGGTGCCCATATGCCTGTGATGACATCCAGATGAGTGGCTTCCAGAGCAACTACTGGAACTGCAATGTTGATCCATTTTGGACCAGCCCCTGAGAGAATATAATCTGAGGATTCATTTTGGATCAACCCCTGAGAGAATAGAATCTGAGGAGGATTCATTTTGGATCAGCCCCTGAGGGAATAGAATCTGAGGAGGATTCATTTTGGATCAGCCCCTGAGGGAATAGAATCTGAGGAGGATTCATTTTGGATCAACCCCTGAGAGAATAGAATCTGAGGAGGATTCATTTTGGATCAACCCCTGAGGGAATAGAATCTGAGGAGGATTCATTTTGGATCAACCCCTGAGAGAATAGAATCTGAGGAGGATTCATTTTGGAACAACCCCTGAGAGAATAGAATCTGAGGAGGATTCATTTTGGATCAGCTCCTGAGGGAATAGAATCTGACGAGGATTCATTTTGGATCAGCCCCTGAGAGAACAGAATCTGAGGAGGATTCATTTTCAACCAGCCCCTTGGAGAACAGAATCTGACGAGGATTCAATTTGGATCTGCGATTTCAGTCAGACTGCAGGGACTGATACAGAAAACGAAACAAAGATCTGTGAGCCTCCTCTGTGCCTTCCTTCCAGGTTGCCCAACCCTCACCAGTGGTAGATTAGACTGCTTAGCGCTCACTGCAGACTAGCTAATCGCTAGGGGTGTGGGGGTGCTCTCATCCCCCACTCCCTTTTCCTCCTCGACCCCCGATCCCACCCCCACATTGCCCGCAGGGCATCATCACAGTGACAGCGGTGACAGTAATCTTGCGGTAACAGTTTGGATGCGTTGTCATTAAGCCGCCACCATGACACTGAGATGATTGCCCTGAAGAGGATGGCCGTAATGCAGGAGCCAGCCAGCCAGGTGGAGAGAAACCATCCCGGGCTAAAAATACTATCACACAATACATCTCCTAATTGGTTTATGCAGTGCAATGCTGTAGCCGCAGCCCCTATCACATTAACAGCCAAATGACAGACAATGGGCTGTGATGGGTAGAGAGGTGGATGATGGTGGTGCGTCATTCCAGAACACTGTTCCAAGCACTCTAAGTCATGATTTAACCAACCCCCTAACATATTATGAGTTATCATCACTTCCTGATTGACTAGGTACAGTACAGGTGCTAGACATATGTCTATGCTAAAGACACTGAAGTGCAATGCCTCTGCGCATGTGTCAGAAACAAAAGTTAAGGATATGGACAACAGAAGTGAGCTAGATTTAAGAACACTGTCTCGAGTTCTGTGCCCTACATCTCCATAAATCCTAATACTGAGTCATTCTGTGTGAAGGAGAGGGAGAGAAAAAAAGAAGAGAATAAATGCATTTTCTCTCCCTCTCCTTCCCCTCAGTGTGTCGTGTGTGGCCTGACAGGGGAGCAGATGGTGGTTTAAGCAGAGAATTCATGAGCGCCACAATCTTAATGTTGCAGAAAGAAACGAAAAGGACTTGCATCAAACCAACAGACAAACGCACTTGCTAATATTAATGCACTCCTCATTCATCCAATGTGCTTCCTAATTGCTTTTCTGTACACAGTAATGTGGCACCTGCTGCTCAACTCCGGCTCACGCGTCAGGAGAGGATAGCGAGAGGGAGGATGGAGGGAGAGAGGATACAGATCTACAACTCAGCAGCTCTCTCTCTCTCTCTGGTGACGGATGCACGGCTGTGGATCACGTGCTGGACCTGTCAACGTTCCTAATTAAAATTGTATACTTACAGCAGGAAGGAGAGGGGACACCACAGGAAAAAAGGAAAACACTCAGTAAACAGTCAGTTTTACGAGTCAGACAAATAGGGGGAGGAAGAGGAAGAGTGAAAGGAAGAGAGAGTAGGAGGGAGGCTTCTCCGGAATCAGCCCCGTCTCACACTAGACCTTGTTGCTTCATGGAGACAGAATTCGAAACAGGACACATTTAAAGTAATTTTCCAGTGAGACTCTCACTTGTCGAGAGGAGTACTATTGGCCATGCAACGTCACAGAACTCACAGTTGCATTATTGTTTTGGGATATGACCTTCCATGCCCAAACTCAAAATAAAATGTATTACGATCAACAAAAAGACAAAAAACGCATTCACGTACAGTACCAGTCAAAAGTTTGGACACACCTACTCATTCAAGTGTTTGTCTTTTTTTTATTACTATTTTCGACATTGTAAAATAATAGTGAAGACATCAAAACTATGAAATAACACATATGGAATCATGTGTTAAAGAAAAAAGTGTTAAACAAATCAAAATGTATTTGAGATTTGAGATTCTTCAAAGCAGCCACCCTTTGCCTTGATGACAGCTTTGCACACTCTTGGCATTCTCTCAACCAGCTTCATGAGGTAGTCACCTGGAATGCATTTCAATTAACAGGTGTGCCTTGTTCAAAGTTCCTTTGTGGAATTTTTTTCTTTCTTAATGCGTTTGAGCCAATCAGTTGTGTTGTGACAAGGTAGGGGTGGTATACAGAAGATAGCCCTATTTGGTAAAATACCAAGTCAATATTATGGCAAGAAGAGCTCAAATAAGCAACGAGAAATGACAGTCCATCATTACTTGAAGAAATGAAGGTCAGTCAATTCGGAAAATTTCAAGATCTTTGAAAGTTTCTTCAAATGCAGTCGCAAAACATCAAGCGCTATGATGAAACTGGCTCTCATGAGGACCGCCAGAGGAAAGGAAGACCCAGAGTTACCTCTGCTGCAGAGGGTAAATTCATTAGAGTTACCAGCCTCGGATATCTGTAATTACCTGCACCTCAGATTGCAGCCCAAATAAATGCTTCACAGTGTTCAAGTAACAGACACATCTCAACATCAACTGTTCAGAGGAGACTGCGTGAATCAGGCCTTCAAGGTCAAATTGCTGCAAAGAAAGAACTACTAAAGGACACCAATTAGAAAAAGACACTTGTTTGGGGTAAGAAACACGAGCAATGGACATTAGACTGGTGGAAATCTGTCTTTTGGACTGATGAGTCCAAATTTTTGATTTTTGGTTCCAACCACCGTGTCTTTGCGAGAAGCACAGTAGGTGAACGGATGATCTCCGCATATGTGGTTCCAACCGTGAAGCACGGAGGAGGGGGTGTGATGGTGTGGGGATGCTTTGCCGGTGACACTGCCAGTGATTGAGTTAGAATTCAAGGCACAATTGAACTTTACTCGTGTGGTTTCCAAATATCTCTAACCATCGCCCCGGCGTGAGTTTTTTCATGCGTGTGTTGTCAGAATGCTCTCATTGTTCCAAAATGTGATTGTTACGCAACAGGACAGTTAACTGCGCCGCCCTCAAACCAAGGCCCTCTGCCTTCTAATTATCTATAGGCTGTTTCAACTTGTCAATTTAAAATTATTTTCTAACAAGTTTTATTTTCTAACAGCAGTTTGAATTGAGGTGTGTTCCGCCTCCTCGTTAATTCACATAAGAAGTAGCCCATTTCACTGTTGCGGACAATTTATGTTTGAGGCTTTACTGAGCAGAACAAACTTCTCTCTTCTACGAGAGCCCAAGCGCTTCCCTAGTGTTTCCCGAGATCAAGTCTGAAGACATTGCGCATCTCTAGTCAGAATAGGCCTTGCACCAATGTTTCCCCCCAGCACCTTATCTGGCTGGTGCCTGCATTATCCTCGTGGGGATTTTCCTTACAAATTGTACTTTGGACATGTGTGCGTTCCTATCAACGTAAGTGGGTTATTTTCTGTATATCGTGTTGTCCTTTCTGCTGTAGCACAACCTACATATATATGGATCATAATGTATTTACTGTTTTACTCACATGTTTTCTATCACTGGTGACAAATCATGCATTCCAATTCTTGCATAGATTGTAATGGACACATATGATGTGTGTAAAATACTTTTTTGAATGTCATACGGATTATGATGAGCTAATGCTATGTGTGGCGCCATGTTTGTCGTCATCATACAATGCATTCTGTTTGTCACATAAGCGTCTGTCAGACCAAAGATGTTATAACAAGGGATAGTTCACTCGACTGACTTATGGTGCTTTCAAGACAACTGTGAACTGTGAAAAAATACTAGGTACAAACATGACGTCAATGATTTTCAGGTTGGAAAGTCGGAGCTCTAGAAAGAGGCCCGAGTTCCTGAGTTGGAATTCTGAGTTGGATGACCGTTCAAAACGATTTTTCCCAGTCTGAGCTCGTTTTTATCCAAATCCCAGTTGTCTTGAATCCCAGTTGTCAGAAGTCTGAGATTTCCCAGTTCCCAGTTGTTTTGAACATGGCATCAGATTGCAACTTTGGTACCTCAGGGTTGACAGCTTAGACCCCCCTTTCCAGGGGTTTTATTTGTCCATAGAGTATAAACTTCTCTTGTGTTTGCCCCCCATTTATTGATAAATCCCCCATCATAGTAATATTTCCTGCATCCTATCCCCCCACGATACATTCCCCTATTTCTACACCACATTGACATGAAAACCACCCGCAAATGAAATGAGTCCCCCCAAATCCCCCTGAAATGGTTTCATCCCTGTTTAGCTGGTTAGGCTAGGCAGTAGGCTTGTATTTGGTGTGATGATCTATGAGGTGAACACATTTTATTTGCTTTGTGATTTTTCAAAAAGAGTAAATGACTTTTCAAGTCATGTACTCCAGTTCTTGTATACACTGTAACACGTACATCGACTATTTGTTATATGCTGAAAAGTGGCTAAACTAAGTTCATATTTTTCATCTTTTACAATAAACGGTTAAATTGAGGAATAAAGTTTAAGACCTTTATTTTCATCAGAACCTAAAAATATTCAGATGCTGTTCAGACATAAAACGCTGTTGAGACGCGTTTGTTGCATCATACTTTCTGTTGCTACTGTTCCAATCACAAACACGTGATCGTACGTGTCAAAGGGTTAACCAGCATGGCTCCCACAGCATTCGACAGCGATACGCCATCCCATCAATTGAGATGTTTGGGATGAGTTGGACCGCAGAGTGAAGGAAAAGCAGCCAACAAGTGCTCAGCATATGTGGGAACTCCTTCAAGACTGTTGGAAAAGCATTCCAGTCTACTACCTCATGAAGCTGGTTGAGAGAATGCCAAGAGTGTGCAAAGCTGTCATCAAGGCAAAGGGTGGCTGCTTTGAAGAATCGAAAATGTAAAATACATTTTTATTCGTTTAACATTTTTTTGGTTATTACATGATTCCATATGTGTTATTTCATTGTTTTGATGTCTTCACTATTACTCTACAATGTAGAAAATAGTAAAAAATAAAGACAAACCATTGAATGAGCAGGTGTGTCCAAACGTTTGACTGGTACTGTATGTACTGTAGAGTAGGTACAGTGAAGAAAGAAGTAAAGGCTTAGCCAAAAGTCATAAAAACACAAAGGCCATTATATGCCACCTTCAAAGCCTTACTCTGATGGCTGCAAGTGATTTTGCAGAAATGTTGGACCCCACTATAAAACTGGCATGCCTACAGCCACTTTTCATTTCTTAGTGTTGGCATGAATACACTGTCAGTTATATTGTTCATACAAGGTTTTATCACAAATTCATAATGACTTACTATGAGGTCAGAGATCTAAGTTTGGTCTAGAGATTAACGTGTACCTTCAGAGGGAAAATGTCCAACCTTGTCTTCAGCAAACCACCCAATTCATCATTCTCTTTTACATTCTTGTTATTAATTGTAATACTCGGGGAATTTTGCAATTGATCACAACAAAATGTAATTGTTTGTAGAGTTCCACCTTGAGAGGACCCGTTTGGGACCAGCGGTACCCCCTATAGCCCTACCATTATCTGCAGACCAGCTGCTGTTAAATGCACTAAATTGTAATATAATGAGCATGTGAATTACAAGCAATTACAGAGTCAAATTGAATAAATCCTTAGAGCAATACATTGTCCTTTCTCTTTACATCATACTTGATTGATGCATATTTTATGGAGATAGTGCATATTATCTTGTATGGAGAAAAATAAAGTTAACTTCAATTTGTTGTTTGATGGATGCCTCAAAATATCCTTTGTATTATAGAGGGGCATAATGTTAACAGAATGAACATACCGTTTATAACATTAGTATCACTCAAAAGTCAGGATTTGTTGTTCCCTTCTGAGGAATGAATGAACATAATTGCCAATAAATAAATAAATAAATATATGTATATATAGCCATATAGCCATATATATCATATATGGCTATGAGTAGTACTTAACCTGTTGGGGATGGGGGCGCTGTTTAGACTATTTATGCTAATGTGGCTAATTTTTTAAACGGCTTCCCACAAAATCCTTGATCGTACAATATGCATATTATTATTATTATTGGATAGAAAACAGTCTATAGTTTCTATAGGAGTTGAAATTTTGTCTCTAAGTGGAACAGAGCCCATTCTACAGCAATTTCCCTGACATGGAGTCAGATTTGAGAAACGTTGGCCACTTTTCTGAAGTCATTTAAACGGGCACTGTCGTTGCTATGACTATACGGACACTTCTTACGTCTTCCCCTGGATGCCTTTACGTGATGACGATTCCAACGGGCTCGATTGCTCGTTCACAGGCACTACAAATGAAAAAAACCTTTAGCTAGCAAGTCTTTTCTTGCTGCGTAACGCGCGTGGAAGACACCGACCCTCTCCTGTTCCAAGCATTAGTTTAGCCTGTTATATTTCTCCGGTCATCTTTTCACTCGTTATAGGAGTTACAAACATCACAAAGTAGTTAATTTAAAGCGTTTTATAGCAATTTATATCCGTTTAGTGCGATTTTGGGACATTTATTTTTGCAACGATGTGAAAAGTTGGGAACGCTTTTCAGTTCATCCCGAACGTAGTTGACATTTCCACATGGCAAGAGGACAGCTTTCCACCAAAAGACGATTTCTCCCAAGAAAGGATCCTTTGCCCAAGATACTGATGGAAGAACAGCTCAAGGTAGGACATTTTTATTATGATAAATCGTGTTTCTGTCGAAACATTTTAGTGGCTTAGGACGCCATGTTTTTTGACGTAGCTTCGCTTGGCGCAAACTGTATTGAAAAGTAAGGATAAATTAAAAAATGTAATAACGCAATTGTATTAAGAATTAAATTGTCTATCAATCCCTGTCCACCCTATATTTTTTAGTCACGTTTATGAGTATTTATGTATAAGAGTAGATCACTGTCTAAGTGGCGCAAGGACGTTTTCTTTACCAGCTTGTCTACATTTCACATTGTCTAACCATGATTTTGGTGGCTAAATATAAACATTTTCGATCAAACTGTATATGCATGTTGTAATGTGATGTTACAGGAGTGTCATCGGAAGAATTCTGAGAAGGTTAGTGAAAAAATTAATATCTTTTGGCGATGTTGACTTTTATCGCTCACTTTGGCTAGAATCAATGCTGGGCTGCTATGTGCTATGTGCTACGCTAATATAACGATTTATTGTGTTTTCGCTGTAAGACACTTAGAAAATCTGAAATATTGTCTGTATTCACAGGATCTGTGTCTTTCGATTCGTGTATGCTGTGTATTTTTACGAAATGTTTGATGATTAGTAGTTAGGTAAACACGTTGCTCATTGTAATTATTCTAGTCCATTTGTGATGGTGGGTGCAATTGTAAACTATGCCATATACCTGAAATATGCACTTTTTTCTAACAAAACCTATCCCATACCATAAATATGTTATCAGACTGTCATCTAATGAGTTTTTTTGTTGGTTAGGGGCTATAAATATCTTAGTTTAGCCGAATTGGTGATGGCTACTGGTGTTGGTGGACAAATAAAAGATGGTGGAATATGCTAATGTGTTTTTAGGTAATAGATGTACATCTTTACATATTGTGTCTTCCCTGTAAAACATTTTAAAAATCGGAAATGTTGACTGGATTCATAAGATCTGTGTCTTTCATTAGCTGTATTGGACTTTAATGTGTGAAAGTTAAATATTTTAAAAAAATATTTTTTTTGAATTTCGCGGCACTGGTTTTTCAGTGGGGGGGGGGGGGGGGTGTGCCGCTAGCGCCACGCTGATCCTAGACAGGTTAAAAAACACTGCAAAATAAATCTGTGATTTATAACTCCACCAATTAACAACTTCATAGGGGTGTACCCCAAACATAATTCAAATCAATTAAATATATGATGCAGCATAATTATTCTAAATTTTGAAAATGAAAAAGGATGACAATCAATAAGAACGAAAATAAAATCATGCAATATCAATCATAATCAGAAGTGATTTAAATACAGCTGATGGTTGAGGGCTTTAATAAAATGTGTATTATAATAAATACGAGTAATTTCACCGAATTTTCTAAATTGCTCATGTAAATTAACACCACCCACATAAGAATGAAGTGCTTATCATCATTTTCAATGTTCCAGATTTTCATGAACATGTTTGTATAAAGTAATAACTATATAATGTCAAACCTTTGTTTTATGAAATCAAGGAATTATCTAAAGCAGTAGTATAGAAGTAGCTATGATTTGCAGTGACATGAATGAAGCCATTGAAAAACTGAAGATTAGCCCCCAAAACTCCACGGAGTGATTGCCACACACACACACACACACACACACACACACACACACACACACACACACACACACACACATACAAAATAGAAGATTCTCATTGACGTTTTTGTATCAAGTAATTACTGTATAATGTCATACCTTTGTTTTTATCAAATCAAGGATTTACCTAAAGCACTAGACTAAAGGTAGCTATGATTTGCTCAATGAAAATAGAGACGGTTGTTGTTACTCCAGGCAACAGAGATTACGGAATATGTTTAGGTTTGAATTACAAAGTTTTAGAGACCGTGTTGTAGTCTAGCTGTTAGTCAAACTGTGCAAAATAAACAGTGCTCAATGTTACATTTTGACATAATTCCAAGATTTTGGTTAAATGTAGGAATTAGGATTAAATGTAGGCATTCATTCAGACTGGTTAAGGTCAGGGTTTGGATTAGGGTTAAAACTCAAAGAAAATCACAAAAAGAGTGTCTAGAACTGGGATTGAACCCGCAAAGTTCTGAGACGCGAGCCTACTATACGGTAATAGGAACTCACATTGCCCCTAGTTGACGGTTGGCAATTGCCATGGAAATAAAAGGCCAAACCATCCCTTAACTCTACCCTTCTAAAACCTTGTGAAAGTGACGTCATGTCATATCCCATGTGACGGGTCTTTTGAATGTGCTTCAAGATTATATCATCAAATTCATGAAAATACAGTCATTGAATATACACTGCTCAAAAAAATAAAGGGAACACTTAACCTGTTGGGGATGGGGGCGCTGTTTAGACTATTTATGCTAATGTGGCTAATTTTTTAAACGGCTTCCCACAAAATCCTTGATCGTACAATATGCATATTATTATTATTATTGGATGGAAAACAGTCTATAGTTTCTATAGGAGTTGAAATTTTGTCTCTAAGTGGAACAGAGCCCATTCTACAGCAATTTCCCTGACATGGAGTCAGATTTGAGAAATGTTGGCCACTTTTCTGAAGTCAGTTAAAAGGGCACTGTCGTTGCTATGACTATACGGACACTTCTTACGTCTTCCCCTGGATGCCTTTACGTGATGACGATTCCAACGGGCTCGATTGCGCGTTCACAGGCCCTACAAATGAAAAAACTCTGAAGCTAGTCATTCTTTGGGAGCTGCGTAACGCGCGTGGAAGACACCGACCCTCTCCTGTTCCAAGCGTTAGTTTAGCCTGTTATATTTCTCCGGTCATCTTTTCACTCGTTATAGGAGTTACAAACATCACAAAGTAGTTAATTTAAAGCGTTTTATAGCAATTTATATCCGTTTAGTGCGATTTTGGGACATTTATTTTTGCAACGATGTGAAAAGTTGGGCACGCTTTTCAGTTCATCCCGAACGTAGTTGACATTTCCACATGGCAAGAGGACAGCTTTCCACCAAAAGACGATTTCTCCCAAGAAAGGATCCTTTGCCCAAGATACTGATGGAAGAACAGCTCAAGGTAGGACATTTTTATTATGATAAATCGTGTTTCTGTCGAAACATTTTAGTGGCTTAGGACGCCATGTTTTTTGACGTAGCTTCGCTTGGCGCAAACTGTATTGAAAAGTAAGGATAAATTAAAAAATGTAATAACGCAATTGTATTAAGAATTAAATTGTCTATCAATCCCTGTCCACCCTATATTTTTTAGTCACGTTTATGAGTATTTATGTATAAGAGTAGATCACTGTCTAAGTGGCGCAAGGACAAATTCTGACCAGCTGAGTTACATTTCACATTGTCTAACCATGATTTTGGTGGCTAAATATAAACATTTTCGATCAAACTGTATATGCATGTTGTAATGTGATGTTACAGGAGTGTCATCGGAAGAATTCTGAGAAGGTTAGTGAAAAAATTAATATCTTTTGGCGATGTTGACTTTTATCGCTCACTTTGGCTAGAATCAATGCTGGGCTGCTAATTGCTATGTGCTAAGCTAATATAACGATTTATTGTGTTTTCGCTGTAAGACACTTAGAAAATCTGAAATATTGTCTGTATTCACAGGATCTGTGTCTTTCGATTCGTGTATGCTGTGTATTTTTACGAAATGTTTGATGATTAGTAGTTAGGTAAACACGTTGCTCATTGTAATTATTCTAGTCCATTTGTGATGGTGGGTGCAATTGTAAACTATGCCATATACCTGAAATATGCACTTTTTTCTAACAAAACCTATCCCATACCATAAATATGTTATCAGACTGTCATCTAATGAGTTTTTTTGTTGGTTAGGGGCTATAAATATCTTAGTTTAGCCGAATTGGTGATGGCTACTGGTGTTGGTGGACAAATAAAAGATGGTGGATTATGCTAATGTGTTTTTAGGTAATAGATGTACATCTTTACATATTGTGTCTTCCCTGTAAAACATTTTAAAAATCGGAAATGTTGACTGGATTCATAAGATCTGTGTCTTTCATTAGCTGTATTGGACTTTAATGTGTGAAAGTTAAATATTTTTAAAAAATATTTTTTTTGAATTTCGCGGCACTGGTTTTTCAGTGGGGGGGGGGGGGGGGGGGTGCCGCTAGCGCCACGCTGATCCTAGACAGGTTAAACAACACAATGTAACTCCAAGTCAATCACACTTCTGTGAAATCAAACTGTCCACTTAGGAAGCAACACTGATTGACAATACATTTCACATGCTGTTGTGCAAATGGAATAGACAACAGATGGAAATTATCGGCAATTAGCAAGACACCCCCAATAAAGGAGTGGTTCTGCAGGTGGTGACCACAGACCACTTCTCAGTTCCTATGCTTCCTGGCTGATGTTTTGGTCACTTTTGAATGCTGATGGTGCTCTCACTCTCGTGGTAGCATGAGACGGAGTCTACAACCCACACAAGTGGCTCTGGTAGTGCAGCTCATCCAGGATGGCACATCAATGCGAGCTGTGGCAAGAATGTTTGCTGTGTCTGTCAGCGTAGTGTCCAGAGCATGGAGGCGCTACCAGGAGACAGGCTAGTACAACAGGAGACGTGGAGGAGGCCGTAGGAGGGCAACAACCCAGCAGCAGGACCGCTACCTCCGCCTTTGTGCAAGGAGGAGCACTGCCAGAGCCCTGCAAAATGACCTCCAGCAGGCCACAAATGTGCATGTGTCTGCTCAAACGGTCAGAAACAGACTCCATGAGGGTGGTATGAGGGCCCGACGTCCACAGGTGGGGGTTGTGCTTACAGCCCAACACCGTGCAGGAAGTTTGGCATTTGCCAGAGAACCCCAAGATTGGCAAATTTGCCACTGGCGCCCTGTGCTCTTCACAGATGAAAGCAGGTTCACACTGAGCACATGTGACAGATGTGACAGTCTGGAGACGCTGTGGAGAACGTTCTGCTGCCTGCAACATCCTCCAGCATGACCGGTTTGGCGGTGGGTCAGTCATGGTGTGGGCTGGCATTTCTTTGGGGGGCCGCACAGCCCTACATGGGCTCGCCAGAGGTAGCCTGACTGCCATTAGGTACCGAGATTAGATGGCTGGAGTGTGTCAGCAGTTCCTGCAAGAGGAAGGCATTGATGCTATGGACTGGCCCGCCCGTTCCCCAGACCTGAATCCAATTGAGCACATCTGGGACATCATGTCTCGCTCCATCCACCTACGCCACGTTGCACCACAGACTGTCCAGGAGTTGGTGGATGCTTTAGTCCAGGTCTGGGAGGAGATCCCTCAGGAGACCATCCGCCACCTCATCAGGAGCATGCCCAGGCGTTGAAGGGAGGTCATACAGGCACGTGGAAGCCACACACACTACTGAGCCTCATTTTGACTTGTTTTAAGGACATTACATCAAAGTTGGATCAGCCTGTAGTGTGGTTTTCCACTTTAATTTTGAGTGTGACTCCAAATCCAGACCTCCATCGGTTGATAAATTTGATTTCCATTGATACTTTTTGTGTGATGTTGTTGTCAGCACATTCAACTATGTAAAGAAAAAAGTATTTAATAAGAATATTTCATTCATTCAGATCTAGGATGTGTTATTTTAGTGTTGCCTTTATTTTTTTGAGCAGTGTATATATACTGTATATATATACAGTTGAAGTCGGAAGTTTACGTACTGTAACGGCAGATTTCCTCCTCTTCGTCTGAAGAGGAGGTGTAGGGATCGGACCAAGACGCAGAGTGGAAAGTGTTCATATTTTAATGAAAGTAAACTGAACACTTCCAGATACAAAAACAATAAACGAGAATCAAACCGAAACCAGTCCCGTGTGGCACGATAACTGACACGAAGTACAAACACCCACTAACACACACATGAACCCCGGCTGCCTAAGTATGATTCTCAATCAAAGACAACAACTGACAGCTGCCTCTGATTGAGAATCATACCAGGCCGAACGCACAAAACCCCAACATAGAAAACAACACATAGACAACCAGCCCAACTCACGCACTGACCATACTAAATAAATAGAAAACAAGAGAAAACAGGTCAGGAACGTGACACATACACTTAGGTTGGAGTCATTAAAACTTGTTTTTCAACCACTCCACAAATTTCTTGCTAAAAAACTATAGTTTTGGCAAGTCGGTTAGGACATCTACTTTGTGCATGACACAAGAAATTTTTCCAGAAATTGGTTTACAGACTGATTATTTAACTTATAATTCACTGTCACAATTCCAGTGGGTCAGAAGTTTACATACACTAAGATGACTGTGCCTTAAAAACAGCCTGGAAAATTCCAGAAAATGATGTCATGGCTTTAGAAGCTTCTGATAGGCTAATCGGCATCATTTGAGTCCATTGGAGGTCCCCCTGTGGATGCATTTCAAGGCCTATCTTCAAACTCAGTGCCTCTTTGCTTGGCATCATGGGAAAATCTAAATAAATCAGCCAAGAACTCAGAAAAACAATTGTAGACCTCCACAATCTGGTTCATCTTTGGGAGCTATTTCCAAATGCCTGAAAGTGTCACGTTTGCTCCCGCTCTTACCCCCTCTGGCGTTTGGGGGCGCCAGGCTGCCCTGCATCACGTACTCCTGCCATCTATTACGCACACCTGCCTTCCCTCGTCACGCGCATCAGCGATATTGGTCTCACCTGGACTCATTCATCACCTGTTTATTTCCTCCCCTATATTTGTCAGTTCCCTTGCTCTGTTCCCTGCTACTGCGTTCATTGTTTTTGTCTTTGTTACCCTTGTGCTGACGCTGTTCCTGTCTCGTTCCATGTCCGTTCCTTATTAAATGTTTGACTCCCCGTACTTGCTTCATCTCTCCAGTGTCAATTCATGTGACAGAATGCATCAGCCAACATACGAAGCACCGGGGAGTACTGGCGTTCCGGTTGGTGGTGACATCGGCTCTGGGTCGACGCCGATGGAACCGGGGGTGCCAAGCCAGCTCGTCGGACTTCCACGCAATGGCTGGCTTGAGAGGTTTCCTTGCCCCGGTTGGCTCGGATGGCTACCATCCTACGTCGGGCCTCAGCCAGATCGTCAGTTCCTGTTCGCCCAGCAAGTTCAGGAGTTTTTTGTTTTGTTGGTGACGTCGGGGTGGATTCCGACGCCGATTGAACCGGGGGTGCCTAAGCCAGCCCATTGGGCTTCCACGCCCTCTCTGGCTCGAGAGGTTTCCTTGCCTCGGTTGGTTTCCACCCCACGTCACACTCTACCGGATCATCGAGCTTCCTCGCTGCAGTGGGATCGACAGACGTCTTACCTCAGCCAGATCGTCGGGCTTCCATGTCTCAGCCGGCTCGCCAGGCTCCCACGCTCCTGCTGGTTAGTTGGGCTTCCACGCCCCAACCGACTTGCCCAGGGCCCATGTCGTGGCCGGTTCGCCCAGGTGGTCAAGGTATTGACCATCAGTTACACCAGCTCTGTGCAAAGCTGTCATCAAGGCAAAGGGTAGCTACTTTGAAGAATGTCAAATATAAAATATATTTAGATTTGTTGAACACTTTTTTGTTTAATACATGATTCCATATCTGTTATTTTATAGTTTTGACATCTTCACTATTATTCTACAATGGAGAAAATAGTAAGAGCAAAGAAAAACCCTTGAAGAGAAGATGTTATCAAACTTTTGACCGGTAGTGTATACAGTGTCTCGCAAAAAGTATTCATCATTTCAGACTGGGACGGAGGATCACCTATCAGCAGGACAATGACCCTAAGCATACTGCTAAAGCAACACTCGAGTGGTTTAAGGGGAAACATTCACATGTCTTGGAATGGCCTAGTCAATGCCAAGACCTCAATCCAATTGAGAATCTGTGGTGTAACTTAAAGATTGCTGTACACCAGCGGAACCCATCCAACTTGAAGGAGCTGGAGCAGTTTTGCCTTGAAGAATGGGCAAAAATCTCAGTGGCTAGATGTGCCAAGCTTATAGAGACATACCCCAAGAGACTTGCAGCTGTAATTGCTCTACAAAGTATTGACTTTGGGGGGGGGAAGGGGGGTGAATAGTTATTTACGCTCAAGTTTCCTGTTTTATAGTCGTATTTCTTGTTTGTTTCACAATAAAAAAATATTCTGCATCTTCAAAGTGGTAGGCATGTTGTTTAAATCAAATGATACAAACCCAGGTTGTAAAAAATCCAGGTTGTAAGGCAACAAATTTGGAAAAATGCCAAGGGGGTGAATACTTTTGCAAACCACTGTATATATATAAAATTGGATTCGTTCATACCTGATGCCTTTTATAAAATATTTGACACTCAAGAAGTAAGACACATTGCAGAAAGTTTGAAAAGTCTAATTTGAATTAAATCTCCTGCAGAATTGTTAGCATGTAGACCGGCAAACTGTCGAATGATAGCCATATACACGTGGTGGTAGTTGTAGTTAATGTTTGTAACTTTTCGGATTCATGCTTCTTGGAAGTCAAATACGTTTTCATGAATTTGGCGATGCAAATTTGGAGCCCATTCTTTACCTGCAAAAGATAGCCCATCATTTTCATAGGGTATAATGCCTGAACAGCCCGTAATCCACTGGAGTCGGTGTTCGATTTGCATCAACATGACTGAAGGCTTTGAAACACTGAAGATACGCACACAGAAAGTCCTTGTAGTGATTCGCACACACAGGCAAACACACACACACACACACACACACAAACACACCTGTTCTCCTTGGCCATGTGTGTGTCTGAGGTAACTCTGTTATGCGTGAAATGGAGACCAGTATGCACCTGAAGGCACGCGTCAACACAGTCCCAAGACTTGCCATCAGCTAAGGGCCTGAGTAACATCCAGCTGTTTACACACACACACACACACACACACACACACACACACACACACACACACACACACACACACACACACACACACACACACACACACACACACACACACACACACACACACACACACCCCCCCAATCCCCCATCCCCAAAACACGTGTAAATATTGGACTATAAATTGTGCCTAACTGTATTATACTTATGGTATAATGTTTATTCCATTCTACATTTACTTTATGTTCATATTCTTATATTTTATAATTTCTTATTGTTGTTGCATTGTCTAGAAGGAACCTGCAAGTAAGCATTTTGTTGGATGGTGTTTTGTTGGACCTTCCTGTTCAAGTGAGCACAGCACAACAAGGTTGTTCAAAACTGTATTCTATACTGCTGCATAAATGATCTGATATGCCAGGGAGATATGTATACTGTAGCTAAGAAAGTAATATGAATTGTACTTTGTGTAGTAAACTGATAGTAGCCCATGTGTCTCACCCTAATAATTTGGTCTATTTTCACCTCTTCATTTCGCCTACTGTTCAGACTTGGTGGTGCACATGTAGCCTATAACTTGTTTTTGAGAAATGTAATGATCGAATATTGTAAGAGCTTTCATTCTCTGCTAATATGCCCCCTTTATTTATCATGCGGTTCTGACTTGGTGTACAGGGAGAACACTGTAAGAACGACCCATGTTCTGAATTCTGTTGCTGTACATTTCAAAAGTGCTGAACAAATAGTTATATTGACTACGTCCGTCCTAGCTCGCTCATTAATGTTATAATCAGAATTACGGATTTCCCCTTATCCGCTTGTCGTCCCCTTATGCTATAGTTTGTACATCTCAATTTTCAGTAGAAACCATATTTGTTTAAGCAAGTCAGCCATATCAGCTGTTTAAAAGGCAGTAAATGAGGCTGAATGAACTGTTTCGCTGCCAAACAAGCCTCTGCTGATAGCCAGGTGTAGCAGTGGCAAGGTGTTGGGACTGCTGTTGGGACTCTGCTGTTGGGACAGCTTTATGTAGGCCCTAACAGTTTGTGGGCACCGTTTGTCACCGTCATAGTGCAATTAATGTATTGTTTGGTGTTGTGTTGTGTAGTGGCTTTGCAGGCATGCATCCCACAATTATTATATATATTTTTTTAAATCACCACTGCATCGAGGAACTACATCATGGCCTACATCACAACCTTATCCGCTTGAAAAAAATAAATAGTAGCTAGCAAGATGGAGATCACAGAGGTTATTTTTAATGAGTGTGTTTCACAAGTGGATAGTTTGCATCAACTACCTTCCCTAAAACCACTGCAAAGGTTTTGCATGCAAACTTTGTTTTAGAATCACAATGTCCTGGCATGTCTGCCTCGTGATTTGTTGGGAGAGTTGTCTTTTCCTTATTGAAGTTGCTTAAAGAGTCCATCATTCAAACCAGACCCTAGTCACGGCTGTTGCCTAGGGTCGGGCTTTCAAGACTAATTATTTATCCACTCTCTATCCAGGCTCCCTCATTCATTCAGTCATTCATTACTCACTCCCTCATTTATTCAGTCACACATTACTCACTCCGAGTAGAGTAAAACAACATGGATTTTAGATGAACATTTAGTATTGCATTAATAAAATCAACATCACCAATCAAATCCATCGATGTATGCGCACGCGTCAGAACTGTGCATTTCAATACAGGAATAGAGCGACCTCTCAGATGTGTGTAGGCACATTGCAATGCCAATGTGTCCCAAACCACACAGAACTCTGTCCTTTCCCCCTGTTTTGAGTAGTGGGGTTATGGCGGGGGAGTGCTTTACGGTTTGTGTATTTTGGAATCAGAAGAAAAAGGCTCCCCTGAATAAATCATCAGCACATTTGCGAGCCATCACCGTCACACACAGGGAGATGAGAGCCGCATTGCCCCAAATATATTCCCTACAATGCTTTTCAACAAGGCAACTAATTAGCAGAAGAAAGGTCAAGTAAATGCAAAGTGTGATTTAGAGAGAGAGGGAGAGAGTCTGGAGAAAAAAAATTAAAAAAATATCTCACATACATTTAGTCACTTTTTGGACCAATGCCAAAAAGGCATTTTTTTCTCACCACTAGAGCTGCTAGGAGCTTGCAAATGGTGGCTTAATATTTAATGAAATGCTTATGTTGCAGCACCTGGACACGTTCGCTCAGCCGTCCAACCAGGGCCCTCCCAGGAGGGTCATTACCGCAGCCATTTGCAGAGGCCAGAGCCCAGGCCTGTGTGCCAGCCATGATGCCAGTCCTCTGGAATCAACGCTCACTAAAACAGCAGGGGAGGGGGATGCAATGCTGCTGTGACCAGCGCCTGAGATGTGTGTGCGTACGAGAGAGAGAGAGAGAGAGCGAGAGAGAGAGAGGGTGAAGAGGAGAGAGAGTAAAACATGGTGGTGCAGTGTATTCCCAGAGTGTGGTAGAAAGTATAGCCCGGGGCTTCTCTCCTGGCATTTAAACACTGCAGTGGTCCAACAGGGGGACATTCAGCATGGTGAAAACAGACTGAAATGTACATACTTGTCAACACAAAAACCCTATTGTATGTGTGAAGATGCCTCCTCTGCAACCTTCGGCATGTATACTGTACACACGGACACTATCAAGCGCACACACACACACACACGTAAACACATTATTTTGGGATCAGCGATGAAACATGGGAGTACAAAAGAGCCAAATATCTGATAGGTCATAGAGACAAATTGCACTCATGAGTCCTTCACACACAGACTTACACACACATTTGTGCCCTTTTCCCTGGGATGGCCTGGCTGGGAATAATGCTGCTTTAATGCATCCGTCCACCTCCCGGCTGCCTGAATGTCCGGCCCAGACAGACACACACACACACACTCGTCCCAGGGTAAGTGAACCCCCAGCCTAATGGAGTTTAATTACTCCCACCACATCCATCACAGCTCCAGTAGGAGCCCACAGTTTTTTATCACCACTTTTAGGGGTTATTAGTACAAATACACTGTCACACTGCATTACCAGAGGAGTGCTTAAGGTGCCATCCCTCCCGAACATTCATTAAAATCTCTATCAATATCTATCAGCGCCCCACTCCCATTAGAGAAGACAGAGCAACTCTTCCCCCTCGCCCCAGCCGGCCGCCGACACAGCTCACACCTCTAAAAGTTTTCAGTCCATTTATCGCCCCCCTCTTCCTCTGTTCCACCCATAGCCGGGCGATTGATGGAGACAGAGGCTGGCAAGGACACCGGTGGCAGCGGCTTTAAGAGATCACGTCCTGAGAAACATGGATCAGATGACTACTTTTAGTGGAAGCAAGGCACATTATTCACTCTGCACCTTTACCAACTGGACAAAGGTGAGGGGATTAAGAAAGACCATGCTTTTGCAAAGTTTCTTAAAAAAGGGGAGTTTGCAGTTTTGGAGAAAGAACTAAGTGGGGCATCCATCACATAGTATTGGACACCGATTCACAGTACATTACAGTATCAGAACTGACATTCTGACAGAGTCTAATGGGTCGTTATGGTTAAGGCCTTTGAACAATGTTGGCAGTGTAGTTACTGCCCATATCTGAATGAATGTATAGTGGTTGTACCCTAATAGCTTTCATCAGATAGACAGAGAAGTTGAAAAAGCCTGACACCTCTAAAGTGGCAGCTGTTGTGTACAGGGGTTTATGCCTCTGAATGTTATTTCCAGGTAAACGCACACAGTCTGGGGCCCTAAGTGGCACAATTAGCATCCTTACATGTCTGTTTACGTATAGGACACACACACCTGGTGCTGTTACCTTGTGGATGTTCCCCTACCATCCCCCTATAAGAAATGCTATCCACCATCCAGATCCTACTTTCTGTTCATGTCTGTTCCACTTTCAGCTCTCTGGGTCATCAGCTTGAGTGAGTTCCTTTACTTTAGAGAAGAGAAAAGTAGGACTTAAAGTTCAATTGTTTCCCGGTTCAGTCCCCCTCTGACCAGGTAACCAATTTTTTCCTTTTTTTCGGCCACAAGATTCAAATATATAGGTGAATTCCACAAACTCTCGTTATTCTGTTGAGCATATTTTATAATGAAATTAAATGGCAGCGTAATGGACGCTGGAATTTGACCCCTGGTGCTCAGACAATGCAAAGGTCAGGGAAATGTATTTTACTGGCTGTTGAGGAGGGAAGACGGAGAAACATTTCAACTGAGAGATTGAGAAAGAAATATTGCAAACAATCAATCAAAATCATGTAACTTGTACCTCTTTTTTCAACTTAAAGTATTTCACCAGTTGATGCATTTCATATAAGTCAAATATTCATCACTAGACTAGATTTACTTTGATTTATTTTGCTGTTCATACATTTAATGAGATCTAAATTTAAGTAAATAATATGTTAAATGTACTACATTCTATGTGTTAGGGTCATTTACAGTGAGTTTGAAAAGTATTAAGACAGTGACAATTTGTTTGTTGTTTTGGCTCTGTACTCCAGCACTTTGGATTTGAAATGATACAATAGCAATGAGGTTAAAGTGCAGACTGTCAGCTTTGAGGATATTTTCATCCATATCTGGTGAACCATTTAGAAATTACGCCACTTTTTGTACATAGTTCCCCCATTTTGGGGGACCAAAAGTAAAGCGATGCAAATTCACTCATGTGTCTATTGGAGTATTTGGTCCAAAATTCTAAGCACGCAATGATTATTCCAAGCTTGTGACACTACAAACTTGTTGAATGCACGTGCTGTTTATTGTTTTTTTCAGATTATTTTGTACCTATTAAAAATGTATGGTAAATATATGTTTTTTTTTAAATATTTGTATTATTTATTATTTATTTTTTGTATTTTTTATTATTTTTATTTTTTATGGAGATTTTATACACAACCATTCATGAATTTCAATCCATAGATTACTAGAATGTCGGTATGAAAAAAATAAATGCTCTATAGATTATGAATCAGAGGAACAAAAAACACAAGGCATTTTGTCAAAATTGAATCATTTGTGCAAGAAATCCTTAACAGGGGAGATGGAAGGAAATATTTTAAAAATTGTTTCTTCAACTTTTGGGATAACTGTACAATTAAGGTAAACGGTAGTCGTTTTTGGCCATTGCATGGGTTGGTCACTTCCATAGCAATATATTGAATTACAATCCCGCTTAATTACTTCATTAACTGCCGATCGTATCCACTTATTGTTGAATTTTTTTATCCAAAAGATTTGAGTCAGTAATTTGTAAACTTAGAAAAGTAGGAACAACCTCATAATATAACAAAGTGTTCTTAATAAGTCCAAGTAACGGATGTGGAATTGCTTTGCAAACCGTCATATATTCTCTCTGAGTAATATTAACCTGAAATTTATCAATTAACTCATCAAACGGCAAAAAACTCTCCAGTGTTGTCTAACAAATCACATACAACATTAATACCCTTGTCAAACGCCTTTGAAAATGGATTTCCTATTAATTTTAATACTCTATTCCAAATCAATGTTTTGTGGGGGGAAAAATTGTGCATGAATATCATTTTCCAGAAAATATAATTTGCTGGGGAAACTTAGACAATTTCACAGGTCATTTTGGAGGGTGAAAATCACATTTTATTAGGAATGAATGGTAAATAATGTATTGTGTCAATTTGGAGTTATTTTTATTGTAAATAAGAATAGAATATGTTTCTAAACACTTTTACATGAATGTAGATGCTACCCTGATTCCGGATAGTCCTGAATGAATCATGAATAATCGTGAATAATGATGAGTGTGAAAGTTAGAGATACACAAACATCATAGCCCCAAGACATGCTAACCTCTCACCATTACAATAATAAGGGAGGTTAGCATTTTAGAGGGTTATGATATTTAAGCCTCTGTAAATATGAATTAGAAAGATCATGCCAAGAAGAAGAAGAAAGTATGTTTCACTGCACACAAGTCAGAAGGGTCAAAAGACCAACCAATCATGGCCTTTCGGATGATAATAAACTGTGTAAGCCGTCTAAGGGCCAAAGAGGAACACATTTTGTGTAGCGTATGAATATAAGCCCAACGTATGTCTCCCTCTACAAAGGACTTGAAACATATGCTTGAAGACACGTTTAGTGCGGGTGCATCGGGGGAGAATAGGAAATCTATTTTTTTGTTTTTGGGCGATTGCATTTTTAAATACCCTCCTCTGATCTGAGGCCTACTGCTGAACTCAGCTCAACAATGGACCAGAGTGTGTAGAAAAGAGCAACTGTACACACGGCAGTACTTAAAACACAGACAAAGCCTTATTGTACTGCAATAGGAATATGTTTACAAAGCAATGATATAAAGTGACTTAGAATCCAAATAACTGTAGGTCTGCTTTAAAATGAGATAGAATGCTGATGGATAAAACATTGTTCTGCGATCAATTAAACCAACCAGCCAAAACAATCAAATAATGCACTGGATAAATTATGCCATCATACAAAATCTAAGGCTTATTGTCTGGGCATGGTGCCAATGCACAAACACATTGCTACACTTGTTATGCTAAATTGTTTAAATAAGTCTACATATTTCTGGTAGAAATAACACCTTTGCCATTGACACGTTTTGTGCTGTGTGTGTGTGTGTGTGTGTGAGAGAGTGCGTGTGCATGTGTGTGTGTGTGTGTGCTTACACATCTCCTCAGGTAGTGTCAGGCAGCTAGGCCACGTCTCAGCTGAGAATTCTGGGAGTGAAAAAGACATGCGAGGAGAGGAAGAGGAGGAGAAGGAGGAGGAGTGAGAACCTCTGGCCACCTGCCACTCATCTGGGCACCTTCCTAAGCAGGGCAGAAAATCAAACACGCTGGGAAAGAATTAAATAAAAGAGAGGAAGAAAAATTATTTCTTATAAATAGCTGGGCTCGCCAGAAGGCAGAGGAAATGAGAGCAGCGAGCGCTGGAGAGGAGCTTGAGCTTGACACGGGGCTTAAAATTGAGAGGGGGCGGAAAGAGGGACCTACTGCGCGAAAATGTCTCCAACCAAAGCACGGATTAGTGTTCCAGCCTCCTCCACTGCCAAGATCCGCCAGAACAACTAATCACCTTCCACAGCTTTTTTCTCTTATTCTCCTTCCCTTCTTTCTCCCCTGCACTTTAAAGTATCATTTCCCCCTCACCGTCATTATGCCTAAAATTAAGCAGAGAATGTTCTGCCAGGGCCGATTAGACACATCAGACTATCTGTGCGCAGTGAGGTACTGCTGCTGCTGAGTGTTAGTCACTGACTGTCTGTCTGCCTCTCTGTCTGTATGCCTGTCTGTCTGTATGCTATGTTAAAAGGCAAGTGTACTGCAACTCCAAACCAATCTACATAGAGGTGTAGCAGATAAATGATCTCTCTCTCTCCCTCTGTCTTTTCCCCCCTCTCTCCATCCTTCATTTTCTGATGACCTTTCATTCTCTTCCATTTTTCTGTCCATCTCCCTCTATCCCTTCCTCACAATCTATTTCTCCTCGAAATATGGTGGAAGCGATAAGAAATCCCGCAGAAACCAAATAAACAAGTCAAAGTGATCACATAAAGATCAGTTGGCGGATCAGAAAGACAGGAGCGATTATGCCTTCATTCTCCCCGGTCGTTGTAGAGCGTTCCAGAATGTTGGGAGTTAAAGAGTCACTTCATAAACAGATGCCTGGCATGCAATTTCACCGGGGGAGTGTGAATACATTTCAGCTATAAATACTCCCGTCTTTGTATAGGTGCGAGCAAATGTAATTAGACACTGCAACAGAAAACCTACTTGTGTTCCTCTCTGTCTGCATATTTTGTCAACAAATAATGTACTACAAAGGCAGATCGAGCCTGCATATTAATTTACAAAATAACAGTTTGCTGATAAGGCAAAGGCATGTGATAATCAATTAGCTAAATGTTAGACAAAAACCAAGCTGCTTTTTGGCTGTTTGGTGTTTGAGAAGAAAACAAAATGTATACTTCAGCAAAACTCTTTCGGCTCTGAATATGCATTCCACATTAGCCCAGATGAGACCAAAGACAAAGAGGGAAACAGGAGATATATTTGTAATGAGTTAGTTTTGAGGGTTGTCTGATAGTACAAAGAGTTTGTTTTACAGAATGGAAACATGGTGTCTAAATGCACCTGGTATTGCTTATGTTGTTTCTAAACACACATTGGTGAAAATGAGCTTGCCACATAAATGTGTGTCAGAAAGCAAAAGGATATATTGACAATCAGAAACATTTCAGTAAAAATATTTTGACAAAGGATCGGCCCCCTAAATTTTCGCATAAAATGACATACCCAAATCTAACTGCCTGTAGCTCAGGCCCTGAAGCAAGGATATTTTCTTGGTAACATTTGAAAGGAAACACTTTGAGGTTTGTGGAAATGTGAAAGTAATCTAAGAGAATATAACACAATAGATCTGGTAAAAGATAATACAAAGAAAAAACCAACCGTTTTTCTGTATTTTTTTGTACCATCATATTTCAAATGCAAGAGAAAGGCCATAATGTATTAGTCCAGCCCAGGTACAATTTAGATTTTGGCCGCTAAATGGCAGCAGTGTATGTGCAGAGGTTCAGACTGATCCAATGAACCATTGGATTTCTGTTCAAAATGTTGTATCAAGACTGCCCAAATGTGCCTAATTGGTTTATTAATAACGTTTCATGTTCAAAACTATGCACTCTCCTTAAACAATAGCATGGTATTCTTTCACTGTAATAGCTACTGTAAATTGGACAGTGCAGTTAGATTAACAAGAATTTAAGCTTTATGCCATTATCAGATATGTCGATATCCTGGGAAATGTTCTAGTTACTTACAACCTCATGCTAACCGCATTAGCCTACGTTAGCTCAACCGTCCCGCAGGGGACCCACCGATCTTGAATACGTTTTTAAGGCTAATACACTATATTGGCGAGTTTGACATCCTTTTTCCAATCTATTTTTATGTGCAATCCATAGTTGTTTTTCAACACAGTAGGCTAAAAAGTTTTCAATATATATCATTTGAGCACAGTTTGATAAGAGTGATAAATCTTTTTAGTTTTACAGTACCTTCATGATCCTGGAGAGAATGCATTGAGAGACAAATGAAATGATCCCTGCATACTTGCAAATGTCCCATCAAACATGCAAGTAATTTACAATTAAATTCCGTAACAGGAAAGTCTAATTGTACAGCATGACCAACGTAATTGAATTGTTCTCCATGTGCAGTACTGTTGTGTATTTCCACTGGTGCCAGTATTAGTTTATTGTCTGTGGTAATACAGTAGTTATCTTTCTATTAGTTTGTAATTAGTAGCACTGTGTATTATCAGTAGTAGTAATAACATTTAGTATAAGTAATAATACTGATTAGATATATTGACTTACTGCTTCCTAATACCTTCAATAATCATAATAATCATAATTATAACCATAATAAGGAATGTAATTAAAAAAAAATATATATTGTACATGTTGCCTGATGTTTTCTTTGCATGTTCTAGTCAGGACATGCCTGTGGTTTGTAAAATGCCATACCACTACTGTACCATTTCTCTCTTGAACTACAGTACCTCCCAATGCCAGGGCACCTTGCCCTCTTCTGGCCAGATATTGAACTACCACTGACCCTGCCACCGTGTTTCCAGCAGGCAGCCCCTGGCAGGGAACAAAGGCAGAGCACTGTGACAAAGAGGGCTATCACTCTCCCCCAAGGAGGGGGGAAGAAGGGAAAGGGGGATACCTAGTCAGTTGTACAACTGAATGCATTCAACTGAAATATGTCTTCCACATTTAACACAACCCCTCTGAATCAGAGAGGTGCGGGGGGCTGCCTTAATCGACATCCACGGCGCCCGGGGAACAGTGGGTTTAAATCCTTGCTCAGGGGTAGAACAACAGATTTTTACCTTGTCAGCTCGAGGATTTGATCCAGCAACCTTTTGGTTACTGGTCCAACACTCTAACCACTAGGGTAAGAGGTTTCATGATATGGAGGGTTAGTAGTGGAGATGAGGATGGTGGTCCCCTCAGAAGAATGGACTGCGAGAAACAATTTCACTAAGGGGGCGTGTTGATGGACATCAATAACACTATTCTCACCATCATATCCTAACATTCTTTAGCAATCAGACCACAACTGTACCAATCAAAGACCACATCAACTGGACTGCTCTAATCTGAATGTGTTGTGTTTTGTAAAAGCAGAACTTTTGGAGAAGACTTGGAGATTTCTCCAATTTCTCAGAGCTTCCATGAACAACAATTGTAAAGATAATGACACATCTTAAATATGAACATCACAAAACCTGAAACTCAGACTAGAAGAGAAATAAAAGCAAGGCAATATAAGGTGGTTCCTTTCACATCCAGACGTCCTTGGCTGAGGCCCAGCCAGGCAGCCGCGATGGTTTCAGGAGGAAGAGAGTAGCACATTTAATTTCCCCTTTGTTTTGATTCGCTTCCACGGCAAGGCAAGGTCTTTCATAATGACACCTGGACTGTGAAGAACTTCATCCCAAGCTTGCTATCTCCGCCATGTGACAATGCAATGCTTTGTTGCCAGGAGGATGGAAGGCGCTTTGAACTGCAGACTGACAGCGCGGGGGAAACCGTTCCAAGCGTAAATGTAAATTATTGTTACTTACACGTTTAACCTGACACCAACAATCCCATTGAGGACCCAGAACAGGAATTCTGACATCATGTTGCCCTCTTTTGGTCGGCATGTGCAACTGCAACTCTCGCCTCACTGCAACATGTCCCTTATTCAAGATTAGATGCCAATAAAATGTATTATAGAATTAACTAAAGCAAGTGACAAATAATTCAGAAAATGTTAATTGTAGATTAAAATTAAAATTAAAGTACAACTTTCAACGTTTTTAGGTAGCTCACTGATAATACACCAACGAATGATATGATTTTGTTAATCTGAAAATGGACCACAAACACAACAATGGGAAGCATTTTCTTCTATCAGTCCCAGAAACTAACACCTGCTAATATTCACACTTCTCTCTATCCCCTTGTGCTTGAGGACAGACTGAATGCTAATGAACTGACCTCCAAGCAGTAGACAATAAACTATACAGTCAGACCAGCCAAATTCTGATCTGAGATCAGCAACAATTCACCAGCAGCAGTCATATTGGGAGAGGGTTACCAAGGTGATCAAAGAAATCTCAGTCATCTACGCTACACTACAGAGACAGCATGCCCCCTTTCAGCAGGAATTCAAGCCTCTCCCGGAACTGTTTAACATAAATAAAACACTTAAGATAACACACACTGTTTAAATTCCTCAATTTCCCCCTGCTCTCTCTCTCTCTTTTCTCTGTGTCTACTTTCCTAACCCCCCTCACAGTCTCTCTTCACATTACTTTCCCAACTCACATCCCTCTTTCCTCTCCTCCTGCAGATCCCTCCATCCAGGGCTCACCAGGGCTCCCTCCCTCACTCTCCAGCATCCATCTCCTCTCCATCTTCTGCAAAAAGAAACATAAACCCGAACCGTAAGTCTCTCTGTATCCTTTCACACTGTCGCCACACCTATCTGTCTGTTTGACTCCCCTGCTTCCTTCCTTGTCTTCCGCCCCAGTAAGGAGAAGTGGAGAGATGGGCAGTTTTTCTGTTAATCTCCCCCAACTGCAGATCTAAATAAAGATGCTCTTCAAATTCCATTACATGCTAGATAGTCTGGTGCGGTGAAACGATTATCTGTACATGTGATTTGAGCAGCATACAGTAGTAAGATAGGGAAACAAGACAAAGCTTGTTTGGTGACAGGTTTCCCTGTTGAGTGTTCCAATGCCTCATGCTAAGTTGTTTAAAAAGACTTGGAATTAATTTTCTGGCTCGTACAATTCAACATACTAACACAGAATTGAAGTGAGTCGCAGAGATTGCCAATAGGCAAACCTCCAAGTCATTTAGTCCAGATGCCTCACAGGCTGAAACGATAAGACTCTCACAGCATATCTTTATTGGCATACGTATTATAATTACTTATGTTATTAATTTTGTCTTAAATATGAGGATAATATGATATGTAATTCAACCCCTATTGAAGAGAGGGAAAATAAGATCATCACAAATGCATCTCTTATGAAAATCAATTCCAAGTGAATATTCCGATATCGCCCAACCACTGCCCTGTGGTTTCCTCAAGCATATCAGCCAATCATTTTCTGTATTCATCTGGAAAAATATATAAATATATCAACATATTTCACAGTGCCGCTGTCTGACAAAAAAACGATATGGATTTGTATTTCCTTGCAAACTATTTTAATAAAAAGCTATTGATCAGTGATCGAGTGGTTAGCCCATGGGCCCGGTGCACAGACCCCAGTGAGTCTAGATCATTATGTCCTCAACTGCTGGGTTCATTCACACAGATTTGGTCAATAATGGTCTGGCAAGCTTCAGGCTCGGTTATCGCGATGACTCCACAGTGTTCTCAGCTCTGACTGAAGGCCCTGTTCAATCGAAAACCATTACAGTGTGTATGACTAACCTAGGTAGCATTGCATTTATGCAACAAGACAGCATCTGCTTTCAACGAATAATACCTGGCATTATGAATGCATTTTTTTAAACTTGTATTAACTGGATTTCCTGGTCACCGTTTTTGATTGAACAGGGCACTCAGTTTCACACGACAAAACATTTGTCCGATAGGTGACTACATAGAGCTAAAAGTTTTCACTACTCTATCAGGCCTATGGTTAAACCGTAGCATACTACAAAGACAAATCCACAAAACAGACACACAAAGTAAAATGCACGCGCATCCCTATTCTGGAAGAATGGCCTCTGATTTAATATAGACTGTGAAAGCTGGAAGGCACACACACACACGCCACACTCACACGCACACACGCACACACACACACACACACACACACACACACACACACACACACACACACACACACACACACACACACACACACACACACACACACACACACACACACACACACACACACACACACACGTTTGAGTAAGTATCAAAGCCCGGGCCAACCAAGACAGTTTTAATTATCAGGTACCATCCTTCTGCTATGATTTCAATTTTAGCAAAACGTGGTAATGATATTCAAAATGCCTGCTGGCAACGACACTTTCTCTCCTGTCTTTTCTTTTCTTTCGATGAAAATGTGAATACTTGAGTTTATAGCCTTATTTATCCCCCACTCACTTTGTAAAATCTTTATTCTAGTGAACATATCTTTTAAAAGAGAGATTCGCTGGAGAAATGGCAATAATGGTTTTGAGGGGGATCAATGCAGAATGTATTAGTCTGCACTACAGAGACCGGCTTTAATAATAAAATAATTTATCCATTAAAGTGAACCTTCGTCTGTGCCAGAATAGGAGAGGTTGGTCCACTCTTCACGTGGCTATATGTGGAGAATCACTATATTTTTACTGAGAGACAGATTAATGACAGTTTATTGGAAATTAAGCACACTCATTACTTTACAAAAATAATTTATAAACAAATATCTTTCCTTGGATAACTTGAAGTTTACGAAGGTGAAATACAAAGGGATACCATGCAGAATGAACTTGAAAATAAATTATGAATCTGTTTGAATTACATCTAAAAGCCATCTCTCCCCGGTGCAGCTATTTACAAGACATGCGGAAAATTACATTGGAAATAAGGCATTTGAGGTCGTTCCACCTCAAAAAGCTGAAGATACAGGATTTCGACACCCATCACTTCAAATTGTCCTGAAATCGTTCCTGTTGTTAGAAACAGATACGTTTAGCATTCCTGTGAGATTATGTCATTGAAATATAATTTGATCTCTGAGAAATGAAGTTCATTGATTGCATTCTAATCTTATCTATTTCTAAGTGCAGACATATTTCAGAACAATCTGTGGCTTGCTGAAATGTCATGGAATTACGCTTTGATCGATTTATGAGCTTACACAGTATAGTTCATGTTTACATGATGGCTTCGTGATTATTGTTACGTTGTAACCTGATATTTAAAAAGACAAAGACTGCTGACGCATTGTTTTCCTTGGTCAGTAGTGCTGAAGATAAGTGCTACGCTACTGTATCACTGGGCATGGCAAACCTAGCGTAGCCTACCGGCTAGATGACTGTAATCAACAATGAGGGGTGGAGGAAATATAACAAGAACACTTCACAGTGGGTATAACAAGCACACTTCACTAATCAAATCAAGTGGACTTTCTATATCTACACACTGCATTTTCTCGCCTTTTTCATATGGATACCTCTTGATTATTTAATTGTATTGATATTAATAGATATTACATCTGCTGTATGTTTTGGGGGATGTGTACATCTTAGCCTTTAGAGCACATAATGAGAGAGAGAAACGCTGACTGCTGGGAAATGGTTTTACCATAGATTGTTTGTCATGTGAATCCGTCCATAATCCATATAATGTTGTCACAGGCTCTGTGACAAGCTGCATCCGTTTGCTGTAGCGGTGCCAATTGCCCTGTTTGATATCAGAGAAGTTAGCATATTGCTCCACGCTTCTGTACAGAACACTAACCACCCTCCTACTGTACGTCCATCAGTCAGCTGTGAGCAGTGGGCTTTAAACAACATTCACACTTAAGTTCGCAGGTTGACTGATACAGTAGATTAAAGATATGCACAAACACATGCATGCATGTGCACAAACACGCACATGAACGTGACACTCGCACACACACACACACACACACACACACACACACACACACACACACACACACACACACACACACACACACACACACACACACACACACACACACACACACACACACACACACACACACACACACACACACAACACACACACACCATCCTCTCTCACTGTTTCTTTCCCTGTTGAAACACACGTATTTAAACAGACACACACAACCCTGATTTCTCCCCTAACGTTTTGTAGATACTGTAGGTTCCCTGCTGCAACTAAACACTGGTGATATCGATTTGTTCCTAAGCCTCCACCAGGCTGATCAAGCCCCCAGTTCCCCTCTGATATTTACCCTCCCAGGGATAACCCCCTCCCAACCATACAGGCCTCCCTAGCCCACATGACATCCAGGGAGAAAAGTCAATTATACACATCGTGCTTGGTCTCCCCGTGGGGGAAAGGAACCCACACTTTCTAATCCGATCAATTCATGTCAGACAGCTGGCTGGATTCAGCCCTATCTCTGAGCCCTGTAATCCAGGCTAAGACTTCACACTCAACGCCGCTCCACCTCAGCTCACCACACATCGGTGATACAGCAAATTAGAGTAAACACATACAGATGCACGGTAATAAACGCACATGTAAACATGGAATAAATGCACATGAAAATATGGAAACACACACACCCACACAAACAAACTTGTGCACAGTCAAACAAACAAACAAGAACACACATTCACTTAGTTTCTAAACTTCAGTGTGAATGCCAAAATCATTTATTTGTCTTTTTTTAAATTTAACCTTTATTTAACTAGGCAAGTCAGTAAAGAACAAATTCTTATTTACAATGATTGACTAAACCAACCAAACCCGGATGACGCTGGGCCAATTGTGCACTGCCTATGGGACTCCCAGTCACATCCATTTGTGATACAGCCTGGAAACGAACCAGGATGTCTGTAGTAATGCCTCAAGCACTGATATGCAGTGCCTTAGACCGCTTGCCACCGGGGAGTGAAGTGGCCAGAACAAGGCTAGAACAAGCAACAGAAAAAGCATGAAACCACACAGAAAGTCTTTATAATTATTTATTGAGATTCTTCCAAGGTAAGAACTAAAACGGAGCTTTTAAAAACAGCCGTGTCATTTGATATGTCAGATAATCAGAACTCATATTATAGTACTTGGCAGCCCGCCCTCCTGCAGCATATGACATCTGACTCTTTGGCTTAAAGTTGGGTCCAGAGAGCAGTTTAGTAGTGCTCAACACATCTATCAGACTGTTGCCCAGTCCTGTCAGTGCTCACAGTAAATCAAGAGGAAGTGTGTGTATGTGTTCGTTCATGTGCCCCATGTAAGACTCTCACAAAGGGGGCTAAATAAGACGTACGGACCAGGGTCAGACTCTGGCACCCTGGGTTTGCCTGGTCAGTACTGAGGCTCACTTCGTTACTTAAAATATGGAACTAAGGCACCGGTGTGGGACCACTCAAATAAAGTACAGCAGGGATATTCATCTAGATTCAGCCGCATGCCGATTTTTACTTGAACGGATGGTCAGGTGGCCGGAACATAATTACAAATCATTTGGAGACTGCAAATTGACTGCAAGAAGCCCAAACAGATATTTTGACTAAAACATTATAATTTCAAACCTTGCTTACATTTGTATATGATCAGCATCTCTCTATTACGTGTGGGAATACTTTGGAACAGATTTCAAAAATCAAAATCACTTGGAGCTGATTTGCTGGTGTTTGCGCAGAAAACTTAGCGGGGCCAAATAAAATTACCCGCAGGCGAAATTTGGCCCGCAGGGAACCAGTTGGGGAACCCTGTGGTACAGTCTCTCTTTTCTGAGGTAAGGGACTACAACACTGTTTTCCCTACAAGCTCTCACAGTATCACGTCAGAATTAGACATTCATCCATGTTTCTCAAACGTCACATTTCGAAGCTGGTCCAAATGTCACATTTCAAGTTGTTAAGTTTAGGCATTACCTCTGAATTTTTAAGGTTAGGGTTAAGGTTAGGTTAGGGTTAAGGTTTGGAATAGGCTTAAACAATTAAACTTTTTTTTTTTTAAACAACCTTCTATCGCTGGATTCGAGCATGCAACTTTTGGAATCAGAGGCCATCCCCTTCCACAACACCCTAGCAAACCGAATCCTACTTGAACGTAAAAGTGCTCACTGTTTCCCCTAATGGCCAGTGTCTATGTCATCTCCCAACATCCTCAGACATGGATGGACGTCAAATACTGACTTATATCACGAGTGACCTGCCTGTGTTTTCCCCACTTGATAGGTAACTCCTGTGTCCTTCATTCTATCTATTATACTTTATTCTCTCTTGAAAATAACAGGTTCACACTTTGCACTGATCAAATGTTTAGTAACTCAGACCATATGGGTATAGGCTAAATTACTCAGTGTAATTGTCTACCATGGATATCTAAAAAGCCTTTACAGCGGAACACATCTTGGCAACAAAAAAAAGAAGTTGAAAGGCCAGGGTAGCTGGATGGGGGGGTCCCATAATATAATTAAGAAATAAGGCCAGAGTAGGTGTGGTATAAGGCCATGGCTAAGGGCTGTTCTTGAGCACGACGCAATGCGGAGTGCCTGGATACAGCCGTTAGCCGTGATATACTGGCCATGTACCACAAACCCCCCGAGGTGCCTTATCGCTATTATAAACTGTTTACCAATGTAATTAGAATAGTAAATCATATTTGTTTTCATACCCATGATATAACAGTCTGACATACCACTGATTTCAGCCAATCAGCATTCAGGTCTCAAACCACCCAGTTTATAATTAAGCAATAAGCCCCGAAGGGGAGTGGTAAAATGGCCAATGTACACCAGCTAAGGGCTGTACTTATGCACGTCACAAAGTGGAGTACCTGGATGCAGCCGTTAGCCGTGGTATAGTGGCCATATACCACAAACCCCAGAGGTGCCTTATTGCTATTACCCATGTAATTAGAGCAGTAGAAAAATGTTTTTGTCATACCCATGGTATGATAAACGTCTGATATACCACGGCTGTCAGCCAATCAGCATTCACCCAAAAAGCTGACATACAATGGCAACAAAAATGTGATATGTGAGATGAAAGTATAAATGACATACGTGGTAAGTGGTCAAATAAATGATAAACAGGTTATACCAGCAATCACACCAGCATTCAAAAGATTAACTCAAATAGATTAAACCAAATGCAACCTACATTTTAGACAGTAACTTTTGTTTACATTTATAGTAGTTATGCACATTTCAGCTCTTGCACAAGAATACGTCCTATATATTATCATTCAGAACACAAAGAGAGAAATAAAGAGGAGAGAGAGTGTGTTGGACCAGGCACCACTGCTCATGTCTTGCCTCAAAGGGATCTGTACGAATGAGCAAGAGAGAGAGAGAGGAGAGAGAGAGAGAGAGAGAGAGAGAGAGAGAGAGAGAGAGAGAGAGAGAGAGAGAGAGAGAGAGAGAGAGAGAGAGAGAGAGAGAGAGAGAGAGAGAGAGAGAGAGAGAGAGAGAGAAGAGAGAGAGAGAGAGAGAGAGAGAGAGAGAGAGAGAGAGAGAGAGAGAGAGAGAGAGAGAGGAGAGAGAGAGAGAGAGAGAGAGAGAGAGAGAGAGAGAGAGAGAGAGAGAGAGAGAGAGAGAGAGAGAGAGAGAGAGAGAGAGAGAGAGAGAGAGAGAGAGAGAGAGAGAGAGAGAGAGAGAGAGAGAGCGAGAGAAAGCGAGAGAAAGGGGGGAGGGGGCAAAAAAGCTGGGTGCAGGACCCACTCGCTGTAGTTCCAGCCAAATACATTCCAGAGAAGTGACCATGGCCAGCAATAAACAAAGCACAATAGATCATTTATCTCGGAGCTGGAGCCCTGCGCTGGAGGCTGCGGAAGGAAGGACGGAACGAGAGAGAGAAAGCGAGAGTGAGAAAGCACTGTCTATGCACAAGCTCCGGCTACTCTCCAACGCTCAATTGTTTAAGCCTTTTTTCTTTTTTGAATGCTATTAAGCCAGCCGTGTTGCATGACTGCTGCACTTTGCACATGATGGAGAGAGACAGAGAGAGAGAGAGAGAGAGAGAGAGAGAGAGAGAGAGAGAGAGAGAGAGAGAGAGAGAGAGAGAGAGAGAGAGAGAGAGAGAGAGGAGGAGGAGGAGAGAGAGAGAGAGAGAGAGAGAGAGAGAGAGAGAGAGAGAGAGAGAGAGAGAGAGAGAGAGAGAATATCGCTTCCTTCAGCACCGAGTGTGTGTGCCAGGGCTTCTCCTGAAAAGCCTCTTTGCTGAAATCGCCTTAAATTGTTCCCTCGCATTCCCCCAAACAATAAAGACATTTAACACTCACCCGTTTCACTGAGACAGGAACCCTTCAGCCATTAGAGCGTGGCATCAAAACACACAAGCCCACATACTCCTCCACAAAGATGTGTAAACAGCACCAGTAAGGTCTCTCTTTGTTTGGGTTTTCTAGCCTCGGTAGGTCTCTCCGTTCGCTGCTGCCTGCTGGGTTTTACAGCTTTGAAGCAGGTGGATGACAAAATATCAATCTCTCCAGGCACATTGTGTATCATGCACAGTTGACACACTCCTCTCACAAGCCCATATATAATCACAAACTGCAATACAGTCATCTTGGCTGGAGGGATAAATATTTGCTTAAAGGGAGCTAAGCCACAAACCTGCATATAGCAGCACGGCAATAAGGTGGCTTTTGTAGTAATCATGGTTTGATTGAATTTGAATAGGAATACAGTAAAGGGGATTCATGCCACATGTTGTGACAATGCATATGTAAATTGATACAGAGACAGATGTTCTATTGGCTGATGGATGTCATATTATATGAATATGAATGATACCGGTAGAATAATTATGTGACAGTGTGATTGTTTAGTTGTCAATGTAGTGTAGTCTAAAATCAGATGTAGATGTAAGAGTAACACAATGTCGATACCCATCTCAAAGGAAAACACGCTATGTACTCTAGTTGGGTGCTGTTACTGTTTATGTTTAGGTGCAGGAGCTCCACAATACTTTTGAGCTAATATTCTGTAAGAGGAACAGGAGCTCAAGCAATAGAACATTTGAGGTGCCGGTACTTAGCTCCTGCCAAGTCAAGCACTGACATTATCTGAGGTTGGGAGTTGGCACTCAAGGTGGGGGGCATCAGGGATCAACTGCAGATGTTACCTGTAAAATAGTATAGAATAGAACAGAATATTTAAAAAAAATTAACTTATGTTTAGAAAATGATCAGCAATACTTGTTTGTTACAATGTCATCCATGTACCTTCCATATTGTCTTTTTAATGAATAAAAAAGGAATATCCACTGTAAATACCTCCACATATTTTGCTTAGCTGACATTGACTAGTTCTGCCTTCCAAAGATCCTTAGCTACTACTTTGATATATTCTTGGACCATGAAATTCATTTTTTTGTACATAAAAAGCTAGCCGTTAATTTGAGGCCAACCTAATAACATTACAGGAACGGCTATCTAGTCAGCAACATCCATGAACCATTCAATACTTTGTAAAGATTTAAGTAATCTTGTCTTCGGGAGATTTTATTAGCTATTTACTTAATTTAGTCTGATCAGTACTGTAACGTCCTGACCAGAGTTCTTATGTGTTTTGCTTGTTTAGTGTTGGTCAGGACGTGAGCTGGGTGGGAATTCTATGTTGTGTGTCTAGTTTGTCTGTTTCTGTGTCCAGCCTAATATGGTTCTCAATCAGAGGCAGCTGTCAATCGTTGTCCCTGATTGAGAATCATATATAGGAGGCTTGTTTTGTGTTGGGATTTTGTGGGTGATTGTTTCCTGTCTCTGTGTTGGTGTTCTGCACCAGATAGGTCTGTCTCGGTTTTCACATTTGTTATTTTGTTATTTGTATAGTGTTCCCGTTTATTGTCAGATTAAACATGTTGAACACTAACCGCGCCACATTTTGGTCCTCTCCTTCAACTATGGAAGAAAACCGTTACAAGTGGAACAATTCTCATTCTTAACAATGGGCTAAAATATGTGGTAACTATTGTGCTTGTCAGCAAGAAGACTACTGTTATTCCCCAGACATTTAATAATCCACTTCTTCCCAATTTTGCGACTGTAATCACATATTTTAAATCTGATATGCCTACTGATATGTCCTTGAAAATGAATTATATGAGGCTATATATTATTACTGCCATTCATGGACAGTTTTTGCATAAGTCATACAAATAAGCATTGGATATAAAATGCTCCCAGCCTCAGATATAATTTTTGACATTGTAGTATTGTTTATCATAACTCCTAAACGCATCACATTTTGTTTATGTGGAGTATGATGATGGCAAGGATCTTCAACTAGTAGGCATAAACCACCCGAATATTGATATTCTTTACTTTTTTCTTGAAGGTTGGGTAACAAGAACATTTTCAAACACTCGGCACTTGGGAAACATAGATCACGGGTGACCAACCCTCCCGGAGAGCCAGCAGGATTTTCTTCCCGCCCTATTTTAAAGACAAAATACAAAATGTTTGTTTTCTCACCTAGAAAGCAGTCTATGCTCAAGGAGACTGCAATCTATGATTTGATTACCCACTGCCATCGACCATTAATATTTCCTGTGCAGAGCCTTGGTCTAATGATAATACTCCCCGACTCGTGTCGCATACAACTTTCTACCTGAGAACAGGGATCATTCCTTGCTTCCAACCTTCCCATTTGCCTGTCTCCCCATCGAATTTCATTAGTCTGAATAGTGTTACACCTAAAAAAATAGGTCCCAAAAAATATTAGCATACTTTAAATTTCATCCCCCCAAAATCTCAAAGTAACAAAGTTGTCAAACTTTGAGTGTTAATTTAATGTTAAAGGCATCCTGAATGCACCTGACCAGTGTAGTTTTTTCGTATTTTTTTTTCACCCTGGTTATAGGCCCGCCAAAGCCATGTCAAGAATTCGAGGAAATTAGCAATAAAAAAAAAATCCCACACCCCCCCACGGCTAAGAATGACATTCAAGATAGTAAATCTTACTCCAAGCCATCTTCAAAAGTTGGCAGCCCTGCATTTGCAGTCAAAGTTGCAAATTAGGCTACTTCAAATAGTACTCGAAACACTGCTTAGTTGGCTACTGGCTAATCAAGTTTTGCATTTCAAACCATAGCCTTATGATGTGTTACACTATTATTTTCATAGAAAAACAATCAGCTATCCAGCTACTCAACCAAAATGGAGATGGTTTTCAGCTTGTGACACAAAAGCAAAGCATGTATTTCGGAAATACCTTTGCCTCAAACGCAATGTTTGCTTTCTTAGTGTAATGTTCTTGAAGTGTAGACACGTTCAAGTGGTAGGAACGTGAGCAAGCAGCTGCACACTTGAACATTTTTTACATGCTAGCATGGTCAGCTAACTATGTTGTTAACATTAGACCACCACACAGCTGACTTCGAACTGTCAAGGATGGAGAGTTTGATTGTGAAAGAGAGACCGCTGTTGTTACCACTCAACAAGGAGAAAACTGTCTGATGGATTTGTCATGGTTCAGGTGGGACAACCATGTTATGGTTTCTGAGCTTGCTACTTCTCTACAATCAAGCCAAGAGATCATGTATCTTTGATATTATTTTGTAGTGTTGGCTGTGTAGTAGCCGCGTGCCCTTGCATTGATTCTTGGACAGTCAGCTGTTTATGTAGACAGCATCAGCGAATTTGTGGATAAGTTAATTACATGCTACGTTGCCAGAAGAACAAACCATTTTTTTTAACAGATCTCATGGTAATGTGTATGTTTTGAAGATGATCTGATGGCCTATTTTATCTACTTTTGTTGCTATTTTATTTTAGGTGAGAGACTTCAGAACGAGAATACTGCTTCACCCAGATCATCAACTTAACCTATCTGAGTACAAGTCCCCTTTATTCTATTTTGTGTGTCCCCGAGAGATACAGACGCAACAAGGAATGGTCTGTCAGTGTCAGTCCCTCCTGTCTGTCTTTGTTTGTCTGTCTCTCTGTCTCTCTCTATCTCTGACAGACTGGCGCAGAGAAATGGTGGTGTCAAACTTAATGATACATGTTGCTTGTCTTCGTTGGTACCCTGAATGAATTATATTGTACTCTAGTCCCCTGGATCAAATGGAATCAATGATTTATTACATATCCTTCTGCATTGCAGGCTTCAATGCTGCTGGCAGCTGAAACAGGTATTGCGTGGATATGTGCATATAGTAAAATAGGTAAGACAAACAGGGCAATCTACACTAACACTTTAACTCTACCAATTGAGAGACCAAATTCTTTCAGATGAAGATGTTTTCACCAGTCGGTGGACTGGACTGTTTAGTGGTTAGTGGACTGTACATTGCTTTGTTTGACTTGCTTGTTTAAAAAAGTAGTTTCCACTGCTTAATTAACATTGCCTTAGAAATGTCCCTATTTGTTATGTGGTCCCCTCTTGGTTGTTGGGATTAGATTAATATTTCACCCTGGGCTGTAAAGTTCATTATGTTCCCAGGCTTTAAGCTATTATTAATTATTAAACCTAGTGACAGGCTCCATTAATCAAAACCTTGGCCTTGATTTAAACGGCTCCTTCAAGTTGGTTTGTTGGAAGACACTACAGTATCACTTAATTTTCTAGCTATTTAGGCATGTCTCTTTTCTCATTGTTTTTGTCTTTTCACAGAGATGACATCACTCGCCTGATCTAGTCAGCTTTGTTTTGGAGCTGAAGACTGTCCTGGTAAGAGCATCTGTTGTTGCCTCAGATTGATATTGACATATTCCTAAATGTCATAATAATACATACAGTACTGAAATGCTGGTGATTGAATGTAAACAGGAAGTGTTCTATGTTCCAGGAAGTGGCCCTGAAGAGCATGCTGGAGTGTCGCTCCATACCCCCTCCACAGTACTACTCTCGGCTCATCACTGAGATGGAGGACCTAGGGTTGGGAAAAGTATGTACTGGAGCAAGTAGGACTAGGGACAGGAGTTTTTCTTTACTACGTGACCTGACCAGGAACAACTCTGGTCGCTAGTCACAGAGTCTACAACTATGACCTGGAGTATTTCCTAGTGAGGTCTATTAGACCAGCCAGTGACACATTATTACCTTACAGCTACTCTACCATCAATATAAAGAAAGGCTTTGGACAATATTGTACTGTATTAATAACTGAACCAGGGTTTGCATAAGGTGCTTAAAGTACTTGAACTTGGCACTCTGAAATTCAAGTACTGGAATACCTTGAAAATCTGACATTTTCTCAAGTTGGTCCTTGAAAAGAGGAGAACAGAAAGTGATCAAATATGTTAAAATGAAAAATGTATGTCTTACAAATTAATTTCCATACTTATCCCATTTCCAGGCAGAATACCAAGGTTTTATTTCCTCACGTGTTTCGCGCTCTGGTTGCCAGGTGAGCTCGCTCATTCCACCCACACTGCTACTTAGCCAGGCAGGTACAGAACTGACTGGTTAGGCGCCGCCAAACATCACATCGATAGCTAAAACGCCAGGAAAATGTAGATTCAATCCTTGATGGTTATGAAGCGGTTTTGCCAGATCCATCCAGGGATGTAGTGGAGGGTAAAGACACTCAAACGCCATTTACGCACCATTTTATTTGTGAAATAGTATTTACTCACCTTTTTTATTTTGATAATTATCATTTACCTACTTATTATTGCGTACCCAGTGTTGATCAAAGCTCAGAAGGCTTCTTGATCTGAGTTCTAATTGTGCCTACCTCTGAACGAGTGGAATCATGAATGATTCATGTGAAATCGTTATGTTCGCCTGCTCCCCCAGATTTGCCATTTTAGTCGAGCATTCATTCACCACTATGCCCAACGGGAAACTCCGCCGACAAGCTCCCACCCTCACCAGACCGTGAGGCTGTCTGAGACTCCGTCCCATTCATCATCCACGGCCGGACATCCTCAGCCATTGAACCAGCTGCCATCAACTGCAGTTCTACTATAAGAAACATCTTGGTTCCCATGGTAAAAACCCTGTGCTATCCTGGAGCACGAGTACAAGACACTACAAGGCTGCTTGCAACCATTCTATGTCAGTTACTGGAAACTGACACTGTTGTAGACCATGTGAGATCAAATGACATCAGGGGGGCTATCTCGGAACTTTGCAAGATTGATTTAAAGAACTGATTCTAGCACTGAAAGATTACAAAAAGTGGGCAATTATTTAAGGTCTGGTACCATCATTGGGCCGAAGGTGTGAAAGGAACGCAGGCCACTGGCATTACACACCTGGCTAAAATATTTCTTTAGCTCTGTTGGAATCACTTGTATAGATAACTTCGACACCTTCTGGAAACCGAATATGCTCTACAGGAATGACGGAGTCTATCCAAATCATTTTGGCTCCTGGATTGCTGTTCACGCATTTCAAGGCTGCTTTGAGACATTGACTCATCAATGACCCAAGACCAGCTCAGTTAATCCCTACCATTGTGTCACTGAGTTGTCATAATGCTGTGCAAATGTACATTATCCCAGGGACGTTGGCAGACACAATTTAAGTAACTTAATGTATTTCCCCCTAACTGCCCTGAATGCCTCTGTTGATCCTACAGCCATTGTATGCAGTAATCGTGTGCCTATGAACCAGAGTTATACTGGCGGTATTCTCTGTGTGTAGCTCACCTTACGCTATCAGCTATGAGCATGTCTACTTCTGATAAGCTTACCAGTAAAGCAATACAAATAATCAAGCATCCCAGAAAAGTTATAAAAATAGCCCACATTAACATATGTAGCTTAAATTCATTTTTTGGAGAAATAGCTACCTCAGCTCCATCATTCATTGATTCAGATGGCTCATTCTTCTCAAAACCCACTGATATTACCAACTAATTTAATTACATTTTCATTGGCAAGATTATCAAACTTAGGCAGGACATGCCAATAGCAAACACAGACACTACACATTCAAGTTTAACTGACAAAATTATGCAATTTTGAATTCCATAAAGTGAGTGTGGAAAAGGTGAAAATGATTGTTGTCTATCAACAATGACAAGCCACTGGGGTTTGACAACTTGGATGGAAAATTACTGAGGATAATAGCGATGATATTTCCACTCTTATTTGTCATATCTTCAATCTAAGCCTACTAGAAGGTGTGTGCCCTCAGGTCTGGAGGGAAGCAAAAGTTGTTCCACTACCGAAAAATAGTAAAGCACCCTTTACTGGCTCATACAGTCGACCAATCAACCTTTTACCAACCCTTACTAAACGTTTGTAAAATAAAAAATTGGACCAGATACAATACTATTTTTCACTAAACAAATTGACAACAGACTTTCAGCACACTTATGGGGAATGACATTCAACAAGCACAGCGCTTACACAAATGACTGATGACTAGCTGAGGGAAATTGATGATAAAAAAGATTGTGGGGGCTGTTTCGTAAGACTTCAGAGGGGCTTTTGACATTATCAATCATAGTCTGTTGCTGGAAAAAGGTATGTGTTCTGGCTTTACACCCCCTGCTATATTGTGGATAAAGAGTTACCTGTCTAACAGAACACAGAGGGTGTTTTTTAATGGAATCCTCTCCAACATAATCCAGGTATAATCAGGAATTCCGCAGGGCAGCTGTCTAGGCCCCTTATGTTTTTCAATTTTTACTAACGACATGCCACTGGCTTTGAGTAAAGCTAATGTGTCCATGTATGCCGATGACTCAACACTATACATGTCAGCTACTACATGGACTGAAATGACTGCAACACTTAATTAACAAAGAGCTGCAGTTAGTTTCAGAATGAGTGGCAAGGAATAAGTTAGTCCTAAATATTTCAAAAACTAAAAGCATTGAATTTGGGACAAATGATTCACGAAACCTTAAACCTCAACTAAATATTGCAATGAATAATATGGAAATTGAGCAAGTTGAGGTGACTAAACTGCTTCGAGTAACCCTGGTTTGTAAACTGTAATGGTCAAAACATGTTGATACAACAGTAGCTAAGATAGGGAGAAGTCTGTCTATAATAAAGCGTTGCTCTAGCTTCTTAACAACACTAGCTTTAAGGCATATTCTACAGGCCATAGCTTTGTCACACCTGGACTATTGTTCAGTCGTGTGGTCAGATGCCACAAAGAGGGACTTAGGATAATTATAATTGGTTCAGAACAGGGTAGTATGACTGGACCTTAAATGTGCATGGAGAACTAACATTAATAATGAAATTAATAATTAATAATGCAATTAAAAATGCAATATCAATGTCTTACGGTTCAAAGTGGAGGAGAGGTGACTTCAGCACTACTTGTTTTTGTAAGAAAGACCTTTGTGGACCAACAATTTTGTGAAATACAGTATAATGACACTTTAAATATAAAAGCAATATAATATTATGTACAGTAAAGACAAAATATAAATGCAACACGCAACAATTTCAAAGATTTTACCTAGTTACAGTTCATATAAGGATTCAGTCAACATCATCAGTACTGACTTACCACTTATGTAGTAAATAAGTAGTGAAACACGCATTATTGAGTAGAACTTTTAAGGTAGTGATGAATAGTACGTTTTTTTATGAGGTTGTGGGGGTGCACTGCCATCTGTTGGCGACTAAAAACAATTGCATAATAGGAACTATTATAAATTGATGGTCCTTGGAAATAAATATTAGAGCTTTAAAAAGTACTTGAAAGTCCTTCAACTTGACTTGCAACTGTCTATACGAACCCTGCTGACTATTGAGTAATAGTTAAAGCCAGATCCCATTTAATAACTCTGCCTTACTGAGTGACAGCCAGAGCTAATACCATCTTCTCTTTGTCACTGATGATGTATCTCCAGCTACTAATTTTCCACTTTTCCCATTAATGACCACCGCTACTATTTTGATATTAGCAATTGCAAATTGGTTAGATTGAAGACCTTTCTCTTAGGGTTAATCGGGGGAAGGGAGGGGGGTGAAGTTATGTGTAAACGAGGTTAACGTAATTTCAATGTTGTATTACCGTTAGAAGCAGCGGGCGTATCTCAAAGCACTCGAGATGTGTTTAGTGTCTTAATTGGCAGCAGCGTTAATAGCCCAGAGTTTTCACTAGCTCTGTCCGCTGATTGGTGCAGGTAAGAGAGGCTTTCTATGTGCCTGGTCATTTGAATGGGCTTGAGTTTTATTTTTTGCCTTGAGAAGGTGTGTCATGAGTTAATGAATGGGAATATGGAGTCAAGTATCTCTACTCTTGCCCCCTCTATGCCCTAAACCAGGGATCTTCAAACTTTTCTTGCCTAGGAACCCCCTCTCAGGCAAACTGGCAACCCAGGGAAAATATAAGGGCTCCTGAGTGGCGCAGCAGTCTATGGCAGTGCATCTTAGTGCAAGAGGTGTCACTGCAGTCCCTGGTTCGAATCCAGGCTGCATTACAATCAGCCGGGAATCTCATAGGTTGGTGCGCTTCTTGCCCAGTGTCGTCTGGGATAGGTCTTCATTGTAAATAAGAATTTGTTCTTAACTGACTTGCCTAGTTAAATAAACAAATATATCCTCTTTTCTACTGTAGGTAGAGTGAGACTTCATAAAGTATTCATACCACTTGACTTGTGTTACAGCCTGAATTCAAAATGCATTTCAGCCATCTGTACACACTACCACATAATGACAAAGTGAAAACATGTTTTTAGAAATGTTAGCAAATTTATTGAAAATGAAATACAGAAATATCTCATTTACATTCAGTAAGTATTCACACCCCTTTGCTATGGCAATCCAAACTGAGCACAGGGACATTCGATTTCTTTTGATCATCCTTGAGATGTCACTACAACTTGATTGGAGTCTACCTGTGGGACTTTCAATTGTTTGGACATGATTTAGAAAGAAACACACCTGTCTATAAGGTCCCACAGTTGACAGTGCATGTCAGAGCAGAAACTATACCAAGTCCAAGGAATTGTCCGTAGATCTCCAAAATTGTGTTGAGGAATATATCTGGAAAAGGGTATAAAACAATTTGTAGAGTGTTGAAAGTTTCCAAGAGCACAGTGGGAAATGGGGGGAAAAAAGGAATTACCCAGACTCTGCCTAGAGCTGGCCGTCCAACCAAACTGAGCAACCTGGCAAGAAGGACCTTGGTCAAGGAGGTGACCAAGAACCCAGTGACCACTCTGACAGAACTACAAAGTTCCTCGGCCGAGATGGGAGAATCTACCAGAAGGACAGCAGTCTCTACAGCAACTCACCAATCTGGTCTTTATGGGAGACGAAAGCCACTCCTGAGAAAAGGCACATGACAGCACGCCTGGAGTAATAGATTTTGTGGTCTGATGAGACACAAATGTAACTATTTGGTCTGAATGCAAAGCACTATGTCTGGAAAAAAACAAGCACAGCTCATCACCTGTCTAACACCATCCCTACCTTGAAGCATGGTGGTGGCAGGATCATGCTATGAGGATGATTTTCAGCAGCAGAGACTGGTAGATGGTAAGGAGAGAGGGAGACAAATACTGTTAAATCCTTGATGAGAACCTGCTTCAAAAGACCACAGACTGGGGACAAAGATTTACTCTTCAACAGGACAATAACCCCAAGCATACAGCCGAAGCAACACTGTAATGATTTCAGAACAAGAATATGAAAGTCCTTGAGTGGCCCAGCCAAAGCCCAGACTTGAATCCCATTGAAAATCTGTAGAAAGACTTGAAGTTTGATATTTACCGCCACTCACCATCTAGTGCTTGAGAAAATCTGCAAGGAATAATGGGAGAAAATCTCCAAATCCAGATGTTAAAAGCTGATACAGACATACCCAAGACAACTCAAAGCTGTAATTTCCGTCAAAGATGCTTCTACAAAGTTTTGAATCAAGGGTGTGAATACTTACTTTTTTTTAACATGTTTTCGCTTTGTCATTATGGGGTATTGAGTGTAAATGGGTAAGAAAAAAATATTTTTTATAAATTTTGAATTCAGGCTGTAACACAACAAAATGTGGAATAAGTCAAGGGGTATGAATACTGGATTGTGCAACATTTACCCATTATTCTTTTGAAAATTCTTCAAGCTCGGTGAAATTGGTTGCTGATCATTGCTAGACAACCATTTTTAGGTCTTGCTTTATATTTTCAAATAGATTTAAGTGAAAACTGTAATTTGGACCCCAGGAACATTCACTGTCTTCTTGGTAAGCAACTCCAGTGTAGATTTGGCCTTGTATTTTAGGTTATTGTCCTGCTGAAAGGTGAATTCATCTGCCACTGTCTGGTGGAAAGCAGACTGAACCAGGTTTTCCTCTAGGATTTTGCCTGTGCTTAGCTCCATTCAGTTTATGTTTTTCATCCTGAAAAAGTCCTCAGTCCTTTACAAGTATACCCATAATATAATGCAGCTACCACTTTGCTTGAAAATATGGAGAGAGGTACTCAGTAATATGTTGTATTAGATTTGCCCCAAACATAGCACTTTGTTTTCAGGACAAAAGTGAATTGCTTTTCCACAATTGCAGTATTAGTTTGGTGCCTTGTTGCAAACAGGATGGGTGTTTTGGAATATTCTGTATAGGCTTCCTTCTTTTCACTCTGTCAATTGGGTTAGTATTGTGGAGTAACTATAATGTTGTTGATCCATCCTCAGTTTTCACCTATCACAGCCATTTAAATCTCTAACTGTTTTAAAGTCACCATTGGCCTCATGTTTAAATCCCTGAGCCGTTTCCTTCCTCTCCAGCAACTGAGGTTAGGAAGGACACCTGTATGTTTGTGATGACTGGTGTGTCCATAGTGTAATAACTTCACCATGCTCAAAGGGATATTCAGTGGCAGGTTGTTGTTTTTTTACCATCTACCAATAGGTGTCATTCTTTGCGAGGCATTGGAAAACCTCCCTTGTCTTTGTTGTTGAATCTGTTTTTGGAATTCACCGCTCGACTGAGGGACCTTTCAGATAATTGTATGTATGGGGTACATAGATGAGGTAGTCATTCAAAAATCATGTTATACACTATTGTTGCACACAGAGTGAGTCCATGCGACTTATTATGTGACTTGTTAAGCACATTTTCACTCCTGAACTTATTTAGGCTTGTCATAACAAAGGGGTTGAATACTTATTGACTCAAGAAATTTCAGCTTTTCATTTTAGATAAATTTTAAAATGCAAGAATTTAGAAAAGCATAATTCCTCTTTGACAATATGGGGTATCATTACTCCATTTTAAATTCAGGCTGTAACACAACAACATGTGGAGAACGTAAGGGTGAATACTTTCTGAATGCACTGTACCTCCCGGTTGAATACCCCTGAATACCCCTGCCCTAAACACAGCTTTTATAAGTGTTGGTTATCATTAAATAGACATATCTTGATTCCATATTCACCTGTTTTCATGGCAAATAAATGTTTCTTGTGTGTGTCATTGTTGAAATAAGAGATGTGTGTTTGTGTGCACCTTTGTGCATTGCTCTTCAATCTGTCTTCAATCTGTCTTTAGGTTTCCCTAAAATCGTATACATTGCCTTTACCACAAATGGCCATACATCTATTTGGCTTTTATGGTAATCGGTACTGGTTGTCACACGTTCCTAAAGTATGAGGAGTTTTTTAAGGCTTCACTTAATCTCAAGCTTCCCTCCAGGATAAGTACACCAGAGACATGTTCTATACATTTGATAGTTCATCCAAACATAAAGTACTTGCTGGTGAAATAGTATGTGAATGAACTCACATGTGAGTAGAATTGACTGTCTATGGCTTTCTACATAGATGTCAAATACTTTTGAATTGTAGCTGGAGCACCTCAGTTCTCATCATTACTGTAACAAATGGCAATTTCACCACTGTTTAAAGCTAGCTCCATCCATATACTGCTCACTTAGACACACGTGTCATCTCTTCCTGTTTTCGAAGCAGCTCCGTTCCTGTTGTTACATTTAGATTTTTTGATTGATGTGATTTAAGTGTCATATTTTACAAATGCTCGACTCTCATCAGTCTTCACAGTGGGGCATCGCACTGTCACGCTGTGTCCATCACGCCAATTGCCAGCCAGCCCCTGCTAATGTGGGGCGGGAGGCCCCATGTGAATGCAGAGTAGAGATGGGACTGTGACGCAACAGTGGAGCTGTGATATTGATATGCAGATTTTTTTGTTTTTTATAGATTACCCCTAGTAAAATAGAATGAGGGAAGGGGAGATGAATTGAGTGAGAGGGACATGAAGAGTGAGTTAATAAATGATGTGCGTATTTTACTAGGTTAAAGGAGAGCGAAGTGCTGTGTTGCATCGCGGTGTGTGTGTCTGTACCTTGCCACTGATTTCTATATTTGAGTTCAGTATGTGTCAGTGTACGTGTATGTGTCAGTTTTTCAAGCATCATACTTGCATCCGTCAGAAACAGTGCCATTACTGCACTGTAAATATAAGACAAAGTAGTCCCCAGAGTCTAGACACTGGTCTAAGGTCAGTTTGACGTTACCTTCGCTAATGGTTAAGGTTAGAATTAGGGAAAGGTAGGCTGGTCCTAGATCTGTACCTACGGGGGATTTCTATATGGTGCACTAAATCAGGGGAGATCTGAGTCAGAACAGGGACAGCGCTAATGTAGATGTTCCACTCCCTCTCTCGGGGAGTGATTAATAGGCTATAATGGGAGCAAGGTGCATTCCCTCTACTAAACCCCTCTGACTCGGCCTGTGTGTGAGAATGCGTCCCCTCTGTATGCAGTATGTGTCTGACCAACTGAGTGACGGAGATCTGTGTGTTCCCACACTGGTGTTCATTGACACAGAGTTCCGCACACTGAGACTTAAGGCTGAGAACTCCTCAGGACGACAGCATGTCGTCACCGTCAAATTGAATCCCAAGGTAAGAGAACACACGTACACTGTGTAGAAAACACTAGGAACACCTGCTCTTTCCATGGCATAGACTGACCAGGGGAATCCAGGTGAAAGCTTTGATCCCTTATTGATGTCACCTGTTAAATCCACTTCAGTCAGTGTAGATGGGGAGGAGACAGGTTAAAAAATATATTTTTAAGTCTTGAGACAATTGAGGCATGGATTGTGTCTTTGTGCCATTTAGAAGGTGAATGGACAAGACAAAATATTTAAATCAAATCAGATTTTTTTGGTCACACACACAGTATTTAGAAGATGTTATTGCGGGTGTAGAGAAATGCCTGTCTTTCTAGCTCCCACAGTGATGTAGTATCTAACAAATTCACAAAAATGCACACAAATTTCAAAGTTGCACCCCCTTTGAATGGGGCCTTTGAATGGGGCCTTTGAACGTGGTATGGTAGTAGCTGCCAGGCGCACAGGTGCCAGGTGCAAAGATTTGAGTGTGGCAAAAACTGAAACACTACTAGGTTTTTCACGCTCACAAGTGTCCCGTGTGTATCAAGAATTTTCCACCACCCCAAGGGCATTCAGCCAACTTGACACAACTGTGGGAAGCATTGGATACAACATGGGCCAGCATCCCTGTGTAACGCTTTCGACACCTTGAAGAGTCCATGCCCCAACAAACTGAGGCTGTTCTGAGGGCAAAAAGGGGGGGTGCAACTCAATATTAGGAAGTTGTTCCTATTGTTTTGTACACTCATTGTATGCTATGATAGTCAATTCTCACACACATGTACACTTACAGTTAAACTAACTAAAGCCTGAATTGAGAAAACACACACATTGTAAGTTAACAGTCAATATAAAAAAAACAAGACATACTCTTACACATTACAGTCAAATATCCATGTATTAAAATAAAGTACTTGTGTTAAAAGACATATCTAGGGCAAACATACTTTGGGGGAAGTCTGTGTGAGAGGTGCCAACACGCTGTGAGATGGGAGTGTAGAGATATCCACTTTAGACACTCAGTGGTATGATACAACCCTCCAAAACCAGAGGAGAGGAGTGAGATAAGACCATGTGGGCATATCTAGTAGAAATACATCTCTGTGGTCCTCTTAAAATGATTAAGAAGGGCATGGAGGAGGTACGACATCTAGATCACTTTGAGCACATCTTGGTTGGCGATAGAGGCCATATTCTGGGTATAGCAGGGTGGCAGTGCTGGGTTAGAGAGTGCTGAGACGGATGGCATCATCGCAGCTTGGTGGGTAGCTGGCCCTGATGATATCCAGAGGAGGTGGTTGGTTTCACCCTGTGCCCAAATGCCCACGTGCCCACCAGCCAGCCCCTATCTCTGAGTAAAAATTCCCCCTGTGGCCCAGCTTCCTCGCCCGCCCCTCTCCCCTACCCAAGTCATAGGATAGAAGGTAGGGGTTGGCAGAAAGAGTTGTGGCTGGGGTGGGGTCGGGGGGTGGGGGACAGGCAGGCTGGGAAAGGATAATATGGAGAGAAATTAAGAAAGAAATGTTAAGGACAGGGCGTGGTTTAACTTCTGAAAAATGGTCGTGAGAAAGCAACAGGTAAAATAGCAAAAAAAAACTATGCTCATAAGCTATATTTAGTGTGTACTGTACAGTATTGCTAACAGGTACCCAGGGAGGGGTGTTAATTAAGGCATGTTCCCCTCCAATTCACAGCACTATGTAGAGGCCACAGAGTGCTTTGCAGAGGGACCTGTTCCACCGGCAATGACCTGGACACCACAGGTACAACACACACACACACATTCTCAGTCAGACAGTAATATTGAGCCTTGGACACTGACAGCTGTTCTCGTTCTGTGTGCTGTATGTGAGCCTCTACATGTGTGTGTGGGTGTGTGTATTTTATTGTTGTGTGTGTGTGTGTGTGTGTGTGATACATGGCAAACCATACAGAGAAGACCAGCTCAGTACAGCTCTGCCGTATGGAGCCTGTCTGCCTGCTGGGCAGCTGATGGATCACTCCTGTGCTGCGAAAATTGTATCTGGTGCGTGTGTGTTGTGGGGGAAGGGCTTGTCTGTCTGCTGTCCTGACATGTTCATTTAAATGAGTAATTATTGCCTGCTCTGTTGCAGGGCCAAGATGTGCCACACTGCGTGTTTGTGCGATAGAATGAGGGACAGAAAGACTCTGTAGTTTGTGTGCACATTAGAGAGAGAACAAGAGACAGACAATGCATGCGTATACGTACATACTACATACCTGTTTCGTGTCTTTTCAAAAACAGTGTGTGGTGATTGTCTGTATCAGACTGTGGGTGGGCAGGACCATCGGTGGGCACCAGACCCACCACTGCAGGTGTGGCACAGCATGAACAACCTCAGCCAGGCAGTCTGTGTGTGTGAGTCCGTGCGTGTACACACGTACGTGCCAGACCTACCAGTCATAAAGGATTGGAGGACAGGGTTAGAATCATACCTGTCGTCAGCCAGGTGAAGAAAACCCAGGCACATACGTCACTGTTCCCTCAATGTCCACACAAGCCATGATTATGAAAGCTTTAGGTATCCATTCGTGCTGAATTACTCCATTTGAAACCTGCTAGATGATTGCTTTTATTAGCAGTGTTTTAGTAGGTACAGTTATACTCGCGTTTCCTCAGTAGTTTAGCATGTAGTGAGGATAGATCTGTCTTTACTCAGTGCTAGATGAAGAGGCTTAATTAAGGCACTCAAGGAGCACTGAGCGAATCTAAGCTTTCCACAGACACTCTTACATCCTGCCACTCAAATCCAGCAGGAATTCAGTTACCAAGCCCTCTTTTACTGGGTCCACTGTATTTCTATGGAGCCATAACCATAATCACGCCACTGGCATTAATTGGCCAGTAATTGCGGAGTCTCTGCACCTGTGCGATGCTAAATTGTGTGCACTGTGCTGGCACAATGACCCATAATTTTGGTTCATTTCTCTCTCTTTATTTTTTCTCTCTCCTTCTCACTTCTGTCGGGTTTCCCTCTTTAGTGTGTCGTGGTGGTGGGGGAGAGAGCTAGTCTAATCAAATAATTTGTTCAAGGGAATTAGATTTGTTGAGCCTCTGTCTCCATTAAAAACTTAATAAAGAGTAGAATAATTTTCTAAATCATGTTTGTCTATGTGATACTATCTCGTGGTAGTCTATAGTCTGATATGTCATCTTCACCTTACAAATTTAGGCAAAAAGATTTTCCCAACCGTTAGATACAACTTACGTGGTTGAGACAGCTAGTTGTCTGAAGTTATAATTGTGGTCATTTTAATACAGAGAAAATGATTAGTCAACATGTACAGTAATTCTCTCCAAGACCAGACCTTTCTATAGATGCAAATCGTTCTGCAAATCATGACTATCTAATTTGTACGGGCATAATTATATTAATGAATTATTATTTTTCTCAATTAGGCCAATTCATTTCTTTATTGAGAAGTGTCCACCCCCACATTTGAAATCTGGTTTAGGTTGTCATAGCCGTTGTGTTCTGTTACTCACACAGAGTTCTCTGGGCAACGTTCACACTCAGTTCCTGCTGCTTCTAGAGTCTCTGGACGAGTTTTGGGAGGTTATAGATTTATGAAAATACCTGGGTTCTAGTGTAGGCTCGTCCAGGAACACAAGGAATGGACCATTCCCAAGAACTAGTCAGCCCTTCCCCCTCTGAGGGGCCAAAATGTATCTCTCTGTTACAGTATCCAGAGGACTGACTATTGAATGAGTGATAGAATAATGATATAGTATCCATGTTTGGTATCTATCTGAAATGTGTTCACATAGGACAAATCTGATGCTACCTACATGGATGAATTATCTCTGTGGTAACTTGTATCTGTACAGGGTGAATTCTGAGTTACTCCATTATGCAAAGGATTTTTATTGTCCTCTCAGGAATTCTATCACATTTACATTGGTCTCATCTCCCACACAAGCCTTTAAATGCTGTGACACCCTGTGGAGATTGGGCATTGGTGGTCAGGTTACACTGTAAACTTGGTATCATTTGATTGGTCAAAGGTGGTTGGTTTTATGGTTGAAAGGTTACACCTTCAGGTGTTATAAATGGAAGTAAATGCCTTTGTTTTCTCCCTTATCCTGTATCAGGTCCACGGAGGAAGGTTGTATGATCAATTCTAATTGCCTAGGCTTCTAGGCTTCTGGCCTAGTAAGCATTGTAACGGCTCTCTTTCGGTGAGTGAGTTGACCAAGGCGCAGCGGGTGATGAATACATAATACTTTATTGTAAGACGAAGACAGACATGAAATACACTTGACTAAATAAACAAAATAACAAAACGAACTAGACAGACCTAAACTACGAACTTACATGAAACGAAGAACACATGAACAGGAACGACCGAAAGAACGAGACGAGACAGTACCGTGTGGTGCAACAAACACAGACACAGCGACAATCACCCACAAACAAACAGTGAGAACAACCTACCTTAATATGACTCTCAATTAGAGGAAAACGCAAAACACCTGCCTCTAATTAAGAGCCATACCAGGCAACCCAAAACCAACATAGAAACAGAAAACATAGACTGCCCACCCAAAACTCACGCCCTGACCATCACACACATACAAAACAACAGAAAACAGGTCAGGAACGTGACAGAACCCCCCCCCTCAAGGTGCGAACGCCGGGCGCACCAGCACAAAGTCCAGGGGAGGGTCTGGGTGGGCATCTGACCACGGTGGTGGCTCAGGCTCCGGACGCTGTCCCCACACCACCATTGTCACTCCCCGCTTCTGTATTCCCCTCCCAATGACCACCCTCCAACTAAAACCACCTAAATGAAGGGGCAGCACCGGGATAAGGGGCAGCACCGGGATAAGGGGCAGCACCGGGATAAGGGGCAGCACCGGGATAAGGGGCAGCACCGGGATAAGGGGCAGCACCGGGATAAGGGGCGGCAGGTCCTGGCTGAGGGACTCTGGCAGGTCCTGGCTGAGGGACTCTGGCAGGTCCTGGCTGAGGGACTCTGGCAGGTCCTGGCTGAGGGACTCTGGCAGGTCCTGGCTGAGGGACTCTGGCAGGTCCTGGCTGAGGGACTCTGGCAGGTCCGGGCTGAGGGACTCTGGCAGGTCCGGGCTGAGGGACTCTGGCAGGTCCGGGCTGAGGGACTCTGGCAGGTCCGGGCTGAGGGACTCTGGCAGGTCCTGGCTGAGGGACTCTGGCAGGTCCGGGCTGAGGGACACTGGCAGGTCCGGGCTGAGGGACTCTGGCAGGTCCGGGCTGAGGGACTCTGGCAGGTCCGGGCTGAGGGACTCTGGCAGGTCCGGGCTGAGGGACTCTGGCAGTTCCGGGCTGAGGGACTCTGGCAGGTCCGGGCTGAGGGACTCTGGCAGGTCCGGGCTGAGGGACAGCCCCTGACTGTGGGGCAGCTCATGACTGTAGGGCAGCTCATGACTGTAGGGCAGCTCATGACTGTAGGGCAGCTCATGACTGTAGGGCAGCCCATCACTGTAGGGCAGCTCATGACTGTAAGGCAGCTCATGACTGTAAGGCAGCTCATGACTGTAGGGCAGCTCATGACTGTAGGGCAGCTCATGACTGTAGGGCAGCTCATGACTGTAGGGCAGCTCATGACTGTAGGGCAGCTCATAACTGTAGGGCAGCTCATGACTGTAGGGCAGCTCCTGACTGTAGGGCAGCTCCTGACTGTAGGGCAGCTCCTGACTGTAGGGCAGCTCATGACTGTAGGGCAGCTCCTGACTGTAGGGCAGCTCCTGACTGTAGGGCGGCTCCTGACTGGCTGGCGGCTCTGGCAGCTCCTGACTGGCTGGCGGCTCTGGCAGCTCCTGACTGGCTGGCGGCTCTGGCAGCTCCTGACTGTAGGGCGGCTCTGGCAGCTCCTGACTGGCTGGCGGCTCTGGCAGCTCCTGACTGGCTGGCGGCTCTGGCAGCTCCTGACTGGCTGGCGGCTCTGGCAGCTCCTGACTGGCTGGCGGCTCTGGCAGCTCCTGACTGGCTGGCGGCTCTGGAAGCTCCTGACTGACGGACGGCTCTAATGGCTCGGGACAGACGGGCGGCTCTAATGGCTCGTGGCAGACGGATGGCTCAGAAGGCGCTGTGCAGACGGATGGCTCAGACGGCGCTGGGCAGACGGATGGCTCAGACGGCGCTGGGCAGACGGATGGCTCAGACGGCGCTGGGCAGACGGATGGCTCAGACGGCGCTGGGCAGACGGATGGCTCAGACGGCGCTGGGCAGACGGATGGCTCAGACGGCGCTGGGCAGACGGATGGCTCAGACGGCGCTGGGCAGACAGATGGCTCAGACGGCGCTGGGCAGACAGATGGCTCAGACGGCGCTGGGCAGACAGGCAGTGCAGAAGGCGTTGGGCAGACAGGCAGTGCAGAAGGCGTTGGGCAGACGGCCGACTCTGCCCTGCTGAGGCGCACAGTAGGCCTGGTGCGTGGTGCCGGAACTGGAGGTACCGGGATGACGGCACGCACTTCAAGGCTAGTGCGGGGAGCAGGGACAGGGCACACTGACCTCTCGAAGCGCACTATAGGCCTGGTGCGTGGTACCGGAACTGGAGGTACCGGGCTGAGGGCACGCACCTCAGGGCGAGTGCGGGGAGAAGGAGCAGTGCGTACAGGGCTCTGGAGACGCACAGATGGCTTAGTGCGTGGTGCCGGAACTGGAGGCACTGGGCTGGAGACACGCACCATAGGGAGAGTGCGTGGAGGAGGAACAGGGCTCTTAAAACGCACTGGAAGCCTGGTGCGTGGTGTAGGCACTGGTGGTACTGGGCTGGGGCGAGGAGGTAGCGCCGGAAATACCGGACCGTGCAGGCGTATTGGCTCCCTTGAGCACTGAGCCTGCCCAACCTTACCTGGTTGCATGCTCCCCGTAGCCCGTCCAGTGCGGGGAGGTGGAATAACCCGCACTGGGCTGTGTTGGCGAACCGGGGACACCATGCGTAAGGCTGGTGCCATGTAAGCCGGCCCAAGGAGACGTACTGGTGGCCAGATATGTAGGGCCGGCCTAATGACATTTGGCTCAATGCCCAATCTAGCCCTACCAGTGCGGGGAGGTGGAATAACCCGCACTGGGCTATGCACCCATACAGGAGACACCGTGCGCTCTACTGCGTAACACGGCGTCTGCCCGTACTCCCGCTCTCCACGGTTAGCCTGGGAAGTGGGCGCAGGTCTCCTACCTGCCCTCGGCCCACTACCTCTTAGCTCCCCCCCAAGAAATTTTAGGGTAGTACTTGCGGGCTTCCAGCCTTGCTTCCGTGCTGCCTCCTCATAACGTCGCCTCTCCGCTTTCGATGCCTCCAGCTCCGCCTTGGAACGGCGACACTCCTCTGGCTCTGCCCAGGGTCCTTTACCGTCCAGGATCTCTTCCCATGTCCAATCCTCCTTTTCCCACTGCTGCTGTCGTTGCTGTCCGTTAACCCGCTGCTTGATCTGGGTTTGGTGGGTGATTCTGTAACGGCTCTCTTTCGGTGAGTGAGTTGACCAAGGCGCAGCGGGTGATGAATACATAATATTTTATTGTAAGACAAAGACAGACACGAAATACACTTGACTAAATAAACAAAATAACAAAACAAACTAGACAGACCTAAACTACGAACTTACATGAAACGAAGAACACATGAACAGGAACGACCGAAAGAACGAGACGAGACAGTACCGTGTGGTGCAACAAACACAGACACAGCGACAATCACCCACAAACAAACAGTGAGAACAACCTACCTTAATATGACTCTCAATTAGAGGAAAACGCAAAACACCTGCCTCTAATTAAGAGCCATACCAGGCAACCCAAAACCAACATAGAAACAGAAAACATAGACTGCCCACCCAAAACTCACGCCCTGACCATCACACACATACAAAACAACAGAAAACAGGTCAGGAACGTGACAAGCATCTCTTTGTCCATGCTTTGCCTTATAAGTTAACCTCAGAATCTATATGACGACAATAATGCTTTGTTTAATGTCAGTATTGCCTTGTAATGGGTGGATTAACAACATTGCATTCACTCCACATCACCAGCCAGTATAACAAAGTGAAAAGAAGGTAGTCTGATCTTTGTGGCTTAAATAAAAAATTAAATATGTAAGATTTTGGTCAAATCCAATTTAACACAGTATAGAGTGAAACCTTCTGTATTGTCAAGTATTGTGGTGTCAATATCATGTTCTGGGTATGCTTGTCACTGGCAGGGACTGGAGAGTTTGTCAGGATCAAAACAAATATGAAAGGAGTCTTCTGAATACCTAACGCTGGGATAGAGTTGTATTTTTTACTGGGACAAAACCACACATTTTAAAGCCAAAGATAGACCAGGATGGCTTTTAAAGAGGTGTTGAGTGACCCAGTCCTGACTTAAAACTGTCTGAAAATCAATCAGAGACAAGGTTTAAATATTTCTGTCCATCAATGATTGCCAAGCAAATTTACTGAGCTTGAGCAATTTTGACAAAAACAATGAACATGAATATTGAGTTGAACCCTCTTTTGCCCTCAAAACATCCTAAACTCATCGGGGCATGACCTCTACAAGATGTCGAAAGCGTTTCACAGGGATTCTGTCCCGTGTTGACTCAAATGCTCCCCAGAGATGTGTCAAATTGGCTGGTAGTGAATCTCTACCCCAAATAGCTCGTTCCATCTTATCCCACAGATGCTCAATTGGATTGAGATCTGGTCACTGCAGTAAGCTGAATTCACTTTCATGTTCGTGGAACCATTCTTGGGCAATCCAAGCCTTGTGGCATTATCCTGCTGAAAAACTCAAATCGCAGACAGAAACACTGCTGCCATGAAGGGATTCACATGATTGGCAATGATGTTCAGATCACAGGAGGCTGCTGAGGGGAGAAGGGCTCATAATAATGGCCAGAACAGAGCAAATGGAATGGCATCAAACACCTGGAAACCATGTGTTTGATGTATGTGTTTTACCATTCCACTAATTCTGCTCCAGTCATTACCACAAGCCTGTTCTCCCCAATTAAGGTGCAACAAATGCTTATGGTTCAGATATCCTGTGGCATTCAAAAGCTGCTCCACTTTTATCAAGGGGCCCAATGTGTGCCATGAAAACACACCATCACACAACCACCACCAGCCTGCAATGTTGACACGCGGCATGATGGATCCAAGTACTCATGTGTTGTTCTCCATACCCTAGTCCTCCCATCCATCTGAAACAGCCATCAGACCAGGCAGTTTTTCCAATTCTCCGGTGTTTTCGTTCCTTTGCCCACTGCAGCCGAAGTTTCTTGTTTTCTAATGAAAGAAGTGGAACTCTAAGGTCGTTGGCTGCCATACCCCATTCGTGTTAAAGTACGACAAGTTGTGCATGCTTTTATTGGTCTTTGGGCACCAATGTTGTACTGGACTGTCAGTTGAATAACTGTAACCCGTCTGTTGCTCTGAACAATATGGAATGTGTACTCTGTATTGAATGACTGTGCTTCAGTATTTTTTAACCGCTTCCTCCTTCCCACATTTAGTCTATCAACTGATCTGACTCAATTTGATAAGCAAACACAGAGTATTGAGGAAACTTGGCTTCCACCTACCATATGCTGTCATGTCTGTGATCACAGACAAAGGAAATATGTACAGTGCCTTCAGAAAGTATTCACACCCCTTGACTTTTTCCACATTTTGTTGTGTTACAGCCTGAATTTCAAATGTATTAAATGTAGATGATTTTGGCACTGGCCTACACACAATACCCAATTAACGTCAGACTGGAATAATGTTTTTGAATGTTTTACAAATTAATTAAACATTTAAAGCTGAAATGTCTTGATTCAATAAGTATTCAACCCTTGTGTTACGGCAAGCCTAAACAAGTTCAGGAGTAGAAATGTGGTTACACTTCACTAGGGTAGGGGTCAGCATTCGAAATTTTGGATGAAAAGCGTGTCCAAACTCAGGCCCAGAAGCTAGGATATGCATATAATTAGTAGATTTGGATAGAAAACACACTAAAGTTTCGAAACTGTTAAAATAATGTCTATGAGTATAACAGAAATGGCAAGCAAAAACCTGAGGAAAATCCAACCAGGAAGTACTATTATTTTGAAAGGCTGTTTTTCCATTGAAAGCCTATCCACCATACAAAGACGTAGGACCCAGTTCGCGATCTCTATGGCTTCCTCTACATGTGGCCAGTCTTTAGGCATTGTTTCAGGCTTTTACTCTGAAAAATTAGGGATATACAGCACTTTCAATGAGAGGCCAGTGGAAATTTCCAGACATGAGTCCTGGGAGTGATCAGGAACGCGCCTTTCTTGTTTCTGCTTTTCTATTGACAAAGCCTGTGTCCGGTTAAAATATTTTTGATTATTTATGACAAAAACAACCTGAGGATTGATTTTAAACATCGTTTGACATGTTTCTACTAACTTTTATTGTACATTTTAAACTTTTCGTCTTGATGTTGAGAGTGCGCAATGTGCATTTGGATTTCTGAACTAAACGCACCAACAAAACGGAGGTATTTGGACATAAAGAGGGACATTATCGAACAAAACGAAAATGTATTGTCTAACATGGATACCTGGGAGTGCCACCAGATGAAGATCATCAAAGGTAAGTGATTAATTTGAACGCTATTTCTGACTTTTGTGACACCTCTCCTTGGTTGGAAAATGGCTGTATGGTTTTCTGTGGCTAGGCGCTGACCTAACATAATCGCATGGTGTGCTTTTGCTGTAAAGCCTTTTTTAAATCTGACACAGCGTTTGCATTAAGGAGAAGTTTATCTTTAATCGTATGTTTAAAAGTCTGATAATAAATTGCATGGACTCAATCTGTGTTTAATATGTTTTTGAATGACTACCTCATGTCCGTACCCCACACATACAATTATTTGTAAGACATTAATGCAGGGAAACTTAAATCAGTTCTACCAAATTTCTGTCAACATGTTAAATGTGCAACCAGAGGGAAAAAAAATCTAGATCACCTGTACTCCACACACAGAGACGTGTACAAAGCTCTCCCTCACCCTCCATTTGGTAAATCCGACCACAACTCTATCCTCCTGATTCCTGCTTACAAGCAAAAATTAAAGCAGGGAGCACCAGTGACTCGGTCTATAAAAAAGTGGTCAGATGAAGCAGATGCTAAACTACAGGACTGTTTTGCTATCACAGACTGGAACATGTTCCGGGATTCTTCCGATGGCATTGAGGAGTACACCACATCAGTCACTGGCTTTATCAACAAGTGCATCGGGGACATCGTCCCCACAGTGATTGTACGTACATACCCCAACCAGAAGCCATGGATTACAGGCAACAGTCGCACTGAGCTAAAGGGTAGAGCTGCCGCTTTCAAGGTGCGGGACTCTAACCCGGAAGCTTACAAGAAATCCTGCTATGCTCTGCGACGAACCATCAAACAGGAAAAAGCGTCAGTACAGGGCTAAGATTGAATCATACTACACCGGCTCTGACGCTCGTCTTATGTGGCAGGGCTTGTAAACTATTACAGATTACAAAGGGAAGCACAGCTGTGAGCTGCCCAGTGACACAAGCCTACCAGACGAGCTAAATCACTTCTATGCTCGCTTCGAGGCAAGCAACACAGAGCTGTTCCAGACGACTGTGTGATCACACTCTCCATAGCCAACATGAGTAAGACCTTTAAACAGGTCAACATACACAATGCTGCGGGGCCAGACGGATTACCAGGATGTGTGCACCGGGCATGTGCTGACCAACTGGCAGGTGTCTTCACTGACATTTTCAACATGTCCCTGATTGAGTCTGTAATACCAACATGTTTCAAGCAGACCACCATAGTCTCTGTGCCCAAGAACAAAAAGGCAACCTGCCTAAATGACTACAGACCCATAGCACTCACGTCCGTAGCCATGAAGGGCTTTGAAAGGTTGGTAATGGCTCACATCAACACCACTTTCCCGGACCCCCAGACGCACTCCAATTTGCATACCGCCCAAACAGATCCACAGATGATGCAATCTCTATTGCACTCCATACTGCCCTTTCCCACCTGGACAAAAGGAACACTTATGTGAGAATGCTATTCATTGACTACAGCTCAGCGTTCAACACCATAGTACCCTCAAAGCTCAACACTAAGCTAAGGATCCTGGGACTAAACACCTCCCTCTGCAACTGGATCCTGGACTTCCTGACGGGCCGCCCCCCAGATGGTGAGGGTAGGAACACATTTGCCACGCTGATCCTCAACAATGGGGCCCGCCAGGAGTGCGTGCTCAGTCCCCTCCTGTACTCCCTGTTCACCCATGACTGCATGGCCAGGCACGACTCCAACACCATCATTAAGTCTGCAGACAACACAACAGTGCTAGGCCTGATCACCGACAACGACGAGACAGCCTATAGGGAGGAGGTCAGAGACCTGGCAGGGTGGTGCCAGCATAATAACCTATACCTCAACGTAACCAAGACTAAGGAGATGATTGTGGACTACATGAAAAGGAGGACCGAGCACGCCCCCATTCTCATCGACCGGGCTGTAGGGGAGCAGGTTGAGAGCTTCAAGTTCCTTGGTGTCCACATCACCAACAAACTAGAATGGTCCAAACACACCAAGATGGGCGTGAAGAGGGCACGACAAAGCCTATTCCCCCTCAGGAAACTAAAAAGATTTGGCATGGGTCCTGAGATCCTCAAAAGGTCCTACAGCTGCAACATCGAGAGCATCCTGACTGGTTGCATCACTGCCTGGTACGGCAATTCCTCGGCCTCCAACCGCAAGGCACTACAAAGGGTAGTGCGTACGGCCCAGTACATCACCCTGCCATCCAGGACCTCTACACCAGGCGGGGTCAGAGGAAGGCCCTAAACATTTTCAAAGACCCCAGCCACCCCAGTCATAGACTGTTCTCTCTACTACCTCATGGCATGTGATACCGGAGTGCCAAGTCTAGGACAAAAAGGCTTCTCAACAGTTTTTACCGGCCACCAGAGATTCTGGGTTTGAGCCCAGGCTCTGTCGCAGCCGGCCGCGACCGGGAGGCCCATGGGGCGACGCACAATTGTTCCAGCGTCGTCCGGGTTAGGGAGGGTTTGGCCAGCAGGGATATCCTTGTCTCATCGCTCACTAGCTACTCCTGTGGTGGGCCGGGCTCAATGCACGCTGTCCAGGTCGCCAGGTGTACGGTGTTTCCTCCGACACATTGGTGCGGCTGGCTTCCGGGTTGGATGTGCATTGTGTCAAGAAGCAGTGCAGCTTGGTTGGGTTGTGTTTCGGAGGACGCATGGCTCTCGACCTTTGCCTCTCCCGAGTCCGTACAGGAGTTGCAGCGATGAGACAAGACTGTAACTACTACCAATTGGATACCACAAAATTGGTGAGATAAAGGTAAAAAAATAAATAAGTAAACTGAATAGAGCTAAGCACATGCAAAACCTGGTTGTCTGCTTTCCAACATACACTGGGAGACACTCACCTTTCAACATTACAATAACCTAAAACACAAGGCCAAATATACACCGGAGTTGTTTATCAAGACGACATTGATGTTCTTGAGTGGCCTAGTTACAGATTTTACTTAAATCGGCTTGAAAATCTATGGCAAAACATGGAAATTGGTGTCTAGCAATGATCAACAGCCAACTTGACCGAGCTTGAGGAATTTTTGAAATATTGTACAATCCAGGTGTGCAATGCTCTTAGAGACTTACACAGAATATTAGTGTTTCCTTTGTCCTTTTTTTATCGGATTTTCTATGTTTGAATTTTTTTTCCTCTTTGGCATGAGTATTTTCTGTAGACTTGAAAATAAAAAAAATCAAAGAAATATTTGGGGGAGACAAAAGGAAAGATGGATTATTTTTGGGGGCACATTATTTGTCCTGTTGAATGTACACTACCCCAAATAAACATTTATAACATAATGATTTGGTAAGAGTTTGCGAGGACCAACCAAGGTCGAGTTTGTTTTATCCAAGTCCCAACAATTGTTGCCAATTGTTTCTTTAAATCCAAGGTCATGCTTGGCAAAATGGTACCACACAGAACTCATTGTTGGTTGCCTAGCAATGCTACTAAAATATATTAAAACACACACACTCCTGTCGCCAAGACTGAAGCAGGCAGCGACCCTCAAATTGAAGGGGTCACGCAGAAATATTGCTTTTTGCATTTAAGAATAACAAACAGAATGCAATGATGGCTGTACACAAAGACGAGGCTGATGGGGTGGAACAGACAAGAGCAGAGCGTTTGTCAAAGTTGTTCGAATATTTCCTCTTTGCCTGACTCTCTGTTGTCAAATATGAATAGCTGTTTGTAAGAGCCTGTGTGCTGCATCCAGGAAAACCCTTGACAGCACTAGAAACAAATTAGATTTAGGGTGATGTTTTCTAAAATGCACAAAGAAATGACTGTATTACACAACACTAGCAGGGGGATTTATCTCTAAAACTGTATTTTTACAATGTCCATTTGTAATTCACCAATTCATTGTGTGAATTATTTTCTCTTGCAGTGGTAACACCTTTGAGGAACAAGCTCAATGCCAACATGCATTCATGGTAAGTTAGGTAATCAAACATTTATTTATTGGTATTGTCTTATGTTATATGTCCCATACAATGGTATTTCCTGATTTATAGTGCTGGAAACATTCCACATGAACGAAGTACACTATTCCATATAATGGCCTTGGTCTTCAACATTCAACAATTGTAAACTCCTCTTCCCCCTGTCTCTCCCTCATTTGCATGGCTTTAATTAGTGTGTGAAGAAGCTGTTTCTCGTGTCTTTCAGGAGCCCGGACTGCAGCGCCTTGCAGAACCTCTGTGATGTTTTGGAGATAGAATTCCCGTCACCTGCCTCCCTCGAAAAATCTGAACTAAGAACAAAGTCTTAACATGAACCAAGTCTCCTATGCCATATAATCGTGATAGCCTCGGTCTTCAACATTTCCGAGCAGGGAGAGAAATACAGGACATATTGGTCATAATTGTAAACTCCTCTTCCCCCTGTCTCTCCCTAATTTGCATGTCTTTAATTAGTGTGTGAATGAGCTGTTTCTCGTGTCTTTTAGGAGCCCGGACTGCAGCGGCTTGCAGAACCTCAGTGATGTTTTGGAAATAGAATTCCTGTCACCTGCCACCCACGAAAAATCTGCACGTTGTATTTCCCTGTTTCAAACACCAAGCCCTCACAATTACCTCTACCGAGCAATCGTGTTTGTGGTGGACAGATATATATTTTTCTGTCTGTTATTCTTTTTTATGTTTGCTGGAGGTGGGTGTGCATCCCCTTTAATTGGGTTGTTTGCAGAAAAAAAATCATTTGAATAACAAAGATGGCAGAATCCTTGCCACTATCAAGATTGCTTTAATCACACATTTATCCATTTATCTTTTTCTTTTTTTACTTGCCGGCGGATGGGTTGAAAGGGCGCCGTGTTTATCCGCTGTCGCCGCAGTGATTAATGCCTCAGCATCATTAACATTCGGAAGATTGAAAAGTTTACTTGACCAGATGTTGACATTTTACCTGCCATCCTCTTTTTAATGGATCGCTTGGAGTGAAAAAAGGGGTTTCTCATTACACGAAAAGCAATATGCAAAAAGAGAGAGAGTGTAGGGGAGGTGGATAGACTGGTAGAAAAGAGAAAGTGTTGTGTAGTGGGATAGAGGAAGTGAAGAGGGGTGATAGAGAGAAAAGGAGAGACAGGAGGAGAGAGTGGGGGATATCTGTGAATTCTGTGTCTTGATCAGTGACTCTGTGGTGTGTCTTGTAGAGTTTCAGTGTGGAGTGTGGGATCTGTTACTCCTACCGTCTGGAGTCGGCCAACCCTGATCAGGTGTGTGCAATGACCATCTCTGTAGCCAATCGTTCCACCAGACGTCTGTACGAGGTGAGGGACACACGCCCACGACTATCCAACCTGATCAGTAGGCCATAAAAGATCAGTACACACACAATATCCAAACTGAGACCTGCTACTTTTAAAATAAATTCATACAAAAGTCAAACGATGCAAAAGTCATATAGTATAATACAAAAGTCATTTCAGGTGTTTGCTTCTTTGCATTGCTCAAATCATGCCACTACAGGCACAAGGTAAATGGGTAACTTCAGTTTCAAACCAGGGTTAAGTTTGACAAGTTCTTGTTCGGTCTCCCTAAATATTTGCCAATAACAATATAGTCCATGTTAAAAAAATGACTTTATTTGCTTTTTGTGGTTTGCAGCCCATCACAGTGAAAATGTCCACCCAGAAACACTGGTTTCACATGAGCCTCAGGAAATCGACTCGCTCCATCTAATGTATTGTCACACTCCAGTCATGACACACAAAAAACACATAAAAAGTATATATATACAGTTGAAGTCGGAAGTTTACATACACTTAGGTTGGAGTCATTAAAACGTGTTTCTGTTGTAGACTAATTAACCTCATCACGTGTGTCACGCCCTGACCTTAGAGAGCCTTTTTATTTCTCTATTTGGTTTGGTCAGGGTGTGATTAGGGTGGGCATTCTATGTTTTCTATTTCTTTGTTTTTGGTCGAGTGTGGTTCCCAATCAGAGGCAGCTGTCTATTGTTGTCTTTGATTGGGAATCATACTTAGGCAGCCTTTTTCCCACCTGTGTTTTGTGGGTAGTTATTTTCTGGTTAGTATCTGTTTACCTGACAGAACTGTTCGCTTTGTTACTTTGTTCGAGTGTTTCTTTGATCAACAAAATCATGAACACTTTCCACGCTGCACTTTGGTCCACTCATTCCGACGAGAGCCGTTACAACGTGTCTATTCGACGTTTGCTTCAACATCTAAACCCTGTCAGAACCATAGCGTTTGGGTAGCCATCCAATGCGTCCTCTATGTCAGCTAGGAACGTCTCAGTATCGTTTGGCTGACCTGGAGTGGGGTCAAAGGTGGGGAAATCTTTGAGTGTGTCAAGGTATTCCACGCCAAGCGGGTGGAGAGGGTTGGCTTCATCTTGTGGGGAAATTGGGGCTGAAAGGCCAAGAGGAGAAGCCAAGCTTTGGCTTTGTTGGCGAAGAGGCACCATATTGCTCAGTGCCGAATGGCCAAGAGGAGAAGACTGAGGGACACAGGAGGGAGGAAAAGTCTGAAACCTATCGTCTTCACTTCTTTGAGTGTCGGGCTCCGTTTGCTTGGTTGGGAAGTCACACTGTAGTACGTGATCGTTCTGGAATTCCACCAGACTGTACCTAAGGGTGGTATTCTGCTGCATAGAAGAGTCCACTTGAGCGCTTAGCGTACTGATGTTGGACACGGTAGAGTCGCACTTGCTCCTTTCGGTCTCAAACTTATCTGTCATGGTTTGCAGATAGAGTTCTCATCACTCATTTGGTCAGTGACTTCAATGACTTCTGCTGACCTGTCATCCAACTTAGTCATTGTGTTCATTAACTGATCGACTTTGGTCTGCAGCATGTTGACTAGAACATTGTTACTTTGAGTAACGTTCAACAAAACTGCATGCATGTTATCAAGTTGAGCGCACCCGTTTGTTGATAACTCGTCAGATTTATCGAGTTTGGCGTGGACTACATCGTATTTAGTTTTGGCTAAATCAAGTTGTTCCTGAAGAAGGCGATTACCTGCTCGTGCGTCAGCTGTGCACTGCAGTATTGGAATGATGCCAATCTCGGATGGCAAGACGTCAGGGCTAGACTGGAGAGAACCTTCACAAGGCCTGTGCCCAATGGTTTATTTTGGAGAGCGTTGTTTGCAATGTCTGCTGTTTTTCTGCTAATGGCATAAATAGGGTTGAAATCGATGCTGAGGTCAGCGATCAATCCATTTATGGGTGGAGGTTCACTAATTTGCGGGCGAGTGGGGACTGCCCCCTCTGATAGCTTGCACATTTATTAGAACATTTGAAAGGGGAAAATGTTTTTCCTATTTTTCCAAAGTTTGGTTTTGGAAAATGTTGGACCCTGCAAAGATGATTTTAACCGTTTCATGCGTGAGTTCCGAATATCTCTAACGGTCGCCCCAACGTGAGTTTCTTTATGCACGTGATGTTAGAACGTCCTCTCCATTCCAGAATGTGATTGTTACGCAACAGAACATTTAATCCGCGTTGCCCTCAAACCAAGGCACGCAGACTGTTTTTTTCTTCTTCTAAGAACAGTTTGATTTGAGGTGTGTTCAACCTCATTCATTCACATAAAAGTAGTAATTTTTACTTTTTCGGACCAATACATTTTTTAGACATTTCTGACCCGGACAAAATTCCCCAAACACTTCCCAATTGCTTGTGCAGTTCAAGTCTGCAGACATTTGCTCATCTCTCATCCTGCACACATGTGTTCACATAATCCGTCTGTTACCTGCATCGCAGTCACAGTTGTTTTCGTTACCGATAATAACTTTGGAATTTATGGCCTGAGATAACAGAACATTGGTGTGAGAGAGGGGGAAGCCACGATCTACACCCAGAAAGGGTCACGTCATGACACTGGCCCAAAGAGTCTACCTGACGCCTCACTAGGCTACCTGCCGTGGTCTTCCCACTGGTCATTATGTGTTTGACCCAGTTTGCTTTTTGTAGGGGTTCTACTTTTTCTCGGGTAGGACGGTCTATGGTTGATTTGTGGTCACAGCTACGCCATTGTCAACAACTATTTTCCTTACGCGCCGTTTGGTTTGTGTTGATGTTTTCTGTGAGGATCATTCAAACATTTGCTCCAGTTTCTGCCATTGACCTGAACTCTTGTCGCAGCGATTGAATGTTGTGATTATTGTCCATTTCTTTTATATGGCAATAAAAATATATTCTTGTGATTTTTCTTTGGAGTTAACCTTTCTTTGATACAACTCCAATATGCATTACCACTTGGGAGTCACAGTAGATTTTCTGGTCATTTTGTCCATTCTTGTAAAACCAGTTTGTAACAGCATTATAGTCAAATGTAGTGAATCCTGTCAATATTACAATACAAGCAGCCTTGGCCTCATCACCTGTCCTGGCTGGGCTTGGATATGGGTGGACCTCTGATGTATTGAGACGGCACAGGTCTGGGTCTCATCCTCCACATATACAGGCTTTGGTTTGGACAAGCCTCTAGCTTGGCCCGCTTTCTGTAGGACAAAGTAAGAGAGAGTGAGGGACTTAGTAAGAGGCTCGCATGCTACTATTTCTATTTCTGTGCATACTTGCTACATTGAAACTTGCTCTTAAACATGCTTTTAGACCAGGAGTAGGCTGAATCTGGATTGGAGAAAGCCACCTACTGTGTTGAAGACTAGCAATGTTCACTGAATTAATCATTTCAGTCTTTGAATGATGAAGAGAAAGGATGATACCGAGGAGTAGGGTACACTGAAGGCAGCCTTTCCATGAACACTATTACTTCGACTGACATTTACGCTCTCTTTTTCCAAGCCTCCAGAAATGTACCCTTCTGTTTGACTACGGATCAAACTGCCCAGCAGTTCAGCATGGAGAGGAGAGGGAAAGAGAGAGGGGGAAAAGGAGTATAATTGTGGCTGCTGATCCTCTGCCCCTGTGAAGTGTGTGTCATCAATCGCCTCAAATTGGGCGTCTGTGGGTCAAGTTAGCCGCCATTGTGATTCCGGTAAATTCCAGATAATCACAACCCTCTCCAATCCAGTCCCTCTTGAGGGGGACAAGGTGTCCCGCCTTTGGGGTCAGAGGCAAGTTGACCTCTTTTACTGCGATCAAGATTCCCCACCAGGTATTTGGAGAATAAAATGTGATTTTCCTCTCTACACCGCTATGCAAAGACCTAGAGCAAGAGAGATTTGACAGATTTGGTATAGTTAGATGTCCGATTAAAATGCACCTATTTCATTTGAAATACGTTCTGCAGTGTGTACGTGTGTATGCGTACATGTTGTAAATATAGACCTGTAATTGGATGGGGTCTGATGCTGAGGCTGTCATCAGTGTGTAAATCTCCCACACTGCACTGGGGCTCATGACAGACTCACACACAGACAGCTCACTCCTCTCCCAGACAGATATAAATCACTGTATACACAATGAACACATCCCATGAAGTTAGTCAGGCCATCTGGTCTCCATTACACTACCCTGACCTACCCTCTCCAGATATATTAGATACACGTAATCAGATATACAATATACAGTGTAATATATATATATATATATATATATATATATACACACAGTTGAAGTTGGAAGTTTACATACACCTTAGCCAAATACATTTAAACTCAGTTTTCACAATTCCTGACAGTTAATCCAAGTAAAAAGTTCCTGTTTTAGATCAGTTAGGATCACCGCTTTCTTTTAATGTGTCATGTCAGAATAATAGAGGAGAGAATGATTTATTTCAGCTTTTACTTTCTTTCATCACATTCCCAGGGGGTCAGAAGTTTACATACACTCAATTAGTATTTGGTAGCATTGCCTTTAAATTGTTTAACTTGGGTCAAATGTTTCAGGTAGCCTTCCACAAGCTTCCCACAATAAGTTGGGTGCATTTTGGCCCATTCCTCCTGGCAGAGCTGGTTTAACTGAGTCAGGTTTGTAGGCCTTGCATGCACACGCTTTTTCAGTTCTGCACACAAATTTTCTATGGGATTGAGGTCAGGGCTTTGTGATGGCCACTCCAATACCTGTACGTTGCTGTCCTTAACCTGTTTGGGCTGCAGGGACAGTATTGAGTAGCCAGATAAAAGGTGCCATTTCAAACGGCCTCGTACTCAATTCTTGCTCGTACAATATGCATATTATTATTACTATTGGATAGGAAACACTCTCTAGTTTCTAAAACCGTTTGAATTATATCTGTGAGTCAAACAGAACTCATTTGGCACAAACTTCCTGACCAGGAAGTGGACAGTCTGAAATCGAGGCTCTCTTCTACTTCCTGCCTATAAATGGGCATGATACGTATTAGTATACGTGCACTTCATAGACTTTCCCCTGGATGTCAAGAGGCGGTGAGAGAAGAAATTTAATGTTTATCTTGGTCTGAAGTGGAATACAGCTCTTTGTATGACGTGTTCCCCATTTCTTGTTTTCTGGAGAGCGCGAAGAGGGACTTGGATTTGCCTTCTGTTTCGCTGCCGTTATAGGCGACTAATATCTCCGGCTTTGATTTTATTTGATACATGTGACCATATCATCGTAAAGTATGTTTTTTCAATATAGTTTTATCAGATTAGTGAATTTTTTTCGGGAGTTTTACCGTGTTCCGTTCTCTTCCGTTTGTTGACATGGAGAGATTCGCGCCACTTGGCTAGTGTGCTTGCTAATTCAAGAGGGAAAATGGACGTTCTAAATCCAAACAACGACTGTTCTGGACAAAGGACCCCTTGTCCAACATTCTGATGGAAGATCAGCAAAAGTAAGAAACATTTTATGATGCTATTTCATATATCTGTCGTACATGTGAATTAGTCGTCGGCGCCCAACTTTGGGGTACTCTAGCTATACCGAAGCTGGATGTTGTAATGAAGTTATTTTTTAGAATTCTAACACTGCAATTTCATTAAGAACTAATGGATCTATCATTTCCTATACAACATGTATTTTTTAGTTATGTTTATGAATAGCTATTTGGTCAGAATATGTGTGTCAGAAAAAGTGTCTAAACATGCACAAAAAGTGCTCTAAACATGCACATTTTCGAACAAAACATAAGTGTATGTATAACCTGATGTTATAGGACTGTCATCTGATGAAGCTTATCAAGGTTAGTCAAAAATTATATATCTTTTGCTGGTTTGTTACGATCGCTAACTTTTGCTGCTGGTAAATGGCTTGTGTTTCTGGCTATTGTGGTAAGCTAATATAATGCTATATGGTGTTTTTGCTGTAAAACACTAAAGAAATCGGAAATATTGGCTGGAATCGTAAGATGCCTGTCTTTCATTTGCTGTACACCATGTATTTTTCAGAAATGTTTTATGATGAGTAATTAGGTATTTGACGTTGGTGTCTAATTACTCTGGCTGCTTCGGTGCTATTTCTGACGGTAGCTGTGATGGTAGCTGCAATGTAAAACTGAGTTATAGCTCAAATATGCACATTTTTTGAACAAAACATAGATTTATTGAATAACATGTTATAAGACTGTCATCTGATGAAGTTGTTTCTTGGTTAGTTTGGTTGGTTCTTGGTTAGTTAGGTTGGTTTTGTGCATGCTACCTGTGCTGTGAAAAATGTCTGTCCTTGTTTGTATTTGCTGGTGAGCTAACATAAATATACGTGGTGTTTTTGCTGTAAAACATTTTAAAAAATCGGACATGCCTAAAGAAGTTAAACCGTTTTTCCACAACTTTGGAAGAATTCCTGGGGTCATTGTCCATTTGGAAGACCCATTTGCGACCAAGCTTTAACTTCCTGACTGATGTCTTGAGATGTTGCTTCAATATATCCACATAATTTTCCTGCCTCATGATGCCATCTATTTTGTGAAGACCCAGACCATGATGCTGCCACCCCTGTGCTTCACGGTTGGGATGGTGTTCTTCGGCTTACAAACGTTTTCCCTTTTTCCTCCAAACATAACGATGGTCATTATGGCCAAACGGTTCTATTTTTGTTTCATCAGATATTTCTCAAAAAGTACGATCTGGCTTTTTTTATGGCGGTTTAGGAGCAGTGGCTTCTTCCTTGCTGAGCAGCCTTTCATGTGATGTCAATATAGGACTCGTTTTACAGTGGATATAGATACTTTTGTACCTGTTTCCTCCAGCATCTTCACAAGGTCCTTAGCTGTTGTTCTGGGATTGATTTGCACTTTTCGCACCAAAGTACGTTCATCTCTATGAGACAGAACGCGTCTTCTTCCTGAGCCGTATGACAATTTCTTACAGACAGATTATTTCACTTATAATTCAATGTATTACAATTCCAGTGGGTCAGAAGTTTACATACACTAAGATGACTGTGCCTTTAAACACCATGGTCCCATGGTGTTTATACTTGCGTACTGTTGTTTGTACAGATGGACGTGGTACCTTCAGGCATTTGGAAATTGCTCCCAAGGATGAACCAGACTTTGGCCCAATTTTTTTTCTGAGGTCTTGGCTGATTTCTTTTGATTTCCCCATGATGTCAAGCAAAGAGGCACTGAGTTTGAAGGTAGGCCTTGAAATACATCCACAGGTACACCTCCAATTGACTCAAATGATATCAATTAGCCTATCAGAATCTTCTAAAGCCATGACATCATTTTCTGGAATTTTCCAAGCTGTTTAAAGGCACAGTTTGAGGTTGTGGACAGGTGTCTTTTATACTGATAACAAGTTCAAATAGGTGCCATTAATACAGGTAACGAGTGGAGGACAGAGGAGCCTCTTAAAGAAGAAGTTACAGGTCTGTGAGAGCCAGATATCTTAGTTGTTTGTAGGTGACCAAATACTTATTTTCCAACATAATTTGCAAATAAATTCATTAAAATTCCTACAATGTGATTTTTCTGGATTTTTTTTCCTCATTTTGTCTGTCATAGTTGAAGTGTACCTATGATGAAAATTACAGGCCTCTCTCATCTTTTTAAGTGGGAGAACTTGCACAATTGGTGGCTGACTAAATACTTTTTTTGCCCCACTGTATGTTAGGTCCTGATACTTTACTTCATACGAGTATGTTTGCGACCTGATTTTCAAACTTTTAGTAAGCCATAGACCACTTACATTTGGGCGTAGATCTGGATATGCATGTGAATGATTGATTGATTAGGTCTACATAAACAACTTCAATGCAAGTGTTTAGGTAATCTCTCAGGTCTCTCACCTTACCCGGGCCATCAGACCCTCTGGTGGAGAAACGCCGTGACACCTATCCTCGTGGCCCAGACCGGTCCAGCCTTCTCTGGCCTCTGCTAGCTCTCTGTCCCCCCTCGGACAGCAGCTTTCTCAGCTTCTGGTAATCCGGACGTTGCTTACACCCCATAACTTTGACATGGAGCAAGAACCTGGTCAACTCATCTGAGAGGGAGTGGGGAAGAGGTGAGAGAAAGAGAAAAATTAACAATATGCTTCACAGTCCCACTCAGTGTCTCTTATCATAGAGTTTTGATAAACACTGGCTATAACTACCAAACACACAGACACATCCCAGGTGATGTGTGTTTCAGTACACAGAAACAATCTGATGACTTTCACCCCTTCCCGCTACCTAGAGTGTACACACACAGTGGTGAGTGTGTATCACACTATATAATAGGGTTGATGCATGTCCTGAGCCTTATCTGTGGCGGCCAGCCGGGCCCTGCCACTGGAGGAGTTGCAGAGAATCAGCTCAGTCAGACAGTTACCACCATATCACATCACACAGAGACGTCACCTCATTGAGACGTGACCTCTCTTTACAGGACCAGAGATAACAGACAACAGAACACCCGAGTCTCAAAGAACTCTCTCTGGGATGGATCCTGGAGTTGTAGGAACGGATTTCTAGGATGGGGTTTTGAAAGACTGATCAAGTGTTTCACTGACACCTGGGAAACTATGGTGTGACTGGTGTCTGACTCACCCAGAGGTGTCTGACTACTGGACTCTGACTCTGGACACACACTGACTGACTGGTACGTACAGTGCCTTGCAAAAGTATTCATCCCTCTTGGCGGTTTTCCTATTTTGTTGCATTTCAACCTGTAATTTAAATAGATTTTTATTTGGACTTCATGTAATGGACATACACAAAATAGTCCAAATTGGTGAAGTGAAATGAAAAAAATAACTTATTTGAAAAAATTCAAAAAAATTCAAACTGAAAAGTGGTGCATATGTATTCACCACCTTTGCTTTGAAGCACTTAAATAAGATCTGGTGCAACCAATTACATTCAGAAATCAGATAATTAGTTAAATAAATTCTGCCTGTGTGCAATCTAAGTGTCACATGATCTCAGTATATATACGCCTGTTCTGAAAGGCCCCAGATTCTGCAACACCACTAAACAAGGGGCACCACCAAGCAAGCGGCACCATGAAGACCAAGGAGCTCTCCAAACAGGTCAGGGACAAAGTTGTGGAGAAGTACAGATCAGGATTGGGTTATAAAAAATTATGCGAAACTTTGAACATCCCACGGAGCACCATTAAATACATTATTAAAAAATTGAAAGAATATGGCACCACAACAAACCTGCCAAGAGAGGGCCGCCCACCAAAACTCACAGACCAGGCAAGGAGGGCATTAATCAGAGAGGAAACAAAGTACCAAAGATAACCCTGAATTAGCTGCAATGCTACACAGCAGATATTGGAGTATCTCTCCATAGGACCACTTTAAGCTGTACACTCCACAGAGCTGGGCTTTATGGAAGAGTGACCAGAAAAAAATAAGCAAACACGTTTGGTGTTTGCCAAAAGCACGTGGGAGACTCCCCAAACATATGGAAGAAGGTACTCTGGTCACATGAGACTGAAATGTAGCTTTTTGGCCATCAAGGATAATGCTATGTCTGGCGCGAACCCAACACTTCTCATCACCCCTAGAAGACCATCCCCACAGTGAAGCATGGTGGTGGCAGCATCATGCTGTGGGGATGTTTTTCAACAGCAGGGACTGGGAAACTGGTCAGAATTGAAGGAATGATGGATGGCGCTAAGTACAGGGACATTTTTGAGGTTAACCTGTTCCATTTTTCCAGAGATTTGACACTGGGATGGAGGTTCACCTTTCAGCAGGACAATGACCCTAAGCATACTGCTAAAGCAACACTCAAGTGGTTTATGGAGAAACATTTAAATGTCTTGGAATGGCCCAGACCTCAATCCAATTGAGAGTATGTGGTATGACTTAAAGATTGCTGTACACCAGCAGAACCCATCAAACTTGAAGGAGCTGGAGCAGTTTTGCCTTGAAGAATGGGCAGAAATCCCAGTGGCTAGATGTGCCAAGCTTATAGAGACATACCCCAAGAGACTTGCAGCTGTAATTGCTGGAAAAGATGTCTCTACAAAGTTTTGACCATGGGAGGGTTGAATAGTTATGCACGCTCAAGTTGTTTTTTAGTCTTATTTCTTGTTTCACAATAAAACATATTTTGCATCTTCAAAGTGTGTTGTGTAAATCAAATGATACAGACCCACAAAAAATATATATTTTATTCCAGGTTGTAAGGCAACAAAATAGGAAAAATGCCAAGGTGGGTGAATAGTTTCGCAAGCCACTGTAGGCCTTCTCACTCACATGTGGAAGCTCCACCCACAGATAGCTGCTGCACCGAGCCAGGTAGATTACCCATGAGTCTGGAAAGAGAGAGAAAAACAGGCATGAAATACAGAGGGAGAGAGGGGAAACAATGGTTTAATAGGGAGATGGAGGACAAGGAACCAGAGAGAGGGGAGAGTGTTTGCTTAGTACCTGGTCTTGGCCTCCCACGGCAGCGCCCAACACAGACAGTGGAGCAAACGGAAGCCCAACACCTCCAGGTTCCCACGTCTAGATGGAACTACTGAGAGGGGGAGGGGAGAGCCAAAAAGAGAGGGGCGAGAGGTAGTAGAAGTTCAGAACCTGGTCTAGGAGGATAAAAACAGCTTTGATTGATAGGATGTGTTCAGAGGAAAAAAGACAATATGAAAAAGAGAGGGTATGACAGAGGCTTGTTTTGTTTTCGCAGCTGGTGTTAGTCTTTACATTTTCCTTGATCGATGTCCTGCTCTGCAGACATAGGAAGGGAAATTGGTGTGCTCAGCTCAAATGTTTGTAGCAACAAAAAGTATTTGGGTGCGGGGTTCAAAAGCCATATACTTAAAGAAAGACAAAACCTGCACTCACTGGAATATTCTTTACATTGTAATGTATTTTCTTAGACGCAGAGGTCAGAACATACGGACACGTTTCGGCGGAAGCCTTCGGCAGCATGCTCCGCAGACAAACAGGGCTTTCTGAGGGGAGGAGGGCTGACTTTTTTGGTCAGTTTACTCCCGTTCTGGCCCGTTCCAGGAAACTGGATCCTTGTGGCCTTTGACATGATACAGACGCCCGCTGCATTGCCTAAAAATACACTCACACACTCGATCCCTCTCTCAGGCAGTAAAACACACACACACACAGAGATGTCTGAGCCAAAATCACTACCACATGTTACAGAAGTCGACAGGGTGCTGTGCACTGGGGAGTCATCTAAATACTGATGGCTAGACTAGGCATTAATCTCTGGACTTCATTGTAAACGATGCCTTCCATCTAGTTTGAATGAAGAAGTGCACAAACCCTGCACTGAGCCAGTGTCTTTATGAAAAACTGTGGTTGAGTTCATCAATATGTCTGAAATGAGTCCACGTGAGGGGTCGAGCCCGAGGAGTTTTAGCAACTCAATACTGTAACGGCCTCACATCTCTGGAGAAATTACCTATCGACTGGCTTCATCAGAGGGAGAAATCTTGAACCAGATCCATGGATAGCATTGATCCCAGCCAGTGCTACAAGAGTGTCCGCCAGGCAGCAGCACCCAGCAGGCCAGCACTACTAGCATAGAGACGGCCATTGCAGGTGTTGTTTGTTAGTTGGCTGGTGTTGTTGGTTGTAGTTAGATGTTGGTTGGTGGTTGCCACTGCTGCTGCCTCTGTTGCCTTCATTTCTGGGATTAAACCGATTGTTTAAATCATTTATTGAATACATTATCTTAAGAGTGCAAGATGTTAAGTACTTAATTAAGTGCATAGGTCAGCATTACAGTATATTTGTTGCTGCCACATCTAATCAAGCCATTGTTGTAAACAATTATATAAAGCCTCACTGATACTGAGAGCCAGTGACACCAGCACTCAAACTGCTCCAACTCCAACAGCCACATAATAGATGAACAATTATAACTATGTTAAGCCTGCCTGTGTGAGTTCTTTGGACATATTGTCCCTGTTCACAATGGCATTCACTTTAAAGTTTGGTAGTGTATTTATGCATCTTTCCCTAACGAGAGCGGGGGCAGGATACACACACACACAATAGATGCACAGACCATGGTTTTTCAGTTAGGAAAATATGGCGGCCGGACAATGTGGCCAGGAAGATTTTAATTTACCGGCCATTTCAGAAATTTACCGGACAAATATACATTGGGTGCATAAGCGTCCACCCACCGTGCTCAGAATGACGGAAATCACATTACGATTATGGTAATGTCTTTTAACAGAACACGCAACTCATGTAATGAAGCAGCCAATAAACATAATTTTCAAACATTTGTCAAAATGCAATTTGCAAGAAAACACCATTCTAAACACTAGACATGGGAAAACGCCATTCTAAACTTCGCACCTGATAGCGGTTCCTTATGTGACAGACATGAAAATCTCTGTCAGAAATTTAGAAAGAGTGGGAATCTAAAGACGCAACAACTAGGATGGTATGACTAGGATTGTGCCTTTGGCTTCTGGACAACAAAAATAAAGTTGTTATTAAAACCAACAGAACAGGAGAGAAATAGCATAGCAGTGGGTCAAATAGCGAAGTAAATGAAAATATATTTGCCATAATTATATAATTACTCCTGCCTACACACAAATAAATAAAATAATTTAAAATACTTCACCAGAAAGCATGACTTAGCCACAGAGGAATCGAGAATCATTCTTTAAAAAAAGAATGGATTGTTTCAAATCACAAGCTCATACCTATTTGGGAAGCATTTAATTTGGGCAGCGCGCATGTGTAACAGTATAGCTTTCGTCCCTCTCCTCACCCCTTCCTGGGCTTGAACCAGGGACCCTCTGCACACATCAACAACAGCCACCCTCGAAGCATCGTTACCCCTCGCTCCACAAAAGCCTTGCAAAGCAAGCGGAACAACTACTTCAAGGTCTCAGAGTGAGTGACGTCACCGATTGAAACGCTATTAGCGCGTACCACGCTAACTAGCTAGCCATTTCACATTGGTTCCACATGGCGATAGACCTAGTTGATTATTGAGTTGCGGCTGTCGGTGAAAAGCATATAAAATGTGTGTGAAGATAATGTGTCTTGAGTAAAATGTTGAGACAAGAAGGGGAGGAGTGTGGCGTAGATATAGGCAAGTCTCTCCAGAATGGTTCAGCTCTCTCCACATTTAATTGTGTGAATTGTTTGCCCTTTGATTATTATTTTTATGATTCCCCATTACATACTTCACCAGAGTTAATATACCGTTAAATTAATGTAACCAAATTATAGGAATTATGTAAAACATGTATTAATTAGTCATTTACCGTTCTCATTATCGGAGTGGAAACTTTGTTTGCAAAGTTCACAATCTGCTACACTTGTGAGAAACACGTTTTGGTTAATTTCATAACCATCATTTACGATATTTGCCAATGTTTTCATTGTATTTTGTTTGGAGTGCTCCACATGAGCAATGAGCATGTGTCTGGTTTCTCTGTCCTGATAATGTCGAGGGAGCATTTGAAATTTTTTTCCAACAGTCTCCCCCTCAATAATCACAAATCCTCAGTGTGAAAGAGCAACGGAGGTTTTAGGCCTACTGCTGCATTGGCCTTTAGGCTATGAGTTCCATGCGTTAATTTCTTTAGCGGCCAATGTATCACGGTGTATCAATGTGTCCATATTGCAGAGGCTGGTGATCTTGCATTAGTTGACTTTTAACATTTAGATTGTTATCATTTTAATTCAAACTTTTATGATTAACCACATGACAATGATTTTGAGTAATGAAAACGTTATTATTGAAATTAAACTGTTCAGTGAACGGTAGAAATGGTAGGATCGGTAGAAATGGAAGGATAAATGATAAATTGTTAACTTCCTCAAACTTGAAACTCAAGTGCCACCTATGAAGTCTTTATAAGGAAATTGCCTCCACGTTGCCTTGGTCGGATTTTGCCAATAGGCTACTTTGAAGCAAGGTAAGACATGTCTCCTAATATGAAATAAAACATTCAGGTTTCAAACAATTAAGTATGTTTTCAAAATGCATACTGCCTCCAGCTCTGATTATAAAGTGATGGGTGACGAGATGATAGCCTATTGCCTGCACTTGGATGGTGAATGGGAGCCTCGCTTCAATTACCAGTTGAGAAAGACAAATAGTAGGTATTTTTAATCGTGCACCAAAACTGTTGTTAATGTGTGATGGCATTTAGAATTCTTGCAACGAATGGGCAATAAAATAAAAGCATGTTTTATTCCAGCAGCAACCAGCTGAGAAGCTACAGGAGAAATCCCGCAAAAAAGGCTCTGCGTGTGATAGTTGTAAATAAGATACATGATGACTAATGAAAATACACACAGGCCAATTTAATTCCACTAAATTATGCAAATGAACCTATCGACCGATAAGCATGACAGTGTATTTACTTCAACTGGTATTTCCATCAATGAATAAAAGGCATTATCTTGCAATGGATATTTTTTTCTCCCGGTCATTTTGGTTGGCAAGTATTATTTAAGCGGCTTTTAATAATTTTTTGGGGTGCCAAAGGCCGGCAAGAGCATGCTATAACGGAAACCCTGGCACAGACACAATAAATGCACACATGCATGCGGACGAGCAAACACACACACACAGTTTAGAAGGTGAACCTCAGAGCCCTACATACTCCAGGCTTGTCATAGAGGAGTTAGGTGACAATGTAGTGGGTTGTCATCTCCTACTGTTATTCAGATTTCCGAAAGCATGGTGTCACACTCTTAACCCTCTCAGTTGGAATGTCTGTGTTCCGAAGCATCCCGCTCCAATAGGTGATAATTAGCTCAGAGTTCAGCGGTGTTTCACTCTGTGTTCAATCTCTGCCCTCGTCATTGCAACCTATCAACATCTACCCGGTGAGTTTGATGAGAGGTGAGATGGGAGGACGGGATCTTGAGCAAAAAGTAGTCTTGCTCCTCGTCAAAATCTGCATGCATTTCAATTGCCATTTGACCCAAAGAAACTCGGAAACTGCCTTACAACATAGAGGTCAAGTACGAGCAGCTATCATATACAATTTATCTGCCTGGAATATGTAAAAAAAATGGTTTGTTTATCAACTGTAGTTAAAAATGGGAAACTTTACCAAATGGCCTCTTGATTGACCAATTCCAATAGTGGTGTACTGTAGACCTAACGACAGCGTTAGATATATAACAGGACTTAGGAATGTCAGTAGTGGTTAGAAGAAGATCACTGCATAAGCACATATTTTCATCTTATACTCTCTACCTACTATGGTTTGTAGAAGATTCATGACCCCTGGGCCATAGAAGCAAAGGAATAATTCACTTGTACAACAGCTTCTACTGTTTAGGCTAGACCGAAGGGTTGGGATGAGGACCATATGCAACTGCCTGTATGTGACACGAGAACAAATTTTGCTAGGTGTGAGTGAGTGTACTTCAATGTAAAAGAACAGACCTGTGTTTGAACCAGTCCTGTGATTTAAGCGTCATTCCTATCTAAACTCTTATTACATCAAATACACAATGAGAACAGCCATAGACGGACAACTGAGAACATGTTGAAGTAAGTTCTGCCTGCAACATATGGGCTTGTATGGAACTGTGAAGTTCAATCAGTGTTTTTTTCAGCAGCGGTGGCGGTGGCCATGGTTTTAGAGAGACAAAATGTTGCCACATTAAAACTAATTTCCTGCAATTCTACACATTTTGCCATGGGGCCAAGAAAACATTTTCAGTTTAAAAGCTAATTTCCTTAAATTATGCAAGTTCTTATGCTATCCAGTATATTTTCTACATAATTTATACAGTATATGGTTTTAGACATTTAAGTTGACACTGAAAATGTTTTACCATCCAAATGTTTTCTTCCAAAAAAAAGAGAAATATATTTATTTTTTTATATTTTCTGAGTATTATTTTATTTTGTGGCTGTGTACCTCTGCTAAATGTATATATGGAAAACAATGATTACAATACATGGGCCCAACATCCACCTTTTCATTCAGAGAACATCCAACAGAAAAACACAAGTTCAGCATACCCCCCACCCTCCTCTCTCTCTCTAAAGCATATTAAAAAGGACATGTTTGCCTTTATCAATATCGTTGCATGAACATCTTGTCTGTTTTGGTCCATATCGACAACATCGATAGAAACAGTGGCACGGCGATTAGGGAGTCTAGCCACACTCGTTCAGTGTATCGAACCTTAACGCCTTCCTCTGCTCTGAGCAAGCAGAGAGGTTATCAGTGGCCAGTCCCTCACTAACCAAACATCAAAGCCTTAATTAATGGGGGATGAATACACAATGCAGGTTATGACTTTAGCTAATTAGGGAATTGTTAAATGAAGTCCGTGTCGGGGGAATGTGGGCCAGGGAGAATCAATGTCCAATAAAAAGGACTATGTATGCAATTTTCCAGCTAATGTGTTTCCGATAACTACTGAGGGAGGTTTTAAAGCAAGGGACGAAGGGGGCTTCACTTTACATTATGCATTGATAAACAAGTACTCTGCCTACTGAAAGATACAGTAATGCAGTTAGTACATAGTAAGATACATCCGTGCAAGATCATTGGCCATACAGTCAATACAAGAGAAATCTACTGTCCACAAATCCATGTATGTTTACCCAGAAACCTTTCAAAACACAATAGCTTTTTTTTTTCACCTGAAACATTGTGTTACGGTTGTCAATGTCGTTCTCCTCCTCAGACGAGGAGGAGCATGGATCGGCCCAAGATGCGGATTGGTAATTGTACATGTTTAATGTAAACAACAAGAAAACACTACAAAATACAAAACAACAAACGTGACTAACCTCAAACAGTCCTGTGTGGCCCAAACACTAACACAGGAAACAAACACCCACAAAACACCAGTGAAACCCTGGCTGCCTTAGTATGACTCTCAATCAGAGACAAACGATACACACCTGTCTCTAATTGAGAATCATACCAGGCCGAACACAAAACCCCACATAGAAATAGAAAACCTAGACTAACCCACCCAACTCACGCCCTGACCAACTAAAACAAATACATAACAAAGGAAAACAGGTCAGGAACGTGACACATTGAATGTTCATAACAATGAAATTACACTTTACCGACTCCATTTTGAGCATCTATGCTGGTGTACTCTACGATTCCGTTGTGTCCCTTCTTTGGGTTATCCTTGTTCTCCTAGTGCACTCCGTCTGGCCGTTTGTCAGCCAGGTACACATGTACAACAGATAATAAACAGACTATGTGTAGATAACTTACAAGTAGAAGCTTAACACAATGCTCAATATTAAAATAACTTGAAACAGTTGTCTATGTATGTTTTGTACACAGTACAAGAAATGCCTTCAATAGACATGCCTACTGTACTTAGACAGCACTAGTGCTAAACTTGGCTGGGTCTGTGTGACCAAGCATTAGGTTGGCCTTCTTTATGTCTGCATGGACATACTCGTTGTCATGGATATAATCAAGGACATCCAGCTGTAGGAGGACAAGCAGTAGGTGAAATCCTTGTGACATGCAGCAATGGATGATGGAGAGGATGTCACGTTCTTCGTCCTCCTCGTCTGAGGAGGAGTAGGAGATATCGGACCAATACGCAGCATGGTGAGTATTCATATTCATTAGAATACTTTTCACTAAAGAACAAAAACAATAAACTGACAAAATAAACGAAGACGCAACAGTCCCGAAATAGTGAACACTAAACACAGGAACAATCACCCACAATACAAAACAGGCTACCTAAATATGGTTCCCAATCAGAGTTAACGACAACCACCTGCCTTTGATTGAGAACCATATCAGGCCAAACACATAGAAATAGACAAACTAGACATACAACATAGAATGCCCACTCAGATCACACCCTGACCAAACAAAACATCTAAACATACAAAGCAAACTATGGTCAGGGCGTGACAGAGGATAGTAGAGTACGAGTCTCACCAGGACACGTCCTAGCTGTAGCACTGTGTGTTTCTTTAGCTTGTCACCATTTCTCTCACACACTTTCTGAAGGTCACTGCCCAGGCGGTCCATCGCCATGAACCTGGGTAAAATAATCTCGAACACACTTCCCAACCCCAGTGTGAGGGATTATTGACCATCATCATCATCATCATCATCATCATCATCATCATCATCATCATCATCATCATCATCAGGACCATGGTCAGTAGTACCTGGTTCTGTTGTGTTCTGCTAGTCCTGATCCCCAGTTTGCAGGGATCCCCAGGAAGTCCAGCTTCTTGCTCCTCTTCCACATCAGCACTGAAACAACTGCAGGACAGAATTACGAGGAACACAAAAATCAAACATGTATTGGGTCTTACATATACATAAAATATTTACAACATATTTAATGTATTTTCACCAGTGCAAAGTGTGCACCTATTTTGTTCTACAGGAATAGCGGACACAAAAAAAAGTTCAAAAACAGAACACTACATATTTGCTCTTTGCCTTATTGTTTTATTCATTACTTGTTGCATTCATTATTTACCTTTGTTTTTTTGTTTTATTTACCTTTGTAATTTTGGTTTATGATGCTAATGCTGAGCAAATATGGCCAAGTGCCCAAACTACAATCCTAGGGGGCCTGAGCCTTTGGTCTTAAAAGTTATACAACAAATTGGGAAGTGATGTGAATTTAATTCCTGTGGATTCAGGTTGACTCTGTCCGAACTGTTCGCAAAACACCTATGACCAGACAAAGGAAATATGGAAAGGTATGTCTAAGCCAGACACACAACCATGCACTTTTAATCATAGCGAAAAACCCACACTGACAGACAGAGAGAAACAGACAGACAGGCAGACAGGCAGGAACACACACAGTGAACATGAAGCCTGTTTTGGAGTGGTGGCTGGCCTGACTGGCTCTCCACCAGACTGGCAGGTGGTCAGGGGCCCAGTGGAGAAGCAGGCATCATTATGTGTGATTGGGTCCCTCTCTATGAATTAGAACTCAAACAAGCAGGGACGGGGCTAACTGCCACTGAGGTGCATGTTTGCTTTGGCTTATTAATTACACCAGGCAGCAGTCTTCATGTCTATGGCCTCTTCATCAGCCAAGTACACTCTTGCTGCACTGGGCCTGGCTGCTCATATAAGAGGTAGACTAAAACAGGTTTTGTTGTAACCAAACCGTATGTAGTCTATGTGGGATAAAGGATATGAATTCTTGACCATATGTCTGCTGCATCATTATGTTGAATGATTGAAGTTTTTGATACTCATTGTTCTCAGGTTTAGTTTCCCTCAGATAGAACTTGAGCTCAGAAAACAGAGGCCTATCCACATGGTAATCCTGCAGACACAATGAAATAAGAGGGTCAAATAAGAGGAAAAATGGAAATAGCCTAGGCAGGCAATATTTCAATAAAAGACATGCTGAAAGCTGTTGCATGTGCTCCCTTAAACTTATAGGCTGAAGCCAGCAGTTCCTCATTGTCACTTTCCACATCCAAGAAAACCCAGTGAGGAGAGCAAGCAAGAGAGAAATACAAAGTGAGAGAGCAACAGCGCCTAACATTAAATGATTGTGGTTAAGTCAAACTGTCATCATCTCTCGATTATCTCTGATCATATGACAATGCCTACACATAGGTGTTAATGCCTTGACTCACACAACACCATCAGGCATTCCTGTATTCACCACTTTAATCACAAAATTAGAGTCCTCCCCAACAGGTGTGTCCACTTCCTGCAAAGCTGAAGGGAGAGAGGGAAGAAGGGAGAGAGAGAAAATGTAAGAGACGGAAAAAAGGAGGGAGAGAGATAGGGTGTAAGAGAGAAAGGGGAGAGCAAAAGAGAGAGGGGATAGAGAGACGAAGAAAAACAGAGGGACACAGAGATAAATAAACCGTGATAAACATGACAGTAATTTCGAAGCAATCAGATGTACCCCAGTTTTTGTGGTCTGTTGGTGATGTGTTTACACCCAAAACACAAATCTGTGATTGCTGGTCATGCGTTTTGCTCCATAAATTGGGGTCACCACTCTTGTCACTCAAAGAGGGATGTGTGCGTGTGTGTGTGTGCGTGTGTGCGTGTGTGTGTGTGTGTGTGTGTGTGTGTGTGTGTGTGTGTGTGTGTGTGTGTGTGTGTGTGTGTGTGTGTGTGTGTGTGTGTGTGTGTGTGTGTGTGTGTTGGGGAGGGAGGGAGGGAGGGGGTTTGAGAATCAGTGATAACTTGATGGATTGACATACTAGTCTAGTTACCTACCTAGGTAGATCAATCCAAAGCCTCCTTGACCAATTATTCTGCCCAGTCTCCATCGCTTCTTCTCTGTGTAAAACTGTCTGGTAGGGGTGCAGGTAATACTCACTTCCTGGGAGGGTCCATGGAGATAGCTAGCAATAGCAACCTATTTTGGAGTTAACATTACAGAGAGTCAAGTTAGTTGGCCACTAATAGTGGCAATAGTATGGATACAGAGTATTGACATGTGGTCAACAGATGCAGCTATAGCTACCTAACTAGCCTGCAAAGTATAAGCTGAGAAGAGAGGGCATAGACCTGAAACAAAACTGGAAGTCAGTAAAATATGGAAATTGGCCAGCAGATTAGCCTAGCTACTAGTAGCTAACAGACCATCTTGACTAGTTGAGGCAGAAAGCAAGCTTTTATTCTCGACCATATATTTAGCTAGGTTTAGAGCTACCGGTACTAGATATGATCAATAAACAAATGTTGGGTCCAAAGTTAGCAAGCTAGCTTGGTTGCTCTCCCCAAAGAAAAATCTACTCCATCTGGTTCTTCGACAGCTGCTGTCAAAACTGTTAGATTTCCTTAAACTTTGTCCCTCCCGCTGTGTGATAGGCCAAAAATCAACCAGTGAAATCTAGGAAGCAATGGCTCTGGATTTTCACCCACCAATGACTGCAACAGCAAGTTCCATATTTATATTACTTTCAGTCATCCTCAAACATCTGGCCTGGGGTGCTTTCAGTGGGTGCAACATTACAGAACGTTCTGGCAAAACTGTGTAGAACAGAAACGCTCTGTCATTTAGACTAGGCCAGGGAATTGTATCAATTTGAGTGATTTGTAAGAAAGAGACCTCCCAGTCAACACGGTGGGTTCGGGCCTATTACGTTTGATACTTAGGGGACTAGGCATTGACTTGAACTCGGGGGGACTTCATGAGGGCCGAGCTCTTCCCAAGTCCGGAGAATCATATTACTTTGGGTTCCAGCTAATGTTACTCGGGCCAAGTCCACCTCAGCATATCTAGCCTGAAACTTTTTTCAGAAGTTGGGTTATATGAGGTTTTTATTCGGCATGTGTATTGTATTTCATAAAAACAAAATAGTGAAACATTTATAATTTGGCACATCTATACGTTATGTTTTTTAGATAAAACTAACCTAAATACATTCAAATAATTTATTAAAAAACTATGTTTTGCAATGAAGGTCTACAGTAGCCTCAAGAGCACTCTGTAGGCAGTGGAGAATTTAGAATGCACAGTGAAATCGGGAAGTGTTCAGTCGCCTTGACTTTTTCAAAATGTTATTCCTTTACAGCCTTATTCTAAAATTGATTAAATTGTTTTTTCCCCCTCATCTACCCACAATACCCCGTAATGACAAAGAATTTATTTTTTATTTTTGTATATATATATATACACAAAAATAAAGAATGAAATCACATTTACATAAGTATTAAGACCCTTTACTCTGTACTTTGTTGAAGCACCTTTGGCAGCGATAATAGCCTCAAGTCTTCTTAGGTATGACGCTACAAGCTTGGCACACCTGTATTTGGGGAGTTTCTCCCATTCTTCTCTTCAGATCCTCTCAAGCTCTGTCAGGTTGGATGGGGAGTGTTGCTATACAGCTATTTTAAGGTCTCTCCAGAGATGTTCGATCAGGTTCAAGTCCGGGCTCTGGCTGGGCCACTCAAGGACATTCAGAGACGTGTCCCGAAGCAACTCCTGCATTTTCTTGGCTGTGTGGTTAGGGTTGTTGTCTTGTTAGAAGGTGAATCTCCGCCTCGGTTTTCATCAAGGATCTCTCTGTACTTTGCTCTATTCATCTTTCCCTCAATCCTGACTAGTCTCCCAGTCCCTGCTGCTGAAAAACATCCCCACAGCATGATGCTTCCACCAACATGCTCCACCGTAGGGATGATGCCAGGTTTTCTCCAGACATGACGCTTGGCATTTAGGTCAGAGTTCAATCTTGGTTTTATCAGACCAGAGAATCTTATTTCTCATGGTCTGAGAGTACTTTAAGTGCCTTTTGGCAAACTCCAAGCGGGCTGTCATGTGCCTTTTACTGAGGTGTGACCACCAGGTTCTTGGTCACCTCTCTGATCAAGGCCCTTCTCTCCTGATTGCTCAGTTTGGCTGGGCGGCCAGTTCTAGGAAGAGTCTTAGTGGTTCCAAACGTCTTCCAGTTAAGAATGATGTAGGCCACTGTGTTCTTCGGGAACTGCATTGCTGCAGAAATGTTTTGGTACCCTTCCCCAGATCTGTGCCTCGGCACAGCCCTGTCTCGGCACTCTACGTACAATTCCTTTGACCTCATGGCTTGGTTTTTGCTCTGACATGCACTGTCAACTGTGGGGCCTTAGATAGACAGGTGTGTGCCTTTCCAAATCATGTCCAATCAATTGAATTTACCACAGGTGGACTCTAATCAAGTTGAAGAAACATCTCAAGGATGATCAATGGAAACATGATGCTCCTGTACTCAATTTCGAGTCTCATAGCAAAGGGTGTGAATACTTATGTAAATAAGGTATTTCTATTTTTGGTTATTTTATCAACTTGAAAAAAAATCAAAAAAACTTTTTTTTTTAGGGGAACTATTCATTTAATCCATTTTAGGATAAGGCTGTAACGTAAGAAAATGTGGAAAATAGTCAAGGGGTCTGAATACTTTCTGAATGCACTGTAAATGGTGGGCAGAAAAAAAGCCAGGAAAGCCACTACACAACACAACAATAAACAATACATTCATTGCACTAACGGTGACAAACGATGCACACAAACTATTAGGGCCTATGTAAAGCTGTCCCAACAGCAGAGCTTTATTTTCAGCACCATGGAGTGAATCCTTACCACTGCTACACCTGGCTATCAGCGGAGCCTTGTCTGGCACCGAAACAGTTCATTCAGCCTCATTTACTGCTTTAAAATAAATGTATATGGCTGACTTGCTTAAACACATTTCAGAACATGGGTTGTTCTTACAGTATTCTCCCTGTACACCAAGTCAGAACCATAGGATTAATAAAGGCGGCATAAAAGCATACAATGAAAGCTCTTACAATATTAGACTATTACATTTCTCTAAAACAGGCTATAGGCTACATGTGCACCACCAAGTCAGAACAGTAGGCTAAGGATTCAGAGCTATCTATCTATTAGAACTCAGAGGGTTTTCTTTAATGGAAGCTTCTCTAATGTCAAACATGTTAAGTGTGGTGTACCGCAGGGCTGCTCTTTAGGCTCTCTACTATTTTCTATTTTTAGCAATGACCTGCCACTGGCATTAAACAAAGTATGTGTGTCCATGTATGCTGATGAATCATCCATATACGCATCAGCAACCACAGCTAATGAAGTCACTGAAACCCTTAACAAAGAGTTGCATTCTGTTTTGGAATGGGTGGCCGGTAATAAACTGGTCCTGAACATCTCTAAAACTAAGAGCATTGTATTTGGTAGAAATCATTCCTTAAGTTTTAGACCTCAGCTGAATCTGGTAATGAATGGTGTGGCTGTTGAACAAGTTGAGGAGACTAAATAACTTGGTATTACCTTAGATTGTAAAGTGTCATGGTCAAAACATATAGATTCAATGGTTGTAAAGATGGGGAGAGGTCTGGCCGTAATAAAGGGATGCTCTGCTTTTTTGACACCACACTCTATAAAGCAAGTTCTGCAGGCTCTATGTTTATCTAATCTTGATTATTGTCCTTTCGTGTGGTCCAGTGCTGCAAGGAAATACCTAGTTAAGATGTAGCTGGCCCAGAACAGAGCGGCACGTTTTGCTCATAATTGTAATCAGAGGGCTGATATAAATACTATGCATTATAGTCTCTTTGGCTAAGAGTTGAGGAGAGACAGACTGCATCACTTCTTCTTTTTAGAAGAAACATTAACGTGTTGACAATCCCAAATTGTTTAAATAGTCAATTTACACACACACTTATCCCAGCAGACATTCCACAAGGGGTATTTTCACAGTCTCCAAATCCAGAACAAATTCAAGAAAACGTACAGTATTATGTAGAGCCCTTATTGCATGGAACTTCCTTCTATCTCATATTTCTCAAATAAACAGGAAACCTGGTTTCAAAAAACAGATTAAGCAACACCTCACACCAATGCCTCTCCCCTATTTGATCTAGATAGTTTGTGTGTATGCATTGATATGTAGGCTACGTGTGCCTTTAAAAATGTATGTAGTTCTGTCCTTGAGCTGTTCTTGTCTATTGATGTTCTGTATTATGTCATTCTGTATTATGTTTCATGTTTGTATTTGTATTATGTTTCTGTATTATGTATTATGTTTCACGTGTGGACCCCAGGAAGAGTAGCTGCTGCTTTTGCAACAGCTAATGGGGATCCTAATAAAATACCAAATACCAAGTTATGAGGGAGAAAGGGACCAAATTATTAAGTTGAGCAAATTCTTCTTGTGTGCAAAAGTTGTCATCAAACTTTGTCATCAAAGTCATACTCTGGGTACATTGATGCGACTTTTATTAACTCAAATATATATACTTTTTTACATTGTTTGCAAACTGATATATATATATTTTTTAGCTAAACAGGTGGGGCTGAAAACAGGTGGGGCTAGCTTCCGTCATACTCTGGGTACATTGACCTAGGTGGCTCACCTAGGAGGCTCATGGTTATCACCCCCTTCCATAGACTTGCACAGAAATTATGACAATTTCCAGAGGACATCCTCCAACCTATCAGAGCTCTTACAGCATTAACTGACATGTTGTCAACCCAATCAAAGGATCAGAGAATTAATCTAGTAATGAAAGCATAAGCTACAGCTTGCTAGCACTGTAGTGCATAAAATGTGGTGAGTATTTGACTCAAAGAGAAAGAAATACAATAGTTGGACAGTTTGGAACAAATTGAACAAATGTATTCAAAAATGGAGGTAGCAAGTGAGAGAGAGAGATAGAGGGGTGGAGATAGAGAGAGAGCTATATAAAAATAAATATACTTTCACTTACTTAGGTAGCAAATGTAGCTAGCTAGTTTAGCCTACTCAAACACCCAGCTCAAACAGAGAACTATGTTAGCTAGCTGGCTATGGCAATCCAACACTGGAACTCTTCCAAGACACGATAAGCTTTTGGTTATACAAATGTATTGTCACCGGGGCCCGCCTGTGTAACTGCTAAACTGCTTATTGACTGTACTGCACAATTATAGCGGTTTAAATCAAATCAAATGTTATTTGTCACATGCGCCGAATGCAACAGGTTTCAACCTTACATTGAAATTCTTACTTACAAGACCTTAACCAACAATGCAGATTTAAGAAAATAGAGTTAAGAAAATATTTAGAAAAATAAACGTAGGTAAAAAATACAATAAAATAACAATAATGAGGCTATATACAGGAGGTACCGGTACCGAGTCAATGTGCAGGGGTACACGTTAGTCGAGGTAATTTGAACATGTAGGTAGGGGTGAAGTGACTATGCAAAGATAATAAACAGCGAGCAGCAGCAGTGTAAAAATAAAGGGGGTGGTCAGTGCAAATAGTCTTGGTGGCCATTTTGATTAATCGTTCAAAAGTCTTATGGCTTGGGGGTAGAAGCTGTCAAGGAGCCTGTTGGACCTAGACTTGGCACTCCAGTACCGCTTGCCGTGTGGTAGCAGAGAGAATAGTCTATGACTTGGGTGACTGGAGTATTTGACCATTTTTGGGGTCTTCCTCTGACCGCCTGGTATATAGGTCCCGTATGGCAGGAAGCTTGGCCCCAGTGATGTACTGGGCCGTGCACACTACCCTCTGTAGTGCCTTTACTAACATGTTAGTTCTATTAGCTATGTTGACAATGACATTACTTTAGCTAATATGGTGAAGATGTAAGGTATGTGTAGCGGTTATGATATGAAGTATTGGCTTGCAAGTTTTTTTTCCGCCTTGTCACAGACAGCTGATGTGTTCATTGAAGTTCACAAGCGAAGGGAAAAGGTGAGAGGAGAGTGTGTAAATGCGAGAAGGAATACAATGAGCTGTTTGTATGTGGCTATGAAAGTGAACTGTTTGCTTGTAATCAGGGGTGTATTCATTCTGACGATTCAGTTGAAAAAAGTTTCTTAAACGGAAGCAAACAGAACGAAACGGCGATAAACGTACCTGAATTTGTCCAATAGAAACTCTAGTTTGCAACTGTTGGACTAATGAATACACCCTAGATCAGCTAGATGCAGGCAAGATTGTGCACGGTGGTATTTAATGTGTCATTTTCTCTAAACCTGTGCACCTACGTTGTAAACTTTCATTCATAGGCTAGGTTGTAGCAACCTCATGATGGGTATATGTAAAATTTGAGTATCATGTAGTAGCCTAAACCTATCAATGGAACTCAGCGAATGGAATATGAATGACAGTAATCAAATATGCTGTAATAGAAATAAGCCCATGCTCACAAAAAAATGTATAATCGTCCATCTGAAACGGCACTGACCGTCACTGTTACGGCACTGAACGCCAATAGGCTGTAGCCAATTTTTTTTTTAGGCCTATCTATAAATGCCTATACGTCCTGACAAAATACACCATATTAGTGGCCTAATGCAACTTTCTGGGGCTTGTAAACTGTTGAGAATATATCCATAACTAATCTAAATGATTTTATAATCAGGGCTTTATTTCGGCATGAAACCCGAAAGATCGTTTGAGCGGTTATTCAAATTAACCTACATCACTGCAGTTTACAGCCTAGACAATGTTTGTGTAGTAAAAATGATAAATTCCTCATTGCACTGTGTTGTTGTAGCCTAGAAGATAGAATAATTGTCTATTATAAAAATGTACGCCTAATGATATCAATAGTGGAGCGTGCTTGGCGACCGCAGAGCTACCTAGGCTGAAGAAGTGATGCAGGCTACCATGTATGTTGAATAATAGCAATAGCCTATTAAGCTAATACAAATGTAGTCTATAGCATCTTATAACACCAAAAGAAATAACGATCATGACAGTCAATGGAAAAAAAATCGCCCGAAACGTCGTGATTGTGGGTTTGATTCCCAGGCCACGAACGGAAAATGAATGCATGCATACTGTCGCTTTGGATAAAAGTGTGTGCTTAAATGTCACATTTAATATTTTTGCACACCTCATATTTGTGAGACGTCGAACATTTTCCTCCATGGAAATGTTGACAGTAGCTATGGGCTGCCTGCACATTCTGAGAAGACGGAAGCAAATAAAACGGCTATTTAAACCAGGTAAGTTATGAATTTTATCACCAACTGTGTAACTTTGTCATAGTGTTTCTTTGTCATAACACAAGGTTGCATGGCAAATGTTTGCTGAACATTTGAGATCTCAGATCACCAAGTCAACAATAGGCTACTATTTCCTGTCTGTTTTACAAATCTGTGATTGTAATTTTCAACATAGCAAATAGCAGCATACATGTATCATCACTTGCCAACATCAATGCTTGCTGAAGTACTGTTAACCTTAATAGAGAGCTATCATGACCTCTAAAGGAACCAAAAACACAGCAGCGGTTGCCTCCACTGCTCGAGAAGTCTGCATTGCAGCTCGAGCCGGCCGGCCTCGGCGCCTGAATGTGCAACGGGTCGTTGTGACAGTCAGTCAGTTGGTTAACAGTCGAGCCCAGCCGGATAAGATACCAAAAAGTTAAAAATAGGTAATTTTATTTGTAGTATTGTATTTCATTGCAGTCGCTAATTAGTTTGGGACATTGTATCGAGCTTCATTTCTGAACTGATCATGGTTGTTGTTAAAGTTTCTCCATTAACATCAGCTAACATCACTGTTAGCTAGCTATCTTAGCTAACTGTTAGAGACTAGGTAGCTAGCTAAGTCAATACGTTTAGGGTCTAGCCTATGTGATATTAGGTAGCTAATTGAGCTAGCAAGTTTTTGTTTGTTAAACGTTGGTAGTCTATATAAGACTAGGCAAGACAGTACACGGTTAACATTGCTAGCTAGCTAACAGTCACAGTTAGCTACGCTATCTAGCTATCGTTAGGTAGCAAGCTTTGTCCAGTGAGTCAGAAATGACTCGCCTGACCACAAGCGCTCCAAGCTTCAATAATGATTATGATAATGGTTTATTTTGTTTCATGTGTACAATGGAAACTAAAAGCTGAATTTTAGTATAATATTTATTTATATATGGTGCTTCTGTGTAACGTTAGCTACCTGAATGATTTGGATCTAGCTACTGTTAGTGGTCGACCATAAAACAATAAATAGTTTTGCGAAACTATTCATGGTTGACCCAATACAGCCAGTTGGTCAATCAGCTGCTGTCTTCTTTCATGGAAAAGCAAATCTATTAAAACATTTATTAAACTATAAGTATAATGTAATACAACATTCTCTAAATTGAATAATTACCAGTATGCGCCTTATACTCGACTGTTCACAGCCAGAAACGTATGTGTGACACAACAGTTAACATTCAAAATAATGTATTATTTGTTGAACAACTACAATCCATCCATTTTGGTTTACAATACATTTGAACTTCCCACTGACAAATAACTATACTTATAAAGTAAAACAACATTGTATACGTTGAATGATGAGTTTTTCCAGCTGACCCCATTCCTCACTTGAACCCCTTGAAGCGGTGCTCTACAATACATGTCTTCTTGTTTGTCTCCCTACCACCAGACTCTGCCTCTCCACCCTTAAACTGTCTCCACATTCCACCATCGTGCGCCAAAATGCTCAAAATGTCCATCTGAAGGCTGGCAACCTGAGCCAGAGATGGTGTGGTTGGACAGTAAATGAGTCAATCTCAAATATTTGAACTGTTCAATGTGTGTAGACTTTCACTAGGCACTGTATACCCATTGATTCTTGAAGAAAATAAGTTATAAATGCTTGTTGAGCTTAGTTGAACTGTTCTTCCCCATCAGAACCTAACATAGGCCTGTTTAACTGAAAACAAACGTTTTATAGCCTCAAAACATGATTAAAACTGTAATTGTTATATAATGGATGGCCAGTCCTTGCATCCATAGCTCCTACATGTGTATGATCAGTGCTATCTGGAATCCTTGGTACTTCCTACCCTAAACCATAACCCTTACCTTAACCTTACACATATCCAAATCCCTTACCTAACCTTAACCATTTTAAATGTCAATTTCAATGGAGTAGGGACATCCGAAGGATTCTGAATAGCACAGATCATATGTTTATCATCTGAGAGCTGTATCCATGAATACTGGGCAGGGGACACAAGATAAGAGAGATCAAAGATAGTTGATATTTTCAGAGGAACATTGATCCGAGGCCTTGGCGGCCAGCTGCCAGTTGCCCATCCCTAACTTAGAGTCCTGATATTCTTTGCATAGGCCCCTCTTCTCACATGGAACACATTTGCCTCAAGGACACACAAGGTCTGCCATGATGGATTTTCCGCCGATCTGGATGAAACTTGAAATGGCATCTATTTTTTGTATTTTCTTTTTTTATTTAACTTTTATTTAACCAGGCAAGTCAGTTAAGAACAAATTCATATTTACAATGACGGCCTACTGGGGAACATTGCCTTGTCAGCGCAGGAAGATTTTTACCTTGTCAGCGCAGGAATTTGATCCAACAACATTTCGGTTACTGGCCCAACACTAGGCTACCTGCCGCCCCAAATGGATACATTTTTTCACCAGACTAGTATGTCAAAAACTGACCAATAAACATTAATGTGGGCTTGATCTGGCACATAAATGCATATAAATCAGACATGGATATTTGTGTTGTAACCAAACTTGGTAGACATGTTCCAAACCCTGTCAAGATTCAACATATGCAAGCACATTCAGATTGACCACCCGGTGGCGCTACAACAGGCATATATTTTCAGACTCACCAAGACAGTCGTGAAGAGGGCACGACAACGTCTTTAACCCCTCAGGAGAATGAAAAAAGATTTGTCATGGGTCCTCAGATCCTCAAAAAGTTATATAGATGCCCCATCGAGAGCATCCTGACTGGTTGCATGGTAACTGCTCGACATCTGACCGCAAGGTGCTACAGAGGGTAAAATTGTCAAGACTCCAGTCCCAACCAAGCAATGAGGAATTGGCCCAGAAGCGGCCCTCTTCCGGGGGGCCAGAACTGATTGAATCGGCCCGGAATCGGGTGTCGGGCTCGGCCCGAAATCAAAATGAATGACTGCAGTTTCCGTATGCCGGAATTCAGCTGGCATCTTACCAGAATCCCCCAAAAGCGGCCCGATGCAATTTTAAATAAATGTACACAAAATGACCCGATTTGGTCATTTTAAATATTACTATTATACATTTAAACATACAAATTATACCCATCCACAATAAAATAAAATGATTTAGCTATTTTTGTCATATCCAATTGTCTTGTCCCATCACTGTAACTCTCGTACGGCCTCGGGAGAGGTGAAGGTTGAGAGCAGCAACATGTCAGATGAAACATCGTACACCTGGTGATCATGTCAGCGAGCATGCGCCTGGCCCACCACAGGCTACAGCGTAATGGGACAACGACATACCGGCCGGCCACACCCTCCCGTAACCTGGATGGCGCTGGGCCAATTGTTCGAAGATTCATGGGTATCCTTATCGCGGCCGGCACAGGTATCGAACCAGCATCTGTAGCAACGCAGTTTGCACTGCAATGTCTTAGACCGCTGCGCCACTCGGGTGGCCCAATCCACAAAGTTTTTATCAATTGCCTTACACAAAGTATCAAAATACAAAAATATTACTTAAACAGGACTCTTAAAGAATTTAATTTAAATGCTAATTACATGTTTTGATCACAGAAACAATGAGAAAATCTGGAAAAATAAATGAATAATGAAATGTTAATTATATAAAGCAGCCTGTGTAATCATCTGCCAGAGAGTAGCCACAATCGGCCCGAGCCCCAAGTAATACATTTGGGCCAGATAACTCACACCAGAATCGTAGCCTTGTGCACTTGATCGATGTCTACTATAGTGGCCACTATAATACAGCAAAAATAGAATGCCTGTTTGTTTCATTCTATTTCTACTCTGAGATGATTTTTCCCAAGTGCAATATTTAGATGTATGTGGTCACAAGCATTCTATTATAAAGGCTGTTATGGCTAACTGCAATATGTGTGTATTGTTTATTCTCAAGACTTAAGTGTCATTTGCAGTAAAGTCTAGGCAACAAATAACATTGGATTGCTTTCTTACATTTTTTTAGCTTTGAGTTGGGTTCACATTAACCACATTTTTATTTTACACACAGAGACTGATCATGTAGATCACATTATTTGCTATTTAATTAGTTAAAACCTGCATTTCCCCCTAGAGGGCATTTTTTGCATATTTCAGTGCCAAGAAAAAGTGTAACCTTTTTGGACCCTGAACAGTTTGCATCCCTGAGGCTACATCAAGTAGGCCTAAGCACAAACTCTTCCTGCATTTTGGGTGAGTACAACATAGTGACACATCTGGTGGCACAGACTGAGCAGGAGCAATGAGAATATAACAATATCTCACGGTAATCTCAAGTTTTAGAAGTAGGCCTTTAGAATTAGATTTAAAAGTACAGTGTGACTAAAACTATTGCCAAGATCTTTTCGACTCATGGGATGAAGCCTGTAGGACTACAGACAGAGACTGTGATTACAAGCTACACTTTTGGCACTGAATAGATGCACAAAGATGTGTAAAACGTAGTGCCGCCAGGTGTCTCTGGCCTAATCAAAATTACCCAATGGAAGGACAATAAGCTCAGTCCGTTTTTGTCAGCTACAACCTTTTTGCTTGTCAGGCTCTAACCTTGCTCCAAACCTGTCGGCTCCCGTAATGCCCCAGGCTTTATCTTAGAGACCCTGATGTTGTTCCAGCATGGTTTGTATAACAGCCAGTAATCAATAATCATTATAGTACGGCTTTATTCAGTAAATATTTGCTTTCAATCTATTTATAAAGAAATTGAAGAAACCCCCAGTTTCGTTTAGTTTACACACAGATCAATAGGCAGTTGTTTTTTGGACTGCAGTCTGGTGGTCTCTGAGATGTAGCACAGCTTGAACACAATTTTGCTTTACAACATGTCTTGGTCAATATTATGCCTCCATAATGTACTAGGAGTGGTTTAACGTGCAGAGCACTTGATGGCGACGGCGTCTCCTGCACTTTCCGCTCTCAGCCAGGTTTATTTTATTTAGAGCAGAGCAAAACTGCAGTTTCTTCCCATTGGCACGCACCTGCAGCGAGGCTATCGATCGGTGGGCACCCGTAGGGCCTAATTTAAGACTCAAGGACTCTGCTAAAGAACATCAAGTGCTGAGCACTGAGAGGGCGGGAGGAAAAAGGAGGAAAAATATTACTTTAGAGGAAAAAGGGAACTCTAGCCAATGCATTTGCTGCTGCATATGGAAGATCAATGGATAAAAGAGTTTGTATCCAACTAGAATTCAGACTATTTGCTTGAGTGTAGGCCTACTGTATATGAATGACCATCTAATGATTAGGTTCTATATAATTGGCACATAGCCCTTGGTGTTGCATAATCTGTCGGGTTCTCTGTTGTGCTATTGCAAAGCAAGTTAAGTTTTTACTACATTCTCTCATATGAAACTACAGAAAACATCTACAGCCTACTCATCTGCACTCTCATCTCTGATGGCCTGCTGTTTCTCTGAAGTTAGTCTATCTAGGTCGCCTTACTCATGCAGACCAGTGCGGTTCACAGCAACATCACTTTAGTTCTGACTTTCTAGAGGAGGACAAGGGGATTAATCTCTAAAAGTCACCGACATTAACGCAGAGATCCCCTAATCTCTGGCTGGCCTGGTTTAGCTGTCTCCCTCCTCTGCCATCAGCTCCGTTTCCTCTCCCCTCACCCAGGGTAATTGCTCTGTGAGCTCCAAGGGGCCAACCAAGTACCACCGGGCACCTCTCCCCAGCTCTCATAGTGTGGGCATGGTGACACCAATCTCCGGAAGGCCGTGACACCATTTTGTGTAACTGGCCCTAGTGATGGAAATGGCATAGTTGTTATAATTAGGCAGAGCAGACCAGGGTATTGCGGTGGTGACCCACCCCAGCCCAAGTCCATATGGTGGGAAAGAGATAATGAGGTAGTTAATGTGCTGTGTCCATCAGGAAGAAATACTCAATATGGACGCCCGGCCATCAGGCTGGCTAGAGAGTTTTCTGTTCCTTTTCTCTGTCCATCGTGATATGAGTTTGTGCTGTGCTGAGTGAGCATCACCTCCGTCATGTGACAGGGGAGGTTTTTCATTCTAGTCATCTAGCTATAACTCTGTAACTCCATGGTCATCTCACAATTTTTACTCAACATTCATGTGTGTGTGAGTGTGAGACTGTGTGTGTGTGTGTGTGCATTTGTCTTTTTTCCTTTTAATTCCATCATGCATCAGATTTCACTTATATGCTTTCAGTGCTTTGTGGTTCTCTCTATTTTATAAATATGAGATGCATAGTAGAATAGTGAAAATTCACTTTATCTGTGGAATACAGAGAATTAGTGGAGGGTCTATGACCCAAAATATGATGTACTATCTGACTCCCTTATTAGATGATCTAAGATGACGCCGTACTGTATGGCCGCCGTTTTGCAATCTCCGACCCAACTTTGCTCTTTTGTAATATTTTTTTTGTTTATTGTTGTCTATTTTCACGTAATTTATCTGCTATTATGTCTTACAACCGACAAGAACTCTTGAACATCAGATAGGCAGTTACTTACCCCAATTCCGGCTTCTACTTCGACTCATCTTCCCTGGGTTCTCTCTGTAATTCTAACCCAATCTTCGGGCTACCCAAGAGGAAACGCCGGCATTACAGAGGCAAAAGAGGGGGGATCCTGGTGAGATTAAGGCGAAGGGAAAACCAGCCAGCTCTTCCCTCCATTCTACTGGTGAATGTACAAACAGGAAACCCTCCCCCCAGAGTCTGCCTTTCTGGTTTCCGGCTATTTTAATTTGCCGTCACTAAGACACGTGATGCCCAAATCAATCAACACGTCTCCAACACCACTAGGGGCGATAAAGTCCTAGACCACTGCTATTCTACCCACAAGCAAGCATACAAGGCCCTCCCTCATCCACCATTCAGCAAGTCAGATCATGACTCCATACTCTTGCATCCTGTTTACAAGCAGAAGCTGAAACAGGAAGTAACCGCGATTCGCTCGATTGAGAAATGGTCACCAGAATCAGAGGGTATGCTTCAGAACTGCTTTGCTAGCGCTGAGTGGAATATGTTTTGAGACTCTGCCAATAACGTCGACGAGCTTACCACCTCCATCACTGGCTTCATTAGAAAATGCATCGGCGACGTTGTACCCATGGTGAGGGTTCACCCTAAACCCACTCCAATTTGCATACCACCCAAACAGATCCAGAGATGACGCAATCTCAATTGCTCTCCACACTGACCTCATCCACCTAGATAATAGGCATACCTATGTGAGAATGCTGTTCATTGACTACAGCTCAGCGTTCAACACCATTATCCCCTCCAAGCTTGTCATCAAGCTTAGGACTCTGAATAACTTCCTCTGCAAAGGGACTTCCTGGCGGTCGAACCCAGGAGGTGAGAGTAGGCAACATCACCTCCCCTATGCTTTTAGCACAGGGGCCCAACAGGGGTGTGTGCTTAGTTCTTTCCTGTACTCCCTGTTCACCCAAGACTTTGTGGCCTAGCACGTCTCCAGCACCATTATCAAGTTCGCTGACAACATGACGGTGGTAGGCCTGAACACCGGCGACGATGACTCAGCCAACAGGGAGGAGGTCAGTGAGATGGCAGTGTGGTGCCGGAGCAACAACCTCTCCCTCAACATCCGCAAGACCAAGGAGCTGATCATGGACTACAGGAAATAGGGGGCGCGTGCACACCTCTGTCCACATCGACGGGGCGGCAGTGGAGCAGGAAGACAGCTTCAAGTTCCTCGGTGTCCAAATCACTAAAGGCTTCAAATGGTCCAAACACACATGCACAGTCGTGAAGTAGGCGCGACAGTGCCTCTACCCTCTCAGGGGGTTGAAAAAGCTTGGCATGGGCGCTGAAATCCTGTAAAGGTTCTGCAGCTGTTCCATTGACAGCATATTGACTGGCTGCATCACTGCTTGGTATTGCAATAGCACCGCCCTCGATTGCATGGCACTACAGAGAGTTGAGCGGACAGCCCAGTACATCACAGGGGCCGAGCTTCCTGCCATTCAGGACCTCTATATCAGGCGGTGTGAAAAGATGGTCCGGAAAATCGTCAAAGACCCCAACAACACAAGCCGTAGACTATTTTTTATGCTGCCACATGGCAAGAGGTACCGGTGCATCAAGTCTGACACCAACAGGCTCTTGAACAGCTTCTATCCCTAAGCAATACGACTGAGAAATAGCTAACAAAATAGGTACATGGATCGAGTTTATCTTGTACCTTTATTGACCTTTTATTTCAGTATGCACACTCACTACACACTCACATACACTGTCACTCCAACACACAAACAAACCCTCACTCCATTTGCTCACCCATTCACTCACTCACACATAATATGCACATACCTGTACGTTGATACTGCCTCTACACACCCACTCACATGTAAGCTGCTCCTACTCTGTTTATCTTATATCCTGTTGCCTAGTCATCTTACCCCTATACATATCTACCTCCATCACTCCAGTATCCCTGCACAAACTTTTTAAATATTTCCTGTGAATAGTATGCTTGCTTACTTACTTTATTGTGTATTTTCATACTTCTTATTCTAATTTCTCATGTGTTTTTTTCTAGTAATACATTATTATTGATTATTGCATTGTTGGGTTTTGAGTTAGCCAGAAAAGCATATTACTATACCTGTGCATGTGACATGAAAACATGAAACTTATTTGAAGGCTATAGGCCCATAATCATATCCAGTGGGGATAGCCAAGGTTGTGAGCCTTGAAATACTATGCACGTGTCTAGGTTTACTGTTATGCAATTATTGAGAGGCTATGGAAAAAAGAGCTATTGTATTGAAATCAACGTCCTAGCTTTAAATTATTGAGTTAACCTTAGCTCAGAGATGCACATTTAGAGAACGAACAAACTCTATATGCTATGTAGAGTTGTTCGGTAAGTATTCAAACCCCTTGACATTTTCCACATTTTGTTATGTTACAGGCGTATTTTAAAATTTATTACATCTTTTTTCTCTCATCAATTTACACCAAATTGCCCCATAATGACTGTTTTTTTTTTTTTTTCAAATGTATAAAACAAAAAACTTAGATATCACCTTTGGCAGTGATTACAGCCTCGAGTCTTCTTGGGTATGATGCTACAAGCTTGGCACACCTGTATTTGGGGAGTTTCTCCCATTATTTTCTGCAGATCCTCTCAAGCTTTGTCAGCTTCAATGGGGAGCGTCACTGCACAGCTATTTTCAGGTCTCTCCAGAGATGTTCGATTGGGTTCAAGTCTGGGCTATGGCTGGGCCACTCAAGGACATTCAGAGACTAGTCCCGAAGCCACTCCTGCAGTGTCTTGGCTATGTGCTTGGTGTCATTGTCCTGTTGGAAAATGAACCTCCATCCCAGTCTGAAGTCCTGACCGCTCTGGAGCAGGTTTTCATTAAGAATCTCTCTGTACTTTGCTCCGTTCATCTTTCCATCAATCCTGACTAGTCTCTCAGACCATTCCACTGAAAAACATGCCCACAGCATGATGCTGCCACCACCATGCTTTACCGTAGGGATGGTGCTAGGTTTCTTCCAGGCGTGAAGCTTGGCATTCAAGCCAAAGTGTTCAATCTCGGTTTAATTAGACCAGAGAATCTAGTTTTTCATGGTCTGAGTCCTTTAGGTGCCTTTTGGCAATCTCCAAGCGGGGTGACATATGCCTTTTACTGAGGAGTGGCTTCCGTCTGGCGGGTCTAACATACTGTAAAGGCCTGATTGGTGGAGTGCTGCAGAGATGGTTGTCCTTCTGAAAGGTTCTCCTATCTTCACAGGGAAACTCTGGAGCTCTGTCAGAGTGACCATCAGGTTCTTGGTCACCTCCCTGACCAAGGCCCTTCTCCCCCGATTGCTCAGCTTGGCCAGTTGGTCAGCTCTAGGAAGAGTCTTGGTGGTTACAAACTTCTTCCATTTAAGAATGATGGAAGCCACTTTGTTCTTGGTGACCTTCAATGCTGCAGAAATATTTTTGTACTCTTCCTCTGATCTGTGCCTCTACACAATCCTGTCTTGGAGCTCTATGGACAATTCTTTCGACCTCATGGCTTGGCTTTTGCTCTAACATGCATTGTCAACTGTGGGACTGTCATGTCCAATCAATTGAATTTACCACAGGTGGACTCCAATCAAGTTGTAGAAGCATCTCCAGGATGATCAATGGAAACAGGATGCACCTGAGCTCAATTTTGAGTCTCACAGCAAAATGTCTGATTACGAAAGTTTTTTACATTTTTAATACATTTGCAAAAATTTCAAAAAAACTGTTTTTGCTTTGTCATTATGGTGTATTGTGTGTAGATTGATGACGGGAAAAAAATATTCTATCCATTTTAGAGTCAGGCTGTAAGGTAACAAAATGTTGAAAAAGTCAAAGGGTCTGAATACTTTCCGAATGCTCTGTATATTGTGAATAACATATACCATTAAACATTTCACCAAATAATAATTCAAGGAATATTACTCAGAAATGTGAGGGCTACGGTTCGTTTCCATTTAAAAGTAATCAGATTCATTACAGGTACGCAATAAGAAGACAATTCATAAATGGTGCATACCAGAAATCTTCACAATAAAAATAACACAAAATATCCTAAGTCTTAACAGCATAGAAAGCTCACCACTATAACATACTAATGTACATCGGGAGATCTCAGTATCTCCTATCATCTATTTAAAACAAATTTGCATGGCCTAAAACATTAAAACAAAAAGCATAAAACCTAATTTTGTAATCTAATATCCGCACATCAACACTCTATGATAAGAGCACACCCCTGTGTCGCTCCTCTTTGAACTATCCGCCGTCCAATGAACAGAATAACACAGTTTCTCTGTAACAATAAACCCATAGCACTTACAGTACAATGAAACAAAAATGCACAGCTTTCATGAACCCTTGAAACAATCCAAACACGACAATTGAATGCACACAGTAACATTAATTTTGTCAATTCAAGTTTCATCAGTCGTCACACCTCTCCTGGCATCATTGACCCCAGGACTTCCGTTCACTCTTTCTATTCTTCCACTACAGTATTGCCATGCATGGGTTGCAACACACTATCCCAGATTATCATGAAATAGAATTCCAATTTGTTGTGGCTAAAGTAAGCTAGGTTAGCTAGGTGGTTAACATTAGCTAAGGGTTAAGGTTAGGGTTAAAGGTTAGGGTTAGGGGTTCAGGTTAGGGGTAGATGTTAAGGTAACGTTCGAAGTAGTTAAAAAATAGTAAGTAGTTGCAAAGTTGCTAATTATGTAAAGTGATCCATCGTGTGATTCGAACTTGCAGCGTTTGGGTTGTTGGACCTTTGCGTTATACGCCAACCCTCATATTGTTTCTGTCTTAGTAACCTACTGCCTTTATCTGTGATTGAAATGCATGGTATACAAAATTGTGTGGTGGACATAAAAATGATTTGTGATAGTGGGTTGTGCCATTTAAAATTAACATAATACAAATCTAATGGCCAGTAATGAGAAGCAGTTTCTCCATTATGGAGAGTGGCCCTGTGTGCGTGCGGTTGTATGTGTGTGATGTGATGCTAATAAAGCCTGCTTTCTGCTCCAGGGAGCAAGCACTGACCAGGATTCAGATTAGGCCTTAATGGCTCTTAGGCCTGGAGCCAAATTGAAACGTAAAACCCCAACCCAAACATAATTTAGCCCTATATGTCTGCCCTCTTGATGTGGCCCTGAATGTGGATATTGGAGATGTTAAGTTGTTGGACTGTAATTTACTTCTAAAGATACATTCTAAAGATCCACTCAACTCATTGGTCATCTCACCATGTGACATACTGCACTAGCTTTGAATAGTCCCTGCAATATGCAACTTTTCAGGGAAGCCAGGAACCAATACCCACAGTCAGTGAGGAAAGCAAAGGCTAGCTTTTTCAAACAGAAATTTGCATCCTGCAGCACTAATTCCAAAAAGTTTTGGGACACTGCAAAGTCCATGGAGAATAAAAGTACCTCCTCCCAGCTGCCCATTGCACTGTGACTAGGAAACACTGTCACCACTGATAAATCCACAATAATTGAGAATTTATTAGAGCCAAGCTGTTACAGACCTATATCCATCCTGCCCTGCCTTTCTAAAGTCTTCGAAAGCCAAGTGAACAAACAGATCACCAACCATTTTGAATCCCACCGTACCCTCTCCACTATGCAATCTGGTTTCCGAGCTGGTCACGGGTGGACTTCAGCCACGATCAAGGTCCTAATTGATATCATAACCACAATCGATAAAAGACAGTACTTGTGCAGCCATCTTCATCGACCTGGCCAAGGCTTTCGACTCTGTCAATCACTGTATTCTTATCGACAGACTCAAAAACCTTGGTTTCTCTAATGACTGCCTCGCCTGCTTCACTAACTACTTTTCAGATAGAGTTTAGTGTGTCAAATCAGAGGGCCTGTTGTCCGGACCTCTGGCAGTTTCTTAGAGGGTGCCACAGGGTTCAATTCTCGGGCCGACGCTTTTCTCTGTATATATCCATGATGTCACTCTTGCAGCGGGTGATTCTTTGATCCACCTCTACGCAGACAACACCATTCTGTATTCAATTGGCCCTTCTTTGGACACTGTGTTAACAAACCTCCAAACGAGCTTCAACGCCGTACAACACTCCTTCCGAGGCCTCCAACAGCTCTTAAATGCTATTAAAACTAAATGCATGCTCTTCCCTTCGGCTGCCCGCACCCGCCCGTCCGACTAGCATCACTACTCTAAACGGTTCTGACTTGTGGACAAGAACATGTGGACAACTATAAATACCTAGGTGTCTGGCTAGACTGTAAACTCTCCTTCCAGACTGACATTAAGTATCTCCAATCCAAAGTTCAATCTAGAATTGGCGTCCTATTTCGCAACAAAGCCTCCTTCACTCGTGCTGCCAAACTTTTAACTTTTTTAAAAATGTAATCTCCAGGAGAACAATGAGACTGAAGTTAGTTAGCTAGGTCTATATGGGAAAGTATGTTCAGGTGATGCCATATCATTTGATAGGCATGATTGTGCAACTTTACTTAACATTGTTAATGATTGAAAGAGAGGACAAAAGGAGTGCTGCTAACTGTCAGACTGTGGTGTATAAAATCAAATAAAGTACTCATGTATTTTGTAATTATCATTAAATGTCAGTTTCCTTTGTCAAACACTGATCAATATAATACCATTGAAATCGTTTCAATTAAACATGGCACAAGCAAGTAAGAAATGCGTGATTGAGAAGTTGCGCGGAGACTAAGAAATTCATGTCTTTGAGAAGTTTGACAAAGGGAAAATCAACTGTCTAGTTGGCGATGCAGAGAAGGTCATGGGTTAGCGTTGGTTTGTCTCTTTCCTTGAGTATCTCTGACTCTCCATCCACACACACACACACACACACAGACCTTGGCCAATTCAGGCTCTGGCCCTACGGAAGACAAGAGGAGCAGAAGAGAGGAAGAGAACTTAAATGAAGTCCTAAAAGACCAAATGTCCTTGGTAGTTTGCAGTGGTCAGTCTCCTATCGATTTTCCCACTCTATTTTGTTTTTTCAATTCAATCCTCTTGCTGTTCACCATTGCATATAATATATGTTCATGTCTGTGGTTTTCTATGTTTATGTCTGTCTTGATGTTGACATTGTTGATTCCAGGGTCAGTGCGGGGGCACTTGAACAGACCCATGCACTGAGGAGTCTGTGGAGATGTGCTCTATATCCTGACAAGCACAGACACAGCCACACAGCCACACAGCCTCAGTGTGATTGGTTCACTCTCCACACACACAAACATGCACACACTCACACATGCACACACACACCACAGACAGGGACACACACACAGTGGCACTTTACCTGGTCCCATAGGACAACCAATTAGAGACCAGCACAGCATGGGAGATGAGATACACCAGGACAAGTACTCCCAGTGCCATCCAGTACTCTCATAAAGACTCACCTGGACAGCCTGATCAGAGAGCACTACACACAAACAAGCCAGGCCAACCTTGGAGGTCTGACCCTGACTTTGACCTTTAAAAAAAAAAAAAAACTTTTATTTAACCAGGTAGGCCAGTTGAGAACAAGTTCTCATTTACAACTGCGACCTGGCCAAGATAAAGCAAAGCAGTGCAACACAAACAACAACACAGAGTTACACATGGGATAAACAAATGTACAGTCAATAACATGTTGTAGCATAACATGAGGAAAGTGAGTGGTCTGCCCTGTAACTGTGAAGGAGGGACTGCTTTTCCTATGATCTGCAAGGTGTTCAAGCGATACTTTGGGATTTTGGCAATGAAGCCCTTTATATACTTCCACAGAGTCAGATGAACTCATGGATTCCATTTGTATGTATCTGCATCCAGTATGAAGAAAGATAGAGGTATTTTTGCAAACTAATATGCTACCTAGAGTTAGTGCAATGATTGGAAGTTCAGTCATTGTGCTAATGTTATTTAGCAAATGCGCTAACGCTAGTCAGCAACTTGCTTCAAACTACAGAGACATAAAAATGGTATCCAAGAGTCCATCTGACTTTGGGGAAGTAGATAAAGGGCTTCATTGTCAAAATCCTGAAGTATCCCTTTAAGGGCTACAATGGCTGGGGGATGTACTTTTTGAAGGCATTCTGACAACTATGGAACAACTTGTAGTCTAACCTTGCAGAGGTCATGTACAGACTAGAGCAGAGGAGAGACGGGAGAGAGGAGAGAAATGGAGACAGAGAGAGGAGGAAGAGAGTGAAAGGCATAGAATAATTTATGGTCTGGCTGTCAGATTTGAGCAATGAAACAGTCCTAACACCTGGTGGATCTCACTGCTCTCCATGAGGCTCTGTTTGTTCCAACAGGCCACTACCTGAAGGGAGAGGACAGGAGAGAGGGTGGAGAGGGCCAGGAAATACGATAGGTAGTGTCAATAATTATGAAATCGATGGAGGAAGAGTGCTCAGAGAATGAGAGTGAAAGTTAAAATGAGAGAGGTAGTGGACATAAGGGGAGAGCGGAGACATTCGATTAAACAGAGAGAGGAGAAGGAGGAGAGGAGGATGCTACTGCTGATGATAAAGAGTAGTAGTTTATTGGGTTAAAGTTGATTGACAAGGCTGTGTAGGTTAACGGTTGTGTTTCACGTCTAACAGAAACAAGCTGCAAACACAACTAAGCGCGATGCTTTTCGGTTCATCCCAAATCACTCTGACCTCGATAAACAATGGAGACTTTTGAAAGACAAAAGCAATTCAGATGTTGATTTTGGAAGTTTCAATCTAATTTGTGTGTTTGTCTGTACTTGTGCTTGTAAATGTGGCGTGAGGGGAGTCTGGGGGATGTAGGGGATCCAACCCCACTGTTCTCTTCTCTGGTCTCACCCGGGGCTTCTAACTAGCTCAGAGAATATCTCCACAATACTCCCAGGTATGGCAATTACAGGCCTATCATTTGCTAAAAATTTCCTTTTCCTTTCATGTTGTTCCTAAACAACAATAGATTAATATTCTTATCCCTGAGGTGCCCACTCTGGTATTGTTCATTACAGGGGGTATTATCATCTTCACCTACTGTAAATAATAACACACATGGACATACAGACACAGAGACCAGAGCACACATGCACAAATCAAAACGTCTAACACATCATTGTGATCTCTACAGCGCTGTTGGCTGGTTGTCATTGACCTTGCGTAGGCTTAAACACTGGTATACACTGATTTATAAGGCCATATTGGGTAAAATGCCATTTTATCTCTGTTCTTTTTTAGTCAGGTCGGTAAATAAATATAAATTACGGTCCCATTCTCGTTTGCTTCTAACAGTACCAAAAATTTGAACAGGTCATGGTAGAAATAGTTTTAGTTACTTAGCACCGTGGTCCTGGAATTCTCTCCTGAACATTTTAAAATGTGATGATCTAGTTTCGTTGGTGGAGTTTAAACACTTGAACGATGTATATATCATAGAAGAGTGTAATTGTTTTTAGGCCAGCTTTTTTTAGTCAAGACTTTCGTGTTTTTAACGTAAAATGTTTCTGTTGTACTGTTTAATGTTGTGTTAATGTACGTAAGTTGTTTTGTTTGAAATGTTGTTCCCCCTGCTGCTATTGGACCAGGTCTCTCTTGAAAAAGAGATGTTATCTCAATGAGAAAAACCTGTATAAATACAGGTAAAATTTAAAAAATATATATATAAATACTGTCAGTACTTGACGTAGGACTATCTCTGCCCATATGCGTTATTTGGCCAGCACACGCAAACATTAAAATGTGCAGAAAGAGTGTGCAAATTTACATGCACAAGTTGAAATGCATTTGAACACTGTAATCGAGAACTCTTTCACATACACACTTTTGCCTTAGAAATGTAAATTGTGATTTAACAGCAGTTGGGTGATGTTATGTTTTGAGATCTCTTGCTTATAGTAAAGGTTCCTTTTACTGTTTGTACATAAGCATGCTATAGTGCACGTTAACATGTGTGCCTGTTTCCACAGATACTAGATGAAAAGCCTTTAGGCTAGAAAAGCACACTCTCTTTCAGATGAGAATACAGTGCCTTGCAAAAGTAGTCATCCCCCTTGGCGTTTTTCCTATTTTGTTGCATTTCAACTTTAAATAGATTTTTGTATGGACTTCATGTAATGGACATACACAAAATAGTCCAAATTGGTTGAGTGAAATGAAAAACACATATTTCAAAATAAGAAAATGTGAAAAGTGCGTGCATATGTATTCACCCCCTTTGCTATGAAGCCCCTAAATAAGATCTGGTGCAACCAATTACCTTCAGAAGTCACATAATTAGTTAAATAAAGTCCACCTGTGTGCAATATAAGTGTCACATGATCCGTCACATGATCTCAGTATATATACACCTGTTCTGAAAGGCCCCAGAGTCTGCAACACCACTAAGCAAGGGGCACCACCAAGCAAACGGCGCCATGAAGACCAAGGAGCTCTCCAAACAGGTCAGGGACAAAGTTGTGGAGAAGTACAGATCAGGGTTTGGTTATAAAAAAAAATCTTTGAACATCCCACAGAGCACCATTAAATCCATTTTTAAAAAATGAAAAGATTATGGAACTGCAACAAACCTGCCAGGAGAGGGCCACCCACCAAAACTCACGGACCAGGCAAGGGAGGCATTAATCAGAGAGGCAACAAAGAGACCAAAGATAACCCTGAAGGAGCTACAAAGCTCCACAGCATAGATTGGAGTATCTGTCCATGGGACCACTTTAAGACGTACCCTCCACAGAGCTGGGCTTTACAGAAAAGTGGTCAGAAAAAAATAAGCATACACGTTTGGTGTTTGCCAAAATGCATGTGAGAGACTCCCCAAACATATGGAAGAAGGTACTCTGGTCAGAAGGTACTCTGGTCAACTAAAATTGAATTTTTAGGCCATAAAGGAAAGGGCTATGTCTGGCGCAAACCCAACACCTCCCATTACCCCGAGAACACCATCCCCATGGTGAAACATGGTGGTGGCAGCATCATGCTGTGGGGAAGTTTTTCATCTGCAGGGACTGGGAAACTGGTCATAATTGAAGGAATGATGGATGGCTCTAAATACAGGGAAATTATTGAGTGGTGAATAGTTTTGCACCCTCAACTTTTCAAATGTTTTGTATGTTTTCTTGTTTGTTTCACAATAAAAAATATTTTGCATCTTCAAAATGGTAGGCATGTTGTGTAAATCAAATGATACAAACCACACAAAAATCTAATTTAATTCCAGGTTGTAAGGTAACAAAATAGGAAAAAGGCCAAGGGGTGTGAATACTTCGCAAACCACTGTATATTATGCATAACAATCTACAGTATTGTATTAGTGTATTCTTCTTCTCAGATGATTGTGGCACAATCATCCATGAAATAAGTTAGATGTTAAAAATGTTGTATTTCTTCCAGGTCTTTCAGGTGCATCTTTGTATTCATGACGGTTTCCCTGCACCAAAAATCAATCTCAATCAAAGGTGCTGTGAGTTTATCATAAATTATCATGAAAAGGGTTCCCACTCAGTAGATGCTTAATTACAATCTCATTTAAATAAGTTTGCATATTAATGAGTTTGGAATGAAAATGGTTTGTGCAGATTCTGATGGGGGACGGGGTAACCAACAGCGATAATGGCAGCTCTTTAAAATGTATGTGATCTTACTACCAGCAGAGGCTCACCCATCACACTCACACACACACACACACACACACACACACACACACACACACACACACACACACACACACACACACACACACACACACACACACACACACACACACACACACACACACACACACACACACACACAGGGGTGCTATAACGTGATTAATCGCAGAGTGTCTCTGACATTAATAATCTATAACCAAATTAAAGACTTCATTAGTTTCAACTTGGCGGCATGTTTGGTCGAATTGTGATTCAGCGCTGTGTGATATTAGCCTCGTGATATTTTTTGGTTTTACATTGCGATAAAAGTTTGCTTCAAAGTTTCACTTCAAGAACCTGGAACGAGTAGTTTTTTGTACTAGAGTGTGACTTTAATACATATCTCTAAATAAAGAGAAAGGTATAATGCCCAAAAAATCCATATTGTTTTCACAAGTATGTCTAAGTTTGAGTTCATTGACAATGAGACCTAGTAACCTCGTAATAGTCTCACACCTATAGGCTAGAAATAGCCTATGCCGTGCTGCTTGTGACACGCTGTGCCTTAGAACATCGTGAAACGCTTAGTCATTGACGAGCAAAGCCTTCTAATACAGCAACGGTAGAGTGACTGTAGTTGGTTTTCAGTGACTACACAGAAGGGGAGACAAAAGTGATGCAACAGCAGAGACTTGTGGTCAGTGAGAGATGTGCGATGAGCTTTTTGTTACCGCTCTCTCTCTTTCTCTCTTTCTCTCTCACTCTCTCTATCTCTCTATGTCTGTTTTACCTCCCTCCATCTTTCCCCCAAAGCCCTGACCTTTTTCTCTGTTTGCAGGTTTATTACGGCTACAATTATTACAGATTACACTGAGAAGGAGCTTTTCAGCATTGAGAAACCTCTTTATTAAAGCGTTCTAATAGATCTTATTGACTCGATGTCATATAAAGGGCGATCACACGCACTGTAATAAAGTGGCAGTAAATATCACTGTTATTTTGTTCATGAATATGTAGCCGCATATTTCTATTTTATATTCATATCAATATTATATATGCGCATGGGGTAATACTGTAAGTTTAAGTGGGTTAACACCTCCCAGAGGTTTGTGGGGGTCTTGAAAGTATCTCATAGCTACTTCTCCTCCTTCCTGGCTTTCTTGTGTTTCCTAGACCTATAGTTGTACTGGTTTTCCTGGTTGTGTGGTTGTTCCTGGTGGGTATGACTAGGCTGGGAAGGCCTGGAGAAGACTGGTGGGGAGATCCGAGTTTAATCAAAGCTGAGGGGCAGCTTATTAATTATAGAGTCATAGTCACTGTACCTAAGGAATACACACACACACACACACACACACACACACACACAGGAAAACACAAAAATATACTATGCACACACTAAAACACTGGCTATCGTCTAACAATCACATACCTGCACACATATTCTCCAGCACATTAAGACACGCACACACACACACACACGCACACACACACACACACACACACACACGCACACACGCACACACACACACACACACACACACACACACACACACACACACACACGCACACACAGGATGGTCCAACGACACCGGCGGCTCCAGCTAATAAAGGCAGCATGCTAATGAGTTAGCAGAGGCTGTACAAATAGACGGAGGCCAGATAATTCATAAAGTATATTGATCTCCCAGTAAAGACGATAAGCCCCGATTAAGGGCAACAAAAGGAAAGGCATCGCACTTCATCAAGTGGTGGAGCTGAAGGGAGAAATGTGAGAGCGCAGACAGATTGTCATTAACACAGTCACGTGCCACACACATTCACACAGACACCACAAAACTGCCACATGTGTTTGTCACACCGCAAAAGAAGAGGGAGGAATAATAAAAAGAGAAGGGGAGAGAGGAGGAGGAGGGGGAGAGAGGAGGAGGAGAGAGGAGGGGGAGAGAGGAAGAGGAGAGAGGAGGGGGAGAGAGGAGGCAGAGGGGGAGAGAGGAGGAGGAGGAGAGAGGATGGGGAGAGAGGAGGTGGAGGGGGAGAGATGAGGAGGAGGAGAGAGGAGGAGGAGGGGGAGAGAGGAGGAGGAGGGGGAGAGGAGGAGGAGGGGGAGAGAGGATGAGGAGGGGGAGAGAGGAGGAGGAGGAGGAGAGAGGAGGAGGAGGGGGAGAGATGAGGAGGAGGGGGAGAGGAGGAGGAGGGGGAGAGAGGAGGTCGAGGGGGAGAGAGGAGGAGGAGATAGGAGGGGGAGAGAGGAGGGGGAGGAGGAGAGGATGGGGAGGGGGAGAGGAGAGAGGAGGAGAGAGGAGGAGGGGGAGAGAGGAGGAAGAGAGAGGAGGAGGGTGAGATAGGAGGAGGAGGGGGAGAGAGGAGGAGGAGGGGTAGGAGAGGAGGGGGAGAGTGGAGGGGAGAGAGGAGGAGGAGGAGAGAGGAGGGGGAGAGAGGATAGGGAGAGAGGAGGAGGAGGAGAAGAGAGGAGGGGGAGAGAGGAGGGGGAGAGAGGAGGAGGAGGAGAGAGGAGGAGGAGAGGGAGAGAGGAGGTGGAGGAGGAGAGAGGAGGAGGAGAGGAGGGGGAGGGGGAGAGGAGAGAGGAGGAGAGAGGAGGAGAGAGGAGGAGGGGGAGAGAGGAGGAGGAGAGAGGAGGAGGGTGAGATAGGAGGAGGAGGGGGAGAGAGGAGGAGGAGGGGTAGGAGAGGAGGGGGAGAGAGGAGGGGAGAGAGGAGGAGGAGGAGAGAAGAGGGGGAGAGAGGATAGGGAGAGAGGAGGAGGAGGAGAAGAGAGGAGGGGGAGAGAGGAGGAGGAGGAGGAGAGAGGAGGAGGAGAGGGAGAGAGGAGGTGGAGGAGGAGAGAGGAGGAGGAGAGGGAGAGAGGAGGAGGAGGAGGAGAGAGGAGGGGGAAAAAGGTAGGGTTGTTTTGTTTGTTCAGTGACAAATAATGTGGCATGTAGATCATTTAATTACTTCAGGGTACGAAATAATACGGTATAATCCTAGCTAAAGAACTTGGTATTTACCAGGGTTGGCTTCAATTCCAGTCATGGCAATGAACTAAAATTCAACACAGGAGAAGTGGCCTTTGTTTCCTATGATGACTTTTGACTTTACATTAACTACTGCATTGATTAAGTTAAATGGAATTGACTGCAATATTTACAATGCAGGTCCTCACATGTTCATGTCTTTCATCGAAAGCTAGTATCTTTACAGCACGTTTGCTATAGATGAGTGCTGTTGAATGGCTTCAGCGACGGATTTCAAGCACTGCTGTTGTGTGCTGTCTCTACCAGGTCAGAGACCAGATACACTCAAGGGCCTTGCATAGAAAACTTGAGGGTCATTGCTGTAGGTTCACAAAAGACATAAGAAAAGCTATGCACTGTATGTGTTTGTCTGTGCATCTTTATCTGTGTGTGCGTGTGCGTGTGTGCGTGTGCGCGTGCGTGTGCGTGTGCGTGTGCGTGTGTGTGTGTGTGTGTGTGTGTGTGTGTGTGTGTGTGTGTGTGTGTGTGTGTGTCTATGTATTCATGTCTTTATGTGTGCGTGTGTGTGCGTGCGTGTGTGTGTGTGTGTGTGTGTGTGTGTGTGTGTGTGTGTGTGTGTGTGTGTGTGTGTGTGTGTGTGTGTGTGTGTGTGTGTGTGTGTGTGTGTGTGTGTGTGTGTGTGTGTGTGTGTGTGTGTGTGTAACCGCATTGGTTCATATCGATGTGTGTGTGCGTGCTCATCAGTGTATATACTGTAAGAGTGATTGAGCTGGCAGTAGTCCAAATGAAGGCTGTGTTTTGTGTTTTGCCACGCTGGGTAGAGTGCTGGCGAGATGCTTCATCTCGACTATAGTCTGGTAGCATGGCAGCACACTTAGAACTGCAATTTGTTTCCCTTGCATCCAATAAGCTGCTCATTCCCTACCCAATCAGTCACCCCGAATACAGAGATTAAAAGCAGGCAGGAGAATGGAGAGAGGAGCCGTTTGCTGGGAAAAACTATAGTTGATTTGACAGAGAGAGAGAGGGGAGAGAGGGACGGACGGAGAGATTTGTATTGTATTGTATTTCAGAAAGAGAGAGAGAGAGAAAAGGCGAGGGAGAGCTTCCGGTCTCATACTTTAGTTCAGTATCAAACACTATACAATGTGTGTCAGTACTCTCTGGAACTTTGAAGGAATAGTAATGTGTACTCAAAAACACAAGATGTTATGTTTTTTTCACCAAATCAATAAACATTTGATCACGAAAAACAAGACACACAATTCAATGTCCACTGGAACACTTGGGTGAAATCAAATAGAGCAAGTTATATTGTGCAGTTTGGTACCTTTGGGGTGCTGTATCTTGTTAATAGTGTTAAAGTGTGATATCTGAGTCTGTGATCAGGTGTGAGGTCACATTTGATGTTAATATGTGTGACTTGTGTTTCTAGGGATATTTGTCTGACCCTGTGTGTGATAGAACCAGGTGATGATACTATCCCTGCAGATGGGAGGGGAGATATTATCAGGCATGTAGGTTGGGGATATGTAATATGTTTACAATAAAACTGTAACTGTAATTAGTTACATTACCAGCATAAATATTGAAATCAGATTACAGATACTTCCGAAAAACGACATGATTACTTCTAGGATTACTTTTTAAGTTCATGTTTTGTGAGAACAAAAAAATACAGTACAAGTTTAAGTTTGTTCAACCTGAGCGAGTCTTTTCACAAGTTGGGGACCACTATGATGACACACCAAATGCATTTGATGGAACCTTTTTGTATTTTTCTAATCGCTCTTAAGGGTAAAGTAATCAGATTACATTACTGAGTATGGGTAAAGTTGCATAACAGATTGGACAGGTAACTAGTAACTGTAATAGATTACATTTAGAAAGTAACCTACCCAACCCTGCAGACATGTTGTGTGTGTGTGTGTGTGTTGTCTGTGTGGGGTGTGTGTCTGGCATGCTTGTGTGAAAGCTGTTGTCCTTGTCAGAACACCTGCTATCTTCTCCCCTAACCTCTTCTCCTCTCATCCTCCTCCTCTCCTCCCTCCCTCCAACACTTCATCAATCCCTTCCTATCAGAGCTGGCATGAAGGGGACCACCAGAGCAGAGCACAGGACAGAGAAAAGGTTATTAAACACACACATTCACGTACACACACACACACACTCACCCCCACACACACCCACACACACACACACACACAATGATATTTCCTCACAACTTCGCCCCGTTGTTTTAGTATCTTATCGCTCATCACCACAACATTTCAATTTTTCAACACTCTTCCTCTCAACCAAGTCATCCTCCTCCTCTCTCTACCCCCTTCTTCCTCTTGTCTCTTCATCCCTCGCTCCCTCCCTCCCTCTCTCATTATCTTAATTAGATCCAGCAGATGAACATCCTTTTGTCTGTAGGGGAGGAGGGAGGGCTTCATGATGCAATACGCCTCATTTGCATATCCAAAGTTAATTGCAGGAGCGGAGCAGGTGTACAGTAATAATAATCATCACACATGACACTCACCTGTGACCACAGCGTGGCGTGCGCACACACACCCACACACACATGCTCACACACATGACCTGCCGCCAGGTTACAACTGACACACTCTCCACACCACCAGAGCCTCTAATAAAATCCACCAATCTCTTTCAAGTGTTGCCGCTGTTAAAAACACACATTTCGGGTTGACGACATCTCCCTTCTGACACTAAACCCAGTGAGACCTGAGACCTTCATCGGTTCCTGTTAAACACAGTATCTGTTTTAACCTGCGGGCTAAAACACCTCCGCCTTACCGAGCAGCGTCCCTGTGTGTTGCGGTGGCACTAATTGCTGTAGCTAATTCCGTGCTGTCCTCTCGCCTCTCTACGGTTCGTCGTGCTGAGGTGAGGATCACACCTCCGCATGGCACGGCCTGCTGGCGGTGATGAGTCACCTGCTTGTGAGGTGAGTTTTCAAACTTGTATCACTGCTGGAATCAGCAAGCCTTTAAAGCCACACAGACACACACACATGCTGCTTACACACACAGATACACGCACATGTGGTCATACAGACCATGGGGTCACTATCACGGTTTCTGTATTTGCTTCATTCTCTATTTGTGCAATGCAGGCCCAGTAGTTTTTTTTGTTGATTGGCTAATAACAGGTCTTCCATTGATCACAGTTCAGAGAGCTTTCTTACTGCTTACAGACTGACGTGTGACGTGACATTCAGGCAAGTCAGCTGGTCTGGGTTCAAACTGTTAATGACTCTCCTTCAATCAAGTGAGGTTTCACATCAGGAGAAGTCACACATCCAAACAGTATTGTAGGATGTTGATATATTGTAGGATGTTGATATGGTCATAATCTAGCAGACATGCAGCATCTACAAATCTGCATGGGTCCTGGTCTCTACCAAGAGGTAGTTGGGTTCATCTAATCAGACTCACACCCATTCAAAATCCTTTTGACACTACAGCCAGTACTGCAATTAAGCTTCAAGCACGGTGAGAAAAATGAACTATACCTCCGGTGGTTTCCGTCGCTTATGTTGAACTATCAGTCAATCCCGAGGAATAATTTGCCCCGTGAAGAAGCTCACAAGCCACAGATAAATAAGCTCTTCCGTATTTTCAATGCATTATTTATCTCCCGAAGGAGGAGGGAAGCCGCTCTCTCTCCTGCTTTGCTTGTGATGTCCTTTGTGTATTATGTATGATTTATGCCGTGTGACTCGTTTACATATTTCTATGTATTTACAGGACCGAGGATCTCTTTCATGTTCGCTGGCAGGTCGAGAGGTCGTGGGAGGCAGGGTCATTGGAGTAGATGCAGGTGGAGAGGACTCTGGCGCAGGTGGAGAGGGGTGGTTTGGACTAGACGTCTTAAGGTAGTAACTCCTAGAGAGGGAAGTAGTGGTGGGCCATATAAGCTCATAGTGATGATGGTCTCGACATGTTATGAATGCGCATCACAACTATTGTGTGTTTGTAACTTTCCTAACTCTTCTCCCCCGTGCGCGGATCTTCATCAGCCGATTATGCTAATTCGAGACTAATTTGAAGCCATCATTTGTGGCGTGCTGTATCTCTGTTTAACTCGGGGCCTTGGGAGAAGCAGAGGGAGGTTTGGTATTATTAGCTGTGTATGGACTCGCATGGCCCAGCAGACGCTGGCATTGGTGCTGTTTGCACAGCTGTTAACTAAAGTAATGCTACCTCATACCCTGCTTCCTGCTACAGACCTGTTTCTCTCTCTCTCTCTCTCGCTCTCTCTCTTTCTCTCTCTTTCTCTCTCTTTCTCTCTCTCTCACATCTGTGGTGTGTCTGCCACTTTACTCTCCCTTTCTCACTTTTACCCTCACCTTTTCACCTTTTCACTATCACTTCTCTTTCTTTCACTTTCTCTGCCACCTACTTTACATCTACTTTCTGTTTTCTATTTGTTATCCTTTTCACCACTCTTCTCTCTTTCATTCTCTCTCCATCTCTCTCTTCCTGACTTTACAGTAGTACCAACGTGTGTTGACCTCCTATCCAAACCAGGTTATTCTAGTCTGGCACAGCACATGATCTGATACAGTCTCTTGTATGGCACCTGGCATGTTCCAGGCATATTAATGGGGAATGGAGACATGGACACTGATTTCTGAGTCTTCAATGGTTCAGAGACATAAATAGCCCATCCCGAGTGGTGTTATGGGTATCATTCCACCTGGAGCCAGAGACATTGCGAGGGCTTGAGATACCCCTCCTCTGCTGTATTCCATTGTACTGCATGTGTGTATTTCCCATAGCTACAGAACTGAATGGCGTCGTTAAATTCAGTTTTAACTGCAACCATTGGAGGACAGCCAGGGAGGAAGCTATTGACACGAGCGAACAAGTGCAAAAACAAAAACGACAACAACAGACCCAGGAGCTAATTCTGCCCGCTCCGGGATAAACAGGAAGCGTCTCCTAAATTCCTCCTGAAAAGTCTGATTGCTGACAGGTCTGACCTCGGCAGTCCTGCCATGTTTACCCATAACTCACAATTAACGCCGACATTAGAGCGTCCCCACGAGGATCCACGGCTTTATTTACCTCTAACTGGGCAGCGCCGGGCCTGGACCGAAGCCCAGTTCTGTGATTTAGCGAAGATAGAGAAGGGGGAGGGTTGGGATGGAGGAATGGAGGAGGGGTGCAAGGGGTACAGAGCACACTTTGGGGGTTTAGGGCTGTTATGGATATAGCTGTGGTAATTACTCAGAGCTTGTTATTGCCCACATCACCACACCTGCGCCCAAAATGCGCCGGCGGATATTAGAATATCTGAAGAGCGTTGTGAACGGGATAACAGCAAACTAGCACGGCATAAAGAACGAAGCTAGGGAGACGGATAAACCTCCAGAAAGCATGTTTTCTTCATTAGTTCAATTTAAATCATATTTTTATTTTTGGGACATTGTTGTGTTTTTGCACTGGCTTGGCACTGGGCAGTACGTTGCCGGGTCCTTTTATTCATGAAACAAACAAGCACCTGTTCTCCGACGTGTCAAACTCAATCTCACGGCTCGTTAGTGGGGCCCATGCCCATAACCAGCTTTAGAGCTGCTTTGGACCTAATTCCCATCTCAACGCTGTCACTGGGTGTCATCGCCACAGTCATTCATGTTTTTATTCATTTCACATTTCATCATTTATTTATTGACTAACCAGACTGGCACAGCAAGAGACATTCAGGGCAGAGGTATGTAGATGCTGGGCAGACGTTACTTGCTTTTGAGGAACTGCTAGCCAGTAAATATGTTTGAGATTTACTTACTGAAATGTAGTCAAGCCTTATCTGAGTCTTGTTTAAAATCAAATAATCTGTGTGATCCATGTTAACTATACATGTGCGTGTATCGTAACAAACATTTCATCGTGCAAATGTTTTCAGGCTCACAGTTGACACATCAACTATTAAATGTACCAGCTAAAATGGACGGTTCGTTTTGTGGTCCCAGTGGAGACTGTAAACGGTAAGTGGACTGTGATTGGCAAAAATGAAATCATCAGATGCCTCATGTAGGTCACAGGAAATGAGGCGGGAAGCGTTGAATTTGGACTTCATCCCAGGGTCCTTTTCTTCCTCCTCTGTCTCTGTGTCTCTCTCTTTTCACTGTCTCAAGAGCAACCGGGGTGGATAATTGTCTGTGTTTCAAGAATTTCCACAAGCACATTCCTTCACTCAGGTCTTCAAATCTTCTCATAGCAGAGTTGTGTTGGACTGTCAGTGCATCTTGTATTGGCTGTTGTTGCTGAGCTGTTGATGTGCAATCCTTTGAGATTTTCCATACGTTTTTGTGCTCACATAGGCTTGTGTACACGTGTCCGCAAAGCCCATACCTGCATATGTGTTAGCACTGCCCTAGCCTCCTCCCCCTTCTCTATCCCTTTGTCTCTCCTCCTCCTCTTCCTCCTTCCCCCCATCGGTAATAGAGCTGTCACTGTGCTCTTAACCAGATCTGAAGGCATTAACACCCTGGCCCCGGTCACTCCCGCTGGGGACCCTGTGTGACAGCAGCGGTGCCCTCCACTACATAGCAACCACAGTAGCCAGAGCAGCCAGCCTGCCAGGCAGCAAGGCCAGGGGGAGAGAGAGGGCTGCTGGGGGACTGGCACAAGGGCTGGCACGGGTACCATGCGTTGGCAGCTAGGCCCAAAGTCACTCTCCAGGACCTGGCCCTCATCCAGTCAGCTGAGCCCAGGCCAAAAAACTGACAGAGAGAAGAGGAGAGGAGCGAGGGATGGGAGGATGGGATGGGAGCAGCTCTCTCATTTAGCCCTCCAACTGTTTCCCTCCCCGCATTTTAATTGACAGAATAAATGCACCTGCCATTGTGTAATATTGGAGAGATTGGTTCTTGCTTTGATGGAGGTGGTGTCAGAGGGGGAAGGGTTTGAGGGACGGACCAAGGGGACAGTGGCATGCTGAAGTCACTCACATGTTTTAATGGCATTTTGAGGTGTTGAGAGAAGAATACCCCAATGCTAGTATGTCATTGTTCAAAATGAAAGATGATTAGCCTACTGCAGAGAACGGGCAACATTGTAACCTTTCCATTCATCAAATCGGCTTCACAGATAGATGCTTTCGGGTTTTCAGAATAAGACATGTACACAAAACATAGATGCTGTTATGAACATGGCTAAGGCTCCATTATATCCAGAAAAATACTCTATCAGAGTCACTCGCAATTTTAACATTTGGTGTTGTTAAAACTTATTAAATTCCAATATAACGTAATGTTTGTGTGTGTATGCAGGGGTGTCTGTGTGTGTCTTACAAAATGAAAACCAAAAACCACTGCTTCCCACATTATGTTTATTCTAAAACAATTAAAACGCAGCATGTGACATGATTTGGGGAAGGGGGTTGGATAGAGGGGAGATGGTGTGGAGGGGGGACTGGACAGATTTCTGAAGCATAATTTAAATTTAATTGGACCAGGCCCGACTGTCTGGGGTCAATACGGAGAGAAAATCAGTCACATTAATCAAGATAAAATTATCAGCTGATTAATCAGTGTTCTAATTATGGTGCTGCACTTCTCTCTTTGTTCTGTTTTAATTACTCTACTTCATTGTCTTTTCCATATGGCCAGCATGTACCCACATAATGCCTAACACGCACACACACACACACACACACACACACACACACACACACACACACACACACACACACACACACACACACACACACACACACACACACACACACACACACACACACACACACACACACATATATATATAAACACACACATGCACGCACACACACCATAAAATATTAGCACACAGCCCTCTGTTGCCGCAAATCTACCTTACTTGCAGTCATATCTTCTTACCTCTGCTCCTTCTGAGCTCCATTCAGTTATCGTTCTCCTCCATCTACGTTTTTCCTCCTCCCCTCTTGTAGTGCTTGTGCTGCCATAGGGAGTAGAACGATCTGTCTGCCTGATGCTGGTGTAGGCCTACTAAGGTCTAAATGAAATGTTCCTTTAGCGTTATGTTTTATTAAGACCAGAACGGTTAGCATGCTACAATGTTAACTGACTATTGGTGGGCTAATTCTAGTAGCGCTAACTGCTAAGCACGGTTGGGTATGATGCTTTCGACATGTAATCCATTACAGTTACTTGTTACACTGTCCAAAATGTTTATCAGTAATGTAACTTTTGGATTACCCAAACTCAGTAACGTAATTTGATTACTTTTGGATTACTTTCCCCTTAACTTTCCCACCAAATGCATTTGGTGTGTCATCATGGTGGTCTCTAACTTGTATTCGGAGTCATTCAGGTGGAACAAACTTAAACTTATGGAAGTTGTCATAATGTTATTTTTTTCGCAAACATCCTTTCTGAATTTAAAAGTAATCCAATAAGTAATCATCTAGTTTTTTTTAAATATCTGTAATCTGATTACAATATATTTGCTGGTAACGAAACTGATTGCAGTTAGGGTTTTTATGTAATCAGATTATATGTAACTAATTACATGTAATCAGTTACTCCCCAACCCTGCTGCTAAATATCAGTCTGGACTGGAATGTAATAAGTCTCTGAATAAAACATGTTCTGTTGCCACAGGGGCTCCACATTAGCAGGGCAAAGTGGTGATTAGCCAGTCTATCATATTTGCCACCATATAACTCCCCTTTTCCCTTCCTTTCTTCCCCTCTCTCTCCATCTTCCTCTAATTCCATCTTCCTCTCTTTCTTTCTCCTTCTTCTCAGAATTTCTCCGAATGTTGGGTCCCAATGTACATTACACATTAGTGATAATACTAGATGAGTAACATCAAGTAGAATAGCCTATGTAATTAATACTCTTTTACAAAGTGTAGTATAGTATACGCAGTTATAACACTTTTCTCTTACTTTATGTATTTTCTTCGATAACTTGATCAGACATAAGCATGGCTACATTTAGCCATACATCTGGGCTGCTATATAGTTCACAATTTTCCTCTTTTAAAGTTTGTCAATGTTTCACCTTGTGGACCGGGAATGTCCTAAGGTACAGCCTCTGTAGCCTTGTAGAACCTGCTTCCTGCTACTGTGGTGTTATGGTTTTATTGAGATGTCCTGACTCCCCGCGTCTCTCTGTCAGCACGCAGGGCTAAGTTAGACATCAGCGAGGACCACTCACGCCACCGCCTCGACTCGCGCTGCCTCCGACAAACATCCCTGAATATGTAATTAGTGCGAGCAGTACAAGTGTGTCATGCATATTCATGTGCTTTTTAATTAGGCGACTCTCTTCACGACTAGCGCCTAGCGCCTAGCCCTAGAGCCACGGCCCTCCTGTAAAGAAAGTTCCCGAACCGTCACTGGGTGCAGGTTTCACACATGGAGAGAGAGGGGGATGTGAAGAGAAAGGCGAAAAAGAGACAGAGAGAGAGAGAGAGAGGGAGAGAGGGGGAGTAAGAGAGAGGAGAGAGTATTTTAAAATGGTGATAACAGATTGAGGCCATTCCAAGTGTATACTTGTTATGAGATCAAGTACATATCTCAATACATTCAACATGAAATTGTATACACTGAAGGTGTTTAAATGGCCTACGGTGATGTAACAACTGTGAGTCATGGATCCAGTGGCTATCCAGTCTGTTAAAAGGTTTGGTTGGATGAGCATTGTGTGAGTCTCGAGTCTTGTGAATTAGTGATACTGATCACGATGTAGTTGATAATCACAGACAGGTCAACGTGATGTGATGATAATATGTTGCATGATATTTGATCCCTAACTCTTTCAAAGTGAACGTTTTAAAACCGGGATGAAGTGTTTTTGTCAGATAAGGATGTAGGCATAGTGCAGTCCTTTGTAATGCCCTGTCAATATCCAGCGTGAACGTTTGACAGATTATGAGAGCAGTAGCGGATGGTTAGCAACTATAGACCTTTAAGGACCGACCGGTCTTTACTTTATGATTATATAAAAGGGATGACGTGAAAGTGATCCATTTACAACATTGGATTTGTTATGGAAATCTAATGGTGAATAACACAGTATGATGACAGTAAAAAGTCAGTCACTGGTCTCTTTTACGTTTTAACTACATCTGAGACCATACAGTAAGAGCAGAATTCAATCGCATAAGTGATCCATACGGTTAGTACTTTGGCAGATAATAAATACATGTATTACTTGGAAAAGTGTTATTTTGAATGACGACCCAATGATTCATTTGCCATTCTTAGGGTTACATTTTTTATCTGCCAAAACAGCACTCGATCCAAATAAAACACCAGAATTGCTTGCAGTGAAATTCAGTGAAATTCAGTGAAATTCATCTAAAAAATGAATTAGCTTAATTCAAGCCCAAGACGAGAGAAGACAACCGCACATTTTATGGAGACGAATTTAAGATATATCCTTCCCTCTGTATCTTTCTCTGACTCTATAACAACATGTAAGTACTAACGCTCACAGTACTCCTCACTGATCTTTGAACACATCCACTTCAGCCAGACCTCAAGAGCAGGCTAACAGTGCTCTCTACTGACAATTACAGGCAACTACAAAACAAAATATTTTTATTTGGGCATATAACTGGAAGGGAGGGTTGAGAGAGAGCGTATGAGAGGGGCACTTGGACCAGTACCAGCTCAGTAGGACCTCTCCAATCATAATCAACTTCTCTGGGCTTGTGAAACTGGTTCATTAGTTGGGGCCTTTTCAACTAGAGATGCAGGGAGCGATTAGGACCCAGCGCTGGCACACATGGACACAAAATGGCCGCCCTCCGGACACCCGTGGCTCGGAGCTCTCTGGCGACAGGCTGAAGCGTGCGGTGTGATGTCTTCACCGGGCCGGCAGCAGATCCATCAGCTGCCTGTTTATCTCCCCTCCGCTGGCACAGCCATCCATCAGGCCTAAACTCTCACGCCGCCGCATTCCTCTGGTAAATAAGGGGAAATGCTGGGGGATGGGCCGGTAGGGGGGAAGGGATTGGGTGGTATGGTTGGGGGAAGTGGGTATAGGGGTGGGTTGTGGAGTTCACAGCCCACTGGACTGAACGGGGCAGGTACTTGAAGGTGCATAAAGATGGTGGAACCCATGCACCTACCCCAAATTCCTCCGTATTGTACATTGCTCTCCATTACAATTTTTTTTTTTGTCACAGAATATACATGATCCCACTTTTAGCTTGAAGACGCCAACCATTTGAAGTAGATTGTGTTGATTTATTGGCACATTGAACCACATCGCAAGGCAGAGTTTAAGAACTCTGTGGGTAGTGCTAAAACAATGACGTCATATCTGAATTCCGCCATCTTTATGCACTTTCGCCATTAGTGGGCAGCAATGCAGACCTTTGGTCAAATTGTTGTATTCCTCAACCCTATTTAAAAAGACTGTACCATGTTAGACAGGCAAATGTGCATGTCTGTTTGAATGGTGCTACTTCATAAACAATGATAGTATAGGATTATAATAGTATCAGCAGACGTGATGAATTCAGCCATAGCCAACACATCATACAATGTGACTGATAGTGTGACCAGTTGTGGGGTGACAGGGGAAAATGACTGCAATCATCATGCACTGGCTTAGGGGGGGGGGGGGGGGGGTCAGATTGCATTGTTGAGGGGTAAAGTTGTGTGTGTGCTGGCTGCAGGTGTGTGGGTGTGTGTGTGCGTGTGTGTGTTGGCAGTCGGTCAGCTACATGTGTGTGTCACTTGGCAGAAGGTTGCTCTCTGGCCCCGCTGGCCCACTGGCGGTTCAGACAGTGTGTGTGTGTGTTTGTATGTGTGTATATGTCGTTCCTTGACATTTTTACCATCAGTCAGTGTGGATATTAATCTGCCCTTCCAGAGGTCCTGGAGGATTTTGGCAGCCTCTCGCTATCTACTCACATTCGTGTGTGTGTGTGTGTGTGTGTGTGTGTGTGTGTGTGTGTGTGTGTGTGTGTGTGTGTGTGTGTGTGTGCGTGCGTGCGTGCGTGCGTGCGTGCGTGCGTGCGTGTACAGGGTCTAGTCAAACAGGGCCGGGTTGGGAGACAGCCTGGCCAGGTAATCCATTACAGTTGAGAGCACACAGCTTTAATATCTACGTTCAGACAGCTGATGGGTCTAAAGTCACCAGATACACACTGACTTATAGACACAGGCAGCTGCTCCTCAGGGACCAAGGCTGCTTTTCTTTCCGGCCATGATCTTGACTTCCTAACATCCTACTCTCCTTTTCCCCTTTGACCGTCTCTCTTCTTTCCACCTTTTTTTCTCCTCTCCTCTCCTCTCCTCTCCTCTCTTCTCTTCTCTTCTCTTCTCTTCTCTTCTCTTCTCTTCTCTTCTCTTCTCCTCTCTTCTCCTCTCTTCTCCTCTCCTCTCCTCTCCTCTGCAGTTGAGGAGGTTGGATGGTATTCCAGTGGCACAGATGGGAAGAGAGGTATTCTGATCCTGACCCACTTCTACCAGAACACCAAGGTGACCTGACTGTAATACACACAAACATCGTTCGACATTGCTGCCGCACACACTTCCGTTCTAGATCACTTATGCCCTCAGGGTCAAGGTTCACGACCCTGCCTTCAGTGACAGGATAGGACGTCACCTTTCCTGACGGTGGACATTTATAGATTCCTCCCAAATGTCAGCGTAAATGTCAGGGTCTCGACACCAACCATGGGCCAGTCAACGCATCCACACAGTGTCCTCGCTAAGTAAAGGTAATTACACTTAGATTTAAAGGTGCATTCTGTCAGTTTCTTTCCCATGTGGTTGCAAGACAAATTACAGTTTTCTACAATCACTTTGGCACTAATTTCCGAACCTTGATGTCCTTTTTCAAAACTCGAGACACAAAACTCACAACCAATGATCAAAATGCAAATTTTTCAAAACTCTAACACTTTTTCCAATTGCTTGGATACAATACACAACGATAAGATAATTTGCTCATTGAACTAAAATCACCTGTTCAAAATGACTCAACTTAACATCAAAGTATTACCATTTCAAAATGAAATTCACACATTTACATCTGAAATGATTGTCTATTCATTCCATTACAATGATCTAACTATCAATTGATACAACGGCTCAAAATGATTCGTAACTGTTGCATTACTCTTAATGCATAGTTTTATGGAAACTGACAAACAATATTCCATGTTTAGATCATGAAAGTTTCAGGATAACGAGATCCATTGACATCAATTACCGTAGAACATGAACCAAGTGGACTACATTATCTATGGCTGTAATATTTCATCATCATTCTTTATTAGACACTGTTTCTATGGTCCCATGTACCGAACCAATTGGACTACATTATCTATGGCTGTAATATTTCATCATCATTCTTTATTAGACACTGTTTCTATGGTCCCATGTAACACTTTTCCAGACCATGTTTTCAAATCTGACATTACTGTACACTCGCCGGCCACTTTATTAGGTACACCTATCTAGTACTGAGTAGGACCCCCTTTTGCCTCCACAACAGCCTGAATTATTCACGGTGTTGTACGTTAAGAGATGCCCTTCTGCACACCACTGTTTTAAACAGCTGTTATTTGAGCATTTGTGGCCTTTCTGTTAGCTTGAATGAGTCTGGACATTCTCCTCTGACCTCTCTAATTAACAGGGTGTTTTGGCCCACAGAACTGCCGCTCACTGAATGTGTTTTGTTTATCGCACAATTCTCTGTAAACTCTAGAGACTGTAGTGCGGAAAAATCCCAGGAGGGCAGCTGTTTCTGAGATGCTGGAATCACCATGTGTGGCATCACCAATCATACCACGATCAAAGTTGCTTAGATTACTCATCTTGCCTGTTCTAATGTTTGGTCGAACAACATCTATATACTCTATATATTGAGTTGCAGGCAGCCACATCATTCGCTGTCCGAATGTAACCTTCCTTGATGAGCTAAATCAGGTCTGTAGAGCTGATGGCATGACCTATGTCATTGTGTGGGATAATGTCAGGTTCCACCATGCTCAAATGGTGCAAGCATGGTTTCAGGCCCAACCACAATTTACCACCCTGTACTTACCCCCATACTCTCCTTTTCTTAACCCGATTGAGGAATTTTTCTCCACATGGAGGTGGAAGGTATATGATGGGCGGCCTCACGAACAAGCAACCCTTCTCCAGGCCATGGATGACGCGTGCAATGACATCACGGCAGACCAGTGTCAGGCCTGGATTCACCATGCCCGAAGATTCTTCCCAAGATGTTTGGCTAATGAAAACAAACAAGACAGGGTTGAGGGAAATATAGAAGTACAGTAACCAAACCTTTGTTTTGCTTTTTACAGTAAGCCAGGTGAGGAACACTGCAGTTGACGTTTTACTGTAGTTTTTGTAGTTTTTTGTAGCTAATAATTTTGCTTTGATTCAAAGACACCTATGTTGTGATTTTATTGTATTTCATCAATAAATGATTTCACTGCTTCTATAGTATTCTCTCTACTCGTGCTTTTACAGTGATGTATTTACGTGTAGTAGCGTGATGAAACATGTGTCACATATTCTGTACTACAATATTTAATGATTGTACGAACAACTACACAGTGAATCTATCGGTATCTTGTGTGTGGGTGATCTAAATGAATGTTCCTTTGGTATTTCATGATAAATGAGTTATTTGAAACAATGATTCTGCAAGGGCAAGGTTTCTTTAAAGATATGAATGCACAATGCAATTTTTTGAACATTGGACAGCCTGTGTTACAAGTGATAACTGTTTTGAGTTTTGTGTCTAGAGTTTTGAAAAATTACGACAAGGTTCTGAAATTAGTGCCAAAGTGATTGTAAAAAACTGTAAATACACTATCGCCACTGAAACTAAACACACAGTACACAAACAACAAAGGTCAATTGTGAGGATATCTTCTACTACCCTGAACATTTCTTCTGGTGGGGGAACTGGCAGTCCGTCTCAGACATGACTAGATGTCTCCTAACATGTGTAGTGACATTTGTAATCCTTTTTGAAATTCTTGCACAATCAAACTTTTACTCTCCTCTCAAGGTTCCCACCTCTCTTTTTCTCTCCCTCTCTGTCTTCTTTCACCTCTGTAACGCTCTCCTGGATAAAGGGAAAGAAAATATGGAAACTCATGAGTAAGCACTGCCTGCTGGGAGAAGTTGCTCCCCTCCATCAATCCTTTGCTCGTGTCTGGCTTCTTCGCCTCGTTAGCTAATTGGAGAGAGAGAGAGAGAGAGAGAGAGAGAGAGAGAGAGAGAGAGAGAGAGAGAGAGAGAGAGACAGAGGAGAGAGAGAGAGAGAGAGAGTGAGAAATAGATTGATCTTTGTCACCTGTCCTGATGTGAGGGCTGACAGGGCAGGATGACACATCCAGATGTGAACTGTGATGGAGAGAGAGAAAGAAAGGAACCCTCCCTCGTTTCAAGCCCTGAGGGATCAGTAGCTAGAGGGTAGTGTCTGTAACACTGGCCGTGCTAGCGAAGCTTTGTGTGTGTGTGTGTGTGTGTGTGTGTGTGTGTGTGTGTGTGTGTGTGTGTGTGTGTGTGTGTGTGTGTGTGTGTGTGTGTGTGTGTGTGTGTGTGTGTGTGTGTGTGTGTGTGTGTGTGTGTGTGTGTGTGTGTGTGTGTGTTGTATGTGTTAATTATGGATAGGAGCAGTGCTTTCACCCAGGGTTGTGACTGTCGTTAAACGCTGACATGCCGCCAGAGAAGGCTGTTAAAGCGCCTGCCTCACTTCCCGAAACACTATTTATGACCAGAATCTACAGTATAATGCACCTCGGCTATTAATGACGATCAGGAGCCACTCCAACACCTCAGCTCTCATACAACTCTCTCTCTCTCTTGTTTTAACATCTCCCCTCTCTCAATCTTTCTCTCCTCCTACTGTATGAATAAGTCTGGAGTAGTCACTTATTTGACTTTATCATTATTAACTGTTTCCTTAACTGTTAACTAGAGACCCCCTAGTTTAAACAGCCCCTGTATAACAACCATCAAATATGCATTGCACTGAATATACCACTATGGGCAGTGTAGTTAGGATTATGTGGGAACAAAAGGAAATAAGAGAACCCAACAAGGAATAGCCTGATTGAGAGGCAGCATGGGAGAGAGGGGCCTCCCGAGTGGTGCAGCGGTCTAAGGCACAGTGCTAGAGGCGTCACTACAGATCCGGGTTCGATCCCTGGCTTTGTCACAGTCGGCAGTTACAGGGAGACCCATGAGGTGGTACACAATTGGCCCAGCATCGTCCGGGTTAGGGGAGGGTTTGTCCCATCGCACTCTAGCGACTCCTGTGGCGGGCCGGGCGCATGCACGCTGACACGGTCACCAGTTGGATGGTGTTTCCTCTGACACATTGGTGCGGCTGGCTTCCGGATTAAGCGAGCAGTGTGTCAAGAAGCAGTGCGGCTTGGCAGGGTCGTGTTTCAGAGGACGCATGGCTCTCGACCTTCGCCTCCCCGAGTCCGTATGGGAGTTGCAGAGATGGGACAAGACTGTAACTACCAATTGGGGAAAAAAAGGGGTAAAAAGTAAAACAAAAAAAGAGAGAGATGATATGGGAGAGGTGTGAGAGAATTAAAAGGAGAAATGTTGGAGAGAAAAAGTGATGGGTAGCCAGAGAGGGGGAGAGAGGGAGGAAGTGAGGTGAGGGGAAGGCTATTATGGTGCCCTTGTCTGCAGGGAGGGAGACCCCTCTCCAGGTGAGTAAAGGGGTCAGTGGTTAAAGGAGTGACTCGGCAGTGAACAGTTTATAGAAGATTTACGAGTCTCTGAATATGAAGATCCTCTCCCCATGATTAAACCCACACTCCTCTCTGCCACTGTGTCAACGAGAGGGAGGGAGAGAGGATGGTGAAAGATGGTGATAGATAGAGAGATGGAAGTGGAGGGGGTGAGTTTCTGTCTTTCTCTCTCTCTCTCTCTCTCTCTCTCTCTCTCTCTCTCTCTCTCTCTCATTGATGTTGATGAATTCACACACAGACACATTTTCACACATACAAACAAAGGCATGCACACACACACACACACACATACACACACATATACACACACACACACACACAGTCACTCAAAGGGACGAGATGGAGGAATTAAAGCGCGCCGCCTCTCCCGCCCAATGAATAGTCATGCTGACAAGTTGAATTGAGCTCCTTCAACAGGCCTCGTTTTGATGTCCCTAGTCCTTTTAACCCATTACCAGAGACACTCTGAAGCCATCGCCTGCTCACAATCCCCTCTCACACTGACAGATCCTTTATACTAGCACCCTTACCCGTCCTTGTGTGTGTGTCTGTCTGTCTGCCTGTGTCTGTGTGCATGTTTCTGTGTGTGTGTGCACACTTGTGATTGATTTTATATGACAGGGAAGTAGTTCATTGTAGTTCTTCTCTCTGATGTTTTAATTGGACACAACAGAGCAATGTGGCACATACACACACACACCGTCTTGTACAACTATCCTTGTGGGGACACACAATTCAGTCCCATTCAAAATCGTGTTTTCCCTAACCCTTAAACTTAACACTTACCCATACCCTTACCCTAACCCAAAAACCTTACCTTAACCCTAACCCTAGCGCCCTACCCTAGCTGCTAACCCTAAACCTAATTCTAACCCTAACACTAATTCTAACCTTAACCCTAAACCCCCTATAAATAGCATTTGACCTTGTGGGGACCAACAAAATGTCCCCAGTTGGTCAAATTTCTGTTAGTTTACTATTCTTGTGGGAATTTTTGGTTCCCATAAGTATAGTTAAAGACATCCACACACACACACACGTCCACACACACACACACACATATGTCCACACACACATGTCCACACTGACACACACACACACACACACACACACACACACACACACACACACACACACACACACACACACACACACACACACACACACACACACACACACTGGGCAATTCAGGATCTGGCCCTATGGAAGATAGGATTAACAGAAAGAGAGGAAGAGAACTTGGATGAAGAACTAAAAGACCAAATGTCCTTACCCTGATGCCACTAAAGAGTCTGTACTTACCTGCCCATAGAGAGGTATGGTGTTTTGGTGCCCCCTATTGGAAAAGGAAATGTACTTCTTCAATGAACTGTAAACCAACGCTTGTCCTGGGTCTCAGTAGGTAACTACCTCGCTTTCCTTGTCTCCTGTCCTTGATGGCCATTGGTAGCACAGGACACGTGAAAGCCTCTTTATTATCCTGACGCATGTAGAGTTTCCATTAAAGGGGAATGGAAACACAAGCAACGATATTTATTCAATCCACTAATACTAAACATGTGCATGTAACATAGAAACATCTCTATTTTGAATATTTTGATCTTGAATAACGTTTATTTTGGAGGACTTTGTTATGAAGGGCACTTTTGATGTCGCAAGCGGGAGTTTCTGAATGGAAGGAAGTCAAACATTGAAGCCCTCCGCTTGCCCCTCCATCTTCAACTTCGAGGGTTACAGTGTGGGGGTGACTGACCGACCATCATCGACAACTTCAGTGTCAAGGAATGAACGCGAGTCAGTGAAGGTAAGCTTAGCTAGTTACGTTGACAAAGATTTGTTTTGGCCTGCAGCAGCTAATGTTTGCCAGTAATGTTAGCTGTCAACAAGTGTTAGCTAGCTAATTACCTGAATTTGTTAGTGCCACGTTAGATCAATGCATGTGTTATGAATCTCAATGACCCACAAACATAAAAGTGGAAGTGTTACAAAGTATACAATCTCCACAATGCCATTAAACAGCTATCACATATATCACATAGCCCAGTGTTCAAAAGTATGGATGGGGGAAGTTGGTTAGACACGAGCTTATCTGCTGGCTGAGAAGAAGTTATCAAAAATTATTTGTGTAACTCCTATTTGGCTCTAGGACCCAACGTGGGTGGGTGGGGGGGGGTTCTGAAAATGGAGAAGAAGCCTGAATCAAGTCTGAATCCAAAAGATACTTTGATTCCCTCTATGGACCGGTGTATCATAGATCAAAGTCTCGTAGATTGATCGCTATGAAATGTTAGTATATTTGAATGTTTGAATATTATGTCATGTGGTTCTTTTACATAATTACATGTGTGTGTATTAGCCAGTTTTGTGTGTTGTGTGTGGCCCAGTTTAGGTGGCAATTCAGTTCTGTTTTGAAAAATCGACTGGGGAGGAAACTAGGTAGCGCAGGGTAAAGCTGCTTGAGGCCCACGTTTTTATTTGAATTTTATCACCAGTAAGTCAATTCGTCCAGTTTGGCTTTGTAAATATCTTTACCGAACACCACTACTTGAACACTGTAAATACCCTTAGCGTATAATCACAGAGTGCAGTACACTTCAGTTACTATGCAATTATTGCATCCAAAATACCGCATTCGACGGCAGTTCCTGCACTTTTACTGCAGTTTCAAAACGGCAATCTTTTTTTATAAGCGTAAATATCAACATTTATGCACCCGAACCTTCTGCCTCCTTATGAATATCTGACCGTATCCCTACACTGCCTATTTTACATCGTTTGTTTGTTTTTATTTACGACACATTTGTAATGTGTGCTTTTTGTCAAACAATAAAAATGGAATGAATAAAAAGCACCCTCTAAAAATATTTAAATTCATGAAATCACAAGTGCAATATAGCAAAACACAGCTTAGCTGGTTGTTAATCCACCTGTTGTTTCAGATTTTGAAAATATGCTTTACAGCGAAAGCAATCCAAGCGTTTGTGTGAGTTTATCGATCACTAGACAAAACATTAAGAACACCTAGCAGCAATGTAGATTGGTCACAAAAGCCAGAAAAGCAATAAAATGAATGGCTTACCTTTGATGATCTTCAGATGTTTGCACTCACGAGACTCCCAGTTACACAATAAATGTTCCTTTTGTTCGATAAAGATTATTTTCATATCAAAAAACCTCCATTTGTTTGGCGCGTTATGTTCAGTATTCCACAGCCTTAGGCAGGTCATCAAGGCTTGACGAAAATTCTAAATAGTATAAAGTTCGTAGAAACATGTCAAACGTTTTTAATAATCAATCCTCAGGTTGTTTTTAACATCAATAATCGATAATATTTCAACCGGACTGTAAACTATTCAATACAGGAGAGAAATAAAATGTCGAGCAACCAGTGTCGCATGCATAAACTAATGGAAGGACATCCGTCTATCCACTGACGCGTTTTGATAAATCTCGCTCATTTTTCAGAATAAAAGCTTGAAACTATGTCTAAAGACTGTTCACACCCTGAGGAAGCCATTGGAAAAGGAATCTGGTTGATATTCCTTTAAATGGACGAAAGGCAGGCAATGGAACACTGATTTTTCAAAATAAGAGTCACTTCCGGGTTGGATTTCCTCAGGTTTTCCCCTGCAAAATCAGTTCTGTTATACTCACAGACAATATTTTGACAGTTTTGGAAACTTTAGTGTGTTTTCTATCCTTCTCTGTCAATTATATGCACATTCTAGCATCTGGACCTGAGAAATAGGCAGCTTACATTGAGAACGTTATTATTCCAAACATAAAAATTCTGCCCCCTAGCTTCAAGAGATTAGGTACTTCAGTGCATCGCCTCCTCATGGACTGCACCAGATTTGCCAGTTCTTCCTGTGAGATGTTACCCCACTCTTCCACCAAGGCACCTGCAATTTACCGGACATTTCTGGGGGGAATGGCCCTAGCCCTCATCCAACAGGTCCCAGACGTGCTCAATGGGATTTAGATCCAGGATCTTCGCTGGCCATGGCAGAACACTGACATTCCTGTCTTGCAGGAAATCACGCACAGAACGAGCAGTATGGTTGGTGGCATTGTCATGCTGGAGGGTCATGTCAGGATGAGCCTGCAGGAAGGGTACCACATGAGGGAGGAGGATGTCTTCCCTGTCGCGCACAGCGTTGAGATCGCCTGCAATGACAACAAGCTCAGTCCGATGATGCTGTGACACACCGCCCCAGACTATCACAGACCGTCCACCTCCAAATCGATCCCGCTCCAGAGTACAGGCCTCGGTGTAATGCTCATTCCTTCGATGATAAACGTGAATCTGACTATCACCCCTGGTGAGACAAAACCGCGATTCGCCAGTGAAGAGCACTTTTTGCCAGTCCTGTCTGGTCCAGCGACAGACAGCGGTTTGAGCCCATAGGCGACGTTGTTGCCGGTGATGTCTGGTGAGGACCTGCCTTACAACAGGCCTACACGCCCTCAGTCCAGCCTCTCTCAGTCTATTGCGGACAGTCTGAGCACTGATGGAGGGATTGTGCGTTCCTGGTGTAACTCGGGCAGTTGTTGTTGCCATACTGTGCATGTCCCGCAGGTGTGATGTTCGGATGTATCGATCCTGTGCAGGTGTTGTTACACATGGTCTGCCACTGCGAGGACGATCAGCTGTCCGTCCTGTCTCCCTGTAGCGCTGTCTTAGGCATCTCACAGTACGGACATTGCAATGTATTGCCCTGGCCACATCTGCAGTCCTCATGCCTCCATGCAGCATGTCTAAGGCATGTTCACGCAGATGAGCAGGGACCCTGGGAATCTTTCTTTTGGTGTTTTTCAGTCAGTAGAAAGGCCTCTTTAGTGTCCGGAGTTTTCATAACTGTGACCTTAATTGCCTACCGTCTGTAAGCTGTTAGTGTCTTAACGACCGTTCCACAGGTGCATGTTCATTAATTGTTTATGGTTCATTGAACAAGCATGGGAGACAGGGTTTACACCCTTTACAATGAAGATCTGTGAAGTTATTTGGATTTTTACGAATTATCTTTGAAAGACTGGGTCCTGAAAAAGGGACGTTTCTTTTGTTGTTGAGTATATATATATATATTTTTTTCCCCCCCCAGATTTTTCAGGGGGTGCTAGGACCTCTACTTCCTGTGGCTAGGATTTTTACCTGGTGTTTTATATTAATTGCCCGTGAATTAAAATGTGTGGCCAGATTCTCTCTCTGTGCTTTGGCTCCAACAACAAATACCTCGATCTTTATCTGGAGGAAGTTGTGAACCATCCAAGTATTTAAATCAATAATACAGTCTAATAATTTATGAGTGTAGCTAATATCCTCTGGCGACACAGAAATGTAAAGTTTTGTATCGTCTGGATAGCAGTGAAAATCAATTCTGTCATTTCTAAGAATGCTGCCATGGGCTAAAATACACTGCTCAAAAAAATAAAGGGAACACTAAAATAACACATCCTAGATCTGAATGAATGAAATATTCTTATTAAATACGTTTTTCTTTACATAGTTGAATGTGCTGACAACAAAATCACACAAAAATGATCAATGTAAATCAAATTTATCAACCCATGGAGGTCTGGATTTGGAGTCACACTCAAAATTAAAGTGAAAACCACACTACAGGCTGATCCAACTTTGATGTAATGTCCTTAAAACAAGTCAAAATGAGGCTCAGTAGTGTGTGTGGCCTCCACGTGCCTGTATGACCTCCCTACAACGCCTGGGCATGCTCCTGATGAGGTGGCGGATAGTCTCCTGAGGGATCTCCTCCCAGACCTGGACTAAAGCATCCGCCAACTCCTGGACAGTCTGTGGTGCAATGTGGCGTTGGTGGATGGAGCGAGACATGATGTCCCAGATGTGCTCAATTGGATTCAGGTCTGGGGAACGGGCGGGCCAGTCCATAGCATCAATGCCTTCCTCTTGCAGGAACTGCTGACACACTCCAGCCACATGAGGTCTAGCATTGTCTTGCATTAGGAGGAACCCAGGGCCAACCGCACCAGCATATGGTCTCACAAGGGGTCTGAGGATCTCATCTCGGTACCTAATGGCAGTCAGGCTACCTCTGGTGAGCACATGGAGGGCTGTGCGGCCCCCCAAAGAAATGCCACCCCACACCATGACTGACCCACCGTCAAATCGGTCATGCTGGAGGATGTTGCAGGCGGCAGAACATTCTCCACGGCGTCTCCAGACTCTGTCACGTCTGTCACGTGTGCTTATGTGCTCAGTGTGAACCTGCTTTCATCTGTGAAGAGCACAGGGCGCCAGTGGCGAATTTGCCAATATTGGTGTTCTCTGGCAAATGCCAAACGTCCTGCACGGTGTTGGGCTGTAAGCACAACCCCCACATGTGGACGTCGGGCCCTCATACCACCCTCATGGAGTCTGTTTCTGAACGTTTGAGCAGACACATGCTCATTTGTGGCCTGCTGGAGGTCATTTTGCAGGGCTCTGGCAGTGCTCCACCTGCTCCTCCTTGCACAAAGGCGGAGGTAGCGGTCCTGCTGCTGGGTTGTTGCCCTCCTACGGCCTCCTCCACGTCTCCTGATGTACTGGCCTGCCTCCTGGTAGCGCCTCCATGCTCTGGACACTACGCTGACAGACACAGCAAACCTTCTTGCCACAGCTCGCATTGATGTGCCATCCTGGATGAGCTGCACTACCTGAGCCACTTGTGTGGGTTGTAGACTCCGTCTCATGCTACCACAAGAGTGAAAGCACCGCCAGCATTCAAAAGTGACCAAAACATCAGCCAGGAAGCATAGGAACTGAGAAGTGGTCTGTGGTCACCACCTGCAGAACCACTCCTTTATTGGGGGTGTCTTGCTAATTGCCTATAATTTCCACCTTTTGTCTATTCCATTTGCACAACAGCATGTGAAATTTATTGTCAATCAGTGTTGCTTCCTAAGTGCACAGTTTGATTTCACAGAAGTGTGATTGACTTGGAGTTACATTGTGTTGTTTAAGTGTTCCCTTTATTTTTTTGAGCAGTGTATATAAACTGAACAATACCATACCAAAAATTGAAACTTGTGCCACGTGATATGTATTTCCTCTGAGTTATGTTCACCAAGGGTGACAAAAAACTGTTGACCGGATAAATAGGTCCTAAACCAATTTAGAACTGGACCTGAGAGGCCAACTCTCCAGTCTTTCCAGAAGGACATCATGCTCAACACTGTCGAATGCAGCACATAAATCCAAGAGTACAAGGACAGAGAGCTGTTTGGCATCTGTGTTGGTTCTAAGATCATTTACCAGTTTAACTAAGGCTGTCTCTGTGCTATGGTGGGCACGAACTCAAGATTGGAATTTTTCATAAATACAGTTGGAACTTTAAAAAAATATTTTGTTTAAAACCAATTTCTCCATTATTTTGTTAAGGTTGGACATTGTCAGAAAATTGCTTAGAGCTAGATGACTTTTCTTCATGGCAGTTTTTAGTGCAGTGGGGAAAGTGAGTGATTAACAATAGCTTGCATTTCTTCAGATATGCAATTAAAAACAGTTTTGAAGAAGGTGGTGAGGATAGGATCGAGAAGGCAGGTAGGACGTTTAACTTCTTCTGGCTGCAAGCCCGAGGCCGGCCACAATATGACAACAGCCACTTCAAGTGTAGAGCGCGAAGTTCAAAATATATTTTTTAGAAATATTTAACTTTCACACATTAAAACTTCTTATGGCTGCAAGCCCTAAGTCGGGATCAATATGACAACAGCCACTTCAAGTGCAGGGCGCGAAATTCAAAAGATATATTTTTTTAATATTTAACTTTCACACATTAACAAGTCCAATACAGCAAATGAAAGGTACACATCTTGTGAATCCAGCCAACATGTCCGATTTTTAAAATGTTTTACAGCGAAAACAGCACGTATATTTATGTTAGCTCACCACCAAATACAAAAAAAGGACAGACATTTTTCACAGCACAGGTAGCATGCACAAAGCCAACCTAACTAACCAAGAACCAACCAACCAAACTAACCAACAAACAACTTCATCAGATGACAGTCTTATAACATGTTATACAATAAACCTATGTTTTGTTCGAAAAATGTGCATATTTCAGGTATAAATCATAGTTTACATTGCAGCTACAATCATAAATTGCACCGAAAGCAGCCATAATAATTACAGACACCAACGTCAAATACCTAATTACTCATCATAATATATTTCTGAAAAATACATAGTGTACAGCAAATGAAAGACAGGCATCTTGTGATTCCAGCCAATATTTCCGATTTATTAAGCGTTTTACAGCGAAAACACAATATAGCGTTATATTAGCTTACCACAATAGCCAGAAAGACAAGCCATTTCACAGTAGCAAAAGTTAGCGATCGTAACAAACCAGTAAAAGATATATATTTTTTGACTAACCTTGATATTCTTCATCAGATGACAGTCCTATAACATCAGGTTATACATACACTTATGTTTTGTTCGAAAATGTGCATATTTAGAGCTGAAATCAGTGGTTACACATTGTGCTAACTTAGCTACTTTTTCCACAACATCTAAATAGCAACGATATTTTTCTGACACGTTTTCTGACACACATATTCTGACCAAATAGCTATTCATAGACATAACTAAAAAATACATGTTGTATAGGAAATGATAGATCCATTAGTTCTTAATGAAATCGCAGTGTTATAATTCTAAAAAATAACTTCATTACGACATCCAGCTTCGGTATAGGTGAGTACCCAAACGTTGGGCGCCGACGACTAGTTCACATGCACGATAGATATATGAAATAGCATCATAAAATGTTTCTTACTTTTGGTGATCTTCCATCAGAATGTTGGACAAGGTGTCCTTTGTCAAGAACAATCGTTGTTTGGATTTAGAACGTTCATTTTCCCTCTTGATTTAGCAAGCGCGCTAGCCAAGTGTCTCGAATCTCTACATGTCAACAAACGGAAGAGAACGGAACACGGCAAAACTCCTGAAAAATGTTCAATAATCTGATGAAACTATATTGAAAAAACATACTTTACGATGATATGGTCACATGTATCAAATAAAATCAAAGCCGGAGATATTAGTCGCCTATAACGGCAGCTAAACAGAAGGCAAATCCAAGTCCCCTTTCGCGCCTCCAGAAAACAGGAAATGGGCGGACACGTCATACAAAGAGCCTGTATTCCACTTCAGACCAAGATAAACACTAAATTTCTTCTCTCACCGCCTCTTGACATCCAGGGGAAGGTCTATGAAGTGCACGTATACTCTTACGTATCATGCCCATTTATAGGCAGGAAGTAGAACAGAGACCCAATTTCAGACTTTCCACTTCCTGGTCAGGAAGTTTGTGCCAAATGAGTTCTGTTTGACTCACAGATATAATTCAAACGGTTTTAGAAACTAGAGAGTGTTTTCTATCCAATAGTAATAATAATATGCATATTGTACGAGCAAGAATTGAGTACCAGGCCGTTTGAAATGGGCACCTTTTATCTGGCCACTCAATACTGCCCCTTCAGCCCAAACAGGTTATTGCAATCGCCGTGTTATTAGCGATAGCAATAGGCACGTTAGCGATAGCGAATAAACCAGCAAGATATATAATTTTTGACTAACCTTGATAAGCTTCATCAGATGACAGTCCTATAACATCAGGTTATACATACACTTATGTTTTGTTCGAAAATGTGCATATTTAGAGCTGAAATCAGTGGTTATACATTGTGCTAATGTAGCATCTTTTTCCCACAACGTCCGGATATTTTTCTGACACTTTTTCTGACACACATATTCTGACCAAATAACTATTCATAAACATAACTAAAAAATACATGTTGTATAGGAAATAATAGATACACTAGTTCCTAATGCAATCGCCGTGTTAGAATTCTAAAAATAACTTCATTACGATATGCAGTTTACGTTATGGCGAGAGAGTACCCAAAACCTGGCCGCAAACGACTAGTTCACAAGTACGACAGATATATGAAATAACATCATAAAATGTTTCTTACTTTTGGTGATCTTCCATCAGAATGTTGTACAAAGGGTCCTTTGTCCAGAACAATCGTTGTTTGGATTTAGAACGGCTTTTTTCCCTCTCGATTTAGCAAGCACACTTGCCAAGTGGCGCGAATCTCTCCATCGTCAACAAACTCAGAGAACGGAACATGGCAAAACTCCCGAAAAAATTTCAAGAATCTGATTAAACTATATTGAAAAAACATACTTTACGATGATATTGTCACATGTATCAAATAAAATCAAAGCCGGAGATATTAGTCGTCCATAACGACAGCTTATCAGAAGGCAAATCCAGGTCCCTTGACGCGCTCTCCAGAAAACAGGAAACTGGTGACACGTCATACAAAGAGCATTTATTCGAGCCCAGATCAAGTTACACACTCCATTTCTTCTCTCACTGCTTGTCGACATCTAGTGGAAGACGTATGAAGTGCATCTAAATGAATAAATATCTAGGACTTTAATAGGCAGGCCCTAGAAGAGAGCATCGATTTCAGATTTTCCACTTCCTGTCAGGAAGTTTGCTGCAAAAGGAGTTTTGTTTTACTCACAGATATAATTCAAACGGTTTTAGAAACTAGAGAGTGTTTTCTTTCCAATAGTAATAATAATATGCATATTGTACGAGCAAGAATTGAGTACGAGGCCGTTTGAAATGGGCACCTTTTATCCGGCTACTCAATACTGCCCCTGCAGCCCAAACAGGTTAGGTTGTGATATCCCTTGCCTGAGCATATCCGTGTCAACAAGAGAAAATATATCCATAGTACCTGTGGGTGGTAGGCTAGGGCACATGTCATCTAACTTCTCATTAGCTCTCGCTTGACTGATATCCAGCTTAATGTTTGTTATCCTATGTCTGAAATATGCTGCAAACTCATCACATTAAGATGTGGAGAAAAGTTCACATAGGTTTGCTGGGATAGGATTTATCAGGCCATCAATGGTCGAGAAGAGCGCTCTCAAATTATTCAGATTATTAGTGATCAGGTTAGGAAAAGGAGCCAGTCTGGCATTTCTTATTGCTCTCTTATATATGCCAAGTTGCTCTCTCAGAATATCATACTGGACCTGCAACTTTGACTTTCTCGACTTCCACTCAGGCTTTCTGCAATTTCTCTTTAATTAATTAGTTTCCTCACTCATCAATCACTTTGTTTGGATGTGGCCTTTTTCAACCTTACTGGCATCAATGGTTGCCCTTAATTTGCTATTAAAGTTATTAACTAAATCATCACAAGAGGAAGGCAGAATATGTGATGGAGTATTGTTCATACACTCAATAAAATCTCTAGGAACTTCAGAGGTAAGATAGCGTTTCTTAACTTCTTGCGACTACAGGGGGTGCTGTTTTCTCATTAGCATAATTGCATTACAGACTAAACGGCTTCCTACTAAATTCTTGATCGTACAATATGCATATTATTACTATTATTGGATAGAAAACACTATCTAGTTTCTATAGCCGTTTGAATTATGTCTCTGAGTGGAACAGAACTTTTTCTACAGCGAAATCCATGACAGGTTTTGCGAAGGTCTGAGAGCGAAGCTCTGATCTCAGTTCAGTTTAAAGGGGTGTGTATATCCTATGGAATGACACGAACTGCACCCGCCTTCCCCTGGATGTCAGTAAGCAATGAGAAGTGGAATGGGGTTCCTACTTCACTCTCAGAGGTTATAAAAGACCAAGGAGTGAGGTGCGCCATCTTTTCGACGTTGAACTTTACGCAGAGAGATACCTGGGCATGCCATTTTCGAGCGCTCAGTAATGAACTTTAGATATATCAGTCTGTAATTTAATTTGATATAGGTGTTAGAAACATCATAACGAAGCTATTTGAAACCGAGTTATATCAGATTATGCGAGTATATTGCTATTTTTCGGAATTTCCTCAGTATTGCGTATTGAGGATTTGGACACGTTAGCTAATGTTAGCAATTGTTAGCTATAGTTAGCTGCTAAATCATAAGTTGAATGCAACGTTTTACAACCAAGCAACGATTCTTTTGGACAAAGAACCACCATGGCAAGATTCTGATGGAAGCTCGTCGAAAAGTAAGAGCTATTTATGATGTTATTCCGTTTTTATGTGGAAAAATGTAAACTCAATAATGGTGATTTGTGACGCCGTTATTGCGTCACTAGTCTGGCTGTAACGCACACTGTATGTCTAGTAACGTTAATTTTAAAAATCTAACTCTGCGGTTGCATTAATAACTAATGCATCTTTCATTTCATGTCCAACCTGTATTTTTTTTGTCAAGTTTATGAATAGTTTTCGATAAAAATAGTTGTATTATCATGATGCTGCCGGGCAGATTGCTTGAGTAGTTGGACAGTATTTCCATTGTGTAAGCACGATTTGTGCCGCTAAATATGCACATTTTCGATCAAACTCTATATGGATTGTGTAATGTGATGTTACAGGAGTGTCATCGGAAGAATTCTGAGAAGGTTAGTGAAAAAATTAATATCTTTTGGCGATGTTTACGTTATCGCTCTCTTTGGCTAGAATCAATGCTCTGGTAACGTTTGCATATGTGGTATGCTAATATAACGATTTATTGTGTTTTCGCTGTAAGACACTTAGAAAATCTGAAATATTGTCTGTATTCACAGGATCTGTGTCTTTCGATTAGTGTATGCTGTGTATTTTTACGAAATGTTTGATGATTAGTAAGTAGGTAAACACGTTGCTCTATGTAGTTATTCTAGTCCATTTGTGACGGTGGGTGCAATTGTAACCTATGACATCTACCTGAAATATGCACATTTTTCTAACAAAACCTATCCTATACCATAAATATGTTATCAGACTGTCATCTGAGGAGGTTTTTTCTTGGTTGGGGCTATCAATATCTTTATTTGGCCGAATTGGTGATAGCTACTGGTGTTGAGAGAAAATGGTGGACAAGAAAAATGTTGATTTTTGCTAACGTGTTTAGCTAATAGATTTACATATTGTGTCTTCCCTGTAAAACATTTAAAAAATCTGAATGGTGGCTTTATTCACAGGATCTGTATCTTTCATTAGGTGTCTTGGACTTGTGATTTAATGATATTTAGATGCTACTATTTAATTGTGACGCTATGCTAGCGATGCTAATCCGTGTGGGGGGGGTGGGGGGTGCTCCCGGACCCGGGGTAGGTGCTTGGTAGAGGTTAATAATGCATTCAGTATTATCCTGTGCTATGGGCAACAAGGTAGTAAAACATACACATTGGTGATCAGGTAAAGCAACATCCGCAATAGAGGATATGTCAATAGACCACCCCTTGGTAATAACCAGGTCAAGAGTATGGCCGTGGTTATGGGTGGGCCCATAACTATGTGTGAGGTGTATACTTTTCTTACAAAGTATATTTGTTTGACTACCTAAGAATACTCCGTGACCCTGATTTAGAGATAAAGTAGTCTGTGTGTGTCTAAGAAGAGGGTTGCTAAGTGATATGTGCATTTGAGGCCCATTTGAGACAATGTTTCTCTCCTCTACTCTAGGAGAAAGTTAGTGTTTCCTATAGGCAGTGCCAGATTCAGGGGAGTGGATGTGACCGTGCTCTGATAGCATGTCAAAGTGAATTAGCCTCCGAGTGGCATCCACTTGGCACACACAGCCGCCTGCCCTCTGCCCACCACCCCACATATGTGCCCAAGATTAGAATTAATAACCAGTGCTGTCAATCACACTCTAATCGCAATAATTCTGTGTTTAGGGGGCAGAGGGAGGATACAGGCATCTGGGCCGACGATGGGCAATCTGGGGCGAGTAATAAGGAGATTGTGTGTGTACGTGTGTGTGTGTCTAGGAAGGTGGGGGTGGTCCCCACTGGACTCATTTTCAAGCCTGCCTGCAGCAGCTGGTCAGGTGAGCCAGGAGAGAAGATTGGAAGAGGACACACCTGGAGAGAGGGCAAACGTCTCCTGTAAGGGACATGCTGTGGAGCTGAGAGTATGTGTGAGCGAATAGGTGGTGTGTAGTTATGGACCAGGTAGTGTGAATGAGAGAGATAACATGGCAGTTTGTGAGTGTGAAGGAATATGTTGTGGAAGCAGGTAGAGTTTTGGTCCTCCTTTGTCTAGATGTTTTGCTCTCGTTTCCCCTTCACTCTCAGTGTCTCTGCCTGTGTCTCTCTCTGTTTCTACATCTCTGAATCTCTCTCTCTGTCTGTCTTTCTCCATCTATTCTTTCTGTCACCCTCCAGTCTCTCGGTTAGATGGCCGAATTGCCATGGCCCAATTCCATCATTTGTTATTAAGCCGACACATCCGCTAATTGCAATCAAAATAACAAAACAACATATGTCAAGGCCCCAGAGACCTAAGTGTGTTTGTCCTGCAGGCGTCAAAATGAAGAGTGATGGTTGACAAATGAACGCTAGATTGGCTACATAAATTACCTTCCATAGTCAGAGACACACAACAGGCCAGGTAATCAAAGTCCCATGAGGAAACAGATGAAGGGGAGAGCCCAGCTAACATCAAACATTCCCACAACTTTAGAGAACATTCCCTTAAGAGGCTCGTTAGGTCATTAGCATTTTCATAGGAATGTTTCACTGATGTGCAAGAACTGTTTCCAAAAAACATTGTCTTAAAACCTTTTAGATCTTAAGTCCACTATTTGGTGGACATTGAGCGGTTCCGGACCGGTTCCGACTAACATTTTGGTCAAAGCGCTCTGTGAACGTTGTAGGTTCCCTTATCTAATAGTTCAAGAAAGACCCATCTCTCTGCTCTCTGCTCCCACTCTCCCAGCTAAGCTGACTTGAAGTGTCAGGTTTCAGACCCCACTTTTGAATAGACTTCAGTACAGCTTTTGAAATGATTGATCATAGTCTACTGCTGGAAAAACGTATGTGTTATGGTTTTACACCCCCTGCTATAATGTGGATAAAGAGTTACTTGTCTAACAGAACACAGAGGGTGTTCTTTAATGGAAGCCTATCAAATATAATCCAGTTAGAATCAGGAATTCCCCAGGGTAGCTGTTTAGGCCCATTGCTTTTTAAAATTTTTACTAACGACATGCCACTGACTTTGAGTAAAGTTTCTAAGTATGCGGATGACTCAACACTATACTTGTCAGCTTTTGCGGCGACGGAAATGACTGCAACACTCAACAAAGAGCTGCAGTTAGTTTCTGAGTGGGTGGCAAGGAATAAGTTAGCCATAAATATTTCTAAAACTAAAAGCATTGTATTTGTAATTAAACACTCCCTAAACTCTAAACTTCAACTAAATCTTGTAATAAATAATGTGGAAATTGAGCACGTTGAGATGACTAAACTGCTTGGAGTAACACTAGATTGTAAACTGTCATGGTCAAACATATTGTTGCAGTAGTAGCTAAGGCGATGCTCTGCCTTCTTAACAACACTATCAACAGGGCAGGTCCTACAGGCCCTAGTTTTGTCATACCTTGACTACCGTTCAGTATTGTGGTCAGGTGCCACAAAAAAGGACAGGAAAATTGCAATTGGCTCAAAACAGGGCAGCACAGCTGGCCCTTGGATGTACACAGAGAGCTAATATTAATAATATGCATGTCCATCTCTCCTGGCTGAAAGTGGAGGAGGAATTGACTTCATCACTACTGTTAGCTATAATATTGTTATAATGCCTTCATTATTAAAGCAGACGTGGTTGTAACACTTTGCTGCACCCCACAGATGAACCAGTTCTGCCTGTGCCAGATACTAACCTTACTCCCACACACACACAGAGAGAGATGGCTGACACAAACCATTTATGAGCTCTGACCTCAGGGGGGCGCTCTGACCTCAGGCGCCAGTTGCTGGTGTCTGCTTCAACATCTTGTCAATACAAGAGACAACCCAGACCGGCATGGCACTCAACGAGCATGCGCATGCATACACACACACACACACACACACAAACCCCTGTTTCAGGCGGGAGTTCCAAGGACAAAGAACACTACTGAGAACCAATGGAACATTGATATGAGCCTGAAGGGGACCGCCCTCCACTCACAGCGACCAGTCAGGAGAGCAGAACTACTAGAATCTACCTACGTCATTTCACTGTATAAAATGTATTGCACAATATGAGTCGGGGCTCCTCCTGCTAGCTCCCTCTGAGCTAAATGGACGAGCCCGTGCACGTGTTGTCAGATATCTTTGCAACTTATTAAACTGCCTTAAATATCATACCTTATCCACCTGGTCTAGCGTCTCAACTTGGTCTCTCTCTTCTAGTAAATATCATCAATCTTTAACATGGTAGCAGAGGACGGTTTTCTAAGAACCTGAATTCGGTCCATAGGAGGATGATGAGAAGAGAGAGAGAAGTTGGAGACAAATCCAGAGAGACGGGTGACCTGAAAAGGAGCTGCCGGGGATTCATCTCACCTCAGGAATCTGATCTAAAAGTCGACTAAACAAAAGGTAAGCAGAGCCGGTTAAATCAAAAATCTGCATATTGTATTATAGAGATAACCAAATTTAAGATCAGTGACTGAGTGTGAGTATGAATTTCCGTTAAATTTATTATATAAGTTGCATACTAAGGCATTGATGCAAAGATATTTGTCATATAGTCTAAGAATGAAAAGAGATGAAATGAGTAATGAGAAATGAGAAATGATTGACCACCGTAGAAGCGGGCCTAGTTGCTAGAACTAGAAGGATCCTGCACGGTTGAAGTGTCTGTTCAAGTTGTATCAGTGTCCGGGACTAGAAGTTAGTGTAAGTTGAAGATGTAAGTTGTTGGCAACCTCGTACACGCCTCGGACACCCTTCTAGGTAGCATCGGAATTAAACTGAATTTGATCATTCGGGAGCTCGTGCTGAATTGGCAAATCCGGGTAAGGTTAATAACTATTTTTTAACTGGTCGCCGCTCGGTACCTAAGTCCAAGCCTGAGCTTTAATGTGGTGAGGACTTAATCCTCTTGGCCATGTTTTAAATTCTTGTGACAGGTATAACTATGTAATTATGTTTTGTTTGTAGTAAACGTTTGGGTTAAGGGGATTTACATGTTCCCAGAGACAAGGTATCTTAAAGGGGCACACTCATATATGGAATATTCAGAGTTTTATTTTCTGAGTTTTAATTAGACAAGGAAATTTTTAATTTTTAAAGATAAGGGGTTCTTTAATAGGTCTAGACATGGTATGGAACACGAATGTAAGGGGGTGTTGTAACCTTTGACCTGCATCATGGCTGTCTCTTGAAGTCTGATCAGCTTCGGGGGAGGGCCATGTAGATAATGCATTTGTGTTCATTTGGTATACTGGTTTTGAGGTAAATTAATATGTAAGGACTCTAGAAATTGCCACCATAGACATGTTTTTCTAAAAATCCATGAGTTTAGATGAAGCCAAACAGTGAGACATTTAGTTAAAATTTGGAAACAAAACAGTTGTTACAGACAGATAAGGGAAAGGGCAGACAGACAGGCCCTCCCTACACTGCTGAGACCTTGAAGGTTTGAGAGCAGAGAGGGGAGTTTCGGAAGGGGCGCCAGGACATGGATAACAGAATGGGTAGATAACAGTTACTGAAAGGAGACATGAAAGGGGCGCTCCTACAATGATAATGTAGAACATAAGAATATTTTACTATTCTTACCTAAGTCATTATTTAGAATAGGTAAGGTTGTTACCTGGCTAGAGCCAGGTATCAAGAGGGGGATGGGTACATTGTGGTCTAGGATAGGATGGGGCCTATTGGATAATAAACTAATTATTAAAAAAAAAAAATAATAATTAAAAAATAAATAATAATAATAATTAAAAAATAAATAATAATAATAATTATAGCTAACAAATAGGTATAGAAGTTAAATATACAATCAGATAAAACAAATGAGAAACTGGTGGTTAACCGAACCTGTATGTCCAGGATTTTATGCGTTACAGATGAATTAAAGGAGAAGGTGATTCACTTGACCTGGGGGCATATCGCACTTGGAGGGTGAGACACACTGGCACTGCCGAATGATCACAGAGTTAAGGAGAAGAACTGTTGCTAATAAAGCTCAGGGGTCATCTCCTTAATGAAGAATTCCCTGACCCCGACCTGTCATCACTGTGAACATTCATAGAAGTGAAAGTGTTGCTTGATCTCTGGCTGATGATGTGTTCTCTGGGAGAGGATGGGGTTTTTCAGGACTGCTTGTGGTCCTGAGCTGTCTGATTAGGATACGATGGGGATGTTACCATCACAGTACTGCCAGAACAACCACCAGTTCCAACGGACCAGGGTTCAGCCGGCCTCCTCCACCACTTCAAGACCAACTCCCACACCACCACCTAAGCTCTCCAATCTGGTACAGGTAATAAATGTAAAAGACATCTCAGATAGTGACCAATTGGGGACTTAAACTGAATATGAGGAAAGGGAGAATATGTGGTTGGCCTACAAAACAATAAATAGAAAGGACTGTGTCGTATGTGGACATGCCAGACCTATTCTGGCTGCTCACCCATTTGCCCTAAGTAATGGGGAAGGTTGGATGTGTACATTGGAAAGCTACTTGGTCCGAGGGTACAGATAACATCCACACCAACCTCTTGGGGGTCCTAATAGGGGTCCCCCCACGAATTCCAGGCATTAAACAGAAATGATGGTCTGTGGCATCTGATGCCCACCATTCTTGGTCCAGCTATTGTTGATACTAAACAAAATGCCTGGATCAATTATATCTACTATAATCAACAATGATTTGTCAACTACACCCACACTGCACTTAGGGGGATGGCTGAACAATTGGATGCCACCTCTCGAACTGCTAGACAGAATAGGCTAGCACTAGACATGATACTGGCCAACCAGGGAGGTGTATGTAAAATGATTGGAGAACAGTATTGCAAGTTTGTCCCTAACAATACTAGTCCGGATGGGAGCATTTAAAAAAAAAACTCTGAGTGGGTTGGTGAGGTTATCGGTGGAGATGGAGGGTCTTGCAGGTGTGGAGGAGAGTGGACTGTTCCCCTGGCTGGGTGGTTGGTTTGGTAAGTACACTACAATGATGAATACTGGATTTCGGTGTCCCTAGTTGTTGTTTTTCTTATGCTCATGTGCTGTGCTGCCTGTATCATACCTTGTTTGAAGAAGTCTGTTACAGATGTGGCAAGGACCTCTGGTATGATGCCGTTGCTTGATGCTCCAGTTGGAGAGGCTGATACGGAATCAAGCTTTCGCAGGAGAGAGGGCCTGACAGAGGAGGACCCTTGGTTTGCTGCAATTGATGTTGTCGAATGAATAAAAAGTGATGTTTGTCCTCCCTGTTGTGAAGGTTTGAAGTTCCCGGGTGGCGACAAGCCCACCCGGTACAGGTTGTATAGAGGGATGGACCTGAGGGTTTAACATTAATTTTCTCGTTTTTTGGTTAATAATGTGGGATTTTGGACTCAACAAGGCTTCGAGGCGGTCCATGGCCAATTGGCCGCTACATCCCTGATGGCATTTCAGAATAGAATCGCAGTAGATATGTTGTTGGCTGAGCGCGAAGGTGTTTGTGCCATGTTTGGGGAGCAATGTTGTACTTTCATTCCCAAAAATACAGCGAATGATGGAAGTCTTACCGCCGCCCTAGAGGGTCTTCGCACGCTTAATGGGAAGATGAAACAGCACTCCGGAGTGGACACTGCTATGTGGGATTCTTGGATGGATGCTTTTGGCAATTATAAAATGCTTGTTTCCTCTATCCTCGTCTCAATTTCTGTTTTTGCCGCGATACTTGTGCTTTGTGGTTGCTGTTGCATTCCATGTGCTCGCACTCTGATACCCTATCTGCTATAGAACCAAAGCAGACCGATAGGGGTCAGATGTACCCACTCCTTGCTATTGAGGAAGCTGAGCCTGGGTATCAATTTGATGACTAGTGATGGCTAGAGGATTTACTATTGTCACGTCTCTGGTGAGACGTGAAGAGGGGGAATAAAAAAAAATAAAAAATGTTTGCTGACAAATTTTACTGTGATCACGTCTTTTAAGACGTGAAGAGGGGGATTTGTTAGCTATAATATTGTTATAATGCCTTCATTATTAAAGCAGACGTGGTTGTAACACTTTGCTGCACCCCACAGATGAACCAGTTCTGCCTGTGCCAGATACTAACCTTACTCCCACACACACACAGAGAGAGATGGCTGACACAAACCATTTATGAGCTCTGACCTCAGGGGGGCGCTCTGACCTCAGGCGCCAGTTGCTGGTGTCTGCTTCAACATCTTGTCAATACAAGAGACAACCCAGACCGGCATGGCACTCAACGAGCATGCGCATGCATACACACACACACACACACACACAAACCCCTGTTTCAGGCGGGAGTTCCAAGGACAAAGAACACTACTGAGAACCAATGGAACATTGATATGAGCCTGAAGGGGACCGCCCTCCACTCACAGCGACCAGTCAGGAGAGCAGAACTACTAGAATCTACCTACGTCATTTCACTGTATAAAATGTATTGCACAATATGAGTCGGGGCTCCTCCTGCTAGCTCCCTCTGAGCTAAATGGACGAGCCCGTGCACGTGTTGTCAGATATCTTTGCAACTTATTAAACTGCCTTAAATATCATACCTTATCCACCTGGTCTAGCGTCTCAACTTGGTCTCTCTCTTCTAGTAAATATCATCAATCTTTAACACTACTTTTATTTGTGAGAGGTATTGACATGTTGAATGCACCGAGTTGTCTGTCTGTCTAGTCCCCAAGTCCAGAACATACTATGGGAGGCACACAGTACTACATAAAGCCATGACTACATGGAACTCTATTCCACATCAAGTAAGTGACGCAAGCAGTAAAATTAGATTTAAAAAACAGAAACATCTTATGGAACAGCAGGGATTGTGAATCAACAGAAACATTAGCACAGACACATGTATACACACACACACACACACACACACACATACAATAACATACACATGGATTTAGTAATGTAGATACTGTATGTGGTAGTGGTGGAGTAGGGACCTGAGGGCACACAGTGTGTTGTGAAATCTGTGAATGTATTTTAAATCTTCTTAGGGATAGGGTCCCGCTAGCGGGACACCAGCCAACAACATCCGATGAAATTGGAGGGCGCCCAAATCAAATAAATAAATAAATAAATACTCGTAATATTAAACATTCATAAACATACAAGTATCTTATATCATTTAAATGCTTATATTATTGTTAATCTTACTGCTTTGTCCAATTTACAATTGGCTTTACGGAGAAAGCATACCATGCGATTGTCTGAGGACGGTGCCCCACATCAACATATTGTTCAACCAGCACAGGCTTCATAAAATCACAAATAGTGATTAAATAAATCACTTACTTTTGAAGATCTTCCTCTGTTTGCAATCTCAAGGGTTCCAGCTACAACATGAATGGCTGTTTTGTTAGATAAAATCCTTCTTTAAATCCCAAAAAGTCAGTTTAGTTGGCACCATCGATTTCAGTAATCCACTCGTTCAACATGCAGACAAAGGAATCCAAAAAGCTATTGCTAAACTTCGTCCAAACAAGTCAAACAACGTTTCTATATAATCGTCAGGTACTCTAAAATGTAAATAAACTATAATATTTCATACGGAAAGTAGTATGTTCAATAGAAAAGCAAAATTAGTAAGAGCACGCCCTGTCCCGAAAGACTGATATTGTTTTGGTGCTCTCCTAACCAAAACTCCAAATTCTTGCTGGTTTTTCAAAAAACAGGCCTTAAACCTTAAATAAATACTGCTGACATCTAGAGGAATCCATAGGAATTGCAATCTGGGAAACAGAATTACATAGGAACAATAGGTTTCCATTATAATATATATTCTGGTTGGTTTTTATTCGGATGTTCGCCTGCCATATCAATTATGTTTTAATCTCAGAAATTATTTTAACAGTTTTAGAAACTTCAAAGTGTTTTCTATCCAATGCTACCAATTATATGCATATCCTGGCTTCTGGGCCTGAGTAACAGGCAGTTTACTTTGGTTTAGTTCAGGAAAGTAACTGACGAAAGCAGTAGAATTAGATTTAAAAAACAGATAAAAAAAACGACTTATGGAACAGCGGACACACCCACACACACACACACACGCACACGCACACGCACACACACACATATGTGGTAGTGGTGGAGTAGGGGCCTGAGGGCACACAGTGTGTGTTGTGAAATTTGTGAATGTATTAAAATGTTTTCAAATTGTATAAACTGCCTTAATTTTGCTGGACCCCAAGAAGAGTAGCTGCTGCTTTGGCAAACGTGGTTACCATGTTCTCAGAATATTCAATATTAATGTTCTAGACATGTTTCATTGGAACCAGTTGTCACGTTCCTGACCTATTTCTGTTAGTTTGTTATATGTGTTAGTTGGTCAGGACGTGAGGTTGGGTGGGCATTCTATGTTTTCTGTTTCTATGTTGGTTTATGGGTTGCCTGGTATGGCTCTTAATTAGAGGCAGGTGTTTGGCGTTCCTCTAATTAAGAGTCATATTTAGGTAGGTGTTTTCACAGTGTTCGTTGTGGGTGATTGTCTCCTGTGTTTGTGTATGTCGTTGCGCCACACGGGACTGTTTTCGGTTTGTTTGTTCATCGTTCATTTGTGTAGCCTATTTTCTCTATTCGTGCGTTCTTCATTGTTTTATGTAAGTTCGTCGTCTAGGTCTGTCTACACCGTTTATTTGTTTTGTAAGTGTATTAGTCGAGTTCGTGTTTTATTCTTTAATAAATCATGTCGACAAACTCAGCTGCATTTTGGTTCGATCCCTGCTCCTCCTCTTCTGATGAAGAGGAGGAGGAAAGCCGTTACACCAGTGGTGGAAAAAGTATCAAAGTATTTTATTTATTATAGTGCTTAAGGAGTAACGTTAAAACAGATTAATATGCCCCACCACCATGAGACAACTATACAGAAAAACCCAAAATAAGTAAATAAGTCAATCAAATTAATGATGAAATAATAGTCAGATTAACTAATGACTGACACAGACATTGTGGTGTAGCAGGAAGATCGAAATGCCGTAAACCAATTGTGAGTTTAAATCCCAGGTAAGAACATGTTGATAAATAATTACTGTATAAATGAACATGCACAATGTCATCATGTTTGTCAAAGTGTGTCAAATATGTACAGTGCCTTCGGAAAGTATTCAGACCTCTTGACTTTTTCCACATTTTGTTACGTGAAATGGATTAAATAAAAACCTTTCCTCAGCAATCTACACACAATACCCCATAAAGACAAAGTGAAAATAGTTTTTTAGAAGTGTTTGAAAATGTATTCAAAAAGTAAAACTGAAATACCTTATTTATAAGTATTCAGACCCTTTGCTATGAGACTCGAAATTGAGCTCAGGTGCACCCTGTTTCCATTGATCATCAGTGAGATGTTTCTACAACATGATTGGAGTCCACCTGTGGTAAATTCAATTGATTGGACATGATTTGGAAAGGCGCACACCTGTCTATAAGGTCCCACAGTTGACAGTGCATGTCAGAGCAAAAACCAAGCCATGAGGTCGAAGGAATTGTTCGTAGAGCTCCGAGACAGGATTGTGTCTGGGGAAGGGTACCAAAACATTTCTGCAGCATTTAAGGTCCCTAAGAACACAGTGGCCTCCATCATTCTTAAATGGAAAAAGTTTGGAACCACCAAGGCTCTTCCGAGAGCTTGCCACCCAGCCAAACTGAGCAATTGAGAGAAAAGGGCCTTGGTCAGGGAGGTGACCAAGAACTCGATGGTCACTCTGACAGAGCTTTAGAGTTCCTCTGTGGAGATGGGAGAAACTTCCAGAAGGACAACCATCTCTGCAGCACTCCACCAATCAGGCCTTTATGGTAGAGTGGCCAGATGGAAGCCACTCCTCAGTAAAAGGCACATGACAACCCACTTGGAGTTTGCCAAAAGGCACCTAAATACTCTCAGACCATGAGAAACAAGATTCTCTGTTCTGAGGAAACCAAGATTGAACTCTTTGGCCTGAATGCCAAGCGTCACGTCTGGAGGAAACCTGGCACCATCCCTACGGTAAAGCACGGTGGTGGCAGCATCATGCTATGGGAATGTTTTTCAGTGGCAGGCACTGGGAGACTAGTCAGGATCGAGGCAAAGATGAATGGAGCACAGATAGATCCTTGATGAAAACCTGCTCCAGAGTGCTCAGGGTCTCAGACTGGGGTAAAGGTTCACCTTCCAACAGCAAAACGCCCCCAAGCACACAGCCAAGACAATGCAGGAGTGGCTTTGGGACAAGTCTCTGAATGTCCTTGAGTGGCCTATCCAGAGCCCGGACTTGAACTTTGTCGAACACCTCTGGAGAGACCGGAAAATAGCTGTGCAATGATGCTCCCCATCCAACCTGACAGCACTTGAGAGGATCTGCAGAGAAGAATGTGAGAAACTCCCCAAATACAGGTGTGCTGAGCTTGTAGCGTCATACCCAAGAAGACTCGATGCTGTAATTGATGCCAACGGTGCTTCAACAAAGTACTGAGTAAAGAGTCTAAATACTAATGTAAATGTGATATTTCAGTTTTTTTATTTTAATACATTAGCAAAAATGTTTAAAAACCTGTTTTAGCTTTGTTATTATGGGGTATTGTGTGTAGATTGATGAGGTAAAAAAAATATTTAATACATTTTAGGACAAGGCTGTAATGTAACAAAATGTGGACAAAGTCAAGGGGTCTGAATACCTTCCGAAGGGACTGTATGTTGAAAAGCATTGTGTGTGTGTGGATGTCACTAACTTCTTTTTGTCTAAGTAGGAGCTAAATTTGGGTCAACACAACATCTTAACCTTGTGTAGTCTTAACATTCTGTATACTCCCCTTGTCCTAAGGGTAAAAAATTACCCACCTTCACTAAAACCCTAAAATAAAGCAGCTTAATTTAATTTTAAACCCCAAATCTATTTTGCATGAAGAAACAACCTGTCATTCATCACAAACTTTGTGAATATCTGGGTTTTCCCTCTTCACAATGCATGTGTAGCCTTAGAAATCAGCAAAAATGTGCAGAAAGTAGTTTTGAAAGCATTTTAATGAAGGGAAACAATAACAGTCTTGATTTTTTTTTTGCAAAGTAGTGATATATTCTTATATACTGTACAATGAGGAATTCAACTACAAAATACTAGTCTTCTCCCATTTTTTTAAACATTGCCCCCACCCACAAGGTGTATAAACAACATCAATTAACAAGATTGAAACAAAATAGATACAAAACAAAAACGTGGAGAACATAAATCAATCAACTCTAATTAGCACATGTTGGACAGTATGCAAGTGTGTGTGCATTGACTTTGCAGATGCATTTCTCACTTGTGAAGCACATAGTATTTGTTTTACAGTCCGTCTTTGGGGGGCAGAATTGGCATCTCCTCCTCTTACCTGCCCCAGCTTCAGCCTCAGGTGGATAAGGACAAGATTCAGCCCCCTGAACAGCTTTCACAAGCGCTGCAGAGGCTGCTGTGTGGGGGGGGGGGGGCTCCCTTCTTTGAATGTGTGGGGTTACAAGTGCCTTTCTCAGCTGCTCCAGGAACACCCTCCTCTTCTTCCGTTTATCAGCGATCCAGGTAGGGTTGATCTTGTTTCATATCATGAAGGCCTTGTGTGAGGACACACAAATGATGTTATGGAAGATGACCAGGGGCCAGCTGGCAGTCATCCTCCTGAGGTTGTAAGTTCCAATCACCTTGTCCAGGTTGTCCATGCCTTCTTTTTTTGTGGTTGTAGTCCACGGTGATGGCTGGCTTCATGTCCTCACGATCACTGTTCTCAGCCATTTTGTGCAGTGTGCTCAGGAGGACCACATTCTTGTTAATCTTGGGGAGGTAAGAAACTAGAGCGATGGTGGGGGTGAATGCAAACGTTGATGAGAAGGCCTCTCTCCCCCTTGTTGCGAGGAGTGCAGGGGGCAGCTCAGGCTTGTTCTTTCTAACTGTGCCAACCATGGTGATCTTCCTCTTCAGTAGCTGCTGGCTGAGTTCAATTAGTAGCACACAATCTCGATTTCTCATTGTGTGTCTGTGTGTGTCTTTGTGGTTTTTGTGGTGATTAAATTATTTTATAACTGCCGGGTGATAAATGACACTAAGACAATATTTGTACCATGGTGGAGTACAGCTTTCATTGAAATATGAGCAAAGGCGATGTTTCACTTTTGCTAATGTTGGGGTCACTCTTGGAAAAGTCATCAAATTCCAAGTTGAAAAAATATAATTTAGGTGGTTTTCTCTGCTGTTAAACATAGTGGAGGGATTTTTGACCCTTAAAGATAACACAAGGGTTAAGTTCAGGTAACACGTACCAATTGATTTTCAGGACAAACTCTTAAAATGAATGGTCAAGGAAAACAAAACCTTTTATGTAAAGTTATATCTTGAATCACTCAAAAAATCTATATGGGGAAAACACCAAATGGCTGGTGGAAATATAATTAGCTCATGTTTTTTCTTTTATACCACCCTTTTCTCTCCAATTTCCAACTGGCTCAGGAGAGGCAAAGGTGGAGTCATGGATCCTCTGAAAAATGACCCCCCCTAACCTTGCTCCTTAACACCCGCCAGCTTAACCCGGAAGCCAGCCGCACAAATGTGTCAGCGGAACACTGTTCAACCTACAGGCACCCGACACGCCACAAGGAGTCGCTAGAGCATGATGAGCCAAGTAAAGCCCCCCTGGCCAAACCCTCCCCTAACCCGGACGACGCTGGGCCAATTGTGCACCGTCCTATGGGACTCCCGGCACAGCCCGGGAATGAACCTGGGTCTGTAGTAACGCCTTTAGTGGTTTAAACCGCTGCGCCACTCGGGGGGGCCCATTATTTGTAATTCTAAGCAATAATGTTAAAAGAGTATATGAATATTTTTTCCTGAGAAAAATGATTTATTCTTTGGTTTCGGGAAGTGTGACCTGTCAGAGTCAATGAAACTCTCATGTTCTATGACTGAATGAAATGCCTTTGAATTTGGCTGAATTAAATTCTACTTCCTGTCACTCAAACTCAATTTGGCTAATTCAATTTGAATTTCAACTCATGAGTTGAATGGGAGACAATAAAAACAATCTGAATTGTGTAGAACCCTGGTCTGTGTATTTTTGGTGTGACATTGATGGAATATTCTTCAAACCTTTAGAAAACTGGACACATGAATTATTCTTGTAACGTTCACATGATAAGTGTGTAGAACATTAATATCTCATATCCGAGAACCATGTTCTGGGTAAGCTTTGTTTGACATTTAGGTAATATTCTCCTAACTCTAATGCCAAAACATGATAACCAGCGTCTCAGGAGGTTTTTGCTAATATACATAGAATGTTCCCATAATTAAAATTAAACTGGACCTTCAAACATCAGGGGAACATAACGGGTAACATTACATTAGTGGGCTATCAAACAATTCCTAGGGAATACTTCTCTTTCCAAGCTTCACGGCTTCAAAATTCCCATGTATCTTCAACCAGGGATTCTACCAGGGAGATGTGATGTCACTGCACCAGTGAGATGATCGCTGTCCATGCTCATGGGGTGCTGAACTTCGGTATTCCGATTCCGGAGCTGTCCACTTGAGTGGTGCTAAATCACGACTATTAGCTTTTTTGTTTTCTTTAGCATTAGAACTTTTACAGACACATTTTCAATGACACAGCGATTGAATACTATAGTATCTAACTGAGCTAAGGAAATCCATATGTGAGAGACAGGGATCAGTCAGGCCTGTATAGCATGCCAGTCTACTCTTTCACCACCAGGGGGCTCTGTGTGAGAGGTGACAGGGTGCATCTAAATTGGATGAAGTGGCTTCCTTCCCTCATTTGCGCTCTTTCTCCTCCGTACAAATAAGTCATTACATTGTATCACTTCTATTTTAGATGATGTGTCTTATTTGTTTATCTGTTATATTCTGCTAATCTGATCTTCTTTCAACTATCTTTAGATATGGACACTGTTCAAACTTTTCTGCCATCAAAATGTGCCAAAACTCGTTCACTGTGATGGCCAAGGAATATGAACACATTGTGAGGTTTGTGGAAATCAAGAGAAAGATGTACAGAACCGGTCCACTGGTCTTATACTTCTACATGGTGTTATCACTCTGTGATCAGAAGATGGCAGTAGGGCCCTTTATGAAAAGCTCATCTCCCTTCCTCCTCTGTCTCTCACACCTCTCTCACATATCTCATCTCAGTTGTGTGATTCCCTGGTTTCCAATCCATGATGTCATCTTTAATACCCAATTTTAAAAGTTGTAGCTCTCTCCATGATCAAGCTCTCTCTCTCTCTCTTTCCATCACTCTCTATCACTGTCCCATGTTGCATGTCCGTCCACCCAATGATTGGTGAGTCAGTCTCAGGAGGCACTCAGAGACACATGGAGATGGATGGACATCACTTTGTTCTGACAGCTCTCCAGAAGAGAAGGGAGAGGGGTTTGTAGAGCAGTGGAATCTTTAACAGAAAGCTCTGTACCTACACAAACATACTGCACACTAATACGGATTCATATTGGCCTACACAGATGCCCACAGATGCCCATAATGAGACTGTTGTATGACAGTTCAGAGGCATTGCTAAGTGTCCCCTTGTTTCCTGAATGTTCTTAAGTTCACAGTATCTTTGAGCCTAAATGGAGTCGTCATTTTTATGTTCGTATTGAAGTGATTTCTTAACCTCATCTTGGGGGAGAGGAAAATCAATGCTGTTTGTCATTGCATTCCGTTCTTGGCACAAACAGCACTGTGTTTGTAAATACGTAACTGTGTGTGTGTGTGTGTACACACTAAGCTTAGTATAAAGGGTAAAACACCACACCTTTACACTGAGCTAATCCCTCTTTCTCTCAATTCCTTTCTTTACTCTCCCTCCCTGTCTCTCCCCCTAATGGTACCATGTCCCAAGGTAGATGGCTAGATGTGATGCAATCACATCATGACTATGACCAGGTCACTATGGAAACGCCCACTCTGGGACAACAGAAGGCTTTCCATAGAGCAGCAGGGGCAGTGGACAGATCTGATCCACTATGTGTGGATGGGGAGATTCCCCACAGCTTTGTTACTTCCCCTGACTACGGATGTAGTGGAGGTGTGATTGTCCTCAAGGGCCAGTGGTTGAGTCTGTAACCCTATTTATTTTAATAAACCTACAGTGGGGAGAACAAGTATTTGATACACTGCCGATTTTGCAGGTTTTCCTACTTACAAAGCATGTAGAGGTCTGTAATTTTTATCATAGTAATTAATTAGCATTTTATTGCATGACATAAGTGTGCAATAATAGTGTTTAACATGATTTTTGAATGACTACCTCATCTCTGTACCCCACACATACAATTATCTCTAAGGTTCCTCAGTCGAGCAGTGAATTTCATACACAAATTCAACCACAAAGAAAAAGAAGGTTTTCCAATGCCTCACAAAGAAGGGCACCTATTGGTAGATAGGCCATTTATTTTATAAAAAAGCAGACATTGAATATCCTTTTCACATGGTGAAGTTATTAATGACACTTTAGATGGTGTATCAATACACTCAGTCACTACAAAGATACAGGCGTACTACCTAACTCAGTTGCCGGACAGGAAGGAACCCGCTCAGGGATTTCCCCATGAGGCAAATGGTGACTTTAAAACAGTTACAAAGTTTAATGCCTGGGAGAAAACTGAGGATGGATCAACAACATTGTAGTTACTCCACAATAATAACTTCATTGACAGAGTGAAAAGAAGGAAGTCTGTACCGAATAAAACTATTCCAAAACATGCATCCTGTTTGCAACAAGGCACTAAAGAAATAGTGCAAAAAATGTGGCAAAGCAATTCACTTTTTGTCCTGAATACAAAGTGCTGTGTTTGGGGCAAATCCAATACAACACATTACTGAGTACATCATGTTATGGGTATGCTTGTAATCATTAAGAACTGGGGAGTTTTTCAGGATAAAAAAAAAGAAATGTAATGGGGCTAAGCACAGGCAAAATCCTAGAGGACAACCTGGTTGGGTCTGCCTTCCACCAGTCACTGGGAAATGTATTCACCTTTCAGCAGGACAATAGCCTAAAACACAATAACAAATCTACACTGGAGTTGCTTACCAAGAAGACAGTGAATGTTCCTGAGTGGCCAAATTACAGTCTTGACTTCAAGCTACTTGAAAATCAATTGCAAGACATGAAAATGGTTGAGTAGCAATGATCAAGAACCAATTTTAAAGAGTTTTAAGAATTTTTAAAATAATAATAGACAAATGTTGCACAATCCAGGTGCGGAAAGCTCTTAGAGACTCACAGCTGTAATATTACTGCCAAAGGTGCTTCTGCAAAGTATTGACCCATGTTTTCACTTTGTCATTATGGGGTATTGTGTGTAGATGGGTGAGGGAAAAGATCTATTGAATACATTTTGAATTCAGGCTATAACACAACAAGATGTGGAATAAGTCAAGGGGTATGAATGCTTTCTGAAGGCACTGTATGTACAGTGAGTATCAGTACCAGATCAATGTGCAGGGGTACAAGGTATTTGAGGTAGATATGTACATAAAGGCAGGTTAAAATGACGAGACATCAGAATAATACGAGTAAAATAAAGAACATATGATGAGTACAAAAGTGTGTGCATGTGTGTGTGCGTGTGTGTGTGTGTTCTTGTGTCGTGTCACATGTTTCATAAACAACAGTGAAATGCTTACTTACGGGCTCTTCCCAAAAATGCAGAGAAAGAAATAGAAACAAAATGTTTTGGACATTCTCCTGACACCTCCTGGTATATAGGTCCTGGATGGCAGGGAGCTCTGCCCCAGTGATGTACTGGGCCGTACTCACTACCATCTGTAGTGCCTGGCAGTTAGTTGCTGTACCAAATGGTGATGCAGCCAGTCAAGATTCTCTCAATGGTGTAGCTGTAATACCTTTCAAGGATCTGAGGGCCCATTCCATTTCTTTTTAGCCTCCTGAGTGGATAGAGGTGCTGTCGTGTGTGTGGACCATGTTAATTCCTTGGTGATGTGGACAACAAAGGAGCTTTAAGCTCTTGACCCGCTCCTCTACAGCCCTATCATTGTGGATGGGGGTGTGCTCATCCCTCCATTTCCTATAGTCCACGATCCGCTCCTTTATCTTGCTGACATTGAGGGAGAGGTTGTCGTCCTGTCCTGGATAGTCATTTAGGCAGGTTACCTTGGCGTTATTGGGAAAGGGAACAGTGGTGGTCTGCTGTTTAAAGGTCTAGTGTACTGCCCATCGGTTACAGAGAGCGAGGTCACAATAAAGCCCGGGGGGTGTGTTATATGACTAATATGCCACTGCTAAGGGCTGGTCTATGCACGACGCAATGCGGAGTGCCTGGATACAGCCCTGGTTACCAATATAATTAGAGCAGTTACGGTCTGATATACCACGGCTGTCAGTGAATCATCATTCGAACCATCCAGTCTGTAATTACATTTTAGTCATTTAGCAGATGCTCTTATACAGAGCAACTTACAGGAGCAATTAGGGTTAAGTGCCTTGCTCAAGGGCACATCAACATATGTTTCCCCTAGTTGGCTCGGGGATTCAACCCACATTTCCCTGTGTAGGGTGCCAGGCAAGGCACGCCTGTTATTTGTTGAGAGAATGCCAAGAGTGTGCAAAGTTGTCACCAAGCCAAAGGGTGGCTACTTTGAAGAATCTCTAATATAAAATATATTTTGATATGTTTAACACTTTTTTGGTTGCTACATGATGCCATATGTGTTATTTCATAATTGTGATGTCTTCACTATTATTCTACAATGTGCTGTACTCATCAAATAACGCAAAATGCAATATCTATAGCAATTACACCCACATAAGCAAGCAATGCCATCAAGATTCACAGATAAATCTAAATTATGTATTTAAATTAAAAGCAAAAGCCTAAACTAAAGTAAGCCTAGCCTACATAAAAAAATATGCCAAACAAGCAGTAGGCCTACATGAGGCAAAACGAACAAATTAATAATTCTGGCATTGCAGCAAGTGCCATAAAGGTTGTAAACTGGTGCTTACCGGGATTAAAGAGGATGAGGGTGAAGATGCAGAGAGCGTGGTGAAGAATTCATGGTTAAAGTGCTGCAGATCCCAGGTGATACTGTCGACTAAATTAAACTTGAACGTGTACATCGTTTTGGACAGAGAGGCCAGCGATAGGAGTGCCCAATCGTTGCCAGATGTGCATCCTTTAAAGATAAAATAATGGTTGAAAGCCTGGGCAAAAGACTCGCCAGCATTAAAATAGGCATGAACGATCAGTTCAAAAAGGAAATAGCAGAATGGTGCAAAGTACTGTACCCACTTTTCAAAGAGAATAGACTTAAAGGGAGACGTAGCTCTCGTAGTCGTCAAGTTATACATAAACACATATACACACCTAGCTATTCTAAATAAAATAGGATGTCCTCCGGAAGTTGTCATAATTACTGTGTAAGTCTATTGAAGCGGGTGAGAACCATGAGCCTCCTAGGTTTTGTCAATGGAGGACGGAAACTAGCTGTCCTCCGGCTACACCATGGTGCTACCCCAGAGTGTACTGTTGAGGCTACTGTAGACCTTCATTTCAAAACAGTGTGTTTTAATCAATTATTTGGTGACGTGAATATATATAGTTTAGTTTTATCTAAAAAGGATAACTTTAAAGTTTCACTATTTAAAAAAAATAATGAAATTCGTTGAGGAGGATCATCATCCCCTTCCTCCTATGAGGAGCATTCCACTGCAATGATCAAACAATGCTCAAAGTTGCGTAGATCACTCGTTTTGCACATTCTAATGTTTAATCAAACACTAACTGAATGCCTTGATGCATGTCTGCCTGCGTTATATAGCAAGTCACGGCCAAGTGAGTCACTGTCTGTAGGAGCGATCCATTTTCGTGAATGGGGTGGTGTACCTAATAAACTGTACATATGAAGTGGGTAAAACAGTATGGAAACATTATTAAAATGAGCAGTGTTAAATGACTATGTACATAGAGCAGCTGTCTCTAAGTACAGGGTGTTAGCCTGCTAGTAACTGAATAAGTTCAGGGCAGGGTATTGGGTGGAGGCTGGCTAGTGGTGACTATTTACAGTTTTTAACGATTGCTTACACACAAAAATTTAACTTTTCCCAAAATTAGCAAAACCTTACACTCAAGGAGCAAAACACAAGGCTAGATTTGCACAACTGTAAGCACATTGTCACCTTCACACTATTTGCAAAACATTACACACAGTGATTTGCAAAACACTAAACACACTTGTATACATCAGACACAGAAGTATATCATGATGTCACTTCCTTGCAATTCCAAAGCACTGACTGTCAAATTACCACACCTATGAGCCAATCTGTTAAACACAGCCATCAGGTGCACAAACACATGATTGCTAAATTGTAGACACACTAATCAGGTTTAAGCACTATAAAAATGCAGCAGGTAGGTTCACCTGCCTTCAACCAAAATGGAAGGAGTCAGAAGAAGAGTGAGGGTGAGAGGAGGAGTACACAGAGGAGGAGGAGGAGAAGGAGGTAGAGGAAGAGGGAGAGGCCGAGCCAGAGGTCGAGGAAGACCTGAAGCAGGAGGAGAAAGTGCACAAAGAAGAAGAGGACCAAACTTATCAAATGACATTCGTGCAACACTAGTGAACCATGTTGTGAACCACGGATTGACACTGAGGGAGGCTGGACTGAGAGTTCAACCCCTGTATATACAGTGGCATCTGTCATAAGGACTTTTCGACAGGAAAACAGGTAAAAGAAGATCTGTCTACAGTTACAGTAATCAGCCGCTTATTGTATGCACCATATCAGCACTTGTGATACCCCTTCCTGTGACATTGTACAGTAAGTTACATGTATTATTCTCTACATAGGATTGAGGGTCGGGAACGACAAGGAGGAAGGGGGCCCATATTCACGCAAGAACAAGAGAGAGAGTTAATAAACAGCATTATTGGCCAAAACCATATCAGGCTCAGTCAGAGAACTACAAGCCAACATTATCGGTGACCATGCCATTTTCAATAATGTCCATCATGTCTCTCAGTCAACACTGGCACGCATCCTGAAAAGACATCAGGTTCAAATGACACAACTTTACCGAGTGCCTTTTGAGCGGAATTCAGAGAGGGTCAAACGGCTGCGGCATGAGTATGTGGAGGTTTGTATTGTTCACTTTAGCACTGTGATGTTGCATACTGCACACATGACTTTTTTACATTGACTGTATACTAGACCTATCCTGAACTACACAATCTTGTCTTTCACTGTATTTCAGGGAGTTTTGCAGATGGATGCTGAGGAAATCCTGCATGAATTCATATATATTGATGAGGCAGGGTTCAACCTCACAAAAGCAAGAAGGAGAGGCAGAAATATCATTGGCCACAGGGCTATAATCAATGTCACTGTCACGATCGTCTTTAGGAGAGAATGAGGACCAAGTCGCAGCGCGTGGAAAGTACATCCTCTTTATTTGAGAAAGACGAAAACGAAACAAACACTATACAAACTACAAAAACAACAAAACAGACGACCGTGAAGCTATACAAACATAAGTGCTGCCACTAAACACTCTGACATAGACAATTCCCCACAAACAGCTAAAGCCTATGGTTGCCTTAAATATGGCTCCCAATCAGAGACAACAATAACCAGCTGTCTCTAATTGAGACCCAATTCAGACAACCATAGACTTTCCTAGAACCTACACTCAACCATAGACACAGCTAGACACATTCACTCAACACAAACCCATACACTACACCCAACACCCCCTATACCATATAACCACCCAAAACCGACAAAACACAAACATTCCCCATGTCACACCCTGACCTAACTAAAATAATAAAGAAAACAAAGAATACTAAGGCCAGGGCGTGACAGTCACAGGGCAACGTGGGGATAACATCACCCTTTGCGCTGCCATTTCACAGCATGGGGTTGTCCTCCGTCATGCCAAAATGGGCCTTTACAACACACCTCACATTCTCGCATTTTTGGACCGATTGCACCACATCGTCACAGTAGGTAATGAAATGCACCAGATGCAATACACGGTCATCTGTGACATTCCACCGCTCTGCTTTGGTCCAGAACTGGTTTCAACACCATCCACAGTTGACAGTACTATACCTTCCACCATACTCTCTAAACCCTATCGAAGAGTTTTTCTCTGCATGGCGGTGGAAGGTTTACGATCTCCAGCCCCAGGCTCAGGTACCCCTCATTCAGGCCATGGAGGACGCCTGTGACCAAGTCGACGCCGCAGCTGTGCAAGGATGGATTCGACATTCAAGACGGTTCTTCCAGCATTGTCTTGCTAATGACGATATTGCTTGTGATGTTGATGAAATTCTCTGGCCAGATCCAGCTAGGCGAAGAGATAATGTATAGTATGTTTACTGTAGTATTTTCTGTACAATATTGTCCGTTTTTTTCAGATAATATTTTATGTTTGTTGTTATTTACTGTAATTGTAACCTGTACTGGATACAGTATTTACGTTTGTCTGTTTGCTGAGCTAACAGTGTTATGCACACTACTGTAGTAGCATGAAAACTGGGACATGTTTTGTTGTGATTCTCCATGTTGACATGTTGACTGATTTGGGTATATGGAGAGAAATAAATGATATTTTCCTCAGTCTGCAGCATTGGTCTTGTGTAGTGTTTGTATAGTTGCACTTTCTCTGTGTACTTCATTTACACTCCTCTAATCACTGACAATTAGACTTGCTAAAAGTGTTTTAGGTTAGCAACAGCAGTGTGTAACTGGTTCAAAAAGATTGAAGTCATATGAAATGTGTGTGTTTCGTATGGTAACAAAATATTCCTTTTATGAAGTCGTGTGTAGTTTTGACAAGTGTTCCATTTTGCAAATGATCTGAAGTGTTGTGCTACTTTGGTGTAGGGTTGTGCTAATTGTGTGTAGTGTTTTGACAAACCGGGCCCTGTTTTCAAAATTGTGCTTAAACAATTGAAAAAAAAACTGTAACAGTCTAATGGCCTGGAGATAGAAGCAGTTTTTCAGTCTCTCTGTCCCAGCTTTGATGCACCTGTACTGTCTCTGCCTTCTAGATGGTAACGGGGTAAACAGGCCGTGGCTTGGGTGGCTAAAGGACCTTGATGATTTTCTTGGCCTTCCTGTGACACCGGGTGCTGTAGATGCACCCGGTAATGCATTGATGAGCCCTGTGCTTGCGGATGGTGCAATTGCTTACCAGGCGGTGATACAGCTCAACAGGATGCTCTCAATGGTGTGTGTGTGTGTGTGTGTGGTGTGTGTGAATGAGTGCATGAGAGTGCTTGTGTGCTAATGTGCGGAGAGTCAGTGCAGGTGGTAAGTCCAGTTCAAGTGTAAGGTGGTTGGGTAGAGAATAACATTTGGGAGAGTTAACAATGTGCTCGCACCTGGAAATAAGCTCATGAAATCCTGGCATTTACATTTAAACTTTGTCTTAAAAAATTCTACAGGTCAACACTATTTTGTCCACCAAATATGCTATATCAAAATAATATACAATTTCTCAGAATACATCAGAAAGGCACATTTATTCTGCAAGACGGTGTGTTTAGCATCAATTAAAAGAACATTCCTAATGGCACACTCAGTACCACAACCAGTGTGCCGTTCCACTAATTAATCAGTACTGTTGAATCAAATAGAAATCAGACATTCCCTTTGAAAGCAAGTTATTCTTTATTCAAGAGGTCTCTTTACATTAGATGTGAAGGCAAAATGTAGATTTCCACCTAAATAGACATACCCAAAAGTAACTGCTATTCATGTGTAATTACAGGATTCTGACATACAAAAACTTGGTATATTTGGAAAGAAGACATCTGGGATATTATGAGGAAATTATCAGAAGATAGAAGATAATCTTTCATTGACAAGCTATAAGTGAATTATTGATGCCCAGAGCTGGAAACACATCAGATTGCTTCCACAACATGTGAACAATATCAGAAAAACGAATGGTATTGATAGATCTAACAACTAGAAATGGGCAGATGTTTTAGTAAGTGGTGCCAGGTGTGGCCAAGGGATGTTTCCGAGTGTCCCTAAACCTCTCCAAAGAGGCGTATGTCTGTGGATTAGATCATTCCAGTGCTATTACATATTTGCAATCCCTAAATGCTATTTGTTCAGTATAAAAACACAATTTCTACCATATCAACCTCACTCAAACATTGTGGAAGTGTTATGGGGTATCCAGGGTACATTCAAGCGTCCTTTCAACCTCTCCAAAGTGTCAGAATGTGGTAATTGCACTGTGTTTGCACACTGGATGTGTCACGTCCTGACCATAGTTGTTATGTGTTTTTCTTGTTTAGTGTTGGTCAGGACGTGAGCTGGGTGGGAATTCTATGTTGTGTGTCTAGTTTGTCTGTTTCTGTGTTCAGCCTAATATGGTTCTCAATCAGAGGCAGCTGTCAATCGTTGTCCCTGATTGAGAATCATATAGGTGGCTTGTTTTGTGTTGGGGATTGTGGGTGGTTGTCTTCTGTCTTTGTGTTCTGCACCAGATAGGACTGTTTTTGGTTTTCACATTTATTGTTTTGTTGTTTGTAGTGTTCTCACATTCTTTATTAAATTATGTTTAACACTAGCAGCGCTGCATTTTGGTCCTCTCCTTCATCCCAGGAAGAAAACCGTTACAGAAGCACCCACCAAACTCGGACCAAGCAGCGTGGCTACGGGAAGCAGCGGCAGCAGCAGCAGGACCTAGCAAGACAGAGTAGCTGGAAGCCCGAGAGGCCCCCCCAAAAAATGTCTTGGGGGGTGGCACACGGGGAGTGTGGCTGGGTCAAGTGGGAGACTTGAGCCAGTTCCCCGTGCTTACCATAAGGAGCAGTTGGCTAAATTGAGGTACGAGTCGGAGAATGTGGAGGAGTTATTGGACAGATTGGAGGAAAGTGAAAGGATGGGAGATTATGAGACATTTGATGAGTTGTTGGTGATATTGGAGGAGAGCGAAGAGAGAGAGATGTTGGTTTGGCGTAGTATACACGGTACTCGCCCTGAGGTGTGTGATTACCGTGGAGAGCGGGAGTACGGGCAGACACCGCGTTATGCGGAAGAGCGCACAGTGTCTCGTGTACGTGTGCTTAGCCCGGTGCTGGTTATTCCACCTCCCCGCACTGGTAGGGCTAGATTGGGCATTGAGCCAGGTGCCATGAAGCCGGCTCAACGCGTCTGGTCTCCAGTGCGTCTCCTCGGGCCGGCATACATGGCACCAGCTTTACGCATGGTGTCCCTGGTTCGCCAACACAGCCCAGTACGGGTTTTTCCACCTCCCCGCACTGGTCGGGCTACGGGAAGCATACAACCAGGTAAGGTTGGACAGGCTCGGTGCTCAAGGGAGCCAGTACACCTGCACGGTCCGGTATATCCGGCGCCACCTTCCCGCCCCAGCCAGGTACCTCCAGTTCCCGCACCACGCACCAAGCCTCCAGTGCGTCTCCAGAGTCCTGTTCCTCCTCCACGCACTCTCCCTGTGGTGCGTGTCTCCAGCCCAGTACCTCCAGTTCCGGCACCACGCACCAAGCCTCCTGTGCGTCTCCAGAGCCCTGTACGCACTGTTCCTTCTCCCCGCTCTCGCCCTGAGGTGCGTGCCCTCAGCCTGGTACCACCAGTGCCGGTACCACGCACCAGGCCTATAGTGCGCATCGAGAGTCCAGTGTGCCCTGTTCCTGCTCCCCGTACTAGCCTTGAGGTGCGTGTCTCCAGTCCGGTACCACCATTTCCGGCACCACGCACCAGGCCTACTGTGCGCCTCAGCAGGTCAGAGTCGGCCGTCTGCCCAACGCCGCCTGCACTGCTCGTCTGCCCAGCGCCGTCTGAGCTGCCTGCCTGCCCAGCGCCATCTGAGCCATCCGTCTGCCCAGCGCCATCTGAGCCATCCGTCTGCCCAGCGCCATCTGAGCCATCCGTCTGCCCAGCGTCCTCTGAGCCGCCCGTCTGTCCTGAGCCGTCAGAGCCGCCCGTCTGTCCCGAGCCATTAGAGCCACCCGTCTGTACCGAGCCCTCAGAGCCGTTCGTCAGTCAGGAGCCGCTAGAGCCGTCCGTCAGTCAGGAGCCGCTAGTGCCGTCCATCAGTCAGGAGCCGCTAGAGCCGTCCGTCAGTCAGGAGCCGCTAGAGCCGCCAGCCAGTCAGGAGCCGCCAGAGCCGCCAGCCAGTCAGGAGCCGCCAGAGCCGCCAGCCAGTCAGGAGCCTCCAGAGCCGCCAGCCAGTCAGGAGCCGCCAGAGCCGCCAGCCAGTCAGGAGCCGCCAGAGCCGCCAGCCAGTCATGAGCTGCCCTCCAGTCATGAGCTGCCTTCCAGTCATGAGCTGCCTTCCAGTCATGAGCTGCCTTCGAGTCATGAGCTGCCCGCCAGTCATGAGCTGCCCACCAGTCATGAGCTGCCTTCCAGTCATGAGCTACCTTCCAGTCATGAGCTGCCCTCCAGTCCAGAGCTGCCCTTCAGTCATGAGCTGCCCTCCAGTCATGAGCTGCCATTAGTCCGGAGCTGCCCTTCAGTCCAGAGCTGCACCTCTGTCCTGAGCTACCTCTCTGTCCAGAGCTGTCTCCTCAATCTAGGGGGGGCCTTTGTGAAGGTTCCTAGGCCTAGGTCGGGGGCGAGGGTCGCCACTCAAAGGACGCTAAGGAGGGGGACAAAGACAATGGTGGAGTGGTGGCCTCGTCCTGCGCCGGAGCCGCCACCGCGGACAGATGCCCACCCAGACCCTCCCCTTGAGTTTTAGGGGGTGCGTTCGGAATCCGCACCTCAGGAGGGGGGTACTATCACGTTCTGACCATAGTTCTTGTGTGTTTTGCTTGTTTTAGTGTTGGTCAGGACGTGAGCTGGGTGGGCATTCTATGTTGTGTGTCTAGTTTGTCCGTTTCTATGTTTGGCCTAATATGGTTCTCAATCAGAGGCAGATGTTTTGTGTTGTCTCTGATTGGGAATCATATATAGGTGGCTTGTTTTGTGTTGGGATTTTGTGGGTGGTTGTTTCCTGTCTCTGTGTTTTCTCTGCACCAGAAAGGGCTGTTTCGGTTTGCCACGTTTGTTATTTTGTAGTATTTGTAAGTGTTCACAGTATTCGTCTTGTTAATTAAACATGTTGAACACGAGCTACGCTGCGTCTTGGTCCGATCCCTGTTACACTCTCTCTTCTCGTGAAGAGAGGGAAGGCTGCCGTTACACTGGACTCCATTCAGTGTGGTTAACAGAGGGAAAAAACATAATGACAATGAATGAGCTGATCTCCTGAAGGAGGTAGTGCTTCAACCATGTGAGTCGAGATGTAGCTGAAGGTCGAAATTCAGTTGATATAGTCAACAATGATCGGACAGAAAAAAATAAAGCACACAGCTAAAATGTGAAGCACTGAGCGAGAATACTCAAACACTGCCTTTCAGTAATGCTATAAACACAGTCTCTCATTTTGCGTTTAGAGAGGGGTACATTCTACTCTAAGTACTGACAACAAGGTCCCCCTCTTCTCCAGAGGCATCCAGGGCTCTCGCCACATCATCTTCCCCAGCACGTCTCACCAGTCTGGGCCATCCACTGGGGGAGAGGGGTGCGGGGGTTGGATAAAGAGATGTGACATTTGCCAGGCTGTGTTCTCCCAGAACAGGTCAGGAAGTCTGAGAGGAGAGGAGACAGGTGCTGTCATGTTCTCCCCCTCTGGCTGTAGCTAGTGGAAATAGACTTTCACCTCTCCTCTTCTCAGGGCTACACTGTCTTGTCTGAGCATGACTCTAAAGGACATATGTTATATTTCTCCTTCATTCTATTTTTCTACATTTAAATTGGCTGATGAGCTCCTCAAAGCCCAATCAAAGTGACAAGAACGACCTTATAGGATATAATGCACAAGGAACAAAAATATAAACGCAAATGTAAAGTTTTGGTCCAATGTTTCATTAGCAAAAACAAATCCCAGAAATTATCCATAGGCACAAAAAGCTTATATCTTTCAAATGTTGTGCTCACAGTTTATATCCCTGTTAGTGAGCATTTCTGCTTTCCCAAATAATCCATCCACCTGATAGGTGTGGCATATCAAGAAGCTGATTAATGAGCATAATCATTACACAGGTACACCTTGTGCTGGGGACAATAAAAGGCAACTTTAAAATGTACCATTTTGTCACACAATACAATGTCAAAGATGTCTTAAGTATTTAGTAAGTATTTAGGGAGTGTACAATTGGCATGCTGACTACAGGAATGTCCACCCGGGTTGAGGAGCATTTTTGTCTCTAATAAATCCCTTTTGTGGGGAAAACTCATTCTAATTGGCTGGACTGGCTCCCCAGTGGGTGGGCCTATGGCCTCCCAGGCCCACACATGGCTGCACCACTGCCCAGTCATGTGAAATCCATAGAGTAGAGCCTAATTCATTTCTTTCAATTGACTTATTTCCTAATATGGACTGTAACCATGCGAAAGCTTTGCAATTGTTGCATGTTGCGTTTCTATTTTTGTTCAGTATAGTTTACGAAAGTTCAATCAGTACGGCTGGTCTGAATGGATCTTTACTTTCCATGCATCTAGTAAAGTCATATAATACACATCGTTTCCCATCTCACTAATACGCATAGCAGGTATTTATATATATATATTTTACTTTTATTAAACTTTTATTTTAACAGGGAAAACATTTTGAGACATAGGTCTCGTTTTCAAATGCGTCCTGTAATATAACTTAAATATACACATTATACACTATATATGCAGTTGAAGTCGGAAGTGTACATACGCCTTAGCCAAATACATCTGAACTCAGTTTTTCACAATTCCTGACATTTAATGCTAGTAAAAATTCCATGTCTTCGGTCAGTTATAGGATCACCATTTTCTTTTAAGAATGTGAAATGTCAGAATCATAGCAGAGAGAATGATTTATTTCAGCTTTTATTTCTTTCATCACATTCCCAGTGGGTCAGAAGTTTACATACACACAATTAGTATTGGGTAGCATTGCCTTTAAATTGTTTAACTTGGGTCAAACATTTCGGGTAGCCTTCCATAAGCTGCCCACAATAAGTTGGTTGAATTTTGGCCCATTCCTCCTGACAGAGCTGGTGTAACTGAGTCAGGTTTGTCAGCCTCCTTGCTCGCACATGCTTTTTCAGTTCTGCCCACAAATGTTCTACAGGATTGAGGTCAGGGCTTTGTGATGGCCACTCCAATACCTTGACTTTGTTGTCCTTAAGCCATTTTGACACAACTTTGTAAGTATGCTTGGGGTTATTGTCCATTTGGAAGACCCATTTGCGACCAAGCTTTAACCTGTCTAGGATCAGCGTGGCGCTAGCGGCACACCCCCCCCCCCCCCACTGAAAAACCAGTGCCGCGAAATTAAAAAAAAATATTTTTTTTAAATATTTAACTTTCACACATTAAAGTCCAATACAGCTAATGAAAGACACAGATCTTATGAATCCAGTCAACATTTCCGATTTTTAAAATGTTTTACAGGGAAGACACAATATGTAAAGATGTACATCTATTACCTAAAAACACATTAGCATAATCCACCATCTTTTATTTGTCCACCAACACCAGTAGCCATCACCAATTCGGCTAAACTAAGATATTTATAGCCCCTAACCAACAAAAAAACTCATTAGATGACAGTCTGATAACATATTTATGGTATGGGATAGGTTTTGTTAGAAAAAAGTGCATATTTCAGGTATATGGCATAGTTTACAATTGCACCCACCATCACAAATGGACTAGAATAATTACAATGAGCAACGTGTTTACCTAACTACTAATCATCAAACATTTCGTAAAAATACACAGCATACACGAATCGAAAGACACAGATCCTGTGAATACAGACAATATTTCAGATTTTCTAAGTGTCTTACAGCGAAAACACAATAAATCGTTATATTAGCTTAGCACATAGCAATTAGCAGCCCAGCATTGATTCTAGCCAAAGTGAGCGATAAAAGTCAACATCGCCAAAAGATATTAATTTTTTCACTAACCTTCTCAGAATTCTTCCGATGACACTCCTGTAACATCACATTACAACATGCATATACAGTTTGATCGAAAATGTTTATATTTAGCCACCAAAATCATGGTTAGACAATGTGAAATGTAGCTCAGCTGGTCAGAAAATGTCCTTGCGCCACTTAGACAGTGATCTACTCTTATACATAAATACTCATAAACGTGACTAAAAAATATAGGGTGGACAGGGATTGATAGACAATTTAATTCTTAATACAATTGCGTTATTACATTTTTTAATTTATCCTTACTTTTCAATACAGTTTGCGCCAAGCGAAGCTACGTCAAAAAACATGGCGTCCTAAGCCACTAAAATGTTTCGACAGAAACACGATTTATCATAATAAAAATGTCCTACCTTGAGCTGTTCTTCCATCAGTATCTTGGGCAAAGGATCCTTTCTTGGGAGAAATCGTCTTTTGGTGGAAAGCTGTCCTCTTGCCATGTGGAAATGTCAACTGCGTTCGGGATGAACTGAAAAGCGTGCCCAACTTTTCACATCGTTGCAAAAATAAATGTCCCAAAATCGCACTAAACGGATATAAATTGCTATAAAACGCTTTAAATTAACTACTTTATGATGTTTGTAACTCCTATAACGAGTGAAAAGATGACCGGAGAAATATAACAGGCTAAACTAACGCTTGGAACAGGAGAGGGTCGGTGTCTTCCACGCGCGTTACGCAGCTCCCAAAGAATGACTAGCTTCAGAGTTTTTTCATTTGTAGGGCCTGTGAACGCGCAATCGAGCCCGTTGGAATCGTCATCACGTAAAGGCATCCAGGGGAAGACGTAAGAAGTGTCCGTATAGTCATAGCAACGACAGTGCCCTTTTAACTGACTTCAGAAAAGTGGCCAACATTTCTCAAATCTGACTCCATGTCAGGGAAATTGCTGTAGAATGGGCTCTGTTCCACTTAGAGACAAAATTTCAACTCCTATAGAAACTATAGACTGTTTTCTATCCAATAATAATAATAATATGCATATTGTACGATCAAGGATTTTGTGGGAAGCCGTTTAAAAAATTAGCCACATTAGCATAAATAGTCTAAACAGCGCCCCCATCCCCAACAGGTTAACTTCCTGACTGATGTCTTGAGATGTTGCTTCAATATATCCACATAATTGTCCTACATTATGATGCCATCTATTTTGTGAAATGCACCAGTCCCTCCCGCAGCAAAGCACCTCCACGACATGATTCTGCCACCCCCGTGCCTCATGGTTAGGATGGTGTTCTTGCAAGCCTCCCCCTTTTTCCTCCAAACATAACGATGGTCATTATGGCCATACAGTTCTATTTTTGTTTGATCAGACCAGAGGACATTTCTGCAAAAAGTACGATCTTTGTAACGGTTGTTCGTCCGAAGAGGAGGAGTAGGGATTGGACCAAAGCGCAGCATGAAATTTTGACATAACGAATTTATTAAAGAAAAGACGAAACACGATAAACACTTGAAAGGATTATCAAAATAACAAAACGACGTAGACAGACCTGAACATGGAACTTACATAAATACACGAAGAACTCACGAACAGGAACAGACTACATACACGAACGACAAAACGAAACAGTCCCATGTGGTGCACATACACAGACACAGGAGACAACCACCCACAAACAAAGAGTGTGAACAGCCTACCTATATATGATTCTCAATCAGAGGAAACGTCAAACACCTGTCTCTATAAGGCTAATTTACAATGATCTAAACATAGAAACACAAAACATAGAATGCCCATCCCAACTCACGCCCTGACCAACTAAACACATACAAAAATAACAGAAAACAGGTCAGGAACGTGACAATCTTTGTCCCCATGTGCAGCTGCAAACCGTAGTCTGGCTTTTTATGGCGGTTTAGAAGCAGTGGCTTCTTCCTTGCTGAGCGACCTTTCAGGTTATGTTGATATAGGACTCGTTTAATGAAGATATAGATACTTTTGTACCTGTTTCCTCCAGCATCTTCACAAGGTCCTTTGCTGTTGTTCTGGGATTGATTTGCACTTTTCGCACCAAAGTACGTTCATCTCTAGGAGACAGAATGCGTCTCCATCCTGAGCGATATGACAGCTGCGTGGTCCCATGGTGTTTATACTTGCGTACTATTGTTTGTACAGATGAACATGGTACCTTCAGGCGTTTGGAAATTGCTCCCAAGGATGAACCAGACTTGTGGAGGTCTACAATTATTTTTCTTAGGTCTTGTCTAATTTCTTTTGATTTTCCCATGATGTCAAGCAAAGAGGCACTGAGTTTGAAGGTAGGCCTTGAAATACTTTCTTCGTAGCTGTATATTTACCACAACAAACCGATGCTGGCGCTAAGACCCCACTCAATGAGCTGTATAAAGCCATAAGCAAACAAGAAAATGCTCATCCAGAGTGGTGCTCCTAGTGGCTGGGGATTTTAATGCACGGAGGCTTAAAACTTCTTGCGACTATAGGGGGTGCTGTTTCGCATTAGCATAATTTGCTCTACAGATTAAACTGCCTAGTACTCAATTCTTGCTCGTACAATATGCATATTATTATTATTATTGGATAGAAAACACTCTCTAGTTTCTATAGCCATTTGAATTATGTCTCTGAGTGGAACAGAACTCCTTCTACAGCACTTTTCATGACAGGGAGTCAGATTTCAGACATCTTGGCCCCTGATCTGGAGTCAGTTTAAAGGTCCGTGTAAATGCTATGGAGAAACAGACACTTCTTACGTCTTCCCCTGGATGTCAGTACGTGATGACGCTTTGAATGGAGTCGATTGCGCAATCATGGCCTCTATAAATCACCAAATACCGGAAGTAACTTCCTTTGGCTGCCTGCGCCTGACGCACGAAGGATGTCGGACTCGCCTCCTTCCAACCTGTTGTTTAGCCAGTAATATTTCTCCGGTCATGTTTTTACTCGTTATAGGTGTTAACAACATCATAAGGTAGTTAATTTGAACCGTTTTATAGCAATTTATATCCGTTTAGTGCGATTTTGAGGCATTGCGTTGTTGTGCACTTTGAAGCGCCGGGCACGTTTCGGGGTCCCGGTCAAACGTTAGTGGGCATTTCGACAGACAAGAGGACATCTTTCGACCAAAAGAAGATTAGACCCAAGAAAGGATACATTGCCCAAGATTCTGATGGAAGATCACCTCATAGTAAGAAACATTTAAGATGATAAATCGTGTTTCTGTCGAAAAATGTGAAACGCTTATGCCGCCATTTTGCTAGGTGTAGCTTCGCTTGGCGCAACCTGTATTGAAAAGTAAGGATAATTTAAAAAATGTAATTCAGCGATTGTATTAAGAATTAAATTGTCTATCAATCGCTGTCCACCCTGTATTTTTTAGTCAAGTTTATATGAGTATTTATGTATAAGACTAGATCACTGTCTAATATGGCGCACGACATTTTCTGACCAGCTGGGCAACTTTTCTCATTGTTTAACCATGATTTTGGTGGCTAAATATGCACATTTTCGAACAAACTCTATATGTATGTTGTAATATGATGTTACAGGAGTGTCATCTGAAGAATTCTGAGAAGGTTAGTGAAAAAATTAATACATTTTGGCGATGATTACGTTATCGCTCTCTTTGGCTAGAATCAATGCTCTGGTAACGTTTGCACATGTGGTATGCTAATATAACGATTTATTGTGTTTTCGTTGTAAGACACTAAGAAAATCTGAAATGTTGTCTGAATTCACAAGATCTGTGTCTATCCATTGCTGTGAGCTGTGTATTTTTAAGAAATGTTTTATGATTAGTAATTAGGTAATACACGTTGCTCTGTATTTTTTCTAGTCGAGTTGTGATGGTGGGTGCAATTGTAAACTACGATTTATACCTGAAATATGCACATTTTTCTAACAAAACCTATCCTATACCATAAATATGTTTTTTCTTGGTTAGCGGCTATCAATATCTTTATTTGGCCGAATTGGTGATAGCTACTGGTGTTGAGAAAAAATGGTGGACAAAGAAAAATGGTGTCTTTTGCTAACGTGGTTAGCTAATAGATTTACATATTTTGTCTTCCCTGTAAAACATTTTAAAAATCTGAAATGGTGGCTTTATTCACAAGATCTGTATCTTTCATTAGGTGTCTTGGACTTGTGATTTAATGATATTTAGATGCTACTATTTAATTGTGACGCTATGCTAGCGATGATACTCAGTGTGGGGGGGGGGGGGGGGAGGATCTCCCGGACCCGGGGTAGATACTCGTGAAAGGTTAAATCCGTTTTACCTAATTTCTACCATCATGTTACATGTTCAACAAGAGGGGGAAAAAACTATAGACCATCTTTACTCCACACACAGAGATGCATACAAAGCTCTCCCTTACCCTCCATTTGGAAAATCTGACCATAATTATATCCTCCCGATTCCTGCTTGCAAGCAAAAACTAAAGCAAGAAGTACCAGTGACCCGCTCAATACGGAAGTGGTCAGATGGCGCAGATGCTAAGCTACAGGAATGTTTTGCTATAACAGACTGGAATATGTTCCGGGGATCATCCGATGGCGTTGAGGAGTATACCACAACAGTCACTGGCTTCATCAATAAGTGCATCGATGACGTTGTCCCAACAGTGACCGTATGTACATACCCCAACCAGATGCCATGGATTATAGGGAACATCCTCATTGAGCTAAAGCGTAAAGCTTTCAAGGAGGGGGACTCTAACCCAGACATTTATAAGAAATCCCGCTATGCCCTCAGACGGACCATCAAACAGGCAAAGAGTAAATACAGGACTAAGATTGTATCCTACTTCACCGGCTCCGATGCTCATCGGATGTGGCAGGGCTTGCAAACTATTATGGACTAAAAAGGGAAAACCAGCCGCGAGCTGCCCAGTGACACAAGTCTACCAGACAAGCTAAATTACTTCTATGCGCTCTTCAAAGCAAGTAACACTGAACCATGCATGAGAACACCAGCTGTTCCAGACGACCGTGTGATCACGCTCCCCGTAACTGATGTGAGTAAGACCTTTAAACAGGTAAACTTTCGCAAGCCCGCAGGGCCAGACGGATAACCAGGACGTGTACTCGGAGCATGCACTGAACAACTGGCAAGTGTCTTCACTTACATTCTCAACCTGTCCCTAGCTGAGTCTGTAAAACCTACATGTTTCAAGCATACCACCTTAGTCCCTGTGCCCAACAACACCAAGGATACCTGCCCAAATGATTACCGACCCGTAGCACTCATGTCTGTAGCCATGAAGTGCTTTGAATGACTGGTCATGGCTCACATCAACACCATCATCCAAGAAACCCTAGACCCACTCCAATTTGCACTGCACCCCAAAATATCCACAAATGACTCAATCTCAATTGCACTCAACACTGCCCTTTCCCACCTAGACTAAAGGAACACCTATGTGAGACTGCTGTTCGTTGACTACAGCTCAGTGTTCAACACCATAGTGTCCTTAACCTCTACAGAGTACCTAACCCGGATCCGGGAGCACCCCCCACACCCCCCACACTGATTAGCATCGCTAGCATAGCGTCACAATTAAATAGTAGCATCTAAATATCATTAAATCACAAGTCCAAGACACCCAATGAAAGACACAGATCTTGTGAATAAAACCACCATTTCAGATTTTTTAAATGTTTTACAGGGAAGACACAATATGTAAATCTATTAGCTAAACACGTTAGCAAAATGACACCATTTTCTTACTCCAACAGTTTCTTACTCCATCAGGTGCTATCACCAATTCGGCTAAACTAAGATATTGATAGCCACTAACCAACAAAAAAATTCTTAAGATGACAGTCTGATAACATATTTATGGTATAGCATAGTTTTTTTTTTTAAATGTGCATTTTTCAGGTATAAATCACAGTTCTACATTGCAGCTGCAATCTGATATAGTGCTGATGCAGCTAGAACAATTACAGAGACCAACGTTATATAACTAATTACTTGTCTTAAAACATTTCAGAAAAAATACACAGCGTACAGACATTGAAAGCCCAACATCTGGTGAATCCAAACAATATTTCAGATTTTTTAAATGTTTTATAGCGAAAACAAAATGTATCGCTAATTAGCATAACCAGGCCAGCCAGAACCGGCTGGACGCGCCCGACCAGTTCACATGCACGACAGATATATGAAATAACATCGTAAATTGGGTCTTACTATTGCTGGTCTTTCATCAGAATGTTGATCAAGGTGTCCTTAGTCCTGATGAGTCGTTCAATCCATTCACAATGGCAACCTCCCCTCTTCATTTAGCCTGGGTACTGGTCGACTGGCACGGTCAATTCCCAAAGTTAAAAAACTCAAAGAACGGAACACGGCAAAACTCCCGAAAAAATTCTAATAATCTGATTAAACTATATTGAAAAAACATACATTACGGTGATATGGTCACATGTAGCAAACAAACTTCGACACAGAGATAGTTTTCATCCGTAACGTCAGCATAACAAAAGACAATGCCACCTCTGAAAACGCGCATCTCAGAAACCGGAAGTTGTCGGTCACGCTAAAGAAATAAGTCTTATTTCACGTCAGTACAAGATAAACAAAAAATTTCTCCTCTGACGTCTTCCAGACACCCAGAGGAAGAAGAAGGAAGTGTCATTCGGGTCATAGGTGGCGTGACCATATATAGGCAGAGCTTTGAAGCGAGCATACACATCTTGCAATATTTTTCAGGCTCAGGGAAAGTGCTGTGAAATGACCTGTGTTTGACTCAGAGACTCAATTGGAACGGTTTTAGAAACCATAGCTTGTTTTCTATCCAATGCTATATGGTTATATGCATATAGTAACAGCAATAATTGAATAAGAGGCAGTTTAGTCTGTAGAGGCAATTATGCTAATGCGAAACAGCACCCCCTGTATTCTCATCACTAAGCTAAAGACCCTGGGACTAAACACCTCCCTCTGCATCTGAATCCTGGTCTTCCTGACAGGCCGTAGTGTAGCAGGTTGAGAGCTTTAATTTCCTTGGTGTCCACATCACTGTCGTGTCTGTGACTATCATTAAATGTGCAGACTGTTATTTTATCAAATCAATTCTCTATGTGTAATTATTATTACGTGATTAAACTAATCATGTAAACTGTAATTACCTAGGAAGTCGGGGCACCACGGGAAAATGTTTATAGAGTTTCTATTTCAAAATTGACTCTTCAGATATTTTCAAATCTTATCGAGTACATTTTCATATCTTATCGAGTACAGTCTTGTATTAATGTATTATTATTACCTCATCAGTTCCCATTACTGAACGTCGCAAACCCTTGGATATCTGCATGAACCCTAGAATAAATCATGAATCAACTGGTGCAACCAGTTCGATGCCAGTGTGTCATCAGCATCTGGCTCTGATGAGCATTCCTTGGTGATGAGGAATTGTATTCTGTCTCTGTTGTCATTCTGTACTCGATTGAACGGTAGCTAGCAGATAATACACTGTACAAAAATATAAACGTAACATGCATCAATTTTAAAGATTTTACTGAGTTACAATTCACATAAGGAAATCAGTAGGCCCTAAACTATGGATTTTACATGACGGGGAATACAGATATGCATCTGTTTGGTCACAGATACCTTTTTAAAAAAGTAGGGGCGTGGGTCAGAATACCAGTCAGTATCTGGTGTGACCACCATTTGCTTCATGCAGCGCGACACATCTCCTTCGCTTACGGTTGATCAGGCTGTTAATTGTGGCCTGTGGAATGTTGTCCCACTCCTCTTCAATGGATGTGCGAAGTTGCTGGATATTGGCGGGAATTGGAGCACGCTGTCGTACTTGTTTATCCAGAGCATCCCAAACTTGCTCAATAGGTGACATTTATGGTAAGTAGAAGAACTACTGGAACCATAGAAGTAGAAGAACTCGAACCATAGAAGACCTGGGACATTTTCAGCTTCCATGAATTGTGTACAGATCCTTGCGACATGGGGCCGTGCGCTATCATACTGAAACATGAGGTGATGGCAACGGATGAATGGCACGTCAAAGGGCCACAGGATCTCTGTGCATTCACATTGACATCGATAAAATCTAATTGTGTTCGTTGTCCATAGCTTATGCCTGCCCATACCATAACCCCAACACCACCATGATGAACTCTGTTCACAACCTTGACATCAGCAAACCTCCCGCCCACACAACGCTACAGTACACACGCCTTCTGCCATCTGCCCAGTAGGGTTGAAACTGGAATTCATCCATGAAGAGGACACTTCTCCAGCGTGCAAGTGGCCATCAAAGGGGAGCATTTGCCCACTGAAGTTGGTTATGATGCCGAACTGCAGTCAGATCAAGACCCTGGTGAGGACGATGAGCATGCAGATTCCCTGAGACGTGTCTGACAGTTTATGATGGTTGTGCAAAACCACAGTTTCATCAGATTTGCTGGTGGCTGATCTCAGATGATCCCACAGGTGAAGCAGCCAAATGTGGAGGTCCTAGACTGGCGTGGTTACACGTGGTCTGCTTTGTCAGGCCAGTTGGACGTACTGCCAAATTATCTAAAATGACATTGGAGGCAGCTTATGGTAGAGAAATTAACATTTGATTAACTGGATACAGCTCTGGTGGACATTCATACAGTCAGCATGCCGATTGCACGCTCCTTCAAAATTTGAGACATCTGTGGCATTGTGTTGTGTGACAAAACTGCACATTTTAGAGTGGCCTTTTATTGTCCCCAGGTACACCTGTGTAATGATCATGCTGTTTAATCAGCATCTTGATATGTCACACCTGACAGATGGATGGATTTTCTTGGCAAAGGAGAAATGCTAACTAACAGGGATGTAAACAAATTTGTGCATAACATTTGAGAGAAATAAACTTTTTGTGCATATGGAACATTTCTGGGATCTTTTATTACAGCTCATGAAACTTGTGATGGAAATGTTATACTTGTGCTTTTCTATTTACCAATTTCTATGTTTGTGCTTTTCAATAAACCAATTTCTGTGTTCATGCGAGAGACTGACTGAACGAATCGTCACAATCAGTAGCTGCAATTTGGCAGTACACCCAGACGTTGTTTTTTAGAATGCAAGATATCTCAGTTTCAGGGTCACAGCTTAGAGAGAAGAAGCCTTGTGAGGTATTGGTCGGTCACATGAACAAAACAAAATGGTCATGATTAACTTCTTGAGAATACAGGGGGTGCTGTTTTCACATTAGCATAATTGCCTCTACAGATAAAACTGCCTCTTATTCAATTATTGCTGTTACTATATGCATATAACCATATGCCATTGGATAGAAAACAAGCTATGGTTTCTAAAACCGTTCCAATTTTGTCTCTGAGTCAAACACAGGTCATTTCACAGCACTTTCCCTGAGCCAGAAAAAGATTGCAAGATGTGTATGCTCGCTTCAAAGCTCTGCCTATATATGGTCACGCGACCTATGACCCGAAACACACTTCCTTCTTCTTCCTCTGGGTGTCTGGAAGACGTCAGAGGAGAAATTTTTTGTTTATCTTGTACTGACGTGAAATAAGACCTATTTCTTTAGCGTGACCGACAACTTCCGGTTTCCTGAGATGCGCGTTTAGAGAAGCCATTGACTTTTGTTATGCTGACGTTACGGATGAAAACTATCTCCGTGTCAAAGTTTGTTTGATACATGTGACCATATCACCGTAATGTATGTTTTTTCAATATAGTTTAATCAGATTATTAGAATTTTTTCGGGAGTTTTGCCGTGTTCCGTTCTTTGAGTTTTTTAACTTTGGACAGAGCCGTGCTAGTCGACCAGTACCCAGGCTAAATGAAGAGGGGAAGTTGCCATTGTGAATGGATTGAACGACTCATCAGGACTAAGGACACCTTGATCAACATTCTGATGAAAGACCAGCAATAGTAAGACCCAATTTACGATGTTATTTCATATATCTGTCGTGCATGTGAACTGGTCGCGCGCGTCCAGCTGGTTCTGGCTGGCCTGGTTATGCTAATTTAGCGCTACATTTTGTTTTCGCTATAAAACATTTAAAAAATCTGAAATATTGTTTGGATTCACCAGATGTTGGGCTTTCAATGTCTGTACGCTGTGTATTTTTTCTGAAATGTTTTAAGACAAGTAATTAGTTATATAACGTTGGTCTCTGTAATTGTTCTAGCTGCATCAGCACTATATCAGATTGCAGCTGCAATGTAGAACTGTGATTTATACCTGAAAAATGCACATTTAAAAAAAAAAAACTATGCTATACCATAAATATGTTATCAGACTGTCATCTTATAAATTTGTTTGTTGGTTTGTGGCTATCAATATCTTAGTTTAGCCGAATTGGTGATAGCACCTGATGGAGTAAGAAACTGTTGGAGTAAGAAAATGGTGTCTTTTGCTAACGTGTTTAGCTAATAGATTTACATATTTTGTCTTCCCTGTAAAACATTTAAAAAATCTGAAATGGTGGTTTTATTCACAAGATCTGTGTCTTTCATTGGGTGTCTTGGACTTGTGATTTAATGATATTTAGATGCTACTATTTAATTGTGACGCTATGCTAGCGATGCTAATCAGTGTGTGGGGGGGGGGGGGGTGCTCCCGGATCCGGGTTAGGTACTCTGTAGAGGTTAATGTATTATGCTAAATTATTCAAATATAACTTGTCTGTGTATAGCCATATATAAGACAACTTCTGGGACTGCCCCAGCAGAGCTCCTGATTGACGTGTGTACTATGGTACATTGAGTGGGTTGGAAGCTCTCCAGCGCGCTGATAATAAACAAAGATTAATTAAAGATTGACTTTGAGTGACCATGTGTCAGAATTTTCACAACACATGGGACCAACACTTTACATGTTGCATTTCTATTTTTGTTCAGTGTACATATACAGGCAGTGGGGCTATAGGAGAATGGTATGCATTTTGGATATGGACATGTACCAGTAAAACCTCCAATATAAAGCTAATCAGAGAGAGGAACTGAAAACTGAAATGTCAGAAATGACAAATAAATTGTGTGAAAAACAACAAGCCTCAACATTCGCTCATAAAGCAGAAGCTGCATAATGGTCTCATATAAAATCTTAATTAGGGGTTTTGAGTCATTGCATGAGTAAATAAATCTCTCCTGAGTCTGCTCTCTTTACTGTAGTACTGTTCTCTCTCTCTATCTCTCTATCTCTCTATCTCTCTATCTCTCTATCTCTCCACATCCCATTTGAATTATCTTCACATTACCACTTGACCTCCCTCTTCAGTACCTGAGCCAGGACAAAACAAATGACAGTAAATAGCACTCCGTTCCCTCATGAGAAGAGCTCTCTCTATATATCTAAGTGCCTTCCTTCCTCTTATTCTTTTCAGTGGAATGTCCATTTCCACCTAACATGCCCCACCACGATGAGATCACACACATGGTTGAATAAAGGACTACTTCACACATTTACACCGCCCAATGACACATGATGTCTTTTTTATCTCCCTCTGCCTCTCCATTAAACAGGTTGGTAAATGCTGGACTCTTTCACACACACCATATCAGATCCGTTCATTAAGCAGGTGAGCAGACGTGAGCCTCCTCTATATGACTCCATTACATCTTCACAGCTGAAAAGATCAGTGGGGATTGGGTGAGATGTCCTTGAAGGTCACAAGTGTTATGAAGATATCATAATAAGGAGGGATGGAAATGTCAGTGGTCTCTCATTGCCCCAGGGAGACATACACTACCGGTCCAAAGTTTTAGAGCACCTACTCATTCAATGGTTTTTCTTTATTTTTACTATTTTCTACATTGTAGAATAATAGTAAAGACATCAAACCTATGAAATAACAAATAGAATCATGTAGTAACCAAAAAAGTGTTTAACAAATCAAATATATTATATATTTGAGGTTATTCAAATATCCACTCTTTTCCTTGATGACAGCTTTGCATACTCTTGGCATTCTCTCAACCGACTTCACCTGGAATTATTTTCCAACGGTCTTGAAGGAGTTCCCACATATGCTGAGCACTTGTTGGCTGCTTTTCCTTCACTCTGCGGTCAGACTCATCTCAAACCATCTCAATTGGGTTGAGGTCGAGGGATTGTGGAAGCCAGATCATTTGATTCAGCACTCCATCACTCTCCTTCTTGGTAAAATAGCCCTTACACAGCCTGGAGGTGTGTTGGGTCATTGTCCTGTTGAAAAACAAATGATAGTCCAGATGGACCAACCAGATGGGATGGCGTACTATATCACTGCAGAATGCTGTGGTAGCCATACTGGTTAATTGTGCTTTGAATTCTAAATAAATCACAGACAGTGTCACCTGCAAAGCACCCCCACACCATAACACCTCTTCCTCCATGCTTTACAGTGGGAAATAAACATGCAGAGATCATCCGTTCACCCACACTGCATAACACAAAGACACGGCGGTTGGAACCAAAAATCTCAAATTTGGACTCCAGACCAAAGGACACATTTCCACTGGTCTAATGTCCATTGCTGGTGTTTCTTGGCTCAAGCAAGACTCTTTTTCTTATTGGTGTCCTTTAGTAGTGGTTTCTTTGCAGCAATTCGACCATGAAGGCCTGATTCACACAGTCTCCCTGAACAGTTGATGTTGAGATGTGTCTCTTACTTGAACTCTGTGAAGCATTTATTTGGGCTGCAATTTCTGAGGCTGGTAACTCTAATGAACTTATCATCTTCAGCATGGGTAACTCTGGATCATCCTTTCCTGTATTGACGGACCTTCATGTCTTAAAGTAATGATGGACTGTTGTTTCTCTTTGCTTATTTCAGCTGTTCTTGCCATAATATGGACTTGGTCTTTTACCAAATAGGGCTATCTTCTGTATACCACCCCTAACTTGTCAACACAACTGATTGGTTCAAATGCATTAAGAAGGAAAGAAATTCAACAAATTCACTTTTAAGAAGGCACAGCTGTTAATTGAAATGCATTCCAGGTGACTACCTCATGAAGCTGGTTAAGAGAATGCTAAGAGTGTGCAAAGCTGTCATCAAGGCAAATGGTGGCTATTTGAAGAATCTCAAAAATAAAATATATATAAAATACTTTTTTGTTTACTACATGATTCCATTTGTGTTATTGCAATTATTGATGTCTTCACTATTATTCTACAATGTAAAAAATAGTAAAAATAAAGAAAAACCCTTGAATGAGTAGGTGTTCTAAAACTTTTGACCGGTGGTGTACATACATTGAGTTGTCCACTGAATTTAGCCAGTAGATGGTTGGTTGGTTGGATGGATGGATGGATGGGGGACGTTTACCACCGAAATCAAATCAGTCAGTGGCAATTGCATTTGCGAAGGCCCAACTCATATTCTACTGTATCTTTCTGCTTCTGAGTTTGGGTGGGTCCACAGCTCATTTGCGTATAGAAGACAACACTTAATCTAAAGTGAGGAGAATTTAAAAAAAATACGTCAGCTCCCCACATCTCATCTCAATATCCAACCCCTCTCTCCACATTACCTCCTTGTCTACAGTGGCAGGGATCTAATGACATCATTTCTCACGACTACTCCCTTCTCAAGTCCCAGCCGCTTCGCTCCACACTCAAGGTCTTGCCTGCCTAAGATACACAGCAGCACAACACAACTAAACTACACTACATAACATCCCCATACAGTGGCTCTATACCACTATAGTGTGTGCATAACGCAAGGTGGTGGTCCTCTCAAGATAGCATACTGTGCCTGACTACTGCATTAATCACATACCAGAACACAGATAGTATGAAACAGTGATTACTGTACAGGCAACACACAGCCAGAGATGGGAGTCTCACGTTATCATATGGCCTTGTCTCTCGACTGGGCCAAAGTCTCATACCAACCGCCTATTGTATACTATAAGAACTTGCATCAGCAGACCAAGTGCCATTCTTCCTTCAACTGTCGGCCTATCGGGCGCTGACATACTTCTCTCTTCCCATCTGCGACTCTGCCTGGGGGTGTGACCCTCTGATGGGCATCATGGGTAATTCATGCTGAAGTGGAGATGCAGGGAGGAATTAATTGGGACTGTTTTAGCCTTAGTCAGCATCAGACAACATGTCCTATTACATTTCTCTAATGATTGAGGGGAGACTGAGGTATTTATTTATTTATTTTTATTTTATTTTACCGTTATTTTACCAGGTAAGTTGACTGAGAACACGTTCTCATTTGCAGCAACGACCTGGGGAATAGTTACAGGGGAGAGGAGGGGGATGAATGAGCCAATTGTAAACTGGGGATTATTAGGTGACCATGATGGTTTGAGGGCCAGATTGGGAATTTAGCCAGGACACCGGGGTTAACACCCCTACGATAAGTGCCATGGGATCTTTAATGACCTCAGAGAGTCAGGACACCCGTTTTAACGTCCCATCCGAAAGACGGCACCCTACACAGGGCAGTGTCCCCAATCACTGCCCTGGGGTATTGGGATATTTTTTAGACCAGAGGAAAGAGTGCCTCCTACTGGCCCTCCAACACCACTTCCAGCAGCATCTGGTCTCCCATCCAGGGACTGACCAGGACCAACCCTGCTTAGCTTCAGAAGCAAGCCAGCAGTGATACGCAGGGTGGTATGCTGCTGACACAGGTATGTCTCCCATGTGCCAAATTCTAATTGTTATGAGTTTTCATACTACAGGAGTTTAGTGTCTGAACAAAATTATACACACCATATTAATTTGTGGTCTACTCTATCATTGGTGAGTATAGTAGTTGAAAAAATGAAATGCCATAATGCCAATCAGAAATGTGCCATAAAAAACATCTTATAGAAGTGATTTCCATTGATGACTGAAAAGGCTCACCAGGCTTTGCTTATCTTTAATGAAGAGCAAGCTGACTGTATAACTTAGCAGAACTTGTAAGGGAGAAATCCATTATTTATCCATTATTTATCATTTCATTTCATGATGGGCCAGAGGATTAGTTACAAAGGCACGTACTGGTGTATTGCTTTTATTGGTTAAATACTACAGTATACTGCTGTATGATGCAATCCTGGTTTGGAGTGACTAGGGTAGCTCGTGGATTTCGCACTCTGTTTGGCCCTGCTTCTAACCTGTCCTTTTCTGTTCAGCAGTCCAGTTAGTTTAATCCGGTGGGTGGGTGGGTGTAGGGGTAGTTGCTCCAAAAGCGGACGCACACAGTAGGGAGGTCAAAGTGCACCACTAGGCCTTGGATCCAGGTTAAACCTATTGGAGCATTTGGTGGAGCATTGTGACACCATATGTCTCTCCCAGACTGTGTGTGTAGTGGATGGGTGAGGCAGGGTAGAGCCTCATGACAATCTGGCGCCAGAATAGAGAAAGCATGATTTATACACTGAGGACAGTTACACAGCCAAACACCCACAGTAAACAGGAAATCACCATCAATATGACATAAATAAAAAAAATACAAAAAGTGATGGACACACATCCTGAGTGTGATGGATAGAGTGGATTAAAGTCATGTGTGTGGTTGACACTGTCAAGGATCCCCCCGGTACTGCTGCTCATTCCGTTCACCAGCTCCGGAGGTCTACGTCACCGGCCTTCTAGGTGTCACTGAACTGGATTCATTACCACAAACCCCGGACTGTCTGGTCTCGTTACGCACACCTGGTTCCCATTCCCCCTGATTAGTATGTATATATACAGTTGAAGTCGGAAATTTACATACACCTTAGCTAAATACATTTAACTCAGTTTGTCACAATTCCTGACATTTAATCCTTATTTTAAGAATGTGAAATGTCAGAATAATAGTAGAGATAATGATTTATTTCAGCTTTTATTTGTTTCATCACATTCCCAGTGGATCAGAAGTTTACATACACTCAATTAGTATTTGGTAGCATTGCCTTTAAATTGTTTAACTTGGGTCAAACGTTTCGGGTAGCCTTCCACAAGCTTCCCACAAAAAGTTGGGTGAATGTTGGCCCATTCCTCCAAACAGAGCTGGTGTAACTGAGTCAGGTTTGTAGGCCTCCTTCCTCGCATACGCTTTTTCAGTTCTACACACTCCACCTTTTTCCTCCAAACATAACGATGGTCATTATGGCCAAACAGTTCTATTTTTGTTTCATCAGACCAGAGGACATTTCTCCAAAAAGTACGATATTTGTCCCCATGTGCAGTTGCAAACTGTAGGCTGGCTTTTTTATGGCGGTTTATAAGCAGTGGCTTCTTCCTTGCTGAGTGGCCTTCCAGGTTATGTCGATCTAGGACTCATTTTACTGTGGATGTAGATACTTTTGTACCTGTTTCCTCCAGCATCTTCACAAGGGCCTTTGCTGTTCTTCTGGGATTGATTTGCACTTTTCGCACCAAAGTACGTTCATCTCTAGGAGACAGAACGCGTCTCCATCCTGAGTGGTTTGACAGCTGCGTGGTCCCATGTTGTTTATACTTGCGTACTATTGTTTGTACAGATGAACGTGGTACCTTCAGGCGTTTGGAAATTGCTCCCAAGGATGAACCAGACTTGTGGAGGCCTACAATTTATTTTCTGCGGTCTTGGCTGAGTTATTTTCATGTTCCCATGATGTCAAGCAAAGAGGCACTGAGCTTGAAGGTAGGCCTTGAAATACATCCACAGGTACACCTCCAATTGACTCAAATGATGTCAATTAGCCTATCAGAAACTTCTAAAATCATGACATAATTTTCTGGAATTTTCCAAGCTGTATAAAGGCACAGTCAAATTAGTGTATGTAAACTTCTGATCCACTGGAATTGTGATACAGTGAAATAATCTGTCTGTAAACAACTGTTGGAAAAATGACTTGTGTCATGAACAAAGTAGCCAAAACTATAGTTTGTTAGCAATACATTTGTGGAGTGGTTGAAAAACGAGTTTTAATTATTCCAACCTAAGTGTATGTAAACTTCCGACTTGAACTGTATGTTACTTTCATATGGTATGTATGAATTTGTGGATGTCCATCATCCATTTTGTATGATATGTTACGAATTGCAATTTGTACAATATGTTTCCAATTGCAATTCATACAATATGTTACAAATTTGAGAAGTATGATATGTTACGAATTCCAATTTGTTGTGGCTAACATTAGCTAGGCTAGGGGTTAGGAGTTAAGGTTAGGGTTAAGGTTGGGGTTAAGATTAGGGTTAGGGGGAGGGTTAGCTAACATGCTAAGTACCAACCAATCAACCACCTTACTAAGTAACCTTCTGTCTTATGTAACCATACCAAACATAACACATCATACTAATTTCAGTTTACCGGATTTTTGTTTAATATGTTACATCTAGGGCCTCCCGAGTGGCGCAGTGGTCTAAGGCACTGCATCTCAGTGCTGTGGCGGGCCGGGCGCCTGCAAACTAGTTGGACGGTGTTTCCTCCGACATATTGGTGCGTCTGGCTTCCAGGTTAAGCAAGCAGTGTGTCAAGAAGCAGTGCGGCTTGGCTGGGTTGTGTTTCGAAGAACGCATGGATCTCGACCTTCGGCCTCTCCCGAGTCCGTAGGGGAGTTGCAGCGATGAAACAAGACTAACTACCAATTGAATACCAAGTACCTTTTTTAAAATACTATGAGACCAGGCTGTCTGTTCAGAGGCATTTCATCTCAATTTACATGGATGACAATGGGGAGATAAGGGCGTTAGGTAACTCTGTTCTTTTTCCTCCTCTCTTCCTCTTCCTCTTTCTCCCCCCACCAGACACTCTTCTCTCTCTACCCCTTCTTTGACTCTTTCTTTTTTTTTGCCACTCGTTTTGCCTCGTCTCCCTTTTCCTCTCCCTTCCTCTCTCTCCACACTATTTTTTATCATCTCTCTCCCCCTATCTCTTTCTATCTTCTACAAGCCAGCAGTCATACTAGAATGATTATTCAGGTATTAACCTAAAATGATTCTTAAAAAAGAATGGAACAATCCTTTGTCATCAGATAGATACACAGGTCCATTAAGCTTAAAGGCGTTTAATGCCAACAGACATAATAAAACATAGATCGTTTGTCTAAAGTTGTGAGTTACAAGCTCTTTTGTGCCCTGACTGTCGCAGTGTGACAGACTCAGTTCTTTATTTGGCTCTGACTGCGTTTACTGTCCAGCGCAGTCACATGAGACTTCAACCGCCTTAATTACCAACCTAAACTTAATAACCCCGATATCTCACACCCGGCCAATGAAAACACAGCCCACTGAATGAATACATTAGCATCATAAAAGTATCCTGAAGATGAGCCAGGATAATAAAGCTTTTATGTGTACCTCTATGAATACTGCATGGGAACATTCACTGAGTTTCTATTGGAAAATGTGCAGTTTAGCATTATATTGGGAGAAAGCTATATCTCTCTGTGAAGTATCTTGTGTGTCTGTTGAGGACCAATTCATTGTTTTCTGTGAACCCAGAGGTTTATAAAGTACCAATTCCTTAAACTACAATGGAATAAAGAAGTGTCAGGCGTCTCGTGTGCATCTATCTATCCATCTAAGCGGATCAATGCCATGCTTAGCAGTTAGCTACTGGGCGAGCTGGCTAAATTGGACCAACCAATAACCAAATTCATTTTCTCAAGGGTAGGATTGCTAAGACAAACCTTCAGACCACTTCCACCTGATCCCAGAGTGATTCCCTCTCTCCTAAGTGACTATCACCTGGTCCACACTACACTACACTAAACACACACACACACACACACACACACACACACACGAGAGTTTAGTAACCTTCAGATGTGCTGCATAAGCAGTATCCCTTTGTTACCATGTCACTAAACTTTTCACAGGTATCCACGCACCTCATCAATCCCAGAATGCCTTGCAGCTGTGTGCTTTCAGCTCAGAACCATTAACAGCCCAGGCGGTCGTGCCGGCTCTTCTATTATTTAACATAATGATGCAGCTTTGAGATGGGTCCCCCATACATTGCAAGTTAATAGTGACAATATGTGCATACAGTATTTGAAGCAAGTGATTGATGTACAGTGGATGTTCAGATACAGTACCAGTCAAAAGTTTGGACACACCTACTCATTCTGTCACGCCCTGACCTTAGAGAGCCTTTCTTTCTCTATTTGGTTAGGTCAGGGTGGCATTTGAGTGGGCAATCTAGTTTTTCTATGTTTTTGTTTGGCCTGGTATGGTTCCCAATCAGAGACAGCTGTCTATTGTTGTCTCTGATTGGGGATCATACTTAGGCAGCCTTTTTCCCCACCTTAGGTTGTGAGATCTTGATTTTGTTAGTTGCTGTATAGCCTGCAGAACTTTACGTTCGTTTTGTATTTAGTTGGGTTTTGGTGTCCATTTTAAATAAAAGTAAGATGTTTGCCTACCACGCTGCACCTTGGTCTCATTCCAACAACGGACGTAACAGAAGATCCCACCACCAAAGGACCAAGCAGCGTGGCCAGGAGGAGCAGAGATCCTGGGCCCGGGAGAAAAGTGAGTGGAGGACATCATGGACATGAGAGGAGATTATGGCAGGGGACAAGACCCTGCCATGGAAGCAGACGGAGGCAGCAAATTAGGACCAACGGCGACTCCGAAGTTCACGACCACGACAGAAGTCCGAAAGGCAGCCCCAAAAAATATTTTTGTGGGGGCACACGGGTTGGTCGGCCAAGCCGAGGGGCGAGTTTGAGAGCGAAGAGGAGTATTGGGATAGAGTGAGCGAAGAGTATTGTGAGATAGTTGAGGGGAGTGATGAGGTAGAGTGGCTGGTTTGGTGTCTGGAGCAAGACAGTCGCCGTGAGGAGCGGGGGACCAGTAAGGCACAATGTTTTCGGAGATACGCAATGTGTCGCCAGTGCGCCTTCACAGCCCAGGTCGTCCTGTGCCATCGCCCCGCACTTGCCGGGCTAAAGTGAGCATCCAGCCAGGACGGGTTGTGCCAGCTCTACGCTCCAGACCTCCAGTGCGCCTCCACGGCCCAGTATATCCTGTGCCAGCTCCACGCTCCAGGCCTCCTGTGCGTCTCCCCAGCCCGGTACGTCCTGTGCCAGCTCCATGCTCCAGGCCTCCTGCGCGTCTCCCCAGCCCGGTACGTCCTGTGCCAGCTCCCCGCTCCAGGCCTCCTGTGCATCTCCCCAGCCCGGTACGTCCTGTCCCGGCTCCACGCACCCGGCCTCCAGTGATGATCCATGGCCCGAAGCCTCCAGTGATGATCCGTGGCACGAAGCCTCCAGTGATGATCCATGACCCGAAGCCTCCAGTGATGATCCATGGCACGAAGCCTCCAGTGATGATCCATGGCAGGAAGACTCCAGTGATGATCCATGGCAAGAAGCCTCCAGCAACGAGGGTCCCCATTCCGGGGCCCGCAACGAGGGTCCCCAGTCCGGGAGCGACGATGAGGGTCCCCGCATCAGAGGCGCCACCAAAGTGGGGTGAGCCAGAGGTGGAGCGGGGTCTCAGTCCCGCACCAGAGCCGCCACCGCGTAGAGATGCCCACCCAGACCCTCCCCTATAGGTTCAGGTTTTGCGGCCGGAGTCCGCACCTTTGGGTGGTCACGCCCTGACCTTAGAGAGCCTTTTTTATGTCTCTTTTTGGTTTGGTCAGGGTGTGATTTGGATGGGCATTCTATGTCCTTTACTTCTATGATTTTGTGTTTCGATGTTTTGGCCGGGTATGGTTCTCAATCAGGGACAGCTGTCTATCGTTCTCTCTGATTGGGAACCATACTTAGGTAGCCCTTTTCCCCTCCTTTTGTTGTGGGTAATTAACTTTGTTTGTGGCACTATAGCCCTGTAAGCTTCACGGTTGTTTCTTTCATTTGTTGTTTTGTTGGTGACATTTTAAATAAAAAGGAAAATGTACACTCACCACGCTGCACTTTGGTCTACTTCTTTTGACGGCCGTGACAGCTATTGATCAGTGCCTTAAAATCTTTGGTGCGACTTACTACCTATTTATGGGCATACTAATTTATAAGGGCAGCCCAAGCCGATGATCTCATTTCAAGACGGCTGCTATCTACGTTCTGGTTAGCATTGTGAAGCATAAACTTCATTAACCTGTCTGGCTCTGGCGTTCCGCTAGCAGGACTCCTCCCACATTCCACTGAAAAGGCAGAGCGCGAAATTCAAAAGATATTTTTTTGAAATATTTCACTTTCACACATTAACAAGTCCAATACAGCAAATGAAAGATACACATCTTGTGAATCCAGTCAACATGTCCGATTTTTTTAATGTTTTTCAGCGAAAACACCACGTATATTTATGTTAGCTCACCACCAAATACAAAAAAGGACAGACATTTTTCACCGCACAGGTAGCATGCACAAAGCCAACCTAACTAACCAAGAACCAACCAAACTAACCAAGAAACAACTTCATCAGATGACAGTCTTATAACATGTTATTCAATAAATCTATGTTTTGTTCGAAAAATGTGCATATTTGAGGTATAAATCAGTTTTACATTGCAGCTACAATCACAGCTACTGTCAGAAATAGAACCGAAGCAGCCAAAGTAATTACAGACACCATTGTCAAATACCTAAATACTCAACATAAAACATTTCTGAAAAATCAAATGTGTACAGCAAATTAAAGACAAACATCTTGTGAATCCAGCCAATATTTCCGATTTTTAAGTGTTTTACAGCGAAAACACAATATAGCATTATATTAGCTTACTACAATAGCCTACCACACTACCGCATTCATTCATCAAGGCACGTTAGCGATAGCAATAGGCACGTTAGCGATAGCGAATAAACCAGCAAGATATATAATTTTTGACTAACCTTGATAAGCTTCATCAGATGACAGTCCTATAACATCAGGTTATACATACACTTATGTTTTGTTCGAAAATGTGCATATTTAGAGCTGAAATCAGTGGTTATACATTGTGCTAACGTAGCATCTTTTTCCCACAACGTCCGGATATTTTTCTGACACTTTTTCTGACACACATATTCTGACCAAATAACTATTCATAAACATAACTAAGAAATACATGTTGTATAGGAAATAATAGATACACTAGTTCTTAATGCAATCGCCGTGTTAGAATTCTAAAAATAACTTCATTACGATATGCAGTTTACGTTATGGCGAGAGAGTACCCAAAACCTGGCCGCAAACGACTAGTTCACATGTACGACATAACATCATAAAATGGGTCCTACTTTTGCTGATCTTCCATTAGAATGTTGTACAAGGGGTCTTTTGTTCAGAACAATCGTTGTTTGGTTTTAGAACGGCCTTTTTCCCTCTCGATTTAGCAAGCACACTTGCCAAGTGGCGCGAATCTCTCCATCGTCAACAAACTCAGAGAACGGAACACGGCAAAACTCCCAAATAAATTTCAATAATCTGATTAAACTATATTGAAAAAACATACTTTACGATGATATTGTCACATGTATCAAATAAAATCAAAGCCGGAGATATTAGTCGTCCATAATGACAGCTTATCAGAAGGCAAATCCAGATCCCTTCACGCGCTCTCCAGAAAACAGGAAACTGGTGACACGTCATGCCGAGAGCTATTATTCGACACCAGATCAAGTTACACACTCCATTTCTTCTCTCGCTTCTTGTCGACATCTAGTGGAAGACGTATGAAGTGCATGTATTCTAATATATATCAATGACCTTTATAGGCAGTGCCAAGAACAGAGCATTGATTTCAGATTTTCCACTTCCTGTCAGGAAGTTTGCTGCAAAAGGAGTTCTGTTTTACTCACAGATATAATTCAAACGGTTTTAGAAACTAGAGAGTGTTTTCTATCCAATAGTAATAATAATATGCATATTGTACGAGCAAGAATTGAGTACGAGGCCGTTTAAATTGGGCACGATTTTCCCCCAAAGTGAAAACAGCGCCCTCTGCGCTCAACAGGTTAACATGGAATACGGAATACGTTGATACTCACCAAAGCTGGGACTCCACAGATCATGATGATATCTTATTTGTCTGCAAGTGACCTACGCTTATTGATCACCAGTCCTGAGAGTGAACATTTTCATGTTACATGTTTTCACCAAACAAACCAGACATCGCGCGCACATTGATTTTGTTCACCCACACCAGAAGCGATTAGGACACGCAGGTTGAAATATCAAAACAAACTCTGAACCAATTATATTAATTTGTGGACAGGTCGAAAAGCATGAAACATTTTTGGCAATTTAGCTAGTTAGCTTTCTGTTGCAAGCTAATTTGTCCTGGCATATAAACATTGGGTTGTTATTGTACCTGAATTGCACAAGGTCCTCTACTCCGAAAATGTGTTTCTTATTTTTCTTCTTTGGACTTTATATGGTGTTAGCAACCAACTTTACAGTGCATTACTACAACCGACTGCAGTGTGGACGTCAGTTCTTCTTTCAATCACCCACGTGGGTATATGCTTCTAAAATCCAATGAGGAGATTTCAGAGACAGGACGAAGCAGTGCGTTGAGCGTCACAAATAGAACCAACTTCTATTTTAGCACCTGGCCACGCTGACACTTGCAGTCGCATGCCAGCAGTGTGTGTGCAATGATTGAATAACATGTATGTGTACATGTATTTTGCAATGCTCGCGCACGCGAAGCGAGCAGTGGAGTCAGTATGTTACAAGGTAAGCTGAGATTTGGTCTGTGTTTGAGCTATAGCTACATGTGGGGTATCAAATTAATCCTTACATTGGTAAGAACAAATCTATCATATTGCCAATGTTATCTGATGATAAAAGAGTTAATTGCAACATTGAATGTCCACCGAGTGACTATATCTTTGTGCATCCATATGTCCCCCAAAACCACCACAATGTTTGAGAGAGGTTGGTGTTGTAGAAATGTTGTTTTCAATTACTTTTAGGCACATCCAGCATGCTAAAACAGTGCAATTACCACATTCGAAAAACATGGAAAGGTTGAAAGGACACGTGAATGTACCCTGAATACCCCATAACACTTCCACAATGTTTGAGTGAGGTTGATATGCATAGTACCATCTGTAAAGTTTTGTGGAGGAGGAATAATGGTCTAGGGCTGTTTTTCATGGTTCCGGTTAGGCCCTTAGTTCCAGTGAAGGAAAATCTTAATGTTACATTCTAGATGATTCTGTGCTTCCAACTTTGTGACAACATTTTGGGAAAGGCCCTTCCTTGTTTCAGCATGACAATGCCCCCGTGCACAAAGCGAAGTCCATACAGAAATGGTTTGCCGAGATCAGTGTAGAAGAACTTGACTGGCCAGCACAGAGCCTTGACCTCAACCCCATCGAACACCTTTGGGGTGAATTGGAATGCTGACTGCGAGCCAGGCCTAATTGCCCAACATCAGTGCCCGACCTCACTAATGCTCTTGTGGCTGAATGGAAGCAAGTCCCCGCAGCAATGTTCCAAAATATAGTGGAAGGTCTTCCCAGAAGAGTGGAGGATTTTATAGCAGCAAAGGTCTTTAAAATTAATTACAAATTCTTAGGGCAAGGGTCTATTTTTCTTAATTTCCGCCTGACTGATGTGCCCAAAGTAAACTGCCTGTTACTCAGGTCCAGAAGCCAGGATATTCATATAATTGGTAGCATTGGATAGGAAACACTTTGAAGTTTGTAGAAATGTTAAAGAAATGTATGAGATTATAACACAATTGAAATGGTAGGCAAAAATCCAAGGAAATAGCAACCAGAATATATTTTTTGGGGGGTCCCAGGCTCTTAGAATGGAATGCTATGGGTTCTATGCAAAACTAGCTCCCAGATTGCAATTCCTATGGCTTCCACTAGATGTCAACAATCTGTGTTCAAGGTTTCAGGCTTGTTTCTTCCAAAACAAGGAAGAATTTGAAGTTTTGGTACAAAGAGTCACAGTGGAAAATCAGTTTGTCGGCACGCGACGAAGAGTGTTCTTTTGAACACACTTCCTTCCGTATGAATATTACAGTTTATTTACATTTTAGGGTACCTGAGGATTAAATCGGAACGTAGTTTGACTTGTTTGAACAAAGTTTAGCGGTAGCTTTTTGGATTCCTTTGTCTGCATGTGAACGAGTGGCTTACTGAAATCGATGGCTCCCTCCAGGTTCTCTCTCCAGTCCGGAGCTGCCAGAGCCTCCCGCCTGTCCGGCGCTGCCAGAGCCTCCCTCCTGTCCGGCCCTGCGAGAGCCTCCCGCCTGTCCGGCACTGCCAGAGTCTCCTTCCTATTCGGCGCTGCCAGAGTCTCCAGCCTGTTCGGCGCTGCCAGAGTCTCCCGCCTGTCCGGCGCTGTCAGAGTCTCCCTCCTATTCGGGGCCCGCTGTAAGGGTCCCCAGTCCGTGGTCGGCGGCGAGGGTCACCACTCCAGAGGCACCACATAAGTGGGCCAGGACTAAGGTGAAATGGGGTCTACGTCCCGCACCAGAGCCGCCACCGCAGTGAAATGCCCACCCAGACCCTCCCCTAGACCCTCCCCTATAGGTTCAGGTTTTGAGGCCGGAGTCCGCACCTTTGGGGGGGGGGGGGGGGGGGCGGGGGGGGTACTGTCACGTTCTGACCTTAGTTTCTTTTTTATGTCTCTATTTTTGGTTTGGTCAGGGCGTGAGTTGTGGTGGGCATTCTATGTTTTATTCTAGGTTTTGTATTTCTGTGTTTGGCCTGGTATGGTTCCCAATCAGAGGCAGCTGTCAATCGTTGTCTCTGATTGAGAACCATACTTAGGTAGCCTGTTTTCCCACTTTGAGTTGTGGGCGATTGTTTTCTGTTTTGTGTGTATACCTTACAGAACTGTTTTGTTTCGTTCTCTCTCTTTGTTGTTTTTGTCATTTCAGTGTTCAGGTTATTTTATAACATAAAAAATGAACACTTACCACGCCGCACCTTGGTCCTCTTCTCCTTCTCCCGACGACAGTCGTTATAGTTGTAGACAATAGCCATCTGATTTAGTGTTTGTTAATAAATCCTATTAGATGTAAAGTACCTGTTTAGGGATCGGCGTGGTTCTGGTACCGGTTCTGACCGATCTGTGGACACTGTAGATCGAAGTGGCTTGGATTGAGCAAAAGCCCTGGCTTTTATAGTATATTTTGTCCGCCTGTGTGACGTAGGATGTGAAAACTGAAACCAATTTCACCTTTATTTAACCAGGTAGGCCAGTTGAGAACGAGTTCTCATTTTGAAACTAGGATGTCCCTCCTACCATTTAATTTGCTCTTCCGATTGTCCATCAACTCCTGGCTGAACCCTATGGCACAGCTTCAGATGGATAAGATTAATATGAGATAAAAGGCGAGTTCCTAACAAGTTCGGGAATCCAAGCTAGAGCTCTATGTGACGTTCACAGAGGAGCGGGCAGATATTTTGATCAAAAGAGACCTTTAGAAAATATGTATATTGTGCATTTGAAAAGTATTCAGACCCCTTGAATTTTTCCACATTTTGTTACATTACAGACTTATTCTAAATAAATAAAAATCTTCTTCAATCTACACACAATACCCCATAATGACAAAGCAAAAAACTGTTTTTTAGAAAATGTTTGCAAATGTATTAAATATTTAAAAAACTTTTGTTGAAGCACCTTTGGCAGCGATTACAGCCATGGGTACGACGGTACAAGCTTGGCACACCTGTATTTGGGGAGTTTCTCCCATTCTTCTGTGCAGATCCTCTCAAGCTCTGTCAGGTTGAATGGTGAGCGTCGCTGCACAGGTTTTTTCAGGTGTCTCCAGAGATGTTCGATCCACTCAAAGACATTCAGAGACTTGTCCCGAAGCCACTCCTGCTTTGTCTTGGCTGTGTGTTAGGGTCGTTGTCCTGTTGGAAGGAACCTGTTTTCACTTTGCCATTATGGGCTGCTGTGTGTAGATTGATGAGGAAAAACATTTATTTTATCAATTTTAGAATAAGCCGTAAAGTAACAGAATGTGGAAAAACTGAAGGGGTCTGAATACTGAATACTCCGAATGCACTGTATTTGCACAGGGATTCATCCGTGAAGAGCACACGTCTCCAGCGTACCAGCAGATGAGCTTCCCTGAGATGGTTTCTGACATTTTGTGCAAAATTTCTTCAGTTGTGAAAATCCACAGTTTCCTCAGACGATCCCGCAGGTGAGGAAGCCGGATGTGGAGGTCCTAGGTCTGTGGTTGTGAGGCCGGTTAGGCTTATGGTAGAGAAAATATCATTAAATTCTCTGGCAAACATCTCTAGTGGACATTCCTTCAGTCAGCATGCCAATTGCATTCACCCTCAAAACTTAAGACATCTGTGGCGTTGTGTTGTGTGACAAAACTGCCCATTTTAGTGTGGCCTTTCATTATCTCCAGCATAAGGTGCACCTGTGTAATGATCATGCTGTTTATTCAACTTCATGATATGCCACACCTGTCAGGTGGATGGATTATCTTGACAAAGGAGAAATTCTCACTAACAGCGATGTACAAATTTGTGCACAACATTTTAGAGAAAGCACCTTAAATAGTGGAGTGTCTAGGGGTCTTAGAAGAAGAAAAAGTAACTCATAGGTTTCTTTTTCACTTGCTCTTCTTTCATACACTGAATTATGGTAGACCGTGTGTGTCAGGACAAGATATTGTGTTGAGAGGTACAGGTGTAAGATGTCAATTTGAGCCAGTTTACTACAGCAGGAAAATCATCCTGCTGCAACAGGAAATTTGAATTATCTTTTGACTATAATTAATGGACCTTTTTTTAAGGGTTTTAACATTTTTCGGGAAGGCCAAATCAAGTCTGAAGTTTCAAAGTTTGGAAATTCCAAACTCTAGAAGCCTTTTTAAACTCAAATACACTTCATGATTCTCCAGAATGGTGCGGCCGTCTAAGGCACTGCATTCCAGTGCTAGCTGCGTCACTACAGATCCTGGTTTGATCCCAGGCTGTGTCGCAGCTGGCTGCGACCAGGAGACCCATGAAGCGGCATACAATTGGTCCAGCGTCGTCTGGGTTAGCGGAGGGTTTGGCCTGCTGTGTTGTCCTTGTCACATCACGCTCTAGCGACTCTTGTGGCGGGCCGACGCAGTGCACGCTGACTCGGTCGCCAGGTGTACAGTGCTTCCTCCGACATATTGGTGCAGCTAGCTTCCGGGTTAAGCAAGCATTGTGTCAATAAGGAGTGCGGTTTGGCGGGGTCGTGTTTCGGAAGGACGCACAGCTCTCGATCTTCGCCTCTCCCGAGTCCTTACAGTAGTTGCAGCTATCGGACAAGACTAACTACCAATTGGATATCACGAAATTGAACAAATATATATACAGTACCAGTCAAAAGTTTGGACACACCTACTCATTCCAGGGTTTTTCTTTATTTTTACTCTTTTCTACATTGTAGAATAATAGTGAAGGCATCAAAACAATGAAAAAACACATATGGAATCATGTAGTAACCAAAAAAGTGTTAAACACATCTACATATTTTACATTCGAGATTCTTTAAAGTAGCCAACCTTTATTACACTGCCTTGTCAGTGTAGTAAACCTGGCCCTTTTCTTTACTGACACCTTTATTGGGCTTCCTTATAGGGCCAAATACGTATCATTACAGATGATACTACAGGTCAGGGTGACATATATATACAGCAGAGAACACCATTCCCCACCCCGCATTAAATAATTATGACCAGAGTCTATCATAGGCCTCTTTAACTCTCCACATAAATCCCCTCGGTGAAGGACTTTCCACCGGGAATCGATTATCCACTAGACACACCAATGAACCTTGACCCGAAAGGTCACCAGCCCCATTTGCCTATATATTTTTATGCAAGCATGTGGAAGAGCGGTTCATGCCATAAACGAGTATGTAAATGTGACTCATAACACACCTTTAACCACAATGATTAATGATAATCAATAAGTGCAAGGGTCAAGGAGCACAATATGCTCTTCCCATACTTCTATCACACAATTTCTCTCAGTCCATCTGCTATTATTATTGACCTGTCACTCCCTGACTTTAGTTATATTTGTTTTCTTTGTTGTTTTGGTTAGGCCAGGGTGTGACAAGGGTGGTTTGTTTAGTTTTTGTATTGTCTAGGGGTTTTGTCTTGTCTAGGTTTTTCTTGTCTAGGGTTTTTGTTTGTCTATGGGGATTTTGTAGGGTCTAGGGGTTTGTAGGTTTATGGTGGCCTGAGTTGGTTCCCAATCAGAGACAGCTGTTTCTCGTTGTCTCTGATTGGGGAGCCTATTTAGGTTGCCATTTTCCAAGATGGTTTTGTGGCTAGTTGTTTTCTGTCTCTGTACCAGACAGGACTGTTTCGTTTGTTCCGTTTTGTTATTTTTTGTTCTAGTGTTCAGTGTTATTAAAAATCATGAACACGCTGCACCTTGGTCCTCTCCTTCTTCCTCAGACGAACTTTGTTACATGACCACAACATTATTTTGGTTGAAAGCAGGAGCAAGGGCTGGATACAATCCAAAGAATCGTGGAAGATCCGCGTTAAAATGTAAAGGTAATTTCCGATTGAGCCGACATATGCATCGTCTACCATGAATGCAGTCTCTGCAAACACAGGAACATTTCCTTTAAATTTAAATTGAGCTATAATGGGGATCTTATCGCGATACTTCTGAGATATGGATTGAATCCTGCCCTGACAGTTAACACTGACATTAGCTTTAGGACGCAGTAATATGATAACCAATAATGATTGCAATCGAGATCAGCTCTGTGGGTGATTTTAGGACGTATTGATGATTTAACGAGAGATCAGCTGGTGATAATCGTGTGCCAATCAATTGTGGCAATAGGCTTCTTGAGTTTAACACCCTAAACAACAAGTTTGGAATGTTTGGCTGAAGAACAAAACATTTGCTTGTTTATCTACGGTATGTGCAACTTCCTCATTTATGTTTTGTTATTATAAATGCATCATTACTTGACCCTATAGGGCAGTGTCTTTGAAATGACATTTTACTTTTGCAAATTAAAAACCTATACAATTTTGAAGACCAATGAATGATGGTTCCCTATGATTAGTACTTTATGTGCTTGTTTAAGTTGGAGTTTGAAGTAGAGAGAGTATAAATTAAAGATAAAGAGAGTGGACAGGAGGCACAGAGATAAGAACTCCACTGTTGGGAGGCTCTGTGACAGCAGCAACTTATTGTTGATGCTTGACCCGGACCTCTCTAAGAGCCAAGTGACTGATGGCACGGTGCTGCTGTGGATGACAGATAGCTGGTGGTAACGGTGTGACACGCGATGCCATGCTGATTGAGCTGTGATTACCCAACAGATTGAAGGTGTCAGATTCCGAGTGCCGCCACGGCAATGAGGGATGGTGGTGTTAACCACCTGCGGCCTTCCCTGTCACACACGCCATAAATATGGAGAGATGGCCTGGCTACCAAATGTTCTTATCTGACTTCCTCTCCTTAGCCTGTCTAGGATCAGCGTGGCGCTAGCGGCACACCCCCCCCCCCCCCCACTGAAAAACCAGTGCCGCGAAATTCAAAAAAAATATTTTTTTAAAATATTTAACTTTCACACATTAAAGTCCAATACAGCTAATGAAAGACACAGATCTTATGAATCCAGTCAACATTTCCGATTTTTAAAATGTTTTACAGGGAAGACACAATATGTAAAGATGTACATCTATTACCTAAAAACACATTAGCATAATCCACCATCTTTTATTTGTCCACCAACACCAGTAGCCATCACCAATTCGGCTAAACTAAGATATTTATAGCCCCTAACCAACAAAAAAACTCATTAGATGACAGTCTGATAACATATTTATGGTATGGGATAGGTTTTGTTAGAAAAAAGTGCATATTTCAGGTATATGGCATAGTTTACAATTGCACCCACCATCACAAATGGACTAGAATAATTACAATGAGCAACGTGTTTACCTAACTACTAATCATCAAACATTTCGTAAAAATACACAGCATACACGAATCGAAAGACACAGATCCTGTGAATACAGACAATATTTCAGATTTTCTAAGTGTCTTACAGCGAAAACACAATAAATCGTTATATTAGCTTAGCACATAGCAATTAGCAGCCCAGCATTGATTCTAGCCAAAGTGAGCGATAAAAGTCAACATCGCCAAAAGATATTAATTTTTTCACTAACCTTCTCAGAATTCTTCCGATGACACTCCTGTAACATCACATTACAACATGCATATACAGTTTGATCGAAAATGTTTATATTTAGCCACCAAAATCATGGTTAGACAATGTGAAATGTAGACAAGCTGGTAAAGAAAACGTCCTTGCGCCACTTAGACAGTGATCTACTCTTATACATAAATACTCATAAACGTGACTAAAAAATATAGGGTGGACAGGGATTGATAGACAATTTAATTCTTAATACAATTGCGTTATTACATTTTTTAATTTATCCTTACTTTTCAATACAGTTTGCGCCAAGCGAAGCTACGTCAAAAAACATGGCGTCCTAAGCCACTAAAATGTTTCGACAGAAACACGATTTATCATAATAAAAATGTCCTACCTTGAGCTGTTCTTCCATCAGTATCTTGGGCAAAGGATCCTTTCTTGGGAGAAATCGTCTTTTGGTGGAAAGCTGTCCTCTTGCCATGTGGAAATGTCAACTACGTTCGGGATGAACTGAAAAGCGTTCCCAACTTTTCACATCGTTGCAAAAATAAATGTCCCAAAATCGCACTAAACGGATATAAATTGCTATAAAACGCTTTAAATTAACTACTTTGTGATGTTTGTAACTCCTATAACGAGTGAAAAGATGACCGGAGAAATATAACAGGCTAAACTAACGCTTGGAACAGGAGAGGGTCGGTGTCTTCCACGCGCGTTACGCAGCAAGAAAAGACTTGCTAGCTAAAGGTTTTTTTCATTTGTAGGGCCTGTGAACGAGCAATCGAGCCCGTTGGAATCGTCATCACGTAAAGGCATCCAGGGGAAGACGTAAGAAGTGTCCGTATAGTCATAGCAACGACAGTGCCCGTTTAAATGACTTCAGAAAAGTGGCCAACGTTTCTCAAATCTGACTCCATGTCAGGGAAATTGCTGTAGAATGGGCTCTGTTCCACTTAGAGACAAAATTTCAACTCCTATAGAAACTATAGACTGTTTTCTATCCAATAATAATAATAATATGCATATTGTACGATCAAGGATTTTGTGGGAAGCCGTTTAAAAAATTAGCCACATTAGCATAAATAGTCTAAACAGCGCCCCCATCCCCAACAGGTTAACTTACATCTGGAGGACTACAGAGAGAGATAGGCTGGGTACCAATTTTTTGATATGGTTTCATAACGCCCAGCATGTGTTAAATACGAACTTAATACTAACACACTTTGGTCTGTGTGATGCTGTGATTCCTCCATATTCATACAATGATTACAATTGTTACATGTTGATGGCCATCTTTGGAGTGGCAAAATCATGCTGGATGATCAAACCATTGATGAGTAACAAAATGTGCGGCCATATTTCTCCTATACAGAGATCCCTAAGCACGTCACGCCTTCGATTATCTGGTTCATTAACTTGGTAATTAACTGGTACAGTCCTCATTTATGTTATTGAAGAAACTGTCATTCTAGGACTCTCTGTTAGGGAAGATTAACCATTCAGTGTAACTATGGACATTTTGTTTCATCAGTGTTACCAAAATGTGTGAAGCAAAGTTATACTAATCAAGCTCTGGTACTCCCCACTGGTTCAAAGGATCGGAAATTCCTGGAGAAGTCGAAGCATAGACATAAGAAGGTATAGCCTCAGTCACGCATCATGTCTTCATATCTTTGTGGCTGTTCCATGTAGAATGACTGTATGGATATTAGGATTTCTAGGCACATTTTTACCTTCAAATGAAGTGAATCCAAATATGCATATGTCTCATGTTCTTACCGAAGTAAGTGAAGTGTTGTACAGTTACTCAGAGGAATACAACAGGCTGTTGCTTACACTGAAATGTTTGCACTTATGCCGAGGCAGTGACATGAGCTACTCTGCCTCAGGCGAATACACAAGCTGTTAGGAGAGGCTATAGTTCTGCTACCAGCAGCACAGTGCAGCAGTTAGAGAAAAAGCCTCAGAGACAGAGGGAAGGGAGGGTGAGAGACAGAGGAAAAGACTAAGATATCAGGGGGTTATATCCTGCCTGTTTGGCCCTTTCCGGGGGTATCGTCGGATGGGGCCACAGTGTCTCCCGACCCCTCCTGTCTCAGCCTCCAGTATTTATGCTGCAGTAGTTTGTGTCGGGGGCTAGGGTCAGTCTGTTATATCTGGAGTATTTCTCCTGTCTTATCCGGTGTCCTGTGTTAATTTAAGTATGCTCTCTCTAATTCTCTCTTTCTCTCTCTCGGAGGACCTGAGCCCTAAGACCATGCCTTAGGACTACCTGGCCTGATGACTCCTTGCTGTCCCCAGTCCACCTGTCCGTGCTGCTGCTGCTCCAGTTTCAACTGTTCTGCCTATGGAACCCTGACCTGTTGTTTTCAACTATCTAGAGACAGCAGGAGCGGTAGAGATACTCTGAATGATCGGCTATGAAAAGCCAACTGACATTTACTCCTGAGGCGCTGACCTGTTGCACCCTCGACAACCACTGTGATTATTATTATTTTACCCACCTGGTCATCTATGAACATTTTAACATCTTGGTCATGTTCTGTTATAATCTCCACCCGGCACAGCCAGAAGAGGACTGGCCATCCCTCATAGCCTGGTTCCTCTCGGTTTCTTCCTAGGTTCTGGCCTTTCTAGGGAGATTTTCCTAGCCACCGTGCTTCTACACCTGTATTGCTTGCTGTTTGGGGTTTTAGGCTGGGTTTCTGTACAGCACTTTGAGATATTAGCTGATGTAAGAAGGGCTTTATAAATAAATTCGATTTAGGCAGAGTTTCCAGCTACAATAGTCATTTACAACATTAAGAATGTCTACACTGTGTTTCTGATCCATTTGATGTTATTTTAAGGGACAAAAAATGTGCTTTTCTTTCAATACCAAAGACATTTCTAAGTGAGACACTTAAGTGAGAAAACCACTCTGGGGAACAGCTCCTCCAGATGTGATCATGAAAAATATTTTAAATTCACTGTCTAGTGATATGAAGAACCATTTCAAAGTAGAGAAGTGTAGGCAAGAGAAAGAAATGTTCTGTCATTGTTGACAAAGATGGACTATGGAATCTGTCTGATATACAAAAAGTTTGGGGAAATATACAGAGAATGTCTAATTCCTTGACAAAGACACAATGGTCATTACCTGTATTAGCCAAAGTAAGAAAACGTGATGAGAAATTATTTCTTAAGAGAATCAGGGGAATATGAACATCTAACTCTTAGCATAACATCTCCTCTTTGTATAAACCTATTTTTCTCCCACTGATTTGCTTTGGGGTCTGTGTTATTGAAAGTAACGCCAACTGCTAACAGAGAGATAACAATGAAGATTGTGAGCCGCATTCATCTTCCACGGGGGATTTCAAGTTACCATGGAAACCTAGGAGTGCATGGGCACACAACCCCCTTTGCAGACCCTGATCAGCTAGAGAGGGGGAGATAGATTGAAAATGTATTCCCTGAGCTCCAGTGTCTGTTCCTCAAAACATGACAAATCAATAACAATCGAAGTCAGAAAGGTTGTTCAGTTACCTCAGTCTGGCTTTCCAAACTGGGTGAGGAGAGGTTGTTGGCCAGGTGGCTTTTTAATGAAGGTAAAGTCCCACTACAGGTAAAGGCTAACTAAAAGCAATGTTGTCTGACTGGAGTGTGTCTGACCTTGAGTAGGATAGAGAGAACCTGAGTAGGGAAATAATTAGGTATATCTTGATCACAATTCAAAGTAGGACAGGTCTATTATTGAGCATTTTCTCTGTCATTATGTATACTAACTTAAAACTGTGGTTCTCCAAGAATCAAATCTTCCAAAGTAAAGCTATGGGTGAATTCTGCTTCTCTTAGCTCATCACCCACCTGAGTCACTCACAACAGAGCTTGTGTTTGTGTGTTTGTGTTGTGAGGAGAAACTTTGCTCCAAGTTTTTGATTGTTACAACATTAACACATTCTCAACACATGTCAATCAGCAAAACTGTCACACCCTGATCTGTTTCACCTCTCCTGGTGATTGTCTCCACCACCTCCAGGTGTCGCTTATTTTCCACAGTGTATGTATCCCTGTATTTCCTGTATCTCTGTGCCAGTTCGTCTTGTATGTTTCCAAGTCAACCAGTGGTTTTCCTGTTCTCCTGTTTTTTGCATTCACCTTTTTCTAGTTCTCTGGTTTTGACCCTTTCCTGTTTCTGGACTGTGTACCCACCTGCCTGACCACGAGCCTGTCTGCCACTCTGTACCTCTTGGACTCTCTCTTGGACTTTTTTGCCTGTCCACAACCATTCTCTCTTGCCTACCCCTTTGGATTAATAAACATTATAAGACTCCAACCATCTGCCTCCTGTGTCTGCATTTGGGTCTTGCCTTGTGTCTTGAATAAAACAATAACCTGAAACTCAAAAAATAAGAGACTGCTCATGCAAAACAGATCGGGAATGATAGCATATGGAGGATTTATTTCAACTGTGGGCAGTGTTGTTTGAAATAGACACCTAAGTCTTGCCTAACGCCACTATATATTCACAGCTAATTAATTCCTTATTATTTTATTAAGGCATTCTGAAAATTTGGTTCTGTATTTCTTAACAAGCATATAAATTACTCGTACATTCTGGGAATGATACTGACTCTGGTAAGCCAGTTCACACATGATGAGAAAAGCAATGGTTGTACAGTAGGTTTGCCTCGTCAAGATTGTGTCTTTGACATCAGTCACACACCCACATAGAGATGTAGGCTATGTGCTATGGCCTACGTCTCTATCTCTACTGTGTGACTGATGTCAAATACAAATAACGGGCCCCAATACAACAAGGAGTGAAATACGTGAACACAGACAAAAGCGTTTGAAATATGATGAATGTTCAACCTGGACTATTGGTATGATTGGTGATGCTTTTATGTGTCCCTCCATTTAGTATATGTTAGTTTCGGTATGATATGTTGTGAATTTGTGGCTGTCCCTCCATTTCGCATGATATGTTACATCCTCCAATTCATATGTTAAGTTACGAAATTGTGGCTAACGTTTTTGTATGATATGTTATGAATTTGTGGCAAACGTTAGCTAGGTTAGGGGTTAGGGGTAGGGGTTAGTTAATATGCTAAGTAGTTGAAAAGTAGTTAAAAAGTACTAATTAGTTGCAAAGTTGCATATTAGCTAAATTTGTCCCCAATGTGATTTGAACACAAAAACCTTTGAGTTGCTTGACTTTCACGATATATGCCCATCCATCCTTTTGTTTCTGTCTTAAGTAACCATACCAAACGTAACATATCATAGGAATTGGAGTGACACAAAGCTACTATGTTATGTGTAGTCGGAACGATCAGGCTGTAATCTTAAGATGCTTTAAAAACGTCTTAGGGCTAGGTCGACAACTTCCGGTGAAATTGGAGGGCGTGCAATTCAAATAAAGAATCGTAAAAAATTATGGATATTAAACATCTAGGTAGCACCTGCACATCTTATATCGGTTAAAAGCTTAAATTCTTGTTAATCTAACTGCGTTGTCCGATTTACAATAGCCTTTACAGCGAAAGCATGCTATGCAATTGTTTGAGGACGGCACCACACATCAAAATATTTTTCAACCAGCACAGGCTTCGCAAAATCACAAATAGCAATTAAATATTCACTTACTTTTTAAACATCTTCCTCTAATTTGCAATCCCAAGGGTCCCAGCTACAACATGAATGGTTGTTTTGTTAGATAAAATCCGTCTTTATATCCCAAAAAGTCTGTTTAGTTGGCTCCATCGATTTCAGTAATATACTCGTTCAACATCCAGACAAATTAATCCAAAAAACTACCGCTAAACTTTGTTAAAACAAGTCAAACTACATTTCAATTTAATCCTTGGGTACCCTAAAATGTAATTAAACTATAAAATTTCATACAGAAAGAAGTATGTTTAATAGAAAAGTAAAATTATCAAGTGCCCGTCCTCTTCGTCGCGACGCTGTAACAGTCCTGACCTATTTATGTTAGTTTTTATGTGTTTTTGGTCAGGGCATGTGTTTTGGGTGGGCAGTCTATGTTATCTGTTTCTATGTTGGTTTCGGTTTGCCTGGTATGGCTCTTGATTAGAGGCAGGTGGTTTGCATTTTCCTCTAATCAAGAGTCATATTTAGGTAGGGCATTTCTCACTGTTTGTTTGTGGGTGATTGTCTCCTGTGATGTCTTTCGTCGTTGTGTTCGATGTATTCACTTTCGGAGCTGTTTGGCTGTTCATATGTTTCGATGTACGTTCCTGTTCGTGAGTTTACGTTTGTCTATGTAAGTTTATGTTCAGGTTGCGTCAACGTCGTTTTGTTATTTTGTAAGTTTTGAAAGTGTTTTGTTTTGTTTAGTCTACGTCGTATTTGTAATAAAAATGGCTTATTTCCCTGACTCCGCATTTTGGTCCGAAGATCCTTCTCTCCTCACCTCATCCGAGGATGAGGAGAGCGACAGCTCTTACAGAATCACCCACCAAAATACAGAGACCAAGCGGTATGGGAAAAATGCTCGACGGAGCAACAAGGACTTTTGGACTTGGGAGGAGATCCTGTCTGGTAGAGGACCCTGGGCGCAAACTGGAGGAAATCGCTGCTCTCGTGAGAAGAGTGAGGCAGCCACAGCCCAGGAGCGCTGGTATGAGGAGGCAGCTAGGAGACGTGGATGGAAGCCGGAGAATCAAGCTCGTAACCGGAATTATGAGGGGACTCGTTTTGCACGGAAGCCCGAAAAGCCCGTGAGTAACTCCCAAAAATTTCTTGGGGGGGGGGGCTAAAGGGTAGTGGGCTAAGGGCAGGTAGGAGACCTGCGCCCACTTCCCAGGCTAACCGTGGAGAGCGGGAGTACGGGCAGACACCGTGTTACGCAGTAGAGCGCACGGTGTCTCCTGTACGTGTGCATAGCCCAGTGCGGGTTATTCCACCTCCCCGCACTGGTAGGGCTAGATTGGGCATTGAGCCAGGTGTCATGAGGCCGGCTCAACGCGTCTGGTCTCCAGTGCGTCTCCTCGGGCCGGCATACATGGCACCTGCCTTACGCAGGGTTTCCCCGGTTCGCCTACACAGCCCGGTGCGGGTTATTCCACCTCCCCGTACTGGGCGGGCGACCGGGAGCATTCAACCAGGTAAGGTTGGGCAGGCTCAATGCTCAAGAGAGCCAGTACGCCTGCACGGTCCGGTATTTCCGGCGCCACCTCCCCACCCCAGCCTAGTACCTACAGTGCCTATATTACGCACTAGGTTACCAGTGTGTATCCTGAGCCCTGTTCCTCCTCCACGCACTCTCCCTGTAGTGCGTGTATCTAGCCCGGTGCCTCCAGTTCCGGCCCCACGCACTAAGCCACCTGTGCGTCTCCCAAGTCCTGTACACACTGTCACTTCTCCCCGTACTAGTCCTGAGGTGCGTGCCCTCAGCCAGGTGCCACCAGTGCCGGTACCACGCATCAGGTATAGAGTACGCTTTGAGAGTTCAGTGTGCCCTGTCCCTGCTCCACGCACTAGTAGGAGGGTGCTTATCATTAGCCCGGTGCCTCCAGTTCCGGCACCACGCACCAGGTCTACAGTGCGCCGTATCCGGCCAGAGCCATCCGTCTCCCCAGCGCCATCTGAGCCATCCGTCTCCCCAGCGCCATCTGAGCCATCCGTCTCCCCAGCGCCATCTGAGCCATCCGTCTCCCCAGCGCCATCTGAGCCATCCGTCTGCCAGGAGCCTGCAAAGCCGCCCGTCTGCCATGAGCCTGCAAAGCCGCCCGTCTGCCATGAGCCTACAGAGCCATCCGCCAGACAGGAGCCGCTAGAGCCGTCAGCCAGACAGGAGCCGCTAGAGCCGCCCGCCAGACAGGATCTGCCAGAGCCGCCAACCAGACAGGATCTGCCAGAGCCGCCAACCAGACAGGATCTGCCAGAGCCGCCAACCAGACAGGATCTGCCAGAGCCGCCAATCAGACAGGATCTGCCAGAGCCGCCAGCGAGCCATGAGCAGCCAGAGCCGTCAGAGAGCCATGAGCAGCCAGAGCCGTCAGAGAGCCATGAGCAGCCAGAGCCGTCAAAGAGCCATGAGCAGCCAGAGCCGTCAGTGAGCCATGAGCAGCCAGAGCCGTCAGAGAGCCATGAGCAGCCAGAGCCGTCAGAGCGCCATGAGCGTCGTGAGCCGTCAGCCTGCCATGAGCGTCGAGAGCCGTCAGCCTGCCATGAGCGTCGAGAGCCGTCAGCCTGCCATGAGCGTCGAGAGCCGTCAGCCTGCCATGAGCGTCGAGAGCCGTCAGTCTGCCATGAGCGTCGAGAGCCGTCAGCCTGCATGGACCTGCCAGAACCATCCAAACAGGACCTGCCAGAGTCCTTCAGCCGGGATCTGCCCCTTGTCCCGGTGTTGCCCCTTGTCCCGGTGCTGCCCCTTGTCCCGGTGCTGCCCCTTGTCCCGGTGCTGCCCCTTGTCCCGGTGCTGCCCCTTGTCCCGGTGCTGCCCCTTGTCCCGGTGCTGCCCCTTGTCCCGGTGCTGCCCCTTGTCCCGGTGCTGCCCCTTATTCCAGTGATGGTCCTTATCCTGGTGCTGCCCCTTGTTCTGGTGCTGCCCCTTGTCCCGGTGCTACCCCTTGTCCCGGTGCTGCCCCTTGTCCCGGTGCTAGCTGTTTATTTAGGGGAAGGTAGTGTTAGGGTGGTCAGTAGAAGGGGTAGAAAGAAGAGGGGAGTGACTATGGTGGTGCGGGGACAGCGTCCTGAACCGGAACCACCACCGTGGTCAACTGCCCACCCGGACCCTCCCCTGGACTTTGTGCTGGTGCGCCCGGCGTTCGCACCTTGGGGGGGGGGTACTGTAACAGTCCTGACCTATTTATGTTAGTTTTTATGTGTTTTTGGTCAGGGCATGTGTTTTGGGTGGGCAGTCTATGTTATCTGTTTCTATGTTGGTTTCGGTTTGCCTGGTATGGCTCTTGATTAGAGGCAGGTGGTTTGCATTTTCCTCTAATCAAGAGTCATATTTAGGTAGGGCATTTCTCACTGTTTGTTTGTGGGTGATTGTCTCCTGTGATGTCTTTCGTCGTTGTGTTCGATGTATTCACTTTCGGAGCTGTTTGGCTGTTCATATGTTTCGATGTACGTTCCTGTTCGTGAGTTTACGTTTGTCTATGTAAGTTTATGTTCAGGTTGCGTCAACGTCGTTTTGTTATTTTGTAAGTTTTGAAAGTGTTTTGTTTTGTTTAGTCTACGTCGTATTTGTAATAAAAATGGCTTATTTCCCTGACTCCGCATTTTGGTCCGAAGATCCTTCTCTCCTCACCTCATCCGAGGATGAGGAGAGCGACAGCTCTTACAGAATCACCCACCAAAATACAGAGACCAAGCGGTATGGGAAAAATGCTCGACGGAGCAACAAGGACTTTTGGACTTGGGAGGAGATCCTGTCTGGTAGAGGACCCTGGGCGCAAACTGGAGGAAATCGCTGCTCTCGTGAGAAGAGTGAGGCAGCCACAGCCCAGGAGCGCTGGTATGAGGAGGCAGCTAGGAGACGTGGATGGAAGCCGGAGAATCAAGCTCGTAACCGGAATTATGAGGGGACTCGTTTTGCACGGAAGCCCGAAAAGCCCGTGAGTAACTCCCAAAAATTTCTTGGGGGGGGGCTAAAGGGTAGTGGGCTAAGGGCAGGTAGGAGACCTGCGCCCACTTCCCAGGCTAACCGTGGAGAGCGGGAGTACGGGCAGACACCGTGTTACGCAGTAGAGCGCACGGTGTCTCCTGTACGTGTGCATAGCCCAGTGCGGGTTATTCCACCTCCCCGCACTGGTAGGGCTAGATTGGGCATTGAGCCAGGTGTCATGAGGCCGGCTCAACGCGTCTGGTCTCCAGTGCGTCTCCTCGGGCCGGCATACATGGCACCTGCCTTACGCAGGGTTTCCCCGGTTCGCCTACACAGCCCGGTGCGGGTTATTCCACCTCCCCGTACTGGGCGGGCGACCGGGAGCATTCAACCAGGTAAGGTTGGGCAGGCTCAATGCTCAAGAGAGCCAGTACGCCTGCACGGTCCGGTATTTCCGGCGCCACCTCCCCACCCCAGCCTAGTACCTACAGTGCCTATATTACGCACTAGGTTACCAGTGTGTATCCTGAGCCCTGTTCCTCCTCCACGCACTCTCCCTGTAGTGCGTGTATCTAGCCCGGTGCCTCCAGTTCCGGCCCCACGCACTAAGCCACCTGTGCGTCTCCCAAGTCCTGTACACACTGTCACTTCTCCCCGTACTAGTCCTGAGGTGCGTGCCCTCAGCCAGGTGCCACCAGTGCCGGTACCACGCATCAGGTATAGAGTACGCTTTGAGAGTTCAGTGTGCCCTGTCCCTGCTCCACGCACTAGTAGGAGGGTGCTTATCATTAGCCCGGTGCCTCCAGTTCCGGCACCACGCACCAGGTCTACAGTGCGCCGTATCCGGCCAGAGCCATCCGTCTCCCCAGCGCCATCTGAGCCATCCGTCTCCCCAGCGCCATCTGAGCCATCCGTCTCCCCAGCGCCATCTGAGCCATCCGTCTCCCCAGCGCCATCTGAGCCATCCGTCTGCCAGGAGCCTGCAAAGCCGCCCGTCTGCCATGAGCCTGCAAAGCCGCCCGTCTGCCATGAGCCTACAGAGCCATCCGCCAGACAGGAGCCGCTAGAGCCGTCAGCCAGACAGGAGCCGCTAGAGCCGCCCGCCAGACAGGATCTGCCAGAGCCGCCAACCAGACAGGATCTGCCAGAGCCGCCAACCAGACAGGATCTGCCAGAGCCGCCAACCAGACAGGATCTGCCAGAGCCGCCAATCAGACAGGATCTGCCAGAGCCGCCAGCGAGCCATGAGCAGCCAGAGCCGTCAGAGAGCCATGAGCAGCCAGAGCCGTCAGAGAGCCATGAGCAGCCAGAGCCGTCAAAGAGCCATGAGCAGCCAGAGCCGTCAGTGAGCCATGAGCAGCCAGAGCCGTCAGAGAGCCATGAGCAGCCAGAGCCGTCAGAGCGCCATGAGCGTCGTGAGCCGTCAGCCTGCCATGAGCGTCGAGAGCCGTCAGCCTGCCATGAGCGTCGAGAGCCGTCAGCCTGCCATGAGCGTCGAGAGCCGTCAGCCTGCCATGAGCGTCGAGAGCCGTCAGTCTGCCATGAGCGTCGAGAGCCGTCAGCCTGCATGGACCTGCCAGAACCATCCAAACAGGACCTGCCAGAGTCCTTCAGCCGGGATCTGCCCCTTGTCCCGGTGTTGCCCCTTGTCCCGGTGCTGCCCCTTGTCCCGGTGCTGCCCCTTGTCCCGGTGCTGCCCCTTGTCCCGGTGCTGCCCCTTGTCCCGGTGCTGCCCCTTGTCCCGGTGCTGCCCCTTGTCCCGGTGCTGCCCCTTGTCCCGGTGCTGCCCCTTGTCCCGGTGCTGCCCCTTATTCCAGTGATGGTCCTTATCCTGGTGCTGCCCCTTGTTCTGGTGCTGCCCCTTGTCCCGGTGCTACCCCTTGTCCCGGTGCTGCCCCTTGTCCCGGTGCTAGCTGTTTATTTAGGGGAAGGTAGTGTTAGGGTGGTCAGTAGAAGGGGTAGAAAGAAGAGGGGAGTGACTATGGTGGTGCGGGGACAGCGTCCTGAACCGGAACCACCACCGTGGTCAACTGCCCACCCGGACCCTCCCCTGGACTTTGTGCTGGTGCGCCCGGCGTTCGCACCTTGGGGGGGGGGTACTGTAACAGTCCTGACCTATTTATGTTAGTTTTTATGTGTTTTTGGTCAGGGCATGTGTTTTGGGTGGGCAGTCTATGTTATCTGTTTCTATGTTGGTTTCGGTTTGCCTGGTATGGCTCTTGATTAGAGGCAGGTGGTTTGCATTTTCCTCTAATCAAGAGTCATATTTAGGTAGGGCATTTCTCACTGTTTGTTTGTGGGTGATTGTCTCCTGTGATGTCTTTCGTCGTTGTGTTCGATGTATTCACTTTCGGAGCTGTTTGGCTGTTCATATGTTTCGATGTACGTTCCTGTTCGTGAGTTTACGTTTGTCTATGTAAGTTTATGTTCAGGTTGCGTCAACGTCGTTTTGTTATTTTGTAAGTTTTGAAAGTGTTTTGTTTTGTTTAGTCTACGTCGTATTTGTAATAAAAATGGCTTATTTCCCTGACTCCGCATTTTGGTCCGAAGATCCTTCTCTCCTCACCTCATCCGAGGATGAGGAGAGCGACAGCTCTTACAGACGCGCACAGACTGATTTCCTGAGTTAGAAAGGGCTCCTTTATCTTTGTAGTGGCTGGGTGTATTGATACACCATTCAACGTGTAATTAATAACTGCACCATGCTCAAAGTGATATTCAATGTCTTTGTGGTTGAATCTGTGCTTTATATTTGGCTCCTGAGTGGCGCAGCGGTCTAAGGCACTGCAACTCAGTGCACGAGGCATCACTACAGTCCCTGGTTCGATTCCAGGCTGTATCACATCCGGCCGTGATTGGGAGTCCATAGGGTGGCGCACAATTGGCCCAGCGTTGTCTGAACTTATTTAGGCTTGCCAAACAAAAGGGTTGAATACTTATTGAGTAAAGACAAGGAGTGTAAATACTTTCTGAAGACACTGTATCACATTTGGCAGTCTGTGGGTCCCCTAAAGAGAAAGTGCTTATGGCAATGTTCTTGAGGAACACACAAGTACTATCCACACCCTTTGGACAGCACAAGTTGTCAACATACAGTATACTGGTGTCTCCTTCTTTCTTCCTCACCCTTTCGTACTGACCTCCCGCTCGCCCTGTCTCAACCTTATCTCCCAGGGTGAACCAACCACCTCCACATTGATGTGACACCATTACATCAATGATCTGAATACATTTGACTGGTGGACATCTGCAGAAGGCACGCCAGACGAATGCAATCTGCCACACTCCAGCTGGCTGATTGCAGACATCAAGTTAAAACCTGCAAATGGGAATGATCTTGCAGAGCTAACGTCAGTCTTGAGACCGACAGATATAACATTATATTCCGTTAGATTGATCTCATTTGCACATGTCTAATGCACAGTTTAGAATTCACACAGTACGGTATCTCCCTGACAAAACCAAGTAGCACCGCAAATGTTCAAATGGAAATCATAGGGTCATGTATTGGTCACCTATAAGATCACTAGCAGTGACTGTGTCGTTGCCCCCTTATCACACTGACTATAACATTGGAGACTGAGAAGAAATTGCAGAGATTGGCTTTTTACATCAACCTCTGACAGAATGAGGGTGTCATAATCGCAATACAATGGAAATAGCTGTGTGGTGCTCCCCTGTCTTAGTGGCAAACGGAAGAGAGGAAAACTGTTGTTGTAAAATTCAGTGCGACCTTGTTGAAATAACGTTTTGTTCATGTGATTTCATCTAACACAAATACTGTAACTAGAATCATTAATTAGCTCACAGCAGACATCTAACGAGAAGATCCAGTCAATTACTACTGAACTCCAGTTCGCCAAGCACTTACTCAGGCAAAACGAAAGGCATCTAACACTGTCAGCCTCAGCAAAACACAGACAATTGTGGTAACAGTGTTGAACATTTTAACTGGATCTCGTTTCTTGAATAAGGTATTGTACCATCATAAAGCAATGACAAAAGAGGTTGAGCCAAAATCATGTTTATATCACAGCTTAGGATTTAAGGCAAAGTCGAAATCACAACTGCACAGCTGTGACTATTCATGGATTGCACCTCTATCACTTGGTCACGTCGTTGCCATTGTTATCAACGTTTTACAGATCCAGCAGCTGTATTCATGCACAAAAGTAGACTGATGCCCAGTCATTCTGAACGGGGGCTACTGACTATTTACACGAAATTACACTATAGTTGTTTGGAAATACGACGACATTGCTAAAATAGAAAAATAAATAGGAGGAAACAACTATGACATATTATGTCATCAAATTTATTTTAGAGAGATGGTAATGTTGCCATAGCTAGCAAAGTTTGTAAACTACAATTCGGTGCTGTCCCATCAATCTTAGCTATACTGCATCTAAAGTCGGTCTGGCGACATCACAATGATTACAAACGGTTTCCTACTTATTATTTGACTCATTTTGAAATGCCGTGTTTCCAAGCCACTCACTGTGTAAAATGGCCTGTTCCCAAGTGATTAGATGTATAAACAAATATCTTTAATCGTGACAAGTAAAAGATATGATTTGACATGTCACAATAAAACAGATCTCAACAGTCACGAATTTTGAATTTCTGTGAACTTCACCAGTCCGAGTCATCAGCTCTGGAAGGACATGGATTTTCACACATGCTAACACCTTGGTCATTGTACTCATTCATCCCGATCAGTTCAGCAGCAATCTTTTGCAAACCTGTGCTTAGTAGCCTAGTCTTTGGAATTAGTTCATGTATTTTAGAAGTCTAAATATGAATGATAACTTATTAGGACTATTAGAATCTATTTGCATACGACTATTGTAATTTCATCCTTTCAAGATCCAATATCAAATCAAACTTCAACTCAAACGTTATTTTTATTTTCAAATAAAATTTTCACACTTTAGCGTAAAACGAGAAAATGAAAGATAAAAACCAACAAAAGGTAATAAAAGAACATAAACAAAGTATGTCAAAATAACAATAAAGTTGGCTTCATTAGACCAAGCTACTGTAAAAAGGCAGACTGTCAATTAGTACTTAAACACAGTTTCACAGTACAATGGAAAGCTCCATATAAAAAAAAAAACACAAATACACTATAAAATATAAAGAAACTATGAATAATCAGCCATTTTTTCCTGCTAAAATAGAAGAAATAAACATTTGCTTTACTCTCAAATTTCCAGCGCTAGGCCTGTTGATTTCTTATACTTTCACCTCCAAGTAGCATAATGGCCTGCCTAAAAAAAGTAGTACTATCACAGTTACTGTCTCTGTAGTCCTTGCAAACTGCACTTTATACCAGCAATATGTACAGCACTTCATAATCCTCTGAACTGGAATAAACTCTGCCCCTGATACAGATTCCAATGCCTTGCCCCAAACCCTAACAAGGAGCTTGAAGTGATATAGTCTGTTTCTGGAACCAATTTACATGAGCCATGACATGAGAAATGTGTGTGTGCTGGACCAATGTGCTGGACCAACAAGCATATCACAAGAGAACAATGCTGTTACTATGCCTGGAGTAAGCTCTGCATCTGGTTGAATGCGTGGTAAGCGCGTCCGTCTGTACACATGATGAATGAAAACTTCTACTCTCATCTGTGATTACAACCTCTCCCAGCATGTCTATGTTATTATGTTGTTCTGTCAGCTGAACAAGGGAGATCTCCTTGTTTGGATATATTAATTTGAAGACACTAGATCCTTCCTATCTTCGCTTGCTAAAACAAACAGCTGTTTAAGGGACAGACAAATAATGCCTGAACTCACCACACTGTAGATTCAACACCGGTAAGATCTTTATTCTCACTCTGATCAATTGCATGTAACTACTTGGATCAGGACCTACATGTATGTCATCTCTCTCATGACCAATGTTCCAATGACCAATTATTTTGGCACAGAGCAAATTTCAGGTCTGCTGAGTCTAAGCTTGAAAGTTGTGAAAATTCTGTGCAACTTCCAGCGTGTTTACTGTAAACACTGAGGCTGTACCCGCTTTAAGATACAGTTTTAACAGTGACCAAGTAGGCTACTGTGGCTATTTGATCATAAAGTAGGCCTACCAGAGTGGCCTATCATCAAAATCAATGGAGAAAATGCATCCCATAACATTTTAACATGAAAATAGCTGTTCTATCATTCAGCCTACAGTATCAGCAAATGTGTGATGTTCAATGTAGGACTACATTCCATGAGACTTTTGAAAAACATGCAGGGCTTGACATTAAAACTTCTTAGGGATAGCCCCCTTTAATTTCAATTTTCGCCTAAATGACATACCCAAATCTAACTGCCTGTAGCTCAAGCCCTGAAGCAAAGATATGCATATTCTTGGTACCATTTGAAAGGAAACACTTTGAAGTTTGTGGAAATGTGAATTGAATGTAGGATAATATAACACAATAGATATGGTAGAAGAAAATACATAGAAAAAACCAACAGGTGTTTTTTTAGCAAGATCTTTGAATTGCAAGAGAAAGGACATAGTTACAGCCATCACTCTGGTTGTAATTCCGATAGTGTATGTGCAAAGTGTTTGTGCAAAGTTTCAGATGGATAACTTGAAGTATGACTGAACCTCAAGACTTTTTGTGTGACGTCCCCAGGTACATTTGGGCAAATCGTGAAGGAGACATTCACATTCCATTTTTCTGCAAGAATATCGTCAAGTCTGTATACTTGGACTTTGATTTAGCTTTCCAACTATTAGTAGCCATATTATAAGTTCAACATTTGCAAAACAACTAGTTTTCATAACTTCATAACTATATTGAATATTATTAGAATTTGTGTCCAAAATGAAAAGGCATGCTGTCGTACAAGGTTAGTAGCTACATTTTATGACATATACATGGTTATACACGATACTCCCATAAAGCCCAGCTCATTGGGTATCTAGCTAGCTTTGTTTGACCCAGATTGGTGCTTATTTGACAAAGAAACAGTCGTTCACGTTATGGCCACCCGCGTCATCGGCGGGCCATGAAGGCGTCGCTCTCTGACCAAATATGGTGTCCTATAGGATATACTACACCCCTAATGAAATAGTGAAGTTTTGTTACCTTCTAGGATCTCTGAGTAATAGGAACGTGATTTGACTCATTGAAACAACATTTAGTGTGAGATTTTCACAGATTCCTTTCTTTGCAAATTGAACGAGTGGAAATAGAAAATCGATCGTGCATGGTATATGGACCTTTTTAGGATATGAAAAAGGATTTTATCTAACAAAACGACACTTCATGTTATCTCTGGGACCCTTCGGATGATATATCAAAGCAAGATTTCAGAAAGTAAGGATACATTTCACCTTCAGAGTTGAATTTATCAAATCTGTCGAGGTGAAAAAACTGTGTTGTTAGGAGCTCTCCTCAAACAAATGCTTTTTTTCACTGTAAAAGCTACTGTTAATTGGACAGTGCAGTTATATTAACAAGAATTTAAGCTTTCAGCCGATATAAGACACTTCTATGTACCGACATTTGTTGTTTCTCTAAAATCTGTGATCTTGACATAACACGCTGCATAATTTACAACTGTACCGTTGACGGGACGCCGATCCTTAAAAACCTGTTTATCCACTTGTCCTTCAGACAAGAAGGTGACTGAACATTTTCTTGTTGTTTGAAGCATGAAACCACTTTAAAAAAATTAAATGCATTATTATTCCCATACTATTATTATAGAGAATCAGACAAATAACGCTACGCTTTGCCTATTGGCTACTTAGTTAATAAAATAGAACACTGTCCCTTTAAGGAAAAAAAAAATAAGCTTTTTACTTGACTTGCTTTTCAAAGATGTCTAGGAATGCTCACATGTTGTGCTCTTGTGGGAAGCAATCCCTCCCCTATTGTTGACTACAAATTATTTATAACTGAGCTAATAACTCACAAACTAGCAAAGGATATGAACAAAAAAAATTGTTTTTATTTTATTTTACCAGGTAAGTTGACTGAGAACACGTTCTCATTTGCAGCAACGACCTGGGGAATAGTTACAGGGGAGAGGAGGGGGATGAATGAGCCAATTGTAAACTGGGGATTATTAGGTGACCATGATGGTTTGAGGGCCAGATTGGGAATTTAGCCAGGACACCGGGGATAACACCCCTACTCTTACGATAAGTGCCATGGGATCTTTAATGACCTCAGAGAGTCAGGACACCCGTTTAACGTCCCATCCGAAAGACGGCACCCTATACAGGACAGTGTCCCCAATCACTGCCCTGGGGCATTGGGATGTTTTTTTTAGACCAGAGGAAAGAGTGCCTCCTACTGGCCCTCCAACACCACTTCCAGCAGCATCTGGTCTCCCATCCAGGGACTGACCAGGACCAACCCTGCTTAGCTTCAGAAGCAAACCAGCAGTGGTATGCAGGGTGGTATGCTGCTGGCATGTGCACAAGTAGCTGCATGCAGCTCTCGCTTTGGTCTCAAAACAAGCGCATCTACTCATAACCGTTCATGCTGTAAATACATTCTAGTTCAAAGTAAATGGCACAGATCCATATATGGCAATGTCTATTATAAAAGGTTGCGTCAATCGAATCTGGTATCAGGATAAAATGTGATTCAGAGTCACCGAATATACCTTAAGTATTTTTATTTAACATAAGCGATAAATGGTAAATGCAATTTTCGTATATACGGGTCCACTGTATCACCACGCAGGGTAAAGCAGAGAACTGACTGAAATAGTACAGACATCTTCTTTTATACTGTGACAGATGTAGTTCCAACTTTAGAGTTGGCCTGTCACAGTAGAGGCTTAGCGTGGTTTAAACTTGCTAGCCTATCGGTGGTGCCCAGGCTGGTCCCAGCCTCACAGCACACAGGATCCAGATATCCGGAAGTGTTTTGTTGTGAAGTTTGAGCTGAGTTGTCGGTGGCTACACTGCTCAGTTCCTGTTTTCTTGTTATTCAGAATTTTTCCATCTTGTCTCAACCTTCTGGTTAGCACAGTCGACACCCTAGATTAACAACAGCTTTTCTGCAGTCACGCTATGTTTTGTGATTAACATGTCCTATTTCTATAAGGCATATATTTTTGTTAAAAAGAGAACAAAACCATCCTTCACACTATTTTCATATAGGTCTACTGCAGCTATGATTTATTGTGCTGCACCGGTCCGGTCTGTATAGAGTACGGCTGAGTACAGTGTCTATCTACTCCGATGTGTTCTGCCTACAACAAAATCTCTTGCATAGTTAGTTTTGCGTAGTAAGTCTTGCGTAGTTCATTTTGTGTCTGAATGTTGCATTGAAAATGGCTAAATCAAATCAAATCAAATTTTATTTGTCACATACACATGGTTAGCAGATGTTAATGCAAGTGTAGCGAAATGCTTGTGCTTCTAGTTCCGACAATGCATTAACTTCTAGTTGCACACAATCCCGGATCCGGTAGCACCCTCATCAGTAAAAAAGCTGACTAGCATAGCCTAGCATAGCGCCACAAGTAAATACTAGCATCTAAATATCATGAAATCACAAGTCCAAGACACCAGAAGAAAGATACACATCTTGTGAATCCAGCCATCATTTCTGATTTTTAAAATGTTTTACAGGGAAGACACAATATGTATTTCTATTAGCTAACCACAATAGCAAAAGAGCCAACTTTTTTTTCTCCACCATTTTTTACTGCATAGGTAGCTATCACAAATTCGACCAAATAAAGATATAAATAGTCAATAACCAAGAAACAACTTCATCAGATGACAGTCTGATAACATATTTATTGTATAGCATATGTTTTGTTCGAAAAATGTGCATATTTCAGGTATAAATCATAATTTTACATTGCAGCCACCATCACAACTCTCACCAAAGCAACTAGAATAACTACAGAGAGCAACGTGAATTACCTAAATACTCATCATAAAACATTTATGAAAAATACACAGCGTACAGCAAATGAAAGACAAAGATCTTGTGAATCCAGCCAATATTTCAGATTTTTTAAGTGTCTTACAGCGAAAACACAATTTAGCATTATATTAGCTTACTACAATAGCCAACCACACAGCAACATTGATTCATGCACGTTAGCGATAGCGAATAAACCAGCAAAAGATATTACATTTTTCACTAACCTTCTCAAAACTTCATCAGATGACAGTCCTATAACATCATATTACACAATACATATATTGTTTGTTCGAAAATGTGCATATTTAGCGGCACAAATCGTGATTATACAATGAGAATAGTAGCCAAGCTGCAAAGAAAATGTCGGGAGAAATCTTGGGAGAGGCACCTAATCTAATCAATAACTAATCATAAACTTGACAAAAAAATACAGGTTGGACAGCAAACGAAAGATACATTAGTTCTTAATGCATCCGCTGTGTTAGATTTTTAAAATTAACGTTACTACGACATACAGCGTGCGTTAAAGCGGGACCGCACCGCAGACAATCGAGAGCATCCTGTCGGGCTGTATCACCTCCTGGTACGGCAACTGCTCCGCCCTCAACCGTAAGGCTCTCCAGAGGGTAGTGAGGTCTGCACAACGCATCACCGGGGGCAAACTACCTGCCCTCCAGGACACCTACACCACTCGATGACACAGGATGACACTTTGTTTCAACGTAATTTCATTGAAAATTAAGTGGAAACAATGTTGATTTAACCAGTGTGTGCCCAGTGATTGCAAGTACGAATGTAACCTATTTGGTGCAGTGACTGTAATGCACTTTTGATTACATCTTCATCAGCTTCAATTTACAATGCACTGAATAGAACACTTAGTTGGGCATCAGTCCTAAAACGAATGTTCAAAACAATATTGTTACGAAACATGCAACATATGAATAATCATGACGGAGAAAGAGATTGTGTATGCATGTGTCTCTGTGTCTGTATCAGACTAGCTGCAGCAAATCACATCTGTCATAAAACCCCTGCCCTCAGGCTAGGCAGAGGAATGAGACAGCTAAATCAGCTCTCCCTAACAGCACTCTCAGTAGATACTAAATCACAGCGCCAGCACACACACGCAATATAGAGGCGTGAAACAGTATGTATAAACAACACTGATGTAAATGAGACAGACAACAAAGAGACAATAAAGAGATGCCGCCTACCAAAAACTGTATATGTCAAGTTGACATTGGGGTAGAAGAAGAAGATTTGATGAGAACTGCCCATGGCATACTCTACCTGTCATGTTGGATTGTAGGAAAACTCCTTGACCCAAAAGTTTGCCATTTTACTGAAAGATCCAGAAAAGTTGGGAACATCGATATCTCAGGAGCAGTATGCTGCTGCTATGTTGTACTGGGAAAGACTTCAGACTTGGCTGAGAATTTCCTTTTGCAAAGGTGGAGACTTCACAAACTGGAACTATCAATTTCTATCACATATAGACTCGGAACTTATTCATGCAGCTGACCAATTTATGCAAGATTTCAGTTCTGGGTTAACCAAGATTAACCTGCAACCTGCAATGACCAATACAATATGCAATACAATACAATACAATACAATATTCACATAACTACCAATCACTCAGATACAGAGAGAGGTGTGCGCCAAAATGTGAAGACTTCATTTTTATGGACACAGACCTGTCGTAAATCATTTATGGCACCTCAAATTGAGATTATCGTAGTATAGACATAGTGTAGATTGTGGTCACAGACACAAGACAATTAGTATGTTGATTTGTATGTACCACAGTTGGGCTGTTCTTAATTTCACTGCTTTTCTCCAGCCCTAATGATTTTGGGACAGCAGATTTACCTCAAGTTCTTCCTAAATATCTACTCCATAGAAGTAAGGCAAGGCAACCTCAAAAGAAAATGCCAGAAACGCATTACTCCATAGAATTCCAATTACAGTAGGTGTTGTCTCTTGTGAGTGCCCTGAAAATAGTGGTCAGGGCCTAGTTTCCCAGAGCCTTCATAGCGTTAAGATCATCGTTAGAACCTTCTTACGATGTATCTTTAGTAGCCGAGGTGTTTCCCAAAGCCTTCGTTAGTAACGTGGCTCTTAAAACACTTCGCACATCTACGAGTGATCCCGTCCGTTCGCCAAAGTGCATTCCTCATCACTTTATTCACAGAAGATCTCAAAAGTAGGCTTTCAATATTTATACTACACGTAGTATGGGGATGCCCTGATACTAATCCTGTCATTAGTGGTAGAGGCAGGGAGAATGCCTTACTACAGTGAAACAACAATAGTTAGATCACAGACAGGGAAAGGCCCTCGACAATTTAGGCACTTAGATTTCTGATGATGAGTAAAAATGCATAGTCATAGCTCTGTCTCTCTCTCTCTCAAATCAATTCAAAGGGGCTTTATTGGCATGGGAAACACATGCCAAAGCAAGTGAAATAAACAATCAGAATCTCTCTCCTCTTCCTCTTCACCCATTGGTGTGGCTAGATTAGCAGTGTTAGAAACTAAACAAAAAAGGCATTTCCATAATTGTCAGCAACCCATAACCTCATGTGTTGTCCTTTTTGTGCTGACCAAGATTGTATCTGTTAATTACATCTGAGGTGTGACACTACATTCGCTCTTGATATTTACAATACCTAACTATCTAAATATGGTTGGTTTGGATTACATATCACACTATGGTCTGATGGTTCCTGAAATATGACCTCAAAAGACAAATGATGAGAATATTGATGCAAAATTCAAGAATCCTCTCCCGACACACACACACAAACACACGTATTCACACACACACTAATTTGAGGGTAATTAAGGACTTGGACCCACAAAAATCAAATCAAATTTTATTTTTCACACGCTGAATACCACTGGTGTAGACTTTACTGTGAAATGCTTGCCTACGAGCCCTTCCCAACGATGCAGAGTTTAAAATAGTAACAAGAGGAATAAAATAAAATGCACAAGACTGGAGCTATGAGTATACGGTACCAGATCAATGTGCAGATGCACAAGGTATTTGAGGCAAAGACACTATATACAGTGCATTCGGAAAGTATTGGAAAGTATCGGAAAGTACATACCCCTTGACTTTTTCCACATTTTGTTATGTTACAGCCGTATTCTAAATTATATTAAACTGTATTTTTTCCTCATCAACCTACACACAATGTCCCATAATAACAAAGCAAAAACAGCTTTTTTCAATGTTTGAACAAATTTTTGACAACTGAAATAATACCTTTACATAAGTATTCAGACCCTTTACTAAGTACTTTGTTAAAGCACCTTTGGCAGCGATTACAGCCTCAAGTCGTCTTGGGTATGACTCTATAAGCTTGGCACATCTGTATTTGGGGAGTTTCTCCCATTCTTTTCTGCAGATCCACTCAAGCTATGTCAGGTTGGATGGGGAGTGTCGCTGCACAGCTATTTTCAGGTCTCTCCAGAGATGTTCGACCACGTTCAAGTCCATACTCTGAATGGGCCACTCAAGGACATTCAGAGACTTGTCCCGATGCCACTCCTGCGTTATGTTGGCTGTGTGCTTAGGGTTGTTGTCCTGTTGGAAGATAAACCTTCGTCCCAGTCTGAGGTCCTTAGCAATAGGGAGCAGGTTTTCATCAAGGATCTCTCTGTACTTTGCTCCTGTTCGTACTTCCCCCGATCCTGACTAGACTCCCAGTCCCTGCTGCTGAAAAATATCCCCACAGTATGATGCTGCCACCACCGTGCTTCACCGTAGGGATGGTGACAGGTTTCCTCCAGACGTAATGCTTGACATTTAGTCCAAAGAGTTCGATCTTTGTTTCGTCACACCAGAGAATCTTGTTTCTCGCGGTCGGAGAGTCCTTTAGGTGCCTTTTGGCAAACTTCAAGCAGGCTTTCTTGTGCCTTTTACTGAGGAGTGGCTTCTGTCTGGCCACTAACCATAAAAACCTGATTGGTGGAGTGCTGCACAGATGGTTGTCCTTCTGGAAGGGTCTCCCATCTCCACAGAGGAACTCTGGAGCTCTGTCAGAGTGACCATCGGGTTCTTGGTCACCTCCCTGACCAAGGCCCTTCTCCCCCGTTTGCTCATTTTTGACCGGGCAGCCAGCTCTAGGAAGAGTCTTGGTTGTTCCTAACTTCTTCCATTTAAGAATGATGGAGGCGACTGTGTTCTTGGGGACCTTCAATGCTGCAGAAATGTTTTTGTACCCTTCCCCAGATCTGTGCCTCGACACAATACTGTCTGTGAGCTCTAAGGACAATTCCTTCGACCTCATGGCTTGGTTTTTGCTCTGACATGCACTGTCAACTGTGAGACCTTATATAGACAGGTACTGTATGTGCCTTTCCAAATCATGTCTAATCATGTCTAATTTACCACAGGTGGACTCCAATCAACTTGTAGAAACATCTCAATGATGATCAAAGGAAACAGGATGCACCTGAGCTCAATTTTAAGTCTCATAGCAAAGGGTCTGAATACTTATGCTCGCTTTGTCGTTATGGGGTATTGTGTGTAGATTGATGAGGAAAATGTTTGATTTAATCCATTTTAGAATAAGGCTGTAACGTAACAAAATGTGGAAAAAGGGAAGGGGTCTGAATACTTTCCGAATGCACTGTATACAAACGTATGTGGAAACCTCTTCAAATTAGTGGATTTGGCTACTTCAGCCACACCCGTTGCTGACTGGTGTATAAAATCGAGCACACAGCCATGCAATCTACATAGACAAACATTGACAATAGAATGACCTTACTGAATAGCTCAGTGACTTTCAACATGGCACCATCATCGGATGCCACCTTTCCAAGAAGTCAGTTCGTCAAATTTCTGCCCTGCTAGAGCTGCCACAGTCAGCTGTAAGTGCTATTATTGTGAAGTGGAAACGTCTAAGAGCAACAACGGCTCAGCCGCAAAGTGGTAGACCACACAAGCTCACGGACCGGGACAACTGAGTGCTATAGCACGTAAAAACATCTGTCCTCGGTTGCAACACTCACTACGGAGTTCCAAACTGCCTCTGGAAGCAACGTCAGCACAATAACTGTTCGTCGGGAGCTTCATGAAATGGGTTTCCATGGCCGAGCAGCCGCACGCAAGCCTAAGATCACCATGTGCAATGCCAAGCTTTGGCTGGAATGGTGTAAAGTTCGCCGCCATTGGAGTCATTGGAGCAGTGGAAACGCATTCTCTGGAGTGATGAATCACGCTTCATCATCTGGCAGTCCGACGGATGAATCTGGGTTTGGTGGATGCCAGGAGAATGCATAGTGCCAACTGTAGAGTTTGGTGGAAGAAAATAATGGTCTGGGGATGTTTTTCATGTTTCAGGCTAGGCCCCTTAGTTCCAGTGAAGGGAAATCTTAACACTACAGCAAACAGAGAAATTCTAGACGATTCTATGCTTCTAACTTTGTTGCAACAGTTTGGAGAAGGCCCTTTCCTGTTTCAGCATGACAATGCCCCTGTGCACAAAGCAAGGTCCATACAGAAATGCTTTGTCGAGATCGGTGTGGAAGAACTTGACTGGCCTGCACAGAGCCCTCATGTCAATTTATAAAATATATTATTTCCAAATAGTCCGAATTTGCAACTCATCATCCGTAGGAACTGTACTGTTACTGGGGGAACAAATACATAGAGGCAATGTTGTTGGCTGACGGCCCGGAGCTGGTCAAAAAAAGAGGAAGTCACATAATTGCCCAATCAATCAACCTCAAACTAACAGATATCAGGGTGTTTTATATAGAGACTAGGACTACGGCACACACAGGACACAGAGAGAACGGCTGTGGTTACACACAATGGACTTCTGATGGATCTCATGATCAGTACTGCTCTTCTCTTGACCAGTACTGTAGCCCATGTTATGGGGAGCAGGGGGCTTGGAACATAAATGACATTCATTCATAAATACGGACTTTGTTGTCATTCTCGTTTTTTAACAAATTGTGTTCAAAATGTATGTTTTTGTGCGATACCTGTTTCGTCTATCCAGGTGTCAGTGGAGGTTCCCTTCTCTCTGTACTCTAGTGTGGGGGATGATGTCAATGAAAATACCAATGTAAAAAATTGGTGGAAGTAGCATTTTGGAAATAAACTCTTACTCTTAGGTCTCAGGTGGTACTATGGATCCTGTCGGGACAATCATCACTGCCCCAAAACAACCTATTGATCTTCAAAGTCCTCCAAAGCCAGGTAGCATTCAGGTAGCAGCAACATCAATTAGTTGCAAATCAGTCGCATAGGGCTTTGTGTGGCACTGCCCTGGATGGTAATCGTAATTGCAGTTTGCACAACTAGGAGGAACCGCCCAACAGCAGAGGTGTCCTCTGGTATAGAGCTGTAAGTTTAGACTCTAAAGTGAACAAACTTCTCCTCCTCACTCTGCCTCCTAGCTTAGTGCCAGACTTATTCTACAGTACCTTTAATGAATGTGTAAAACTAAGAGATTATTTGCTGATGCGTTTGTGCTTGCATAATAAATAAAGGCTTTGAAATAAAACAGGAAAATGTAGTGTACGTACAGTACATGGTATCTACTCAATGGGTGACGACAAATAATGTTTTACAAAGATGTTATATTTCTGTTGTGAATCAAGCATTTCTCTTGTCAATTGCCTAAGATTAAGGGGATTGCTTACTCGTGAAACTGTAAAACATTCTCTACAACTTCTGTGTTTCTCTAAATCAATCTCATTACCAGCTTCTAGTATCTACAGTATAGTGTGTGTGTGTGTGTGTGTGTGTGTGTGTGTGTGCGCATGTCTGTGAGTAGAAAGAGAGAGAGTTGGGAGGCAATGTGTGTATGGCACAGTAGGGCCTGTGAAATGACACACACACAAAAACGCACACAGACACTAACACACAATCTACACACACGTCATTCTTTAGTTGTATTGTTTGTATATCGTTGTATTTTACATGTGTGTAGCTGCTCTTGTCTGTCAGTTTATCAGTGTTTTGTTACTTGCCATGTTTTATGTTTTTGTGTGGACCCCACCAGGAAGAGTAGCTGCTGCTTCTGCAAAAGCTAATAGGATTCAGAATAAACCAATAAAACCAATAACTCTCAGCTACTGCAACAATATAGAAACAATTAAGAAACCACACTGTTTACTCGTTAGCTGCCTCAGATGTAGTTTCCCTCTCACCACAATCTCTTCCTCTGCTAACCTTCTATTATAGAAAATAATGATGGAACTCTTGGGGCAATTTGTGGAGATAGTAATATGGCTTTCTGTAACTATGTGTTCATGTTCTATCGCATAAGCATGCTATAATTGGTTGTGTTTCTAACAGCAATGGCTTTAAAATAATGCTTACTCCATTCTGTGTCGCTTAGAACCCCATAATATCCGTCTGCTAAAAACAATGCATTGTGTTGTTACAGGAACAAAGAGAACTTGTTGGAACATACAGCTGGGGAGAACACTGGCGTGTGCAGAGGAAGCTCCTTTGTGAACCCTATGATTGACTAGTGTGCTGTAGAACAATAGTATTGTCATTTAATACTGAGTGTTGATTTCATGTTGGTTGGTGAATTCGTCCATTCATTATGTTCCTGTCTTGTGCACACAGTGTAAGAATAGAATTACAGTGGTCAACACACCGCCATTCACACCGGGCTCATGTTATTGATTATAGTTAGAAATGACTGTAGCCTCTGATTACTGTGCTATCGATGGAAACGCTCAGCCTTATTAATACCATTTTTTATGCTTTTCAGGCCTCCCTGAAGTTGAAATAGTGGTAATGTGTGTTGTGTGCAAGGTTCAAATGAAAGGAGTGTAATTGGCTAAGTAAACTCTTGCAAATCAGATAAGTCCCATAGGGAACCTGAGAACCCTCATATGGTTTGAAAATTGGATCCGCAAAACATTTCCAACACACCAAATAGTTGTTAAATTTGAAACTGTGTGTGAGGATTTGGCAGTGCATGCAGGTGTGTGTGTGTGTGTGTGCGGATACAAGTGTAAGTGTGTCCTTCAGCCACTCTGAGTCAGCAGACAGTGTGTCCCACCTGCTCTTCCACTGTCATGCTGATACTGGCATAGCTGAGTCATCCTGGAGTATGGCCATGTTGGTTATTCACAGCAAAGTGGCAAATCCCATCAACAGAAAATTAAATATTATGTGAATGAATGACCTGCGTGAATGAGGTTGATACAAGCTGCACAGATTGATTCTGATTTTAATAGGATGTTTTACATTGTCCTGTCAGAAGAAATCTGTCATGTAAACAATGCTACCAAACAGCAGAAACACAATCTTGAACGTACATAAGTTACGCAACAGGTTGGGTTAGTGGTTTCAGCATTTCTTCATTGACAAGTAAAGTTGATGGATTAAAATAGAGCCAAAATGGAGTAGCTGTTCCGTATGTGCGAATCAGTAATTGCCTTTGTCATGTAGAAATCCAATTTCACTATATTCATATGGGCTATTGTGATGAGCATTAGCGTGGTTGAGAACAACCATCATTTCACCTTATATTAAATGCTCATTCAGACAACCTCAGGATGAAATACATTTGGAGGGAGGATATGTAAAATGGGAAACTGTGACTCTGAGAATTCCGGTCTGGAATTCCACTTAGTCTGTTTAAGTCTGAGTAAGACAAAACCAATCCATCATCACTGGAATCTAATTTCCGCTCTTTGTCCGATGCAAATGAACAATGTTCCCAATCACCGTTGTCTTGCCAATACTCCAGGAGAGGTGGGACAAATGTCAGACCATCCGTCTTCTGTTGAGTAAATAGTGTGGGTGTTCAACACATGAGGGCTCACATCTCATCTGCATAACTGAACAGACACAACATTTGCTCTCTGTTATCACAAATGCTTAGTTTATCTGCTAAAGATGCTATATAATGTTCATTTCAGAAGTAGCTCATCTTAGAAGAGAAGAGAAATCTGCGCACTTCTATTGCTAGTAACCCTGTTATTTATTGAAGAAATAGCCGATCTGAAATACATTATGTCATCTGTAAATGACAATTTAGAGTGCATTTTTGAATGCCTCTGTACACATGATCTGTGTCATGCTCCGCCTTGTAGACACATCACAGAACAATATAAAAGAGCTGAGAAAATGTGTGTCTTTTTGCTGAAAATATACTGATATCATAATTTCCCAAGAATTGTCAAGAGGGCGGCGCACCCCTAATCGTTTAAAAGGATTGAAATAGAAGTTGAATGAATTATGCAGCCGCGCTACATAGGGTGGGAGAAAGAGATATGTGAAATACTAACAGATCAAACATATTGTATAGCTTTCATCTCGGCATGTGGTCATATTCACTGGGAAACTAAAGGTAATAGCAACAAACTGGAGATCCAGAGAGACAAATACACACACAGTTTGAAAACACAAACTCCTCCATATACTGTAAAGCAAATACAGTACTAATAGGGTATGACATCTCCTTGGTCTTCTGTCTTCTCATTTGTCCTGTTTTCATAGGTTTGTAGTGTACAATGCAACTTATTCCGAGGACACTGTCCTAAAGTGTCAAGTAATGATGGATTAATAATAACAAAACATAAATTATGAATTTGCACATACAGTTGGTAAAACAAGCAAATGTCTTGTTTTTCAGCCAAACACGCCAAATATTCCAAACGTGTTGTTTAGACTGTTAAAAAAAAAACTACAACTAGGGGTCGTGTTTTACAAGGCTTCCCAGAGCCTGAAAATCACTTTAAAAGTACTTCTTAGACAAATTATGTTACCTTAACGTTAAAAGTAGGAGGTTGTTATAAAGCTGTTGAAGAATAGGAAGGGCTCTTGAGAGTGGAGTTAACTTCTTATCGCTGCAGGGGCAGTATTGAGTAGCTTGGATGAAAGGTGCACAGAGGTGCCCACAGTAAACTGCCTGCTCCTCAGTCCCAGTTGCTAATATATGCATATTATTATTCACATTGGATAGAAAACACTCTGAAGTTTCTAAAACTGTTTGAATGATGTCTGTGAGTATAACAGAACTCATATGGCAGGCAAAAACCTGAGAAAAAATCCAAACAGGAAGTGGGAATTCTGAGGCTGGTCGATTTTCAACCAAGATCCTATTAAATTCACAGCAAGATATGGATGAGTTTGCACTTCCTACGGCTTCCACTAGATGTCAACAGTCTGTAGAACCGTGTCTGATGCCTCTACTGTGAAGGGGGGCCGAATGAGAGGGGAATTAGTCAGGTCTGCCATGACTTGACCATGTTCTAACCATGCACGTTCACATGAGAGGGAGCTCTGTTCCATCGCTCATCTGAAGTCAATGTAATTCTCCGGTTGGAACGTTATTCAAGATTTATGTTAAAAACATTCTAAAGATTGATTCAATACATCGTTTGACATGTTTCAACTGACAGTTACGGAACTTTTGGACATTTCGTCAGCTTTAAGTGAATGCACTTCCTGACGTTGGATTTTTTTACAAAACACGCAAAAAAATAGCTATTTGGACATAAATGATGGCCATTACCAAACAAAACAAACATTTCTTGTGGGAGTCCTGGGAGTGCATTCCGACAAAGATCAGCAAAGGTAAGTGAAGATTTATAATGCTTTTTATGAGTTTTGTTGACTGCACAATTTGGCGCGTAACTGTATGGCTTGCTTTTGTGGCTGAACGCTGTTTTCAGATTATTGAATATTGTGTTTTGCCGTAAAGCTTTTTGAAATCTGACACAGCGGTTGCATTAAGAACAAGTGTATCCTTAGTTCTATGTAAAACATGTATCTTTCATCAAAGTTTATGATGAGTATTTATGTTATTTGACATGGCTCTCTGCAATTTCTCCGGATATTTTGGAGGCATTTCTGAACATGGCACCAATGTAAACTGAGGTTTTTGGATATAAATATGAACTTTATCGAACAAAACATATATGTCTTGTGTAACATGAAGTCCTATGAGTGTCATCTGATGAAGATCATCAAAGATTAGTGATTAATTTTATCTCTATTTCTACTTTTTGTGACTCCTGTCTTAGGCTGGAAAAATAACTGTGTTTGTCTGTGATTTTGCGGTGACCTAACATAATTGTTTGTGGTGCTTTCGCTGAAAAGCCTATTTGAAATCGGACACGTTGGTGGGATTAACAACAAGATTACCTTTAAAATAGTATAAGATACATGTATGTTTGAGGAATTTTAATTTTGAGATTTCTGTTGATTGAATTTGACGCCCTGCACTTTCATATCGATCCCGTTAACGGGATTGCAGCCATAAGAAGTTTTAAGTGTGCTTTTACTACAGTAGATCTCTAAAGGAAATATTACCATGATAATTCAGCCAACCAACCCCAAAGCTGCAGTTGGAATTGCAGTAGAAGCCATCTGTAATGTTTCATGAACATAATGAATGAATGAGGATTCTTGCGTACAAAGATTATTTGATTCTTTCTGGATTCTTTCTTTCATATGTTTTCTTTGCTTTATACTGTAATATGAAACAATTTAATTATAATTCAAAAATATCTATATATATTATTTGATAACTGTTGTTTTTGTTGATTAGCCTAGAGGTTTGTAAAAGCAGTTACTATCTTTTTGGAAGTCAATTCTAGTTATGTTGTACTAAAACTCAACCAACATTATCCTTAAAACGGTAGAGGGAAACTCAATAATAATTAAATCATTCCAAAAAACTCTAAGCCACATTTGTCCTAATTGTTTCTCTGTACTCTCTCTCACTCTATCTCAGACAAGTAGGCTGCGTGGGTAAAATCACAGAGGAAGTCAAGGCAGTAAAAAAGCAATTTTACAACCTATGTTGTGATAATTGAGTTATTTGCTCTATAACCAATTAGTTCATGAGTCACCGTGATATACAATACGTTTGAGTATATTTGTTCTTGCTCACAGATAAAACTGAAGAATTGCTGAATTTACATCACTAATAGTTGCAAAACAATCATTTAAAATACATAACACATAATACGTGACATAAATAGAATATTGAACAATTGAAAAACATAGGACATTTTAATGATGGAAATGTAAATATTAAAATGTGATTTAAAAAAATATATAATTTTGGGATGTTGTTTCTCAGGAGCCTGGTGGTGCAGTTAACTCTTTTTGGAGGGAGCAGGTCATTCAGTGGATGGTCAAGAATGTTAATGTCCTTCAGGCTGAACAGTGGCTGAATAAATTCAACTACACATACAATATCGTTCAAAAGTTTGGGGTCACTTAGAAATGTCCTTGTTTATGTAAGAAAATCAAAAAAAAATGTCCGTTAAAATAACATCAAATTGATCAGAAATACAGTGTAGACATTGTTAATGTTGTAAATGACTATTGTAGCTGGAAACGGCTGATTTGTGATGGAATATTTTATTTAGTTTTATTTTATTTTATTTTATTTAGCCAGGTAGGCTAGTTGAGAACAAGTTCTCATTTGGAACTGCGACCTGGCCAAGAGAAAGCATAGCAATTCGACACATACAACAACACAGAGTTGCACATGGTAAAAACTAAACATACAGCCAATATCTACAGTTGAAGTCAGAAGTTTACATACACGTTAGCCAAATACATTTGAACTCGGTTTTTCACAATTCCTGACATTTAATCCTAGTAAAAAGTCCTTGTTTTAGGTCAGTTAGGATTACCACTTTATTTTAAGAATGTGAAATGTCAGAATAATAGTAGAGAGAATTATTTATTTCAGCTTTTATTTCTTTCATCACATTCCCAGTGGGTCAGAAGTTTATATACACTCAATTAGTATTTGGTATTATTGCCTTTAACCTCTAACGAGCACCTACCCCGGGTCCGGGAGCACCCCCCCCCCCCCCCCCCCCCACACACTGATTAGCATCGCTAGCATAGCGTCACAATTAAATAGTAGCATCTAAATATCATTAAATCACAAGTCCAAGACACCTAATGAAAGATACAGATCCTGTGAATAAAGCCACCATTTCAGATTTTTAAAATGTTTTACAGGGAAGACAAAATATGTAAATCTATTAGCTAACCACGTTAGCAAAAGACATCACTTTTCTAACTCCATCAGTTTCTTACTCCATCAGGTGCTATCACCAATTCGGCTAAACTAAGATATTGATAGCCACTAACCAAGAAAAAACCTAATCAGATGACAGTCTGATAACATATTTATGGTATAGGATAGTTTTTTTTTGAAAAATTTGCATTTTTCAGGTATAAATCACAGTTCTACATTGCAGCTGCAATCTGAAATAGTGCCGACGCAGCCAGAACAATTACAGAGACCAACGTCATATAACTAATTACTTATCTTAAAACATTTCAGAAAAAAATACACAGCGTACAGATATTGAAAGCCCAACATCTGGTGAATCCAAACAATATTTCTGATTTAATAAATGTTTTATAGCGAAAACAAAATGTAGCGCTAAATTAGCATAGCCACGCCAGCCAGAACCAGCTGGGCGCCCACGACCAGTTCACATGCACGACAGATATATGAAATAACATCGTAAATTGGGTCTTACTATTGCTGATCTTTCATCAGAATGTTGATCAAGGTGTCCTTAGTCCTGATGAGTCGTTCAATCCATTCATAATGGCAACTTTCCCTCTTCATTTAGCATATGTACTGGTCGACTTGCCAAAGTAAAAAAAGTCACAGAACGGAACACGGCAAAACTCCCGAAAAAATTCAAATAATCTGATTAAACTATATTGAAAAAACATACATTAAGATGATATGGTCACATGTATCAAACAAACTTCGAGACGGAGATAGTTTTCATCCGTAACGGCAGCAAAACAGTAGACAATCGCACCTCCAAATCGCGCGATTCAGAGAACCGGAAGTTGTCGGTCACGCCAAAGAAATAGGTCTTATTTCACGTCAGTACAAGATAAACAAAAAATTTCTCCTCTGATGTCCTCTTGACACCCAGAGGAAGACGAATGAAGTGTGTTTCGGGTCATAGGTGGCGTGACCATATATAGGCAGAGCGTTGAAGCGAGCATACACATCTTGCATTCTTCTTCTTGGTCAGGGAAAGTGCTGTCAAATGACTTCTGTTTCACTCAGAGACAAAATTGAAACGGTTTTAAAAACTATAGATTGTTTTCTATCCAATGGTATTAATTATATGCATATAGTAAGAGCAATAATTGAATAAGAGGCAGTTTAATCTGTAGAGGAAATTATGCTAATGCGAAAACAACACCCCCTGTATTCTCAAGAAGTTAAATAGTTTAACTTGGGTCAAAAGTTTCGGGTAGCCTTCCATAAGCTTCCCACAATAAGTTGGGTGCATTTTGGCCCATTCCTCCTGACAGAGCTGGTATAACTAAGTCAGGTTTGTAGGCCTCCTTGCTCGCACACGTTTTTTCAGTTCTGCCCACAAATTTTCGATAGAATTGAGGTCAGGGCTTTGTGATGGCCACTCCAATACCTTGACTTTGTTGTCCTTAAGCCATTTTGACACAACTTTGGAAATATGCGTGGGGTCATTGTTAATTTGGAAGACCCATTTGCTACCAAGCTTTAACTTCCTGACTGATGTCCTGAGATGTTGCTTCAATATATCCACAGAATTGTCCTTCCTCATGCAAAGTACTCCCACAACATGATGCTGTCACCCCCGTGCTTCACGGTTGGGATGGTGTTCTTCGGCTTGCAAGCATCCGCCTTTTTCCTCCAAACATAACGATGGTCATTATGGCCAAACAGTTCTGTTGTTGTTTCATCAGACCAAAGGACATTTCTCCAAAAAGTACAATCTTTGTCCCCATGTGCATTTGGAAACCGTAGTCTGGCTTTTTTATGGTGGTTTAGAAGCAGTGGCTTCTTCCTTGCTGAGCGGCTTTTCAGGTTATGTTGATATAGGTCTCGTTTTACTGTGGATATAGATACTTTTGTACCTGTTTCCTCCAGCATCTTCACAAGGTCCTTTGCTGCTGTTCTGTGATTGATTTGCACTTTTCACACCAAAGTACGTTCATCTCTAGGAGACAGAATGCGTCTCCTTCCTGAGCGGTATGACGTCTGCGTGGTCCCATGGTGTTTATACTTGCGTACTATTGTTTGTACAGATGAACGTGGTGCCTTCAGGTGTTTGGAAATTGCTCCCAAGGATGAACCAGACTTGTGGAGGTCTATAGCTTCTTTTTTTCTGAGAAGCTTCTAAAGCCATGACATAAGTTTTCGGGAACATTCCAAGCTGTTTAACTTCTCCAGCATTTGGAATTTTGGATGAAAAGCATGCCCAAATTAAACTGCCTGCTTCTCGGGCCCAGAAGACATTATATGCATATAACTGGTAGATTTGGATAGCAAACACTCTAAAGTTTCCAAAACTGTTAAAATAGTGTCTATGAGTATAACAGAACTGATTTGGCAGGCGAAAACCCGAGAAAAATCTATTCGGGAAGTCGTTTTTGGGGGGGTTTTGTAGTTTTCTATTCAATGCCTTTACAGTATCTATTGACTTAGGACTCAACTTACCGTTCCTATGCCTTCCACTAGATGTCAACAGCCTTTAGAAATTGTTTCAGGCTTGTATTCTGAAAAATTAGGAAGTAAGAGCAGTCTAAATGAGTGAACCCTAAAGTGTCACAGAGCTTTTTCATGCGCGAGACCGAGAGAGTGCCTTTCTTGTTTACATTTTATATTGACAACGTTATTGTCCGGTTGAAATATTATGGATTATTTAGGCTAAAAGCAACCTGAGGTTTGAATATAAACATCGTTTGACATGTTTCTATGATTTTTACGGATACAATTTGGATTTTTTGTCTGCCTGTTTTGACTGTGTTTGAGCCTGTGGCTTACTAAAGAAAACGCGCAAACAAAACTGAGTTTTTTTGATATAAAGAGACTTTATCGAACAAAAGGAACATTTATTGAGTAAATAAATGTCTGCTGAGTGCAACCATATGAAGATCAGCAAAGGTAAGGGATTAATTTTATCTCTATTTCTGACTTGTGTAACTCTTCTACTTGGCTGGTTACTGTTTGTAATGATTTGTGTGCTGGGCTATGTTCTCAAATAATCATAAAGTATCCTTTCGCCGTTTTTAAATCTGACACCGTGGTTGGATTCACAAGGAGTTAATCTTTAAACCTATGTAAAATATGTTTTGTTTTCTGAATTTTTATAATGAGTATTTCTGAATTTGAATTTGGCGCCCAGCAGTTTCACTGGCTGTTGAAGAGGTGGGACGCTAACGTCTCAAGTACCCAAGAGAGGTTAAAGGCAGAGTCAATTTAGTGTATGTACACTTCTGACGCACTGGAATTGTAATACAGTGAATTATAAGTGAAATAATCTGTCTGTAAACAATTACTTGTGTCATGCACAAAGAAGTTGTCCTTACCGACTTGACAAAACTATAGTTTGTTAACAAGAAATTTGTGGAGTGGTTGAAAAATGAGTTTTAATGACTCCAACATAAGTGTATGTAAACTTCCGACTTCAACTGTACATAGGCGTACAGAGGCCCATTATCAGCAACCATCACTCCTGTGTTCCAAAGCCACGTTGTGTTAGTTAATCCAAGTTTATCATTTTAAAAGGCTAATTGATCATTAGAAAACCCTTTTGCAATTATCTTAGCAAAGCTGAATACTGTTGTTCTGATTAAAGAAGCAATAAAACTGGCCTTTTTTTAGACTAGTTGAGTATCTGGAGCATCAGCATTTGTGGGTTTGTTTACAGGCTCAAAATGGCCAGAATTAATAACCTCTTTGGGATATGGGGGCGCTGTTTTCACTTTGTAAAAAATCGTTCCCAAATTAAACTGCCTCGTACTCAATTCTTGCTCGTACAATATGCATATTATTATTACTATTGGATAGAAAACACTCTCAAGTTTCTAAAACCGTTTGAATTATATCTGTGAGTAAAACAGAACTCATTTTGCAGCAAACTTCCTGTCTGGAAGTGAAAAATCTGAAATCGAGGCTCTGTTCCAGGTCCTTCCTATTCATTTGCTTCAAATCTATGGCTATACATGCACTTCATGCGCCTTCCACTAGATGTCAATAGGCAGTGAGAGGTGAATTGGGGTGTATAGCTTGATATGAGGTCAAAAGAGAGCTCTTGGAATGACATGACCCCAATTTCCTTTGTTCAGCAAGGCGCGGGAAGAAACTCTGGATTGCCTTCTGAAAAGCTTTCGTTATAGATGGCTAATATCTCCGGCTTTGATTTTATTTGATAAATGTGATAATATCATCGTAAAGTATGTTTTTTCAATATAGTTTTATCAGAGTTTTGGCGTGTTCCGTTCTCTGCGTTTGTTGACGATGGAGAGCTTCGCGCCACTTGGCAAGTTTTGCTTGCTAAATCGAGAGGGAAAAAGGCCGTTCTAAAACCAAACAACGATTGTTCTGGACGAAGGACCCCTTGTACAACATTCTGATGGAAGATCATCAAAAGTAGGACCCATTTATGATGTTATTTCAATTTCATATATCTGTCGAACATGTGTACTATTAGTTTGCGCCCAGATTTTGGGCGCTCTCTCGCCATAACGTAAGCTGCATGTCGTAATGAAGTTATTTTTAGAATTCTAACACGGCGATTGCATTAAGAACTAAGCTATCTTTAATTTGCTGTCTAACATGTATTTTTTAGTAAAGTCTATGAATAGTTATTTGATTAGAATAGGTGAGTGTCAGAAATATATCCAGACATTCTGGGAAAAGATGCTAAGTTTTCCCAATGTATAACCACGATTTGTGCCGCTAAATATGCACATTTTTGAACAAACTATATATCTATTGTGTAATATGATGTTATAGGACTGTAATCTGATGAAGTTTGAGAAGGTTAGTGAAATAATTAATATATTTTGCTGGTTTTGTCGCTATTGCTAATGTGCCTAACGAATCAGTGCTGTTGTGTGGTTGGCTATTGTAGTAAGCTAATATAATGCTATATTGTGTTTTCGCTGTAAAACACTTAAAGAATCGGAAAAATTGGCTGGATTCACAAGATGTTTGTCTTTAATTTGCTGTACACCATGTATTTTTCATAAATGTTTTATGATGAGTATTTGGGTATTTCAATTTGGTCTCTGTAATTGTTCTAGCTGCTTCGGTGCTATTTCCGATTGTAGCTGCAATGTAAAACTATGATTTATACCTCAAATATGCACATTTTTCGAACAAAACATAGATTTATTGTATAACTTGTTATAAGACTGTCATCTGCTGAAGTTGTTTCTTGGTTAGTTTGGTTGGTTCTTGGTTAGTTAGGTTGGTTGGTTTTGTGCAAGCTACCTGTGCTGTGAAAAATGTCTGTGCTTTTTTGTATTTGGTGGTGAGCTAACATAAATATACGTGGTGTTTTCGCTGTAAAACATTTTAAAAATCGGACATGTTGGCTGGATTCACAAGATGTGTATCTTTCATTTGCTGTATTGGACTTGTTAATGTGTGAAAGTTAAATATTTCTAAAAAATATATTTTGAATTTCGCGCCCTGCACTTGGACGGGCTGTTGTCATAAGTGTACCGGCACCGCCCTGCAGCCATAACCTGTCTAGGATGAGGGTGCCGCTAGCGGCACTTCCCCCCCACCCCCACTGAAAAACCAGTGCCACGAAATTCAAATATTAAATATTTAACTTTCACACATTAAAGTCCAATACAGCTAATGAAAGACACAGATCTTGTGAATCCAGCCAACATGTCCGATTTTAAAATGTTTTACAGGGAAGACACAATATGTAAAGATGTACATCTATTACCTAAAAACACATTAGCATAATCCACCATCTTTTATTTGTCCACCAACACCAGTAGCTATCACCAATTCGGCTAAACTAAGATATTTATAGCCCCTAACCAAGAAAAAAACTCATCAGATGACAGTCTGATAACATATTTATGGTATGGGATAGGTTTTGTTAGAAAAAAGTGCATATTTCAGGTAGATGACATAGGTTACAATTGCACCCACCGTCACAAATGGACTAGAAAAACTACATAGAGCAACGTGTTTACCTACTTACTAATCATCAAACATTTCGTAAAAATACACAGCATACACTAATCGAAAGACACAGATCCTGTGAATACAGACAATATTTCAGATTTTCTAAGTGTCTTACAGCGAAAACACAATAAATCGTTATATTAGCATAGCACATAGCACATAGCAGCCCAGCATTGATTCTAGCCAAAGTGAGCGATAAAAGTCAACATCGCCAAAATATATAAATTTTTTCACTAACCTTCTCAGAATTCTTCAGATGACACTCCTGTAACATCATATTACACAATCCATATAGAGTTTGATCGAAAATGTTTATATTTAGCCACCAAAATCATGGTTAGACAATGTGAAATGTAGCCCAGCTGGTGAGAAAATGTCCGTGCGCCATATTAGACAGTGATCTACTCTTATACATAAATACTCATAAACGTGACTAAAAAATATAGGGTGGACAGGGATTGATAGACAATTTAATTCTTAATACAATCGCGGAATTACATTTTTTAAATTATCCTTACTTTTCAATACAGTTTGCGCCAAGCGAAGCTACGTCAAAAAACATGGCGTCCTAAGCCACTAACATTTTTCGACAGAAACACGATGAGTATTTGGGTATTTCGATAAAGGGCATGTTCTGGGAATCTTGGATACAACATGTAGAAAATGTTTGATGGTTTTTCTTTCATTTGTATAATATAGTATGAAACACGACTGTAAAAGGGTGGTATGACTTTTTGACCTCTATCAGGGCTTTCCTTTTGGGGTCTTATCAGCCTCATGGTGAAGGCCATTTGGATAATACATTTAAGGTAATTTGTGTAATGGATAATTATGAACGAGTTTATAGTTCTTTGACATATTTGTAATTTGGACCAATGAGAAGAAAGAAATGGCATAGCCTTGGAGTAATGGTAGACTTATGTTAAGTATTTAGAACCTAATCGAAGCAAACAGGACAGGGATATATGACAGCTGTGGTGATTCAGGATCATTGAGAGCATCGAGGTAACCTTAATCAAACTATGTAATAACCTTAGAGATTGCCACCATAGACAGGTGATTTTTAAAATCCATGAGTTCAGACAGGGAGACAGTGGGACATTTAACCTCTCTAGGGTATGTGGGACGGTAGCGTCCCACCTCGTCAACAGCCAGTGAAACTGCAGGGCGCCAAATTCAAAACAACAGAAATCCCATCATTTAAATTCCTCAAACATACAAGTATTTTACACAATATTAAAGATACACTTGTTGTAAATCCAGCCAAAGTGTCCGATTTCAAAAAGGTTTTACGCCAAAAGCACACCAAACAATTATGTTAGGTTAGAGCCAAGTCACAGAAAAAGACAGCCATTTTTCTAGCCAACGAGAGGAGTAACAAAAAGCAGAAATAGAGATAAAATGAATCACTACCCTTTGATGATCTTCATCAGATGACACTCATAGGACTTCATGTTATACAATACATGTATGTTTTGTTCGGTAAAGTTCATATTTATATCCAAAAATCTGAGTTTAGGCGGGACGTTACTGTCTCACTTGGCAAAAAGACAGAGAAAATGCAGAGCGCCAAATTCAAATGAATTACTATAAAAATCAATATTTCATTAAATCACACATGAAAGATACCAAATTAAAGCTACACTAGTTGTGAATCCAGCCAACATGTCAGAATTCAAATAGGCTTTTCGGCGAAAGCAAACAATGCTATTTTCTGAGGATAGCACCATTGTAAACAAAGAGAGAAAAGCATATTTCAACCCTGCAGGCGTGACACAAAACACAGAAATAAAAATATAATTCATGCCTTACCTTTGACGAGCTCCTGTTGTTGGCACTCCAATATGTCCCATAAACATCACAAATGGTCCTTTTGTTCGATTAATTCAGTTGATATATATCCAAAATGTAAATTTATTTGGCGAGTTTGATCCAGAAAAACACCGGTTCCAAATTGTGAAACATGACTACAAAATATCTCAAAGGTTACCTGTAAACTTTGCCAAAAAATGTCAAACTACTTTTGTAATACAACTTTAGGTATTTTTTTACGTAAATAATCGATCAAATTGAAGACGGGATGATCTGTGTTCAATACAGGATTAAAACCAACTGTAGCTAGCTTCTGGTCACGGCTTCTAACAAACAGGACACTTCGAGTGACCCTCCTTCAAGATGGCCGTACTTCTTCATTACACAAAGAAATAACCTCAACCAATTTCTAAAGACTGTTGACATCCAGTGGAAGCGGTAGGAACTGCAATAAGGTCCCTTAGAAATCTGGTTTCCCAATAAAAACTAATTGAAAAGAGAGTGACCTCAAAAAAAGAATCTGAATGGTTTGTCCTCGGGGTTTCGCCTGCTAAATTTTTTAATTTTTTTATTTATTTTACCGTTATTTTACCAGGTAAGTTGACTGAGAACACGTTCTCATTTGCAGCAACGACCTGGGGAATAGTTACAGGGGAGAGGAGGGGGATGAATGAGCCAATTGTAAACTGGGGATTATTAGGTGACCATGATGGTTTGAGGGCCAGATTGGGAATTTAGCCAGGACACCGGGGTTAACACCCCTACTCTTACGATAAGTGCCATGGGATCTTTAATGACCTCAGAGAGTCAGGACACCCGTTTAACGTCCCATCCGAAAGACGGCACCCTATACAGGACAGTGTCCCCAATCACTGCCCTGGGGCATTGGGATATTTTTTAGACCAGAGGAAAGAGTGCCTCCTACTGGCCCTCCAACACCAAATAAGTTATGTTATACTCACAGACATGATTCAAACAGTTTTAGAAACGTCAGAGTGTTTTCTATCCAAATATACTAATACTATGCATATCTTATCTTCTTGGGATGAGTAGCTGGCAGTTTAATTTGGGCATGCTTTTCATCCAAAATTCCAAATGCTGCCCCCTACCCAAGAGAAGTTAAGTAAATATTTGGAAACAACCCATATTTGATACTGACTGTTATGAGAAAGAGCGATAGACAGATAGTAGGAAGGGCAGACGGAGAAGCCCTCCCCGCACTGCTGAGACCTTGTGGGTTGGGGAGTAGCATGAGGAGAGAAGATAAGAGTGACACAGAATGAGAGCTTAGTTGGTTTCAGGAACTAAGGTGTTAAACACGGAACCATTGCCTAGAAATTATTCGGCACAACAGGCCGAAATAGTAGCATTGACTAGTGCCTGTGAAAAAAGGAAGGAGAGAAAGGGTACTAGTTATACAGACAAGCACGTAGGCATTTAAAACCATACAAAGCAGCACAGATACATCTGAAAGAAGATTAGACGCTTGACAGAGAATTGTTACAGGATAGCTATGAACAAATGCCCCAGGGAGAATTGGAAATATGAAAAATGAAAGGGGCGATTCTACAAGATAATGTCAGACATAAGGATAATTTACTAATCTTACCTTTCATTGTTTAGATATGCGGCAATATTGATACATGGGCAGAGCCATGTATCAAAGGGGGGATAGGCTAGGACACTTTCGCCTATTTGATAATAAACCATTTTTTAAAATATATAATAGAAAAATATAGCAAATGGGTAGAAGCGTTCCCAACTTACTTGGCGGACACGATTATGGTAACAAAAAAAATTGGCCAAGATATTATTCCTGGAGTTGGTTTACTAGGATCTATTTCTTTAAATAATGGATGACATTCTAGCTAATCAGATAGAACAAATAGAATGACAGAGTTAGGGACCAGAACAAGTAGACATAGAAGTTGAAGATATACTAGCAGAACATGAGAAGACTGTTTGTTAACCAAACCCGTGTGTCCAAGATGTTATGCTCTACAGGGGAATTACAAGACAAGGTGATTCACTCAATCCAACCAGGAGACTGGGTGACTGGGTGTGGATCCAGTCCCTGAGGAGAATAGATGGGAAGCAGCCCCGTTGGGAGGGGCCATACCAAGTACCAGTGACAGCCTTCGCGGTGAGAATAGCTGAAAGAGCTACCTGGGTTCATGTCACACATTGCAAGAGGGTAAGACACACTGACACTGGTGAACAATCACAGAGTTAGGAGAAGAACCGAATACCAATAAGGCTCGGTGGTCACCTCTCTAACGAAGATTCCCTAACCCCGCCTTATCCTCCCTTTGTGCATTCATAGAAGTGAAAGTATGGGCTGGCCTCTAGCTGATGATATGTTCTCTGGGAAAGGGTGGGGCTTTACAGGAGTGCTGATTGGTCTGAGCTGTCTTTTTGTGGGAACCATATTCCTAATACACCATGACCCATCCGAGAATGCAGAAGGTGGTAACTTGACCCATAGTGTAGACGGTGAGGATTTTGTATTAACCATGCATAAGAGATCACTTGATCTGGGTAAACAGGAAGTGAGAGTGGAGATCGGGAAGGATATCTCAGTGGAGTTCTATGTAGACCAAATGGGGTCTCTGACCCCTTGGCAGTCTAGAACTATGAGCCATTATGGAAGATATCTGTGCAGGTCCCCGTGTAGTTCATGGAAACAGGTCATAGCCCACACCACGAGAGAGGGCTATATAAATCCACATACCCGGTATGGAAGAAGATGGAGTATAGTGAAGGTGAAGGTGAGAGTTTTTGATTGTAATCCGGAGCGAGAGAAGTATTGCATAAAGGTACGAATTACCATTAAAAACGTAAAGAAAGAGGATCTAGGGTTATGGTATGTTGGGTTTGATCAGGTTTCGGTTGACACCATAGTACCATTCCGGGTAGAAGAGGTTAGGGCCGGAGATAGTTCTACAGCCAGTCAGAATAGAAGCAGAGCCCCTGATGAAACAGATACTGACCGTGGAGTCGTCCAGAGCCAAGGACCGGTGCGGATAGTTCAGACGAAAGATCTTAAAGAAGTGATTGAGGTGGAAACTGGTTATGGGGATTCCAACCTGTGGTTAGAATGGATTCAGTTTACAGTCAGATCAGTAGCTAAAGAAGAATGGTATGCCTGTGTCACAGCCAAACTTCAGTTGATCACCATGCCCTTTGCCCTTATGAGAATTGATTCACCCAGGGGAATGACCTGTATGGTAAAGCTGTTCATCAAGGCAGGGAAACCAGACAATGACAGTTGCCTTGATCTGCATTATCTGTATCCACATGTGCCCATTACATCCAGACTTCCCTTCACCCTTATCCGACACAAAGACCTAGTGCCAGATAGAAGAGAAAGAAATAGTGCTCCGTCAGGGTCCTTTGACAATAGAGTTTACATCGATAGCATTGGGGTTCCAAGGGGGGTGCCAGATGAGTTCAAAGCTAGGAATCAGATATGGGCTGGATTGGAATCAAGCATCTTCTGGTGGTCAACTCTCAATGAAAATGTAGATTGGATTATTTATATCTACTATAACCAACAGCGTTTCATCAACTATACTAGAGAGGTGATAAAAGGTTTAGCAGAACAAACAGCGGCAACTAGTTTGATGGTATGGCTGAATAGAATAACATTGGATAAGTTACTGGCTGAAAAGAATGGTGATATTCGGATCAGAATGTTGTACTTTCATCCCCGATAACACAGCTCCAGACGGATCAGTGACCAAGGCCCTGGCTGGTTTCACCACATTAGCTCACGAATTAGCAGAGAACTCTGGGGTGGATAATGCTCTAACAAATTGGTTTGACAGTGTGTTTGGGAAATGGAAAAATGTCATAATCACTGTGTTGTGGGCAACTTTCACCTGTATGAGTGTTTTGGTTCTGTGTGGATGTTGTTTGGTCCCCTGTGTGAGAGGTTTGATTACCAGGACTCTGGAGAGGTCAATGATGCAACAGATGGTGGGATGACGAATACGGGCCTCCAGGCCTAGGAGATGGCTCTGTTTCTTTTAACTACGAGGAGCCCATGTTGGATGAGACTGTTTTTGAGGGTTAAGACAGTTTTTTATGAGGATTGTAATAAAAGAAGCGTTATGATTTGATATAGGCCTATAACAGTCATTGATGAATATCGAATGTACATACATGTATTGGTTTGAATTAATCTTGAATACCATTTAAGTCTCCAAAAAGTACATGAGGTATCAGTGTGTATTATTTAGTCATTAAGGGCGGATTGATAATGGGATTTATTTGATCATGTGAATGATTAGAATATTCCACCCTGAAACCATATGATTGTATGAAATTGATTAGAATCATGAGATTATTCTAATGGTGTGTGTGGTTTTAGTCAGTAGAATTATATATCCGTGTGTGTAGGTTATGTCTATTATAGTATCTTAAAAACCGACTGTCTGAGCAAGATTCGGTGCCGACCTTGGCTGGGGCCACTGAGAGTACCCTATCTTGAGGGAGGATGGGGAGTAAGTCTCACGGATTCTTGCTCTTTTGGTCCAGACAGCATCAGATACATACACGTGTGAATTGACGGAAAAGTATAAACACATAGATCATTATTTTATAATTGTCATTTTTTTTATTGGAAACATTTAGGGAATACACGCCACTGTCTCAGACTATAGCAGAGGGACATTTATGAGACTCCGATCTGATATATCTTCCTAGAAACCACACATACACAGACCTGGGAGACAAACTGGAAAATTGAAAGATAGTGGCGGCACTGTTGGTGCTGAGCGATGAGAAAGCAATAAAGCTGCACACACACACACCACCCCCACCACAGCAGCTGAGGTGCATCCCTGATCTAATCAAAAAGTGACAACTGGGAGAGAGAGGGAGGGATAGCACAGAGCCAGGAAAGGGGAGAGGAGATACACTTGTAATCAGTGAGCAGACATTAAGTGGCGTTTTAAATGTTTCCAGATGATAATTGCTGGTGATTGACGAGCCTGGGGGTGTGTGTGTGCACGTGATTGGGTAATCTTAATTGCATGCATGATCCAATGTTACAGTATTTTTTTAAATCCTTGGTCATTCTTACAGTTTCCAAACTGCATGACAAGGAGAGGAAGTGAGAGGAAAAGAGAGACAGAGAAAAAACAAGGGTGGGGATTTCCCTTCATATTATGGTCAGTTAGGTGCTTGTACAGTTCCATACATAGGTAAAATGTTAATTTGATCACCCTGTTGCGGGAGAACTTTCCTGCAATGTACAGGAAATGTAAAACTTGTAATGTATTTTAGGTTTAAAAAGGCTTCTGAAGTTTGTTTCCACTATAAAATGTCAGGCTTGATTTCCCCTTACAAACAATGTATCAACCCCTACAAAGATGTCAATTAATTAAAATACACATTATAATTAATATTTCCTGTTGCTACAGGATTATTTTCCTGCTGTAGCAACCTGACTCAAATTAAGATCCTGCATCTGTAGCCCATAAGATGTTCTCTCTCTGTAATTGCTGTCCCCAGTTATAATAGTGAGTATATTGTAGCTGGGCTGCGCTGGGTTGTAATGAGCTGTCTATTGTAGCCTTGTACTGGTATAATGAAGACTAGCATTAGCTAATGCTAATCTTTCAATTAGCAGGTCATGAAGAATTGTGTGTGTGTGTGTGTGTGTGTGTGTGTGTGTGTGTGTGTGTGTGTGTGTGTGTGTGTGTGTGTGTGTGTGTGTGTGTGTGTGTGTGTGTGTGTGTGTGTGTGTGTGTGTGTGTGTGTATGGCTACTGATGTTTTTCTGAAGGTGTCAACCTGTCTCTGTTCTCCAGATCTTTTACATTTACATTTACATTTAAGTCATTTAGCAGACGCTCTTATCCAGAGCGACTTACATTTAACCTTTTTTTATTTTTTTTTTTTTTATTTAACTAGGCAAGTCAGTTAAGAACAAACTCTTATTTTCAATGACGGCCTAGGAACAGTGGGTTAACTGCCTTGTTCAGGGGCAGAACGACAGATTTGTACCTTGTCAGCTCGGGGATTTGAACTTGCAACCTTTCAGTTACTAGCCCAACGCTCTAACCACTAGGCTACCCTGCCGCCCCGCCCCTTTTCAATGAGCTTTCATGTCTTTACAGGAGTCAGTGGCAAGTTTGAAGGATCAGTGCCTTATTCATGACTAAATGCTTCAAGTGACAGGCATAGACAGATAATTCAAGTTCGAGACATAATGCAGAGATTATTTTGACTTCAAAACATTAAGGAAAGAAGTACAGTCGAATCCTGATAAGTGCACATTGGATACATTCAAACTTGATTTAAGTGCAGTTTACCAAGATAAACATACTTTCTTATTTGCTCCACCTTTCTGAATGCTTTGGTTTAGTGCACACTGAGTGGACTTTAGCAGCATCTATCTCAAGGCCATCAGACTGTTAAACAGCCATCACTAACATAGAGAGGCTGCTGCCAACATACAGACTCAAATCTCTGGCCACTTAAGTAAACTGACTTAATAAAGGTATCAATAGTCACTTTACATAACGCCACTTTAATCATGTTTACATACCCTACATTACTCATCTCATATGTATATACTGTATTCTACACCATCTACTGCATCTTGCCTATGCCGCACGCCATCGCTCATCCATATATTTATATGTACATATTCTTATTCCTCCCTTTACATTTCTGTGTATTTGTGTGTATAAGGTAGTTGTTGTGAATTTGTTAGATTACTTGTTGGACTTTACTGCATAGTCAGAACTAGAAGCACAAGCATTTCGCTATACTCACATTAACATCTGCTAACCATGTGTATGTGACCAATACAATTTGATTTGATTTTGATTTGAGATGCCCAGTAGACAGCTCCTGATTCTCCCTGATCATGATTTGCTGCCCCTGTTAGGAAACATGATGGATGCTAACACATTGAACTATCATGTCCTGTCCTCTTTGCCCCTCCTATCTTTACTAGATAGACCAACCCAATTTCCTTCACCATTTAATTGGCATTGGCATTCTACTGTATACTACCCCATAGATCTGTGCTTATAGGAAACTTCTATCCATGTATGTGTGAGTATTGCAAACAGCATGCATGACCGCAGTTTTGTTGTTAGTCAATGATAAAACCTCTCCTGATTGGCTGTTGTGCGGTTGCGTCGCTGAAACTTGCATAATATTGGGATATATGCTATGAAAGTGACGCAACATTTTCCAGGAAGTAGCCTTATAGTTGTAGAACTTTTGGAGGCTCTTTGAATGGTATTCAATGGGCAAAAACGTTGTGTAATCTCCATAAAAGGCATCTCGCACAAGTAAATAAATCCACAAACATTTTCCAAATTCATAAAAAAAATGTAAAGTCTTGATTGCGTGTGCCTTCACACCCTAGAGTTAATACTTGGTGGAAGCAAGCAGCTGTGAATAATTTTTAATAAGATTATAGCAACTTTGCACAACTCTTAGGGCAACATACTGTGTATGCATTGTTTCTGTCAAAATTGCTCAAGCTTAGTAAATTCAGTTGGGAATCATTGATGGACAGCAATATTCAAACCTTGTTTCTGATTTTCAAGCAAATTAAGTCAGGACTGAGAGTGGACAACTCATGAACACTCAACACCTATTGGAAAGCCATTCTGGTGTGTCTTTGGCATACATTTCTTTTGTAATTGTGTTGCTGAAAAATAAAACTATCCCAGGGTTTTCCTCTAACTTTTTCCCTAGGCTTTGATACCTTCGTATTTATTTTCATCCCGACAATTTCCCCCATACCTGCCGATGACAAGCATACCCATAACATGATGCTGCCACAATACTTGAAAATACATGGGGTTTCACTTTGTGTTGTATTGGATTTGACCCAACCCTGTTGGGGACATACTGTGAACATTAGAAAAAGTTGGTTTTAATTTAAGTTTAAGCATCAGCCATTCAAAGGCTACATGTTAGCTGTTCCCATTACATAACCTGGCACATTTAGACCAATGCTATCCTTACGAGGTGGCCATGATTATATGCGGTTCAAATTCCATAACAGCCAATTAAAATCATTGACATAGTGGAACGTGCTAGAACACTTTTCCATGAGACCGTCCTTAACAGCGGTCAAACGGCACCATCTGCTAATAAAAGCGACTGAAGCACACACCAATTTTCAATTGGACGATTAGCTGACAGTGTTGAGAGCCTGGCTCCCGGTGATTTTCACCGTTTGCAGCAAGTTTGAATCCCAGCTGATACAGTTGAAGTCGGAAGTTTACATACACTTATGTTGGAGTCATTAAAACTCGTTTTTCAACCACTCCACACATTTCTTGTTAACAAACTATAGTTTTGGTAAGTAGGTTAGGACATATACTTTGTGCATGTGTGACAGTTTAACTTTAGTCCGTTCCCTCACCCCGACCCGGGCGCGAACCAGGGACACTCTGCACACATCAACAACAATCACCCATGAAGCATCGTTACCCATCGCTCCACAAAGGCCGCAGCCCTTGCAGAGCAATGGGAACCACTACTTCAAGGTCTCAGAGCAAGTGACGTCACCAATTGAAAGGCAATTAGCGCGCACCACCGCTAACTAGCTAGCCATTTCACATCCGTTACACTCAACCCCCTTTCGACCTCCTCCTTTTCCGCAGCAACCAGTGATCCGGGTCAACAGCATCAATCTAACAGTTTAACTTTATGGCCGTCCCCTCGCCCCGACCCGGGCGTGAACCAGGGACCCTCTGCACACATCAACAACAGTCACCCACCTTTATGGCCCTTGCAGAGCAAGGGGAACCACTACTTCAAGGTCTCAGAGCAAGTGACATCACCGATTGAAAGGCTATTAGCGCGCACCACCGCTAACTAGCTAGCCATTTCACATCAGTTACACATGACACCAGTAATTTTTTCCAACAATTGTTTACAGACAGATTATTTCACTTATAATTCACTGTATCACAATTCCAGTGGGTCAGAAGTTTACATACACTAAGTTGACTGTGCCTTTAAACAGCTTGGAAAATTCCAGAAAATTATGACATGGCTTTAGAAGCTTCTGATAGGCTAATTGACATCATTTGAGTCAATTGGAGGTGTACCTGTGGATGTATTTCAAGGCCTACCTTCAAACTCCCAGAACAACAGCAAAGGACCTTGTGAAGATGCTAGAGGAAACCGGTACAAAAGTATCTATATCCACAGTAAAATGAGTCCTATATCGGCATAACCTGAAAGGCCGCTCAGCAAGGAAGAAGCCACTGCTCCAAAACCGCCATAAAAAAGCCAGACTAAGGTTTGCAACTGCACATGGGGACAAAGATCGTACTTTTTGGAGAAATCTCTGATGAAACAACAATAGAACTGTTTGGCCATAATGACCATCATTGTGTTTGGAGGAAAAGGGGGAGGCTTGCAAGCCAAAGAACACCATCCCAACCGTGAAGCACGGGGGTGGTGGCAGCATCATGTTGTGGGGGTGCTTTGCTGCAGGAGGGACTGGTGCACTTCACAAAATAGTTGGCATCAGGAGGAAGGAAAATTATGTGGATAAATTGAAGCAACATCTCAAGACACCAGTCAGGAAGTCAAAGCTTGGTTGCAAATGGGTCTTCCAAATGGACAATGGCCCTAAGCATACTTCCAAAGTTGTGGCAAAATGGCTTAAAGACAACAAAGTTAAGGTATTGGAGTGGCCATCGCAAAGCCCTGACCTCAATCCTATAGAAAATGTGTGGGCAGAACTGAACAAACGTGTGCGAGCAAGGAGGCTTACAAACCTGACTCAGTTACACCAGCTCTGTCAGTAGGAATGGGCCAAAATGCACACAATTTATTGTGGGAAGCTTGTGGAAGGCTACCTGAAACATTTGACCCAAGTTAAACAATTTAAAGGCAATGCTACCTAATACTAATTGAGTGTATGTAAACTTCTGACTCACTGGGAATGTGATGAAAGAAATAAAACCTTAAATAAATCATTCTCTCTATTACTATTCTGACATTTCACGTTCTTAAAATAAAGTGTGGATCCTAACTGACCTGAGACAGGGAATCCTTCTTAGGTTTAAATGTCAGGAATTGTGAAAAACTGAGTTTAAATGTTTTTGGCTAAGGTGTATGTAATCTTCGGACTTCAAATGTAGTTTTTTTCCTTTGAAATGTATAATTACATTTATTGTGTTAGTATGTTCCAACTGAAGATTATGAATAGATTTAATAAGGAGCTTCTTGTTTGAGTCCGACACAGGCTACTGGCACTGCTACATAAATAATCATTACTACTATAGGCTATATTACATAGACGTTTGGCCTACACTTACATCTACAACATTTTAAATGCAATATTATAATCATCCACTTCATCACATATGTTTGGACTAGAAGTGAACAGTGTTTTCCTTAACAAAAATGTTAATCAAAAATCCAATCAAGTTGTAGAAACATCTCAAGGATGATCAATGTAAACAGGATGCACCTGATCTCAATATCGAGTCTCATAGGAAAGGGTCTGAATACTTATAAATAAGGTATTTCAATTTATTTTTAATACATTTGCAAATATTTGTAGTTTTTTTGTTTTGTCATTATGGGATATTGTGTGTAGATTGATAAGGGGAAAAAATCATGTTATCCATTTTAGAATAAGGCAGTAATGTAACAACATTTGGAAAAAGTGAAGGGGTCTGAATACTTTCCGAATGCACTATACTTCATGACAGCGTTTCCACAAATGCTATGATATAATTGTCAAGCCCATTCAAAAGATTAGGGGACTAACCCTGGAAGTATGACATAATGTCGTGTCACTTTCATAGCGTGTTTTCGACTCTGGTCGCTAGCCCTGTCATCACCGACCATTGCCATGTGCCCTGCCATTTCTGTGTGTCTCTTCGTGTCATCCTTACATTAAAAATGACTGGTCGCTGAGTTAGACAGGCACACTCACTGAAACACACAGTATAAAACTGTGGAAACCCAGATAATCATAATAGCATTTGAACGTTTAGGTTTGTTGCCATGGTGATAAGGTCATGTCTCCCATGGTTGAAAACAACAGGGCAGTGTTATGTCAGGGGATGGGGGGTTGAATACAACATAGGCAACATAGTGTAAGGCAAAGCAGTGGAAAGAGAAACGTGTGTGTTCGTGTGTGTGTGCGTTCGTGTGACCTAACAGTGGAGATGAATTAGGATTATAATTGATGTAGGGTGCTAAATGTGTTAAAGATATATGCCCATATTTGGCCTGTCAATCTGCCTCATTGTCGACTCCCCACAGTTTCCCATTCAGTGCGCACACAGCACTTTTCACGACTTCATACTGCTGTCCAACACAACCTTTCAGTACATACTGACTGGATCAAACTCAATGAGGGTTTGATACATACTGTAAATCCATGGTACATTTGCAATCCTTTATTTTTATGATTAATTCACAAGCCTGGATTTGGTACTGTATTTAACTGGTTTCAAATGTGTAAGCAAATATTTAGATGGTGGTGGTAATGTATCAAACTTAACCCAGAATCCATTCGATCAAACTGGTTATCCTCACATTTTGATAGCTACTGTAAGTGGTCAAATCCAATACATTGTATATATGCCCTGGGGTCTTGCATTATATTTGTGCAAGCAGCCCCTCTAAGACATAGGCCAGCGGCGCGTTCAGTATGACTGAACGGTGTGAAATGCTTCATTAGACAGAAACAAAACGGTCCTGTAGGCCTAGTGGATGACCAGTTGAAAGACGTTGTGATTATGGTGGCCCAGAGGGCGATTGTCTATGGTGTGCTGCACTTTGCTAAATTTGCGATTTCAAATAGTCACACCCATATTGATCAGGCCACAAATTGCCACATCCACCAAACGGGTGCAAACATACACTCTTAGAAAAAAAGGTGATCTCTAAAACCTAAAAGTGTTCTGTGGCTGTCCCAATAGGAGCAACCCTTTGAAGAACACGTTTTAGTTCCAGGCAGAACCCTTTTGGTTCTACCTAGAACCCAAAAGGGTTCTCATATGGGGACAGCAGAAGAACCCTTTTGGAACCCTTTTATCTAAGAGTGTACCTCAAATACTGTTGAAGAACAGTGTGCACCGTTTGGGGAAATGTATCCTTCAGGACAAACCATCACGCAACGTAGCAAACTTTGAACGCACCCCAAGTAGACTTCCAGTGTGCCACATAGCTGATGGAGAAATAAAACAGAACTAAAGGAAAAGCAGCATGACTCAATCCCTAGTGAGAACAGATGATTTATACACAGACAGAGAGTAACAATTAAGGGGAACAATCCACTCGAAATCCAGGACTTTTCAATGTAATTCCCAAATCTATAGGCTCTGAGAATAGTGTGACTGTTATCCTGGATCAAATGTAGAATGTGTAGAACACAGGTAGTTCTCCTATAACGAGAAATCCCCAGGCATCTCCACACATGCACAAACGCACGCGCACACACACACACCGATGCACAAAAACAGACAGACAGACACAGACACACAAGCACACACACAGTCACACACGCACACAAACAAACCAGGTATGAAAGTGCTAGTGAAGGCATGTTGCAAAGTAGACAATCGCAGTCTTTAGGAATTGTCTTATTTTCTCTGAACAATAGTGCAGTTATGAAATCTATGCCATCCTCTTCAGCCTCCCAGCCTGTTGATGTCTATGTAAGTACAGAAGGATAGACACGGTGTGTACGGTAGTCAGGTAGGCTGACACAGAGACACAGCTTGCAGGCAGTAGTGAAGGCAATCCCAGTAGGGCCCACTACTGGTGCATTGCAGTAGGACCATTGCAGTAGGCAGGCAGTTCGGCCCTGCTGACAGAGATAGTAGCAATAAGCACACCACAACACTCCCCTCGCCTACGCCACCCACAGGTTTGCGTTTTTTGCGAGTACAAATAATTGTGTGTGATGAAATAAATAAAAAAGCCTTTGTGTGGTGTCCTTAGTGTGTGTATTTGTGTGTGTCTTGGGTTGGAGAGTGTAGAGGTGTATGTGTGTTTCTAACTGAGTGAGTGAGTGTGTGCGTGGGTGGTTTTTATTTGAATTTATTTGATCCGATGCCATCTGAGTAAATAAATAATGTGAGACCATTACCCATGGCAGCAAGCTGTATCATTTAGTGTGTTATGAAAACACACACACAAACAAGTTGACCATAGAGAGATATTGATCAGATAAGCCTCTGAAAATCATATCATCCTCGGTCAAGCAGAGAGGTGAGATTGATCATCATAAGCTCCTATCTGCTCTGTGTAGCTGTGTTTGTCCTGGATCGATGGGTTAAGTGCATAAGTGCTGAATACCTCTGTTGTGGTTCCTTCTGCTGAGGTGAAATAGTCGCTCGCTCTATCCTTAACATGAATCCATGCACTCCTACACACAAACACAAATATAGTGCCAGTGTATGGTGTGTGTGTGTGGGACCAAACAGAAGACTCTCTAGATGAGGTATTTTACATAAAGACACTTTATTATCTTATGCATACATCTCCTGATATGATATTTATAGATATAATAATACCAGTACATCAAAAATAATAACTGTCATTGTTTTATATAGATATATAGATATATATAGAAAACTAAGAAGATATACACTACTCTTGACTTATCTTATTTCTATCTTATTTCTATCACCACAAATGTATCAAGTCACAGGGAGGCGAGGTTATACAGCAGTCCTGTAGTAATAATGTATGTTCGCACGCGCGTGTGTGTGTATGTATGTATGTATGTGTGTGTGGCCCCACACATATCACATGAATTGAGGATAGGATTTTGATATGTTTTCTCCACAGCCATTGTCATATGAGCAGGTTGAAACCAACGTTTGTGAATTTCAAAATGTATAATATGGGTCAATATGATGCAATCTTCTCATTTGAACATTGACACAAGATTTATGTACTGTACTGTAACACTGGTTAGAACTTCACACAAAGCTAAAAGGGGAACAGAGTATTGCACTGTATTATGGGGAAGCATGTGTTGGTCTGTAAAGGGCCCATGGCCTACAAGTCTTGTTCCTTTCTCTTTCATAAGGTTTCTTTCTCAAAGGAGGTAGGACTATTCTGTTAGCAACAGAAATATTATCATATCTCACTGACAGCAATCTTCATTTGGCAATCATGGAGTGTTTGGCTTTGCCTCTAAAACCATCATGTTTCCTCTTTTTGAAGACAAGAAAGATCATGGCTGAAGTCGGCGAGTCACCCTCATCAAGACATTGTCTTTCATTCTTTCTTTGTATCTTTCTACCCGTCTTTCTTTCTCTCTCTTTATTTATCTTGATCTTTCTCTACTGCACCTGTCTTTATACTGTTTCTCTCCCCCCTCCCTTTAGAGACTCTGGTCACAGCTTGTGGTGGTCAGGAGGCATCAAAGCTGAAAGACAAGAATGGAAAATGGATATTACCATTACCGTGTATGCATGTGTGCGTGTCCATGCGTGTGTTTGTGTGTGTGCGCATGTGTGTGTGTGAGCCTGTGCTCAGCAGAATGAGGAGAGCAAACCTCTCTAGGTAACCTGAGGGCTGATATATTCGGCCATTAAAAGTGCTTCATCATTAAATATTAAGCCAGCCCATCACTCACCCTACAGGCAGCACATTAAGACTGGGGTCAGAGCAGAGGGAGCCCAAATACACGCACACACACGCAGAGACACACATGCAGACACGCAAGCATACAGTAGACGACAACACGTACACACACACACACTCAAGACACATGAAAGAGTCCATTGTCATCAATCTCTTTCCCAAAAATATCTGTGCAGTATGCCTGTGAGCGAGCGTGTGTTTGTGTGTGTGCATCAGTGGAGGCTGGTGGGAGGAGCAATAGGAGGACGGGCTCATTCAAATGGCGGGAATGGAATAAATGGAACGGAGTCAAACGTGGTTTCTATATGTTTGATGTGTTTGATACCATTCCATTCATTCCATTCCAGCCATTATAATGAGCCCATCCTCCTATAGCTCCTCCCACCAGCCTCCACTGGTGTGCATACCTGTGTATGTATGCCTTACCTGTTCCAAAGCTTCACACTCCTACAGGTGTTGGGGCAGCAGCCAGCAGATATGAGAGCTGCAAACATCAATAAATATGATACATTATTTATATGACCAAGGACAAGCACAACATCCTGATGACAATAATACAAGCAAATAATAGAATAGAAAATATTGAATAGAGTATTGTTGTAATAGTGTGTCTGTTAAATGACTAAATTGTTACGGTGCAAGACAATGGGGAGTCTTGATTCCCACAGTATATTCAGAGCACAGTGTGTGTGTGTGTGTGTGTGTGTGTGTGTGTGTGTGTGTGTGTGTGTGTGTGTGTGTGTGTGTGTGGCCATAACAGTGAGTCATTTTAGTAATGACAGTCATTAGGTGGAGAACAACCAACTAATTCAAGTGTTTTGTAATATAGCAGCATCACTTACAATGAGAGGGTCTGCTGGTTTAATTAGCTTATAATGCCCTCTTAATTATGTTTGATTCACTGAGTAAGAAGAACACACACACACACAGTGCCTTCTGACACAGTGCGCTCTGATACACAAAGGTGTGAAGACCCACAGTGAAATGCTCAGATGTGTGGTTGGGGCATAAATTAAGTGGATGTATGAGAGTGATGTTACTCTCAGATCTCTCTCCATGTCTGTTACAGCATGGATGGCCCCAGCCTCTGGGCGCCACTTCCTGTTACCCATCATCCTCTGCTTTAGTGTCTGTCAACATAGCACTGTGTATCTGCCTGGGAGTAAGAGATAGATGTCATCCTTTTTGGATTTTCTGTCTGTTCCTCACACATCACATCTATTTCCTTCTCTCTGTCTTCTTGTATGTGAATCTAGCTCCACCTGTCTGTCCTTCTTTCTCTCTCACTCTCTCTCTCTCGCACTCACTCACTCATCTCTGTCTCTCATCTCTGTCTCTCATCTCTGTCTCTCTCTCTCTCATCATAATAAAGGTGTTATTCTGTTAGGGCTGAGATATGCCCCTGTCCATATCGGTTGTATGTTCAGTCACACTAGATCAGGCACTCATGCAGGCACACAAACACACACACACAGCCCTCACACGCATAGCGACAAATAGCATTCCATTCAGCCATAAATCACTTATACATTTTAACTGTGACCCTAGGCCTCTATTAACTAGAAATTACCATTATTGAGTATCGGTTGCCATGGTCACACTTTGGCTTTGAGCTAAATTGATTGTCTACCAATGACAGGACTACATATGAATGTCCTTGGGAAGGGGCAGAGATAAAGGCAAGGCACTGCTTTGAAAGGAATTATCAACACACATACCACTACACTGACTCTCTATGTGGAGCTAGGTACTTAAAAACCCAATACCTGGGTATCAATGGTCAAAATAACTCCTTAAAGCACTATTACTTCAGCATGTGTGTCGTCACATCCACTCACATTCCACTACAACACCATGGTACTTGCATACTGAGCAGCAAGGGGAACTGCCCTTCCCTACCTGAAGGCTATGCTCAAACCCTACACCCCAACCCGAGTACTCTGTTCTGCCACCTCTGGCCTCTTGGCCCTAAGCAACACTCCCACTCCCACTCTAAGGGAGGGCAGCTCACGCTCAGCCCAGTCCAAGCTCTTCTCTGTCCTGGCACCCAATGGTTGAACAAGCTTCCCTCTGACACTAGGACAGCAGAGACCCTGCCTATCTTCCTGAAAACGTCTGAAACCCTACCTCTTGAAAGAGTATCTTAAATAATCACACAGCACCCACCCCCTTTTTTGTCCCTACTAGCACTGACTTCGCTGATAACTACTTTATTGAGGGAAAATATATTTACTATGACTGAGATATATGGTTGTCCAACCTAGATATTTTGAAATTAATGCACTAGCTGTTAGTCGCTCAGACTATGAGCGTCTGCTAAATGACTAAAATGTAAATGTAATGTGTTGTCGATATTAGGCAGTAAATTTGTACCATTCAGAGCCCTCAGCCATCTTGGCTATTTGTGCAGGACCAGATCAAACTTCCAGTGAGCATGTGGCAGAACAGGTGTTCAGAAGGAGAGGCAGGAAGAAAGAAGAGCTGACGAGTGACCACGGTCATTCATCATCTGTCATACACATGGAGTGTGTTTGTGTTTGTGTGTGTGTATGTGTATGTGTGAGCGTGCATATGAGTCTGTGTTTACTAAATACATCCCCTTTGAGCAGAGAGACCCTGGTCCTCTTGTCCCTCTCTGCTACTATTGACCTGCGCTACTATTGACCTGCTTCCTCCTGCACTCCCATTGGTCCAGCCAGAGACGGGGACAAAGACCTCTGGCTAGTCCACAGCTGTCTGCTCTGCCTTGCTGCACCTGTGTGTGTGTGTGTGTGTGTGTGTGTGTGTGTGTGTGTGTGTGTGTGTGTGTGTGTGTGTGTGTGTGTGTGTGTGTGTGTGTGTGTGTGTGTGTGTGTGTGTGTGTGTGTGTCCTCTGAGGCATAGCCTCATTGTGAGTGGAAGATAGAAGGGAGTATAGAAAGAAGTGACTCTTTGATCAACAGCACCGTGCTTCTATGAAGATTTCAAAGAGTAAACACACACACAGACAAACACACATACCAAGGTAAAGATACACACACACACACATACCGACCCACATGCAAAACAACACACACCACATCAACAATATTCATTATGTTCCTGAATCCCTCCATGGTAGCCAACAGACACAGTGTCAGTGTAGGTCTGCTCTGAATCTGAACCCCTGCATTAGGCTATTTCCCTTGTGGGCGGCCAAAAAGCTCAAAGCACCGGGAACAACCCCTAAGTGTTGCTTACACTAGCAAATAAACAGTGATTTCCCTGCATCTATTTGAATACATAACACAGTGTACACTAGGAACAGTCAGAAGCCTGAAGCCGACGTGGATAGGGGAGTGTGTATTATGATTATAATAATAATAATAATTTGATGGGTGCTTATATTTGTCCAATTTACACAAGTGTGTACTATACACGTGCAATAATTTTTTTGTTGTTGCATATCCTAACTACCCCTGAGACACCCTCAGAGACTCAAACTAGTGACCTTTAGGTTACTGGCCCAATGTTCTTACCGCTAGGCTACCTGCCTCCCAAACCATTGCCCAACGTGGGGCATGTGTGTGTGTGTGTGCGCACGTGCATGCACAGACAGATATTCGTATGTGTGAATGTGTACGTGAGTACATGCATCTGCGCATGAAAGTGTGTGTGTGGGTGGGTTAGCTTCACAAGTAAGCAAATAATATGTCAAATATTCCTCTGCAGAAAAAAATGCTTCAAAGTGGAAATGTAAATGAGAAGCCAGGGAAGCAGCTGTTGGCCTAGATTAGAAGCTGTCCCCAGTAGAGGACCTATGATCACTATCACACACACATACACACTGGACCATTACCAAAAGTATGTGGACACCTGCTCGTCGAACATCTCATTCCTAAATCATGGGCATTAATATGGAGTTTGTCCCCCCTTTGCTGCTATACAGCCTCCACTCTTCTGGGAAGGCTTTCTACTAGATGTTGGAACATTGCTGCTGCGGGGACGTGCTTCCATTCAGCCATAAGAGCATTAGTGAGGTCGAGCACTGATGTTGGGCTATTAGGCCTGGCTCGCAGTCGGCGTTTCAATTCATCCCAAAGGTGTTCAATGGGTTTGAGGTCAGGGCTCTGTGCAGGCCAGTGAAGTTTCCACGTCAATCTCAACAAACTATTTCTGTATGGACCTCGCTTTGTGTACAGGGGCATTGTCATGCTGAAACAGGAAAGGGCCTTCCGCAAACTGTTGACACAAAGTTAGAAGCACAGAATCGTCTAAAATGTTGTTGTACTTTACAGTTGCCACTATGCATTCGGGCAGGTAGCGTTCTCCTGGCATTCGACAAGCCCATATTCGTCCGTCGGACTGCCTGATGGTGAAGCAGGATTCATCACTCCAGAGAACGCGTTTTCACTGCTTCAGAGTCCAATGGCGGCGAGCTTTACGCAACCCAATGCTTGGCATTGCGTATGATGATATTAGGCTTGTGTGCGACTGCTCGGCCCTGGAAACCCATTTCATGAAGCTCCCGAAAAACAGTTATTGCGCTGACGCTGCTTCCAGAGGCAGTTTGGAACTCGGTAGTGAATGTTGCAACCAAGGACTGACGATTTTTACGCATTACGCGTTTCAGCACTTGGCAGTCCCGGACTGTGAGCTTGTGTGGCCTACCACTTCATGGCTGAGCCGTTATTGCACCTTGATGTTTCCACTTCACAATAACAGCACTTACAGTTGACCATAGCAGCCCTAGAAGGGCATAAATTTCATGAACTGACTTCTTGGAAAGGTGGCATCATATGACGGTGCCACGTTGAAAGTCACAGAGCTCTTCAGTAAGGCCATTCTACTGCCAATGTTTGTCAAGGGAGATTGTATGGCTGTGTGCTTGATTTTATACACCTGTCAGCAACGGGTGTGGTAGAAATAGCCGAATCCACTAATTTGAAGGGATGTCCACATACTTTTGTATATATCGTGTATATGGCAGTAGAATATTGGCCTGAGGTCAACACTTAATGTGTTTTGAAATAATTTGTGAAATGCATTGTAATGGTTTTAAAATTGGATTTAACTGCCTTAATTTTCCTGGACCCCAGGAAGAGTTGCTGCTGCCTTGGCAGCAACTAATGGGGATCCATGATAAATACAAATACACATGCTTATACACGCACACACACACAAACGGTTGGGTAGGTTACTTTCTAAATGTAATTTGTTACAGTTGCAAGTTACCTGTCCAAAATTGTAATCAGTAACGTAATCTGATTACATTCCGTTACTTTTAGATTACTTTCCCCTTAAGAGGCATTAGAAGAGGCATTAGAAGAAGATGTATGTTACCAATTGAACGACATCTATTTCAGGATAAATCAGTGTTAAAGTGTACATAGCTGGCCATATATGGATGTTACATTTTACTTTATGGGTTGGTTATGTAGGCGTAGGTGTGAGTAGGTGTGTCCAAACCTTTGACTGGTACTGTATGTATAATTTATACATCAAAAAGTGGATGTAGTAACTACAGATTGCCCCTTTAAGTCTATCAAAAGTGTGCAAGTTTGAGCATGTGTCCATTAGACATGGATTTTCAGCATGAATTAGATTGAGCAAAAAAAGCCCAACTTTTATTCCCTAGGCTTGAATCTGCACTATGCAGCTGTTGCAAGAGCGCATTTTTTACTGGCTGTCCACTGGTTTCAAAAATAATGATTGATAGGCAGTTTAATCGTTTTGAATTCAATCATTATTGGGTTCAAATACACATTTAGATTTGTGAACAGCCATAAAACAACAGCCACAATCCGTAAGCAGCAAATAGCTAAATGAGAGAGCAGCAGTGTGATTCACATCAATGCGCTATGTAGACATTAATAATAAGTGATATCCGTATCACTGAAGACGACACCACTACTGTCATCCTTACCTCCAAGCGTTCATTCAAGTTGGATAATCATTGGATGCTGACAGCAACCGCACCATTGGAAGACATAGCTTAGATTGTAGACTACAAAAGCCTATTCCTCATCTTTTCCCACAAACCATCAAACACATTTGGTGTGTCATCATATTGGTCTCTGACTTCTGGTCAGACTCGCTCAGGTCAAACAAACTTAAACTTGCACCTTTTTTCAATGCTGATTTGAATGTCATTGAGAAAACAGAAAAGTGTCAAAACATATTTTTTGGCAAACATCCTTTCTGAATTGAAAAATAATCCTCGAAGTAATCATCTAGTTTTTCAAAAGTATCGGTAATCTGATTACAATATTTTTGCTGGTAACGGATTACAATTACCGTTTTTTGTAATCCCTTACATGTAACACGTTACTCCCCAACCCTGCACACAGACAGACAGACACAACGAAGAATGATTGCTGGCACTGGCCCTTGCCTCACAGTCCCATGGACCTCCCCTGACCTCCTCCAACATCCCATAATCTAACAGCAACCCAGGTCAACACTTAATGAGTTTCTTACCAAATATCTGTGGTGGGTTTACCACCTCATTGGCCTACTTCCTTCCTGCTAGCAACCAAAAGAGCGAAAAATACCCAACAGTGGAAGCAAATACACACTCTCACACTTCCAAACACACTTTCCAGTTGTAGTTGTTTGTTGTTTCCTAGCGCTCACAGCCGGGAGCCTGGAGACGGAGCCTAGAGACGGAGTAAATGTAAGTGATTGGAGCACGTCAGGGAATCAGCGCTGTTAGGAGGATAAACTACTATTTAAAACCCCTAAGATCAAACACACTCACACACATATGCTGTGTGTGTTTTCTCTGGAGGCAAATTAGGCTAGTCCAACCCAAAACATCCACCCACCACAGAGCAATGTTCTCTCTCTTCTCTTCTCTTCTCTCAGCAGAAACACAGCAGGGGTACTGGGGAACACACAATACAGTATATAAAGACCTGGTCTAGCTACTGTTTGCCTGCCCTGGTACTGAGAGGTAGTGTGGTAAAAAGCATGTGTTGGTACTTTATATACTACCACAGAGAATTAATCACAATTGGTACCAGATGGTACATACAGTTGAAGTCGGAGGTTTACATACACCTTAGCCAAATACATTTAAACTCAGTTTTTCACAATTCCTGATATTTAATCCTAGTAAAAATTCCCTTCTTTAGGTCAGTTAGGATCACCACTTTATTTTAAGAATAATTATATTTGGTAGCATTGCCTTTAAATAGTTTAACTTGGGTCAAACGTTTCGGGTAGCCTTCCACAAGCTTCCCACAATAAGTTGAGTGAATTTTGGCCCATTCCTCCTGACAGAGCTGGTGTAACTGAATCAGGTTTCTAGGCCTCTTTGCTCGCATGTTTTTTCAGTTCTGCCCACACATTTTCTATAGGATTGAGGTCAGGGCTTTGTGATGGACACTCCAATACCTTGACTTTGTTGTCCTTAAGCCATTTTGACACAACTTTGGAAGTATGCTTGGGGTCATTGTCCTTTTGGAAGACCCATTTGCAACCAAGCTTTAAATTCCTGACTGATGTCTTGAGATGTTGCTTCAATATATCCACAATTTTCCTACCTCATGATGCCATCTATTTTGTGAAGTGCACCAGTCCCTCCTGCAGGAAAGCACTCCCACAACATGATGCTGCCTCCCCCGTGCTTCACGGTTGGGATGGTGTTCTTCGAACTTGCAAGCATCCCCCTTTTCCCTCCAAACATAACGACGGTCATTATGGCCAAACAGTTCTATTGTTGTTTCATCAGACCAGAGGACATTTCTCCAAAAAGTACGATCTTTGTCCCCATGTGCAGTTGCAAACCATAGTCTGGCTTTTTTATGGCGGTTTTGGAGCAGTGTCTTCTTCCTTGATGAGCACCCTTTCAGGTTATGTCGATATAGGTCTCGTTTTACAGTGGATATAGATACTTTTGTACCGGCTTCCTCCAGCATCTTCACACGGTCCTTTGCTATTGTTCTGGGATTGATTTGCACTTTTCACACCAAAGTACGTTCATCTCTAGGAGACAGAACGCGTTTCCTTCCTGAGCGGTATTACGACTGTGTGGTCCCATGGTGTTTATACTTGCGTACTATTGTCGTACAGATGAACGTGGTACCTTTAGGCGTTAGGAAATTGCTCACAAGGATGAACCAGACTTGTGGAGGTCTACAATTTTTTTCCTGAGGTCTTGGCTGATTTCTTTTGATTTTCCCATGAAGCAAAGAGGCCTTGAGTTTGAAGGTAGGCCTTGAAATACATTCACAGGTACACCTCCAATTGACTCAAATGATGTCAATTAGCCTATCAGAAGCTTCTAAATCCATGACATCATTTTCTGGAATTTTCCAAGCTGTTTAAAGGCACAGTCAACTTAGTGTATGTAAACTTCTGACCCACTGATATTGTGATACAGTGAATTATAAGTGAAATAATCTGTCTGTAAACAATTGTTGGAAAAATTACTCGTGTCATGCACAAAGTAGATGTCCTAACCGACTTGCCAAAACTATAGTTTGTTTACAAGAAATTTGTGGAGTGGTTGAAAAATGAGTTTTAATGACTCCAACCTAAGTGTATATAAACTTCCGACTTCAACTGTAGTAGTATTGTTGCTCTACATATACCAGAAAGACATTCACACATAACATCAAATACATACCAGACATAGTCCATGCATCAATTACAAAAACATCTGCCTTTTCACTATGCTGTTGGGTTGTGCAACACTATATTGAGTTCAGCACTATTGCTAATCTGAACTGTTTACACAGCTTATCATTTAAAGTGAATGCAGCCCAGTTAGCACGCCTGTCATGAACACAGGAAGTGTGATTGACAGTGAAAACAGGATGTAGAGCATATGCTGACATCATATCCTCTTTCTCAGCGTCTTTATTCACAGCTACAGCAGGACTCAAATCTCAGGCCTAAAAATAGCCCAAGCTCAGTAAACAGTATGAGACCCTAGAGAATAAACAGCCACTGTTTTTCCTCTATTCGCCACTCCAATCTCTCTTTCATGCTCGGATGCACGCACGCATACTGCCATGAGGAGAGGTAGGTGTGGCTAACCCTTTATTGAAGAAGTGGAGAAGCCATGTCATCAGTTTTGTTGACAGTCTGCCTCAGGAGCTTTTCTGCTCACTCTATAGGACTTCCCGTTAGAACTTCATGTTGATCAGGTGTAGGGCTGTGGCGGTCATGATATTTTGGCAGCCGGTGATTGACAAGCAAATCACTGCCGGTCTCACAGTCATTTACTGTTAATTAACCCTTTAGAACCCATAGCGGCCGTCAATGGCATTTCTTTAAATTACTATAGCGGGCGCGAATGGCCTTGTTTTCTAACAATAATATCTGTGTCAATATAGCAAATGAACTTGCTAACAACCTGTTGTCGTATCCATGTGGCTGTTGTCATCAACCAGAAACATGGTATGCTGTCATTTGACCTTTTATATATATTTTTTACTTAATTACTGAAAATTATTGCGCCAAGAGGGACAATTCTTTTTACTGTGAAAGATGCTGTGGTTGGTGATACGGATTTGGACACGTCCATGCACTTTGCAAAGCGATGATGTCGAGGTGAGTGAAATAAGTACCTCAGCCACTGCACCTCAGCCACGCTCAAGGTCATAAACGATATCGTAACCGCCATCGATAGGAAACAATACTGTGCAGCCGTATTCATTGACCTGGCCAAGGCTTTTGACTCTGTCAATCACCACATCCTCATTGGCAGACTCGACAGCCTTGGTTTCTCAAATGATTGCCTCGCCTGGTTCACCAACTACTTCTCTGATAGAGTTCAGTGTGTCAAATCGGAGGGTCTGTTGTCCGGGCCTCTGGCAGTCTCTATGGGGGAGCCACAGGGTTCAATTCTTGGACCGACTCTCTTCTCTGTTTACATCAATGATGTCGCTCTTGCTGCTGGTGATTCTCTGATCCACCTCTACGCAGACGACACTATTCTGTATACTTCTGGCCCTTCTTTTGACACTGTGTTAACAACCCTCCAGGCGAGCTTCAATGCCATACAACTCTCCTTCCGTGGCCTCCAACTGCTCTTAAATACAAGTAAAACCAAATGCATGCTCTTCAACCGATCGCTGCCTGCTCCTGCCCGCCTGTCCAACATCACTACTTTGGACGGCTCTGACTTAGAATATGTGGACAACTACAAATACCTAGGTGTCTGGTTAGACTGTAAACTCTCCTTCCAGACCCACATCAAACATCTCCAATCCAAAGTCAAATCTAGAATTGGCTTCCTATTCCGCAACAAAGCATCCTTTACTCATGCTGCCAAACATACCCTTGTAAAACTGACCATCCTACCAATCCTCGACTTCGGTGATGTCATTTACAAAATAGCCTCCAAAACCCTACTCAATAAATTGGATGCAGTCTATCACAGTGCCATCCGTTTTGTCACCAAAGCCCCATATACTACCCACCACTGCGACCTGTACACTCTCGTTGGCTGGCCCTCGCTTCATACTCGTCGCCAAACCCACTGGTTCCAGGTCATCTACAAGACCCTGCTAGGTAAAGTCCCCCCTTATCTCAGCTCGCTGGTCACCATAGCAGCACCTACCTGTAGCACGCGCTCCAGCAGGTATATCTCTCTAGTCACCCCCAAAACCAATTCTTCCTTTGGACGCCTCTCCTTCCAGTTCTCTGCTGCCAATGACTGGAACGAACTACAAAAATCTCTGAAACTGGAAACACCTATCTCCCTCACTAGCTTTAAGCACCAGCTGTCAGAGCAGCTCATAGATTACTGCACCTGTACATAACCCATCTACAATTTAGCCCAAACAACTACCTCTTTACCTACTGTATTTATTTATTAATTTATTTCGCTCCTTTGCACCCCATTATTTCTGTCTCTACTTTGCACTTTCTTCCAATGCAAACCAACCATTCCAGTGTTTTTTTAGTTTTTATTTTACTTGCTCTGTTGTACTCACTTCGCCTCCATGGCCTTTTTATATTTTATTTATTTATACATATATCTGTTTGCCTTCACCTCCCTTATCTCACCTCACTTGCTCACATTGTATATAGACTTATTTTTTTTCACTGTATTATTGACTATATGTTTGTTTTTACTCCATGTGTAACTATGTGTTGTTGTATGTGTCGAACTGCTTTGCTTTATCTTGGCCAGGTTGCAATTGTAAATGAGAACGTGTTCTCAATTTGCCTACCTGGTTAAATAAAGGTTAAATAAAAATAAAATTAAAAAAAAGTAAACAGCAGCTATATGTTTTGTGTTGTTGATGTTTGATCCTGTGAAACTTGGGGAATAGCTCTCAGATTAGCAAGTCAAGCCATAATAACTTGGTTGGTACAGGCAAGAACATCAGCAGTGGAGCTCATGGAAATAGTTGCAGTGTTTAGCTTTATATAGTCAGCTAACTAGTTAGTTGGTTTGTCTTGTTTCTACCGAAGTAATAAATATGGAAAATGCCCAAGATGCTTGCTATAGCTAGCTAGCTAACTAGTTAGTCTGTCAGGCAAGAAAAGTTGTGTGTTGTGGTAAATTAGGGCTGCGCTCATGAAGTGTCAACCTCAGCTGCCACTTTCACAAGCTAGCCAACCAGCTAACTAGCCACCGAAATGAAAGCTAGAGTAATTTGTTTTTATCTGCTGGGCTTAGGTTGTGGTTTGTCATGCTTGCTAGGTGCAGATATTCACAGGCTATACATTACCTCGTTTTCCTATCATTTGACAGCTCAGCTGCCGTGTTAGGCTAGTACATGCCTGCGCACTGAACCTCATGTGATGAGCTGGATATTTGTTTACATAGAAAGCTAACAAGTTGCTTCTTTTGTCCAGTTTTTACAGATGCAATTAATTTGGAAACTGTCCCAGCTTCGTAACTAATCAGCTAATATTGGCGAACTCTGCAGTTAGCCTGTCAGCCAGCAAAGCAAGAGTTGATTGAGAGAGAGTGAGTGAGTGTGGAATGGGAGGCGTGTAACTTCATCACACTATTTATTTATTTATTATGGAAACTCCTTATTAGGAAGAGAGAATGTGTATGTTTGAGAAAAAGAAAGAGGAAGAAGAGAGAAATTGTGTTCCTGAACACAATTGTTTCCTATTTGTTGCTCCTCTCCTCTCCCTCTGTTCCTCTAGGTCAGTGGTTCCCAAACGTTTTATAGTCCGGTACCCCTTCAAACATTCAACCTCCAGCTGCGTACCCCCTCTAGCACCAGGATCAGCGAACACTCAAATGTTGCTTTTTGCAATCATTGTAAGCCTGCCACACACACACTATATGATACATGTATTAAACATAAGAATGAGTGTGAGTTTTTGTCACAACCCGGCCCGTGGGACGTGACAAAGAGCTCTTATAGAACCAGGGCACAAATAATAATATAATAATAATCAAGAATTGTTCTCTTTCTTTAACCATTTTACATATAAAACCTTATTTGTTCATTGAAAATTATGAATAACTCACCACAGGTTCATGAGAAGGGTGTGCTTGAAAGGATGCACATAACTCTGCAATGTTGGGTTGTATTGGAGAGTCTCAGTCTTAAATCATTTTCCACACGAAGTCTGTGCCTGTATTTAGTTTTCATGCTAGTGAGGGCCGAGAATCCACTCTCACTGTCACAACTTATACCGAAGGTGGCTCCTCTCCCTGTTCGGGCGGGGCTCGGCGGTCAGCATCACCGGCCTCCTAGCCATCACGATCCATGTTTCCTTTTCCGTTTGTTTTTTCTTTGGTTCTGTCACACCTGGTTTTCATTTGCTTTGATTTCTGTGTGTATATTTACCCTGTTTCCCCGCTTAGGTTTGTGAGGGATTATTTTTTCTTGTTGCTTGTGGAGGCTTTCCTCAGTGTATTTTCGCGTGTAGTGATTTTAGTAAGGTGCGTTGTGGTTCTACGTCTTACGGGTGAACTGTTTGTTCCCTTTGGGTTTTGGGTATTTGTACTGGACTGTGTTTGTTTTGGACTTGCCCTGATTAAAAGTTACACGCTACACTGACCTTTCTGCTCTCCTGTGTTTCACTCCTCACTTACCTTCAGTGCACTCTCAACACTCACATAGGTACGTGGTTGCAAAGGGCATCAGTGTCTTAACAGCGTGATTTGCCAAGGCAGGATACTCTGAGCTCAGTCCAATTGAGAAATCTGGAAGTGGCATCTGATTAAATAAAATTTTCACAGAACCGCTTGCTGCAATTTCGATGAGGCTCTCTTGTTCAGATATCGGTAAGTGGACTGGAGGCAGGGCATGAAAGGAATAACGAATCTAGTTGTTTGTGTCATCCATTTAGGGAAAGTACCTGCGTAATTGCGCACCCAACTCACTCAGGTGTTTTGCTATATCACAATTGACATTGTCCGTAAACTTGAGTTAATTTGCACAAAAAAATCATACAATGATGGTAAGACCTTTGTGTTGTCCTTGTTAATGCAGACAGAGAAGAGCTCCAACTTCTTAATCATAACCTCAATATTGTCCCGCACATTGAATATAGTTGCGGAGAGTCCCTGTAATCCTCGATTCAGATCATTACAGGTGAGAAAAGACATCACCCAGATAGGCCAGTCGTGTGAGAAACTCGTCATCATGCAAGCGGTCAAACAAGTGAAAATGATGGTCAGTAAAGAAAGCTTTAAGCTCATCTCTAAATTAAAAAAAACTTGTCAATACTTTGTTCCTTGATAACCAGGGCACTTCTGTATGTTGTAAAAGCGTTACATGGTCGGTGCCCATATCATTGCATAGTGCAGAAAATACACGAGAGTTCAGGGCCTTGCTTTAACAAAGTTAACCATTTTCATTGTAGTGTCCAAAACGTCTTTCAAGCTGTCAGGCATTCCCTTGGCAGCAAGAGCCTCTCGGGTGGATGCTGCAATGTACCCAAGTGGTGTCGGGAGCAACTGCTTGCAGGAGCGTTACCACTCCACTATGTCTCCCTGTCATGGCTTTTGCGCCATCAGTACAGATACCAACATGAGCAGCAGCTACATTTGGCTACATATGGACTGTTAGTGGAATTCCCGCAAGAGAGTAACGGTTAATGTGATTGGATGTTAATTATTTGACTAGGCTACTTGTATTTGACATTGTGTTGTTATTTAGCTGAACACTAGATGGTTTCATTTTATTTTTGGCAGTGAAACAAGGCTACTCAGGCGAGAATAAAAACCTTACCCAAATGTATAGCCCTGTTGGAAAATATAAATGGCCCGTTTGAAAATATGAAGAAAAGAAAAATGAAAAGAAAGCATGTAATAAAAAATTACTAATTAAAATGTGATTATTTGGCATACCCACGACGGCATTGCGCGTACCCCAACAAGAAAATGGAAGGGTTTGACCATCTTGACCAACTGAGGAGCTATTACAATGTTACAATGTGCTATTACAATGTGAAAATGGTGGAAGTATGTGTTTTGGGGGAACGCTCAACAATACAATCCTAAAGGCATACATTGTGTGGTGGACCCTGCAAAGGCCCCTTCCCAGAAACCACAGTTGCTGGTCCATGAAGGCATTTAAAACGAAGCTTGTGCATTTACTTTGTAATATGGCTACAGTGGCAATAATTTGGTATTATTTTATAGTATGAAGAATATATCTGAACATAGCGTAATAAAATAGAAAGGAAGTGCGCACATGCGGCTATTCTGTGTTGAGTGGTTAACAAAGAAACTGGTCCTCCTACAAGCTTAATTTAGAGATATTTATGCAACTTTAGACATGATACAAACGTTGGGCTATATGTTTAGATTTTGAATACTAAGGCTGCATGATGGGACTCTAATGATGATTTGAAAAAAGTTGCATGAAAGGCATGAGCTCTGGTTTCTAGTGCAGGCTGCACACACTTCATCAGTCTCTCATTCACAATTTGACAAGCACTTGACAATATTCTCACCAGGCCTCGAATTTCCAGGCAGCATATCCCTTGGCCGTTATAGAATTCCCTTCTCCCGGCTGCCGTGCTTTGAAGCGCCTCTCTCTCAAATGGCTTGCTCAGATATCTCAATTCTTATTAGCCAATGTGGCAGGTAGCCTAGTGGTTAGTGTGTTGGGCCAGTAACCGAAAGGTTACTGGATTGAATCCCCGAGCTGACAAGGTACAAATCTGTTGTTCTGCCCCTGAACAAGGCAGTTATCCCACTGTTCCTAGGCTGTCATTGTAAATAAGAACTTGTTCGTAACTGACTTGCCTAGTTAAATAAGTAAATAAAATGCCGTCACGTGATCAGGTCCTTCTGACAGGCATTTCAGGTAAGCTACAAGTGAATGAAGAGAGACATTGTGGAAGTAACTGTGCGTATCCCTTTAAAAAATAATAATAATAATAAGTTTTTATCCCATTTTTCTCCCCAATTTTCGTGGTATCCAATCGCTAGTAATTACTATCTTGTCTCATCGCTACATCATCGCTACAACTCCCATACAGGCTCGGGCGAGACGAAGGTCGAAAGCCATGCGTCCTCCGAAGCACAACCCAACCAAGCCGCACTGCCTCTTAACACAGCGCGCCTCCAACCCGGAATCCAGCCGCACCAATGTGTCGGAGGAAACACTGTGTACCTGGCCCCCTTGGTTAGCGCGCACTGCGCCCGGCCCGCCACAGGGGTCGCTGGAGCGCGATGAGACAAGGATATCCCTACCGGCCAAACCCTCCCTAACCCGGACGACGCTATGCCAATTGTGCGTCGCCCCACGGACCTCCGGGTCGCGGCCAGCTGCGACAGAGCCTGGGCGCGAACCCAGAGACGCTGGTGGTGCAGCTAGCACTGCGATGCAGTGCTCTAGACCACTGCGCCACCCGGGAGGCTTGTGCGTGTCCCTTTTAACGAATTCCGAGGCGCATATTGAAGATATTAGAACTGTCCACAAGATGAGTAGGCCTAACGAACAGCAAAAGCACTAGCCTATGTCAATCTACTATCCTCCATAGTAAAAAGTCAACCAATTCTGCTGGTCAACTTGTCCTCCTGTGCAAGAAAAAAGAATGGTGACGGAGGGGATTGCTGCCTTTTTACATGCGCCTAACCAATTTAGCTTTTCTTTGTGTTTTTTTCGCATTGTTTCTAACTTATTTTGTACATCATGTTGATGCTACCGTCTCTTATGACCGAAAAGAGCGTCTGGGTGTCAGAACAGCGATTACTCACCTTGAACTGGACAAAGGGGGCGGCCCGTCCCAGACAAGGCCCAAATCCCCGTCATTCGCATTAAGAAAATAAGGAAATACAGGGGGCGTAGATCACGGTGCCTTGTGAGAATTTTTCGGCGAGTGGGTAACACGCCTCTACAGTCCGTTCTATTAGCCAACATGCAATCACTGGAGAGAATAAATTGGATGAGCTCTGTTCGAGACTATCCTACCAATGAGAAATTAAAACTGTAATGTCTTATGTTTCACAGAGTCAGGGCTGAACAACGACTTGGATAATATACAGTTGGCTGGGTTTCCCGTTCATTGGCAGTACAGAACAGCTACATCTGGTAAGATGAGGGTGGGGGTGTGCGTCTATTTGTCAATAACAGCTGGTGCGTGAGGTCTAATATTAAGGTAATCTCAAGGTATTGGTAGACTACCTCATGATAAGCTGTAGACCACACCATCTCCAATAGTTTTCAAATAAATTTTTCGTAGCCGTCTATTTACCACCACAAACTGACCAAACTCAACAAGCTGTATAAGGTCATAAGCAAACAAGGAAATGCTCATCCAGAAACTATGAGAGCCTATAAGGAGGAGGTCAGAGACCTGGCAGTATGGTGCCAGGACAACAACCTCTCCCTCAACGTGAGTAAGACAAAGGAGATGATCGTGTACTACAGGAAAAGGAGGGCCAAACACGGCCCCATTCAAGTTCCGTACAGCCCCTTACATCACTGGGGCCAAGCTTCCTGCCATCCATGACCTATATAATAGGCGGATTCAGAGGAAGGCCCAAAAAATTGTCAAAGTCTCCAGTCACCCAAGTCATAGACTGTTCTCTCTGCTACCACCTGGCAAGTGGTACCAGAGTGCCAAGTCTGGGGGGTAGAAGCTCCTTAACAGCTTCTACCCCCAAGCCATAAGACAGCTGAACAATTAATCAAAATGCCATCTGGACTATTTGCATTGACAACCCCACCCCTTTGTTTTTACACTGCTGCTACACTTAAAATACTGCAATACACTTAAATGCGAATGGAGGATTTTTTCCCCGTGGTTGATTTTCATGCTAGCTAGGTAGGCTATACTCCTGTTGGAAAGCAAAGCAATGTGCTTAATATTAGAAACATTTATAAATAAATATAGCAGGCCTAGTCTATAGAAAGCTGATGGGATCCTCCTATTTTTAATAGAGGCCATCAAAACTCTGTTTTCTCGCACAATTGCATAGCCTATAGAAATGTTGTGCAACATGAGCTTATGGGCTCTAATGAAGTGTTTGATTAGATTTTCAATGACATTTGCATTGATGTTAGAGTGATTAGAGGGACAATAGAGTGCTGAGTACCAGGTAGTTAGCTAGTTTGGTAGGCTACTAATGACCATCAGCAGCATCAGAACTTGGAGAACTTGCTGGGACTAAACGGTCACTTGGAATTTGACTGCCGTCATGACTTGTGACCGCCGGTATGGCAGTAATATGGTCATCGTAACAGCCCTAGTCAGGTGACACATTGCCAACCAACACTATTATCACGGGATTAATTCAGACTTCTTAAAGGGACCTCAACATCCAGATTGGGAGACAATTAATGTGCATAGTACTTGCGCAAAAAGGAAACATTTACCAGGATTGGAATTCAAACGGGTGAGGTTTGTGCAAATTTCTATTGGGTGTGTGGATGTTCTCTCTCAGTGAAAACAGAGAGTCAAGGTCCTGTCTTTGTGTTCGTTGCTTCACCAGGCTTCTGCAGCTGTGTTTTTTTGTCTGGGTGAACAAGTTCTCAAAAGAAGAGCCTGAGCAAAGAACATCGCTGATAACTGTAGCAGAATAATCTAGAGCAGTGTGTGTGTGTGTGTGTGTGTGTTCTTGTGCACACAGCCAGATCCTGAAAGACAAAATGATATTCAGCTTGGCATAACAGTGGCATAGACCACAAAGAGTACTTCAAATACAACTGCTCAGTCTTCATCATAACCTCTATGTGCATCCCACACTCATTAATTCACAGTGAGCGAACACAGTCCATTGCAGAATCTCTCTCTCACATTTTTTGGTTGGGACAGATTTTCTGAGTGTTCCCCTGAGGCTTTGTTGGGTTGGTAGGGGTTAGTGAACTGAGCCTCAGAACCAGCTGGCTGAGGGGACTCTTTTCTATGGTCAACTCTTGGCATTTAAGGGCTTTGTAATGGTAGGAGTGACTTGTTTGTAAATGATTCTAGCATTTGGTGGCTCTTTTTTGGATATTAATCAGAAGAGGGAATTCTCTCTCTCTCTCTCTCTCTCTCTCTCTCTCTCTCTCTCTCTCTCTCTCTCTCTCTCTCTCTCTCTCTCTCTCTCTCTCTCCTCTCTCTCTCTCTCTCGCTCTCTCTCTCTCCTCTCTGTCTCTCTCTCGCTCTCTCTCTCTCTCTCTCTCTCTGTCTCTCTCTCTCTCTCTCTCTCTCTCTCTCTCTCTCTCTCTCTCTCCTCTCTCTCTCCTCTCCTCTCTCTCTCTCTCTCTCTCTCTCTCTCTCTCTCTCTCTCTCTCAACAGATTGCTGTGGCTAGGCCAGCATGATTCACTTCTTAAAACATGCACTAAATATTCACGTCACGGTGCATATGTTATTTAGATCTACACTACCGTTCAAAAGGTTGGGGTCACTTAGAAATGTCCTTGTTTTTGAAAGATAAGCTAATTTTTGGGTCAATTAAAATAACATCAAATTGATCAGACATACAGTGTAGACATTGCAAATGACTATTGTAGCTGGAAACGGCAGATTCTTTATGGAATATCTACATATGTACAGGCGTACAGAGGTGTTAGCTAATCCAAGTTTATCATTTTAAAAGGCTAATTGTTCTTTAGAAAACCCTTTTGCTATTATGTTAGCACAGCTGAAAACTGCTGATCTGATTAAAGAAGCAATAAAACAGCCCTTCTTTAGACTAGTTGAGTATCTGGAGCATGAGCATTTGTGGGTTCAATTACAGCCTCAAAATGGCAAGAAACAGACTTTCTTCTGAAACTCGCCAGTCTATTCTTGTTCTCAGAAATTAAGGCTATTCCATACGAGAAATTGCCAAGAAACAGAAGATCTCATACAACGCTGTTTACTACTCCCTTCACAGAACAGTGCAAATTGTCTCTAACCAGAATAGAAAGAGTGGGCAAGAGGACAATTACATTTAAGTGTCAAGTTTGACAAACAGACACCTCACAAGTCCTCAACTGGCAGCTTCATTAAATAGTACCCGCAAAACACCAGTCTCAACGTCAACAGTGAATAGGCCACTCTGGGATGCTGGCCTTCTAGGCAGAGTTCCTCTGTCCAGTTTTCTTTTGCCCACCTTACTGTTTTCTTTTTATTGGCCAGTCTGAGATATGGCTTTTTCTTTGCAACTCTGCCTAGAAGGCCAGCATCCCGGAGTCGCCTCTTCACTGTTGACGTTGAGCCTGGGGTTTTGCTGGTACTGTTTAAGGAAGCTGACACAATGTGCCATTGGAACACAGGAGTGATGGTTGCTGATAATGAGCCTCTGTACACCTATGTAGATATTCCATTAAAAATCCCCCGTTTCCAGCTACAATAGTCATTTACAACATTAACAATGTCTACACTGTATTTCTGATCAATTTGATGTTATTTTAATGGATAAAAAATGTGCTTTTCTTTCAAAAACAAGGACATTTCTAAGTGACCCCAAACTTTTGAACGGTAGTGTACGTAAAGCTCCCTAACCTGATGCTTCTACTACTTCCTTCAATGTAATATGGTCCAAGTATGCAAAGTCTAGGATGGCCACAGTGAAAGAGCAGAGACGTCAGAGTGATGTGCGCCCTCTCATCAAAAACAAAAGAGTTGCCTTCTGTTCAGAGCAAACACTTCTTTCAACCTGTGAACAAACAATGAGAGCTAGGCCAGCTGAGACCCAAACAGCAGTTCTTTCACTAAGGGCACTGTAAAGCACGTACACACAGACACATGCGTTCATAATCATATTCTCTGTGACAGACACACACCACCCACGCACACACACTGTCACATATACCCGCAACATTTCTCGCTCAAGCAAATGGAGCAGAATCTGTTGCTGCTCATGTCCCTTCTGACCCCTACTAGAGGCCTTCACTTTTTGTACCTGTTTCGAAATTAACCTGGTGCTTTCCCACCCAGACCAGATATGCATACATTTGTTTTTAAAATATAAAGACCCATTCCGAATGGACCCGAGGACAACTAGACCCATTCCGTATAGACCTGGTTGGATCCAGACCCTGTCTGATACGGTCCAAGTGAGGGAAGCCGCAGAAAAGTCTATTTTTAAGTGGCTTTATTAACCAGAGATAAAAAAGTGCGAGGGACAGGAGGTAGAAAGAGGTGACGGAATAGCGAGGGCCGTGCTGTGTGTGTAGGCTACTGTAAGTGTGAGTGAGTGACATGGGGAGGAGGGAGGAAGAGACGAGAGCAACAAACCAGGCCGAGACGCGCTATAGTAGACTGATAGCTGCCAGCTTATAGGTAATTTATCATCCGATATGATTAAGTAGTACTTGTCTTGACAGCATCAAACCGGGAGAAGCTAGTTAAGCTATCTAGCTAGCTAGGCTTATTGAGGCTGCATGCGCTTTCTCGTCTTACATAGTTACTACTCACTGGGCACAGACGTCTATTCAACATCTATTCCATGTTGGTGGAAACAACGTTAATTCAACCAGTGTTTTCACACCCTGATCTGTTTCACATGTCCTTGTGATTGTCTCCACCCCCTCCAGGTGTCGCCCATCTTCCCCATTATCCCTTGTGTATTTATACCTGTGTTCTCTGTATGTCTGTTGCCAGTTTGTCTTGTTTGTCGAGTCAACCAGCGTTTTTGTTCTCAGCTCCTGCTTTTTCCAGTCTCTCTTTTTCTCTCCCTCCTGGTTTTGACCCTTGCCTGTCCTGACTTTGAGCCCGCATTCCTGACCACTCTGCCTTCCCTGACCCTGCCTGCCGTCCGCTACCGTTGCCACACCTCAAATTAACACTAAACCAGTGTTAATTTAACGTGTCTGCATCTGGGTCTTACCTTGATGCCTGATAGTGTGCCCAACGGGAAACAACAACTCCATTCAAAATATTAAGTAGCAGCCTACCTGTTGGCTCCTGGTTGTTGTAGCCTATCTTAACTTTTAATACAATAATTTTTATTTCCATCTTCCATTGATTAGATATCTCCTAACTTTTTCCACACACGGACCGAGGCTCTATGACTGTAGCCTAATTCCGCTTTGATGACTTATGATTGGACACCAACAACAACAAGCTACACGCGCCATCACGTGAAAAGCAAGAGCAGCAGCATAAATTATAAAATGTCTCTCTCTCTCTACTGCAGCAGCTGCATTTGGAATTGTACGGGTCCTCCGGATGAGTCAGTTAAAATTACACATACCCGAGACCTGTGACAATCAAATCATATCCGACCCAGACCCGTGACATTCTTTAGAATTCTAGATCCGGACCCACTTCTGTCCCAGATCGGGTCTCGGGTATATACAGGTACAGGTGCATCTGTGAAGACCTCTAACCCCAACAAACAAAGCGCAAAATATCAAATATGTCAGTGTTTTGGTTTGAACAAAACACACACAGACACACACACACTTCTCCACATAAAATCAGTCATCCCTTTCCTATCCATACAATCACTATCTAAAAATACATATTCAACATAAAAATAAACATAATTAATGATGCTATTTGAGAGCTGACAGCCTAAATTAAAGCTGTGATTAATTAATTCACACACAAACACACACACACACACACACACACACATACACTTTAACATTGAACAATAATATAATGGTCTCTGTCTCTGCAGCAGACAACTACCATAGCAGAGATGAGTATTTGACAGATAGTCATGCACTGTCTCTGACAGACTGATAGATCTATAAGATGAATAATGTCTGTTGAGAGCTACAGCACATAGCCTACTTGGGCTGGGATCCAATCCAATCCACGTTAGTACATGCGCAGCACCATACCAGAAAAAGAGCAAATTTGTTTTTTTGTTAAAAATATCAAGTTACAAAGTGCAATTTGATGATGTCATCTAAAGTAAAAACATTTAAAAAACAGCGATTTTCAAACACTATGAGATTTTCCGGGGAGCAGGAAAATAAGTAATTTTTCCCAAAATAAAAAATGGTCTGTAACACAATTGTTGCATCATTGTATGATGCAAGGGACCCCTTTACAAAATAAAAAGCATTACTAGCTTTTTTTATCATAGAGAATCAGACAAAAATGTAGGCTACACTATTGCCTTCTTTGCATATCTCAAAATACAAAACTGCCCCTTTAAGTTCCCTCATAGAGGATGGTTAGCCTCCCTTGGTAGCCTATAAAATTTGCAACATTACAATTACAACCAAATACTTTTTATGTCTTTAGAAAATAATTCCCGCCAGGGCTCGAAATTAAGTGCGTCCCATCATCCCTGAGAAAAAACTGACTCTGGGACAGTTCTAGGATGACAGATCCAAAATTCATACAACCACTGCACATCTTTTTTTTAAGCAATGAGATCAGACCGTTCAGCTTAAAATATATTTTTTACTTGTCTATTTGGAAAACGTAGGTTTATATTCTTATTTTCTGACAATTTTTCACATTTTGTTGTGTTACAGCCTGAATTGAATTAATGAATTTCAAATGAAAATCTAAGTTCAGGAGTAAAGAGTAGCTTAGAAAGTCACATAATAAGTTGCTTGGACACACTCTGTGTGTAATAATAGTGTTTAACATTATTTTTGAATGACTACCTCATCTCTGTACCACACACATACAATTATCTGTAAGGTCCCTCAGTCAAGCAGTGAATTTCAAACTCTGATTTAACCACAAAGACCAAGGAGGCTTTCCCATTTATTTATTTATTTATTTTTAACCATTATTTAACTAGGCAAGTCAGTTAAGAACAAATTCTTATTTACAATGATAGCCTAGGAACAGTGGGTTAACTGCCTTGTTCAGGGGTAGAACGACAGATTTTTTTACCTTATCAGTTCGGGGATTTGATCTAGCAACCTTTCGGTTATTGGCCCAGCGCTCTAACCACTAGGCTACCTGCCGCCAATGCCTTGCAAAGAAGGACACCTATTGGTAGAAATTAAAATTGTAATTGAAAAAAAAAAAAAAAAAAGCAGACGTTGAATATCCATATGAGCATGGTGAAGTTATTAATTACACTTTGGATGGTGTATCAATAAACCCAGTCACCACAAAGATACAGATGTCATACACTTACTACAAAGTAATAGGTGTCCTTTCTAACTCAGTAACTCAGTTGAGAGGAAGGAAACCGCTCTGTGATTTCACCATGAGTTTAATGGTTGTGGTAGGAGAAAACTGAGGATGGATCAACAATATTGTAGTTTCCCCACAATACTAACATCAATTGACAGAGTGAAAAGAAGGAAGCCTGTACAGAAAATAAATATTCCAAATCATGCACCCTGTTTGCAACAAGACACTAAAGTAATACTGCAAAAAATGTGGCAAAGCAATTTACTTTTTGTCCTGAATATAAAGTGTTTTGTTTGGGGCAAATCCAATACAACACATTACTGAGTACCACACTCCATATTCTCAAGCATAGTGGTGGCTGCATCATGTTATGGGTATGCTTGTAATCGTTAAGGACTGGGGATAAAGAACTTTTTCAGGATAACAAATTAATTGAATAGAGCTAAGCACAGGAAAAATCTGGCTGCTCTCCACCAGACACTGGGAGATGAATTCAACTTTCAGCAGGGCAAAAACCTAAAACACAAGGACAAATCTACACTAGAGTTGCTTACCAAGAAGACAGTGAATGGCCGAGTTACCGTTTTTCTTAAATCTACTTGACAATCTATGGCAAGACCTGAAAATGGTTTTGCCAATTTTGAAAAGAATAATGGGAAAATGTTTCACAATTCAGATGTGGAAAGCTCTTACAGACTTAACCAGAAAGATTCCCAGCTGTAATCGCTACCAAAGGTGCTCCTACAAAGTATTGACTCGGGTGTGAATATTTATGTAAATGATAAATGTATTTTTTTTTATGATGTCATCAAGTAGCACTTTTCAAAACCTTTATTCTTATCATTTTAACTACAGAACATAGAAATGTGCAGTTTTCACGTATGTAAATATTTGCATGGTGCTGGAGATAATGATTATGAGGTTAAAAAGCGGTGGAATTGCCCTTTAAGAGGGCAGTTAAACATAGAATTAGAGTAATACCATTTGGGATGTATTTTACGCTACATTATTCAAATCTGGCAAAAGCCTCATGCCCTCCCTGTCCCCTCCTGCCCCTCCACTGGCACTCCCCACGGGACAGATCAATGGGCAGCAGCAGTGAAGGGGTAACACTGGGGAACACACACAAATGGCACTGTGGAATTTTGCCAGAATGCCTGGACCAAGGACTGTATGTGACTGAAAATATTCAAGCATACCTTATTGTGAGGTTGCTGGACTCTCTTTCCCTCTAATCTACTGTTTTACCTCTCTTACACACCTGGGAATGAATAGAGACTCAGGTGTGTGAAAGTAAATTTCTTCAGAATTTCACCACAAAAAAAATTACGGCTGTCCTGGCAATGCTTTATGGGGGATTCAGCCAAGGCTTTTTCACTCTCCCTAGTCCCACTTCCATATGGAATATGAATGCAACTCTGGTAATAACAACATTGGCCTTTTTAAATGAGCCATAATAGGCCTGTCACACTGATGACTACGTACTGTGATATCAGACATGTTCATCCTTATTGGACAACTGCTAATAGCGTTGTATGCATTGGACCACCTTTATTAAAATCCCAAGGTATTTTGAGACACTGGTCAGGGTGTTAACAAGCAAAGGCGGAAACATGGCCCTACTCCTCAATGTACACGACTGATTATTCAGAGAACTGGGCTTCCTCTTACCAACAGCTGGGCACATAAGAGGTTTTCTCAGAAAATTACCTTATTTTCTCAGAGTGAGGGAGATGGAAGGAAGGGAAGGAGAGAGAGTGAAAGAGAGAGGGAGCAAGAGAGCAAAAGAGGCAGAGAAACAGCTTGATGCTAAAGCAGCCGATGTGTACCCTTTTACACCACCACCCCCTCCCTCCAACACTCATTGAAACCCAGAGAGCAATTCAAAAGCCCTCTAAATTCAATTAGTTAATACTGCAATATAAATGTCCAAAACAGAAAAGAACAGGACAGACCAGAGCAGTGCGGTGATGTTGCATCAGGCCCAGAGGTACAGGAGCAGGATACACGAGGGGAAACCTACGGATCATGAAGCAGCCTGAACATTCAGCAGGGCATGTTGGGTGTCACATCTCCAATGCTAATGCCTCTTACCCTGGGCACACAACATGGAGAATGATGCCCTATTTACACAGTAACTGATACCACGCCTCACTGACTGACTGGCTGACAGATTGAGATCCCTCCACTAAGGCCCACAGAATATTAATCTATAGTGCTACGCTAGGGCTGTATGGCTGTAGCAGAACATTGATTTGTACCGATATATTGATATGTTGTTGTTACATTGGCCTAACAATACAATTGTGTCCTTTTTACACCTGTGGGTCAATATGAAAATGTTGTGCGTTGGAAAAACTAAATGGAAATCATATGCAGTGCATCAGGTCCCCCAGATAAACCCAGTATTGCATTGTTTCCTTTGAGATCAATAGTGTTATATTGTGTCATTAGTCTGAGGTTTACACCTATAGGGATAGGACATACTGGCTATCAAGCACCAACAAAACTATACCCAGACTCCACAGGAGGTTGGTGGCCCCTTACTTCGAGAGAACGGGCTTGTGGTAATGACTTGAGAGGAATCAGCGTAGTGGTATCAAATACACCAAACAGATGGTTTCCAGGTGTTTGGTGCCATACCATTCGCTCCATTCCATTATTATGAGTGGTTCTCCACAACCTCCTGTGGCAGACAGTATACCTAGTGAATAAATAGGAATGTTATGGTGCTATACTAACTGTGGATGACAAGCAAGAGCCATGATGCAAATCGAAGGGGACAAAGAAGAAGAGACACTTAGTATGATGTTGTGTTTGGAAGTAGGGCTGGGAATTGCCAGGGACCTTACATGATACTTAGGTGCCGATAAGATATGTATTGCGATTCCCACGATTTTCATGATTCTATATGATCCGATACTGTGATTTTATTGCGATTTGATGTTCCAAACATATTGCTCACTTTATAGTTTGTCTGCTACAGAGAGACAAGAGCATGAGAAAACTCATTTTGATCAGTCAGGGAAATAAAAGTGTTGAAAACATGTTGGCTCACTATTTAAAAAGAAGATGGAGATCAAGCTATAGGATGAAAAATAATGACCTTTTGGCGCAGTTACTGCCAACTAGCCTTAGCTATCACTGCCTTCAGTACAGTAGCAATAAATAAAAACATAAATAAAAACATATTTTTTCTTGTTTTTTTGCAAATAAATACTTGGGAGTCAAATATCTATATAATATCGTCCAAAAATAATATCTCAATATGTAACTGTAACAGTGTCAGATTAATGCAGGGGCTTACCCTGGGGCCAGGCCCGTGGGGTGCCCAAGACGCAGCAAAAAAATGTAATATATATAATTTTACTTAAACAAAAAATTATAATATATATACATTATATCTTATCTATCCAGTATATATGTAGAATTGTATGTTGCTGTTGTTGTTTTTTTACTGCAACCGTCAACCACAGGAGGACTCAGGAGCCTGCTATCTGCCTGTTGCCGTTCTGCAAATCATCAGATGGGGGCAGGAGAGGAGGTAGGGGGCCCACGTGGGTAACTGGAGGGCCCTGCCTTGATTGATTCATAAAAAATAAAAAATAAAAGCTTAATTAATTAAAAAAATTAACTGCATAATAAATAAATGAAAATCAAACATATAAATGTTCTGCTTTACTCTGCTGTATTGTAGCCAAGGCCGTATTTCATTTGTTTATTTAAAGAAGACACACACGCCTATAATCCCATGCATAGGCAGTGCATCTATAAGGCTAGGGGAAGCTAAGCTTTCCCTAAAGTAAATGTAATGAAATAGCAAAAATGGTATAGCCTAATTATCCTACTCCTGTCTATACAGAAATAAATAAAATCATTCAAAATAGGCTACTATAACATGATTTGGCTACAGAGGAACATTCGCTTCTTTAAAAATAATAAAGTGTATTGTTTTAAATCGCATTGCCTACAGTTGGAAGGAAAGGCACAATATGGAGAGATTATTGTTGAGTTGCGACTGTCAGTGAAAAGTAAAAGCCCAGCCAGACATATCGCAATACTTCCAAATACAATCGCAGGAAAGCATAGTTTGGAAAGCAAATGGCAATTGCGGCAAAGAGAAGGCAATGAAAGGACTTCAATTTGTCTTTTAGTTATAAAATTAAGTGAGCGAACAACAGTATAGCCTATCTTATTGACACCAGCGGTGAGCATCGGCTATATACCAGGTGAATGCGTACTGCGCATATTCACTATCATTGTTGGGTAAGTGCCACCAAAAGTTTGTTTTTGGGCAATAATTTCGTCCTCCAGTTTAGATGAACCTCGTATTATATTTGTGTCTCCCCTTCTTGCATATTATGTGGACAACTACGTTTTCATTGACATGTTTGTCAGTGTCAGCAAAGGGGGCTACCTGTAATTTGTTGTATAAAAAATATTCTACTAATGCCTCTAGTAGAGGTCGACCGATTTCAAGTTTTCATAACAATCGGTAATCTGCATTTTTGGACACCGATTATGACTGATTAAAATGCACTCTACGAGGAGACTGCGTGGCAGGCTGCCCACTTGTTGCGCGAGTGCAGTAAGGAGCCAAGGTAAGTTGCTAGCTAGCATTAAACTTATCTTATAAAAAATAATCAATCTTAACATAATCACTAGTTAACTACACATGGTTGATGATATTACTAGTTTAACTAGCTTGTCCTGCGTTGCATATAATCAATGCGGTGCCTGTTAATTTATCATCGAATCACAGCCTACTTCGCCAAAATGGAAATTATTTAACAAGCACATTCACGAAAAAAGCACTGTCGTTGCACCAATGTGTACCTAACCATAAACATCAATGCCTCTTACAATCAATACACAAATATATATTTTTAAACCTGCATATTTTGTTAATTTTACCTACTATCATGAATTTATTTGAACTAGGGAAATTGTGTCACTTCTCTTGCGTTCTGTGCATGCGTTTTGTTTTCAAAATGATAGTTTCTGGATTTTACCATATTAATGACCTAAGGCTCATATTTCTGTGTGTTTATTATATTATAATTAAGTCTTTGATTTGATATTTGATAGAGCAGTCTGACTGAGCGGTGGTAGGCAGCAGCAGGCTCGTAAGCATTCATTCAAACAGCACTTTCCTGCGTTTGCCAGCAGCTCTTCGCTGTGCTTGAAGCATTGCGCTGTTTATGACTTCAAGCCTATCAACTCCCAAGATTAGGCTGGCAATACTATAGTGCCTATAAAAACATCAAATAGGCAAAGGTATATGAAATACAAATGGTATAGAGAGAAATAGTCCTATAATTCCTATAATAACTACAACCTAAAACTCCTTAACTGGGAATATTGAAGACTCATATTAAAAGTAACCATCAGCTTTCATATGTTCTCATGTTCTGAGCAAGGAACTTAAACGTTAGTTTTTTACACGACACATATTACACTTTCTTCTCCAACACTGTGTTTTTGCATTATTTAAATCAAATTGAAAAAAAATCAGTATCAGCGTTGAAAAATCATAATCTCTCGATCTCTAGCCATATAAAGTGTAGTAGAATTGCATGAAATGTGTCAAAATATTTCCTGTGCAGAGAAAGAAGGAAGGTAGGCTATCTGATATAGTCTATAGTCTAAGCCTACTGTATGCTATATGCCCTCAGCCATGCACTGAACGGTCTTTTTTGCAAAAAGTTATTGAGTTATATTATTAGCCTAGATTATGACTATCCAATCTACTCATCACATTACAAATAGTGGGCTCTTACATACTGTAAGTCTGCAAATGCGAAAATGAATGGAATGCTTTATTATAAAGGTGAATTTTTATAGCGAGAATTAGCTTCCCCAAACTTGAAACTCGCGCTGCCTGTGATCCCGTGCCTTTATCACAGTCAACAACACACATATATTTTATATTTTATAGTAAGAATAAGCATATAATGGAATGGAAAAGAATGAAAGAGAACATATTTTTTCCCCAACTAACCTTGCTGACTGTTGCGGGGTGCGCAAAGTGATTCTGGGCTTATGAAACAAGTGTCACAAGCAAGAGCAGTGTGTGGGTTGCTATTTTCTTGGCTTTATATCACAGCGGTATAGCTTATGAATGCATTTCTAAAAGGTAATAGACCAAACAATGCAATTATTTGGAAGGTGCTTATTCAAGGTAGTCCAGGTCACAGCCCATGTTCTCTCAGATGAGCACCCTAGCACTGGATTAGTTGCCCCTAGGGAGAGTGTGTGTGTGTGTGTGTGTGTGTGTGTGTGTGTGTGTGTGTGTGTGTGTGTGTGTGTGTGTGTGTGTGTGTGTGTGTGTGTGTGTGTGTGTGTGTGTGTGTGTGTGTGTGTACCTACGTGCGTGCATATGTGCATGTGTGTTAGGGTAGAGGGCAGATTCAAGGGGACCCTGTCAGGAGGTATGCGCTGTGAAGTTACACTCAAACACACACACACACACACAAACACACAAACACACACACACACACGTAAACACAGACAAACACATCCCTGACTCCGGTAGCACTTTTCTAACTGGGATAAAGGTTAAAGCACCCCAGAGGCAGTCCCAGGGAGGTGTGTGTGGAGCTGGTCTGACCTGCACAGGCCCAGCTGATGTCCATAAAGCAACTACAATGCATACCATTCGGAAATGTTTACTGATTTCCACAAGGCTGGCCTTCTCAATTATTGAACACAGCACAGCCATAGTGTTGACGGCCATCATTTGTTAAGGTGCTGGCTCTTGTCGACAACGCTCTGTTTTATAATGAAGATTTACCCATGCCAGAGACTACGGCACATAATGCCATGCTGAATGTACATGTACAGTTGGTTCTTTGGAAGAGAGAGGAAATTGCTGACCTTAGATGAAAAATCTAAGTAGAAGAGCAGAGGAGTAGCAGGCAGGACAGAGGGAGACCAGAGAGAGCACAGACACACAGACATGGCTAGAGCCCATGGAAACCATACAGACAGGAAGTATGTTACCTTCAGGCTTTTGAAAAATGTGATAAAGCATTCGTTAATTGCTTGTTGTGATTAACCATGTTATTTACCACTATAGCGATATTGAACAACAGTGATGCCAATACAATTGAATTCAATTTGATAGAGCACAACACAAGGCACACACACTGCACACAGACATAGGGAACCGGACTGTCACTGACACATATGGGGCGGCACGTAGCCAAGGAGCCTAGTGGTTAGAGCGTTGGACTAGTAACCGGAAGGTTGCAAGATTGAATCCCCGAGCTGACAAGGTAAAAATCTGTCATTCTGCCCCTGAACAAGGCAGTTAACCCACTGTTCATAGGCCATCATTGAAAATAAGAATTTGTTCTTAACTGACTTGCCTAGTTAAATAAAAAAGTTAAAAAATTACAATGGGAGAACACCAGCCAGGCTAACTGGTGTCTCTATGTGCCTGAGACCAACAGACCAGGCCACACACAGTATGTGAGAGCCCAATCACTTCTGTAACATTAAGAGATGGCTGGAGACAGAAAGAGGGGAGGCAGAGGGGGAGAAAGAAGAAAGCGCTGGGAGGAAGAGCGTGAGGTAGGGTGATTTGAGACTATGGGGTGAGAGGATGAAGGATGGAAGAAGAATAGGGATAAAAACAGAGAGGCAGGAGGATATAGAGAGCAGTGTTAAGACTGTTCTCCCATCGTTTGCTCATGGTGTCAGAGGGGTGAGTGCGCACCAGACATTAATTTCCCAATAAACTCAGCTTCCACAGCAGGGAGGGAGGGAGCAGAGAGAGTGAAAGGCTGACAGAAAAAGAGAAAGAGCAAATGATGAGAGAGAGAGAAAGAAATATGAACACACTTCAAGCCCTTCATACTTTACTGTACTTTACCCTGTTCTGACAGTGATGTGCCTTCAAAGCCTTATAATAAACTATAGTGTACACAGTAACACAGGCCCACTTCTCAATTACACTCTAATCCCTGTTCAATCTGCCTCTAAATGATCAATCCTCTCATAAAAAATGGATCTTAATGTTAGGCTTAGTGAAATTACATTGCCATGAGCAGCACCGGAGATATTGAGATAAGCGAGATGCACCACTTCGGTCTCACACAGTCACACACAGTATCTGCTCATGTGCACGGTTTCGCCTTCACACTGTTACAGCATGGTAGCCAGGGCATCAAAACAGCGGAGAAGTTGATCCTCACGCTTCAACGCTCTTTGTTGGCAATTTGAAGGCACAGAGATACCGTGACGAGATCCTGAGGCCCATTGTCATGCCATTAATCTGCCGCCATCACCTCATGTTTTAGCATGATAATGCACGGCTCATGTCACAATGATGTGTACACAATTCCTGCCCAGTCATGTGAAATCCATAGATCAGTGGTGTAAAGTACTTGACAACTTTTATTTTTACTTCACTACATTCCTAAAGAAAATAATATACTTTTTACTCTATACATTTTTCCTGACACCCAAAAGTACTTGTTACATTCTGAATGCTTAGCAGAAAAGGAAAAGGGTCCAATTCACACGCGTATCAAGAGAACATCACTGGTCATCCCTACTGGCGGACTCACTAAACAGAAATTCTTTATTTGTAAATGATGTCTGAGTGTTGGTGGGTGCCCCTGGCTATCCGTAAATAAAATAAAAAACAAGAAAATGGTGCCATCTGGTTTGATTAATAATATAAGGAATTTGAAATGATTTATACTTTTACTTTTGATACTTAAGTATATTTTAGAAATTCAATTTACTTTTTATACTTAAGTATATTTAAAAACAAATACTTTTAGACTTTTACTCAATTATTATTTTACTTGGTGACTTTCACTTTTACTTGAGTTAATTTCTATGAATGTATCTTTACTTTTACTCAAGTATGACAATTGGGTACTTTTCCACCACTGTCATAGATTAAGCCCTACTGAATTTATTTCAATTGACTGATTTCCTTATATGAACTGTAACTCAGTAAAATCTTTGAAATTGTTGCATGTTGCGTTTATATTTTTGTTCAGTATATATTGTAGTGTCTTTCCTACCGAGTAGACAGTAGTGTGTAAAAGAGAGTGTAGTTCTGTGGTGATAAGCGCAGTGTCAGGCTAACTGCTCACCTCCAGGACTCAAACCCCATGGCCTTACAAACAGCATCCACTCAGCACTCTACAGTAATCTTTACCAACTCAGGGCTGCACGCACACACTCACTCACTCACTCTCTCTCTCTGTCGCTTTCTTTCTCTGTCTTGCACACATTTAAACAAGTGCACATACATTCTTTAAAGGAAAGACACACTCACATAATTTATTCCCGAAACACAGCTGCGCAATATTGGACTCACCTGGATGCTGTTCCTGTTCTGTTTCATGAAATGTTCACTCCCTGTACCTGCTTCTCGTCTCCAGCGTCGATCCTCACAGAATGCTGACACCACTAAAGGAAGCATCAGGGAGTTTTTTTGTTTTTTTTTGGTTGGTTGGTGAGGTAGCGTCCAGGTGCCGTCACCGATGGAACAGGGGGTGCCTCAGCTAGCTCGTCGCGATTCCGCACCCTAGCTGGCTCGAGAGGTCTTTTTGCCCTGGTTGGCTCGGCAGACGGCCACCCCACATCATGCTTCAGCCGGCCCATCAGGCTCCCACGCCTCAACCGGTTCGTCAGTTCCCACGCCTCAGCCGATTCGTCAGGCTCCCACACCCCAGCCGGTCAGCAGGCTCCCACGCCCCAGCCGGTTCATCAGGCTCCCACACCTCAGCCCGTTCGCCGGGCTCCCATGCCTTAGCCGGCTCGTCGGGCTTCTACGCCTCAGCCAGCTTGTCCAGCGCCCATGCCTCGGCCGACCCATCAGGCTCGTCCAGGTGGGACGCCGGGTGGCGCCCCTAGAGGGTGGTGTACTGTTACACCTGCTCCCGCTCCTCCTCTCTGGCATTCGCGGGTGCCAGGCTGCAGTTCATTACGCACACCTGTCACCATCATTACGCACATCTGCGCAATATTGGACTCACCTGGACTCCATTACTTTGTTGATTATCCCCTCCATATCTGTGTGCTCTTCAGTTTGTTCCCTGTGTCAGCATTGATGTCGTTATTTTTCCCCTGTCCAGACGCAGTTCCTGTTCTGTTTCATGTCCATGTTTCATTAAATGTTCACTCCCTGTTCACTCACGTACTTCTCGTCTCCAGCGTTGATCCTCACAATGTGTATGTATAAATTAGGCTTTTACTATGAAAAGAGGAACATTTGTCTAGATATCTTTGATTTAATGTTATTTAAATGTAAAATAAAAGCCTCTTATTTAACTAAGTGGACAGCCCTACTCCCTCTCTGTGTTTATCCAGGACACACAGTCCCGCAAAATAACTCCCTGAACTCTTAGACACACACACACAAATGCCTCTGGAACTGTGGGCAAAAATAAATAAAAGATGCTGATAATAATAAGAATAATAATGAACCAAGGAGGCAGGACCCTGCTGTGCTTAGTGGCACAACTGCAGGCTGTGTGTGTTGCCTGAATCACAGCCCTGAACGCACACGGCTGTGTTACCCGTGTTGACTTCAAACACCCTGGGGAGTGTTACATCATATGCCCTCCCCCAATCACTCATACACACACGAACACACACCCATGCACGCACAAACTCCACCACAACTCCACAGAGAGAGAATCCCACAGAGCGGTGACATCACTGCTGATTTGCTAACACCGTAACCACTGCTGAACCACATTGGTGATACCACTAGCGATGTGCAGTACACAGATTTTCAAACCATCATACTGTTTCTGTATCATACTGGGGTATACAGTATTACTGAAAGTGCACACAAGGGGCGCTAATCTTTTTTTTTAAAGTACAACCTACACTATATATACAAAAGTTTTTTTATTTATTTATTTTACCGTTATTTTACCAGGAAAGTTGACTGAGAACACGTTCTCATTTGCAGCAACGACATGGGGAATAGTTACAGGGGAAAGGAGGGGGATGAATGAGCCAATTGTAAACTGGGGATTATTAGGTGACCATGATGGTTTGAGGGCCAGATTGGGAATTTAGCCTGGACACCGGGGTTAACACCCCTACTCTTACGATAAGTGCCATGGGATCTTTAATGACCTCAGAGAGTCAGGACACCCGTTTAACGTCTCATCCGAAAGACGGCACCCTACACAAGGCAGTGTCCCCAATCACTGCCCTGGGGCATTGGGATATTTTTTTTTTTTAGACCAGAGGAAAGAGTGCCTCCTACTGGCCCTCCAACACCACTTCCAGCAGCATCTGGTCTCCCATCCAGGGCCTGACCAGGACCAACCCTGCTTAGCTTCAGAAGCAAGCCAGTAGTGGTATGCAGGGTGGTATGCTGCTGGCAAAAAAAAAAGTGTGTGGACACCCCTTCAAATTCGGGGATTCAGCAATTTCAGCCACACCCTTTGCTGATAGGTGTATAAAATCGAGCACAAAGCTATGTAATCTCCATAGACAAACATTGGCAGTAGAATGGCCTTACTGAAGAGCTCAGTGACTTTCAAAGTGGCACTGTCATAGGATGCCACCTTTCCAACAAGTTAGTCCATCAAATTTCTGCCCTGTTAGAGCTGTGCCGGTCAACTGTAATTGCTGTTATTGTGACGTGGAAACGTCAAGGAGCAACAAAAGCTCAACCATGAAGTGGTAGGCCACACAAGCTCACAGAATGGGACCGCTGAGTGCTTAAAAGCGTAGCGTGTAAAAATCGTCTGTCCTCTGTTGCAACACACACTTCCGAGTTCCAAACTGCCTTTGGAAGTAACATCAGCACAATAAATGTTCGCTGGGAGCTTCATGAAATGGGTTTCCATGGCCAAGCAGCCGCACAAGCCTAAGATCACAATGCGCAAAGCCAAGCGTCGGCTGGAGTCGTGTAAAGCTTGTCGCCATTGGACTCTGGAGCAGTGTAAATGCATTCTTTGGAGCAATGAATCCCGCTTCATCATTTGCCAGTCCGACGGATGAATCTGGGTTTTGGCGGATGCCAGGAGAACGCTACCTGCCTGAATGCATAGTGCCAACTGTTGTACCAAAGTTTGGTGGAGGAGGAATAATGTTCTGGGGCTGTTTTTCATGGTTCGTGCTAGGCCTCTTAGTTCCAGTGAAGGGAAATATTAACGCTACAGCATACAATGACATTCTAGACGATTCTCTGCTTCCAACTTTGTGTTGCAATAGTATGGGGAGGGCCCTTTCCTATTTCAGCATGACAATGTCCCCGTGCACAAAGCGAGGTCCGTACAGAAATGGCCTGCACAGAGCCTTGGCCTCAACCCAATTGAACATTTTTGCAATGAATTGGAACGCCGACAGCGAGCCAGGCCTAATCGGCCCACATCAGTACCCAGCCTCACTAATGCTGTTGTGGCTGAATGGAACCAAGCTTGATCTTGAAATCTAGCCACCTAGCTAGCAAGTTAGCAAACAAAATGCATAGTTGGAGCCCTGAGGTGGATATAATTTAATTGACAGATTTGAGATTTCTTATAGTTAAACTTAACTTAAAGTTATAAGCAGTGGAGTAACACGCACCCGCGCAGCCCCCGCAAGTTTTTTGTTTTTTACGATATAAAAATTGTTTAAAAAAACCTTCGGATGGGGCCACAGTGTCTCCTGACCCCTCCTGTCTCAGCCTCCAGTATTTATGCTGCAGTAGTTTGTGTTGGGGGGCTAGGGTCAGTTGGTTATACCTGGAGTACTTCTCCTGTCTTATCCAGTGTCCTGTGTGAATTTAAGTATGCTCTCTCTAATTCTCTCGTTCTCTCTTTCTTTCTCTCTCTCTGAGAACCTGAGCCCTAGGACCATACGTCACGGCAAACCGGGCATGATGACTCCTTGCTGTCCCCAGTCCACCTGGCCTTGCTGATGTTCCAGTTTCAACTGCTCTGCCTGCGGTTATGGAACCCCTACCTGTCCCAGACCTGCTGCTTTCAACTCTTAATGATCGGCTATGAAAAGCCAACTGACTTTTATTCCTGATTATTATTTGACCATGCTTGTCATTTATGAACATTTTGAAAATCTTGGCTCTCTCTAATTCTCTCCTTCTCTCTTTCTTTCTCTCTCTCGGAGGACCTGAGCCCTAGGACCATACGTCAGGACTACCGGGCATGATGACTCCTTGCTGTCCCCAGTCCGCCTGGCCTTGCTGCTATTCCAGTTTCAACTGTTCTGCCTGCGGTTACGGAACCCCTACCTGTCCCAGACCTGCTGTTTTAAACTCTTAATGATCGGCTATGAAAAGCCAACTGACATTTATTCCTGATTATTATTTGACCATGCTTGTCATTTATGAACATTTTGAACATCTTGGCATAGTTGTGTTATAATCTCCACCCGGCACAGCCAGAAGAGGACTGGCCACCCCTCATAGCCTGGTTTCTTCCTAGGTTTTGGCCTTTCTAGGGAGTTTTTCCTAGCCACCGTGTTTCTACACCTGCATTGCTTGCTGTTTGGGGTTTTAGGCTGGGTTTCTGTACAGCACTTCGAGATATTAGCTGATGTACGAAGGGCTATATAAAATAAACTTGATTGATTGATTGATTGAAAAATCATACCGTCTGTATTTTTCAAAATACCCCGGTATATAGTATAAACTGTATATCGCCCAAGCTTAGATACCATGGTGACTGAACCTGCCATAGCCTAACCTACCCACTGGCTACTAGACACAAATTGCAAGGACAGTTTTGTTACACATGCCTAGTCAATTTACCCCTGTCTTTGTGTACATATCTACCTCAAATACCTTGTACCCCTGCACAGTGATTTGGTATTGGTACTGCTACTCCCTGTATATAGCTTGATTCTTGTGTATTTTATTCCTCTTTTTTTTTATATTTTGCATTATTTTTAACTCTGCATCATTGGGAAGGACTCGTAGAAAGCATTTCCCAGTAAAGTCTATACCTTTTGTATTCAGTGCATGTGACAAATAAAATTCTATTTGATTTATACGGTTGACCTAGCTGTAACGATTCTCGTTGGTGGAAGGAGAGGAGGACCAAGGTGCAGCGTGGTACGTGCTCATTTTAATAAACAAAATAAACTGAACACTGAATTGACAAAAAATAATAAAGAGCGAGAACGAAAACGAAACAGTTCTGTAAGCAATACGCACAAACAGAAAACAATCACCCACAACACACAATGGAAAACAGGCTACCTAAGTATAGCTCCCAATCAGAGACAACGATAGACAGCTGCCTCTGATTGGGAACCACACCAGGCCAAACACAGAAATAGACAACCTAGATATACAACATAGAATGCCCACCCACATCACACCCTGACCAAACAAAACATAGAAACATACAAAGCAATCTATGGTCAGGGCGTGACAAAAGCCATATACAGTGGTCATCAACCCTAGTCCTAGAGGGCTACAGTGTGTGCTAACCCACATAGCCTACACACCAAAAGACTGTGTAAGCACACTGAGCTAAAGCCTAGGCATGAGTATTATGTCTCAGACGGGGTTAATGTCTCAGACTCATCACACAAGCATAGTTCCTTGAACCACCTCAGCTACATATTGTCCCTTATAAATAATTAAATAAAGCATTATTACTATTCTGGATAAAAACTCACCGTTCATGCCGTTGTAGATGCTGCCGTGGTGAGGGGACAACTCATCTCCGGTGGTCCTCATCTGTCCCCACTCCCTGCCTGCTGGGGGGCTACTGCCGTACCTCCCCTTCCAGTGCTCTGAACTGGTGCTGTGGTTGTGGTGTCGTAACACTTCAGGGCTCCCCACAATCACCCGACCCTTCCTCAGGTGCTCTGGTGTCCCCGTCAGTGCCTGTTTGGGCTCAGGGGTCCAACATCCAGCCCCAACCCCGACCGCATTAACCCTGTGTCTCTGTGAGAGGTCAGGACTTGACTGGCCTGAACCTTGGTTTGGCCCTAACCCTTGCCCAGACCCCAAAAGCGGTTTCTGGGCCAGCATGCCAGCACTGTTGGGTTTGGAGTGGGCCTCAGCCGCCAGTCGGGTAGGGAATATGCTGTGTTTCTCTGGGCTGCAGGGCCCCCGGAGGCCCCTGGGATCAGGGCTGGTGAGGGACCCCCCACGGGGCCTGCAGGCCTGGGGGATGGTGTGGTAGTCCGGGGTGGAGCTGTGGCGACGGCCTGTAGATTCAGGGCCCGGGCCCTTTGGTTTGTCATGGTTGGAGCCAGGGTTGGAGCCCAGGCCGGAGCCCTGGTGAGGGGGCTTGCGGTGGGGGTGGTCGGGGCTATCCGTGCTTCCCGCACTCGAGGTGCTGCTCCCATCCCCCACGTCTCGGAGCAAGCCCAGTGTAGCCCCCCCAGTTTGAGACAGACTACTCTGGCTGTCGATGGAGCTTCTGCACCCTGCACTCTGCCCTGCTCCTCCCCCTCTCTCCTCGTCCAGTAGGCTACACAGCTCTTTGAGCTCCAGGTTCTCTCTGATCACTTCTCCCTGGCGCTGCTCCAGCTCCTTGAGTTTCTGCAGGTAGAGAGCCACCTCTTTCCTCATGAGGCCGGCGCTGTAGCGGCCCAGACGCTGCCACTCCCGAGACACACGCTTGCCCTTCTGACGGTCGTCATCAAGGAAACAGCACAGGTCCCGCAACTCCTGGTTATCCTCCTGCAGCTTCTGGTTCACATCCTGGATACACACACACACACACACACACACACACACACACACAGATAGGAGAAAGCACAGAGGTGTTATATAATTTATCATGTGGGATTTCTGATAACAAATGTTGAGCACGCAATTGTGTATTGAGGGGGAGCATGTGTGTGCGTGTGATGTATTTTATTGATTATTTACTGTGATTTTGAAACAAATCATAGGCCTTCCAAAATGTACTTTTGTGGTTGTGTTTAAATATCCTCAGCAGTTCCATCTGTAATAGGAAAAGCATAAAAGCAACAAGTGGATCTTTGGGTTGGATTATGATATAGCCTACTTGCTACCTTCGAACCACCTACCGTCATTATTTTCAAGGAGTTTGCAGAGGTAACACTATAGACTACAGCTTTTTTCACGCATGATTAGTCCATTGCTTTTTGATTTGGAAACATGCCTACAAAGGCTACACAACATGAGACCGTTAGACATCCATAGAGCAGTGCGCTAACTTGCGCGCCCGGCATTATCACACCTGCCTCACCTTCAAACCCCGGATCTCGGTCAGGTGCTGCTGGAGTCGGCGGTTCACCTCCCGGATCAAATTCCCGTGGTCAAGCATAAAGCTCATCTTCACTGATTCTGCCCTCCTTAGCCGCCGCACCAACTCCTCTTTGCTCCACTTGAGCAGCTCCTCGTCGCTTATCTTGGAGAGCTCCTCCGTCGGACTCTCTGCACTATTGACCATCAGCTGGGGCTGCGTCGCCTTTTCCATCGTTGTACTAGGCTACTCCAATGGGAGGATAAAAGTATCTATCATACAACGGTCAGTAACCTAAGAATTTAGTGCACAGTTCTACCAATCCTAACTTCACACATGGACCCAAATATACATTATTTATCTAACGTCCATATAATTATACCAAATGTATGTTTGTTCTATTTCTCAGACGCCCATTTTGAAGCTCTCCGAAAAGAGCAGTGTTCTCCTATATTCCCGCCTTTCTCAAAGTCGTCCGCACGCGGTCTCTTCGGCAGAGCCCCTCGCCGGCTAGACCGCGGCTTCTAGGCATGCCTGCCTCCTCGCGCATACAGCTGTTGCCTAGGGCACTCCCGGGTTTCGGCCAAAAGGGAGAATAGGGAGTGGCTGCTGCAGATGCATAGCAGCTGGCGCTGGGGAGTCGAGAAGCAAGGGTGCGTGACTGCAGTTCTGAGAAAAATTTGGCTGACTGGAAAACTCGTGCCCCTCTCTCTCTCTCCCTCTTCAGAGTGGTGAGGACGCGTTGTCTTCTTGCGCCATCTGCTGTATGACTCCCTTAAACTTTAGGAGGAGCATTCTGTTTTTGTGATGACAGATGGCAGGATTTAGTCAAGGGGTGTCATGTACCCCAAACATCGGAGGGAGCACAAAGTATCAGGATGGCTGAGGGGGAAAACATTTAGCATTTTTAATAATTATACTTAATTCTATGTAAACAAAAATATATGTATATTGTTTTGCATATCTAAGTGCCTCTTGAGATGACTACTAACCTTGAAAAAATTTAAACATGTTTATTTTTCTGCATATTTAAGATGTCTACCAACCTTGCCAGCAGGCATGCCAGCTAATATAGTTAGCGTTTTTGTAGTGTATCTCTAACACTACTAGTCACCTAGCAATTTTATGAAGTTGGCTTTAGCTAGCCCAGATAGGTTCCCCAATCTCCCAACCTCATATCTACACTATATATACAAACGTATGTGGATACCCCTTTAAATTAGTGGATTCAGCTATTTCAGCCACAACAGCTGCTAACATTTGCATAAAATCGAGCACACAGCCATGCAATCTCCATAGACAAACATTGGCAGTAGAATGACCTTACTGAAAAGCTCAGTGACTTTTAACGTGGGACCATCTTTCCAACAAGTCAGTTCATCAAATTTCTGCCCTGCTAGAGCTGCCACGGTCAAGTGCTGTTATTGTGAAGTGGAAACATCTAGGAGCAACAACGGACCTGCTCACAGAACAGGTCCGCCGAGTGCTGAAGCGTAAAAATTGTATGATCTTGGTTGCACCACTCACTACCAAGTTTCAAACTTCCCCTGGAAGCAAAGTCGGCACAAGAACTGTTTGTCGGGAGCTTCATGAAATGGGTTTCCATGGCCGAGCAGCCGCACACACAATGCCAAGCATTGGCTGGAGTGGTGTTAAGCTCGCCGCCATTGGACTGGCAGTCCAACAGACAAATCTGGGTTTGGCAGATGCCAGGAGAATGCTACCTGCCTGAATGCATAACGTTTTGTGGAGGAGGAATAATAGCCTGGGGCTGTTTTTGTGGTTTGGGCTAGGCCCCTTAGTTCCAGTGAAGGGAAATCTACAGTATACAATGACATTTTAGACAATTCTGTGCTTCAAACTTTGTGGCAACAGTTTGGGGAAGGCCCTTTCCTGTTTCAGCATGACAATTTTTTATTTTACCAGGCAAGTCAGTTAAGAACAAATTGTTATTTTCAATGACGGCCTAGGAACAGCGGGTTAACTGCCTTGTTCAGGGGCAGATCGACAGATTTGTACCTTGTCAGCTTGGGGATTCGATCTTGCAACCTTTCGGTTACTAGTCCAAGGCTCTAACCACTAGGCTATGCTGCCACCCAATGACCCCATGAACAAAGAAAGGTCAATAAAGAAATGGTTTGTCGAGATCGGTGTGGAAGAGCTTAACTGGCCTGCACATAGCCCTGACCTCAACCTCATCGAACACCTTTGGGATGAATTGGAACACTGACTGCGAGCCAGGCATAATCTCCCAACATTGGTGCCCGACCTCATTAATGCTCTTGTGGCTGAATGGAAGCAAGTCCCCGCAGCAATGTTCCAACATCTAGTGGAAAGCCTTTCCAGAAGAGTGAAGGCTGTTCTAGCAGCAAAGGGGGTCAAACTCCATATCCAGGTTGGTAGCAATTACTAAATGTACTGGATAAGACACACATTCCTTTCAATATTTTACCCAGATTTTAGCAGAGATGCAGAGAAACATATTTTGTTGCTTTAAAAAAATATACACCAGTCAGGAGGATACAGACAGCTCAATAGATATACTTAGACATGTAAAAAAAATATGTGTATTTTTGATATAGAATTAAACAAAATGATTGTAGATCTAGATTGCAGGAAAAAGTTTAAGGTTTAAGGTGTTTGAAAAATGAAATCCAGACCACCCCCCAGCCATGCACCCCTTAGATTTTTGGGGTGCATGCCGCCCCAGTTAAATATATGACATTACCGCTTGATTTCCCCTGGCCAGAGGAGATCAGAGCGCATAGGCTTTTCTAGGCTACCTGCATCTGTGGTTGTCAGTAGGCTACAGTTTAGACTGAAGCACAGATTGTGCACAAGTTTACAAATCATGAGGCAAATCAGTCTTAACAACAGTACTTTGTACCAATTTCCAATGCTTTTATGTCAATATTTTTTATTAACCAAATCAAAAGTATCTGGGCAAATGCCAGCTCTCCATACTTTGCCGGTAGCCATGCTGTGCTGATCGCTGTAACATGTATACTGTAGATGGAAATCGCCACACAATGCTACAAAAGAAGAAACATATGCTATATGTATGATCTACTATCTCAACATTTTTATATTATACCTACAACATTTTTGTTACATATCTCGACATTTTTAGATAGTATCGACATAAAAAAAGAAAATTGTGGCGGGAATGAGCTTCCAAAATTTGGAGGCTTATTATATTCATGGTGCCTTGATATTAAAAGTTTGGGAACCCCTGTGCTGTAGAAGAAGATACTTAGTTGCTCTATTGACCACTGAGCGGAGCTCTCTTACCATGGTTGGGCAGAATTCTACCATCATGATGACTATGTGGGCCCTAAGTAACTCACTAATGAATGCTACAACATAGTGTTGGGGGCCAGAGAGGTGGTCTTCATGGTAAGACAAAGCAGGGAGTAAGGTGTGTTGAGGAGTGGATGATTTTATTTACTGCTGTTGTCAGTGGTTCAAAAGTGCAGGTGCAAAATGTAAACAAACAAAAGGAACAGGTAGATTAACAAATGTATCCAAAGGCCTACTACAAGCAGGCTTACTACCAACACTTACCTAGTCATCCGTGTGACAGGCATAGGCTACAGTTCAAATGAACTAACAATGAAATAGAGAATGAAAAAGGAAACTATAGAATGAATAGCTATTGTTGAAGGCCAGTGAATCAGAGTGAGTTGTTCCCCACAAAAGGGCTTTATTACAGGCAGAAATACTCCTCAGCTCCCCACCCCCTCTGCTGATCCCGTAGGTGAAGAAGCCGGATGTGGAGGTCCTGGGCTGGCGTTGGTTGCACGTGGTCTGCAGTTGTGATGCATTTTGGACGTACTGCCAAATTCTCTTAAACGACGTTGGAGGCAGCTTATGGTTGTGAAAAGAAACAGCTCTGGTGGACATTCCTGCAGTCAGCATGCCAGTTGCACACTTCCTCGAAATTTGAGACATTAGTGGGATTGTGTTGCGTGACAAAACTGCCAAATTTAGAGTGGCCTTTTATTGCCACACCTGTGAGGTTGATCGATTATCTTGACAACAGATAAAATCCTCAATAACAGGGATATAAACAAATTTGTGCACAAAATTTGAGAGAAACAAGCTTTTTTGTGCAAATTGACATTTTCTGAAATCTTTTATTTCAGCCCATGAAACATGGAACCAGCATTGTACATGTTGCATTTATTTTTGTGTTCAGTGTATATACTGTAGGCCAGGAGCTGAGTGAGTAATACATTTATGAGAAATTGAGCATCACAGTGGAATATGTGCAGTGTCTTGGATTATGTCTCTTCATGAGTTTTATCAAAATATATTAATAGTTTGAATAAAATATAATCTACCTCCATTTTAATGTAATATATTATTTTTCAACACCATCTTTTACATACCACATTTAGGCATTTACCATTTTACATTGTACATGGTATTAGACAGTTTGTCATGTGGTCATCTCTGTCATGATATTTGAACTGGTAATTACATCAAGGATGGAGCCTCAAATCACTGCTGAATGCAGTCTGACATGTCTGGTGGTTTTTTGTTCTTCGCCCCATGCTCCATCCATCAAGGGCAAGCCCGGGGCAATAATGGCCCAAACAAACTCATGTACATCCACAGACACCAAGACCAAAAAATGAGTGTCAATTCTCTTCTGATTAGCAACCATGGACTTCATACCTTGTCTCACCATCAATTCAGCCAGCCCATAGCATTGCTTGTCTGTTGAGAATAAGTCACTCCAGTCAAAGTCATACCAGTAGACATAACAGTCCACCTAGTAAAATTTTGTTAAAAAGATGTTGAAAAGACTATCCCCGAAGTCCAAGCCACGTTAGGTTTTGGTTGAAAGTGAAAGTTGAAAATACTCATTTTTCAGGCCTTTGTTTTAACGGGTTGAAAACAACTTACTTCCAATGTACTTGCAGCCTATACACATGGACACAGTAAAAGAAAAATGGTATATGACATGTATTAACAATCATACATCACTCCATTATTTACACAGAGTATTTAAAATGATTTTTTTTGTGGCTCCCGAGTGGCGCAGTGGTCAAAGGCACTGCATCTCAGTGCTAGGTGTTACTACAGACTCTGGTTCAATTCCAGGCTGTATTACAACCAGCTGTGATTGGGAGTCACATAGGGCAGCGCACAATTGGCCCAGTGCCGTCCATGTTAAGGTTTGCCCGGGGTAGGCTGTCTTTGTAAATAAGAATTTGTTCTTAACTGGCTTACCTATTTAAATAAAATAGCCTCACAATTAGGTGTTTTACCTCTTTCTTTTCAGGACAACCAGGGCTACAAGTACAACACAAAACAATTTGACATAAACAGTTGCATTCATCAGTTTTATTGACAAAAAATGAATTTACAGTGCATTTGGAAAGTAATTTGTTAAACCACATTTGGCAACGATTACAGCCTCAAGTCTTCTTAGGTATGACGCTACTAGCTTAGCACACTTCTATTTGGGGACTTTCTCCCATTCTTCTCTGCAGATCCTCAAGCTCTGTCATGTTGGATGGGAGAGTGTCGCTGCACAGCCATTTTCAGGTCTCTACAGAGATGATCAATCAGGTTCAAGTCTGGGCCTGAGAGCTCTGGAGCAGGTTTTCATCAAGGACCTCTCTGTGCTCCGTTCATCTTTCCTTCAATCCTGGCTAGTCGCCAAGTCCCTGCTCCTGAAAAACATCGCCACAGCATGATGCTGCCCCCACCATGCTTCACAGTAGGGATGGTGCTACGTTTCCTCAAGACGTGACGCTTGGAATTCAGGCCAAAGAGTTCAATCTTGTTTCTCATTGTTTGAGTCCTTTAGGTGCCTTTTGGCAAACTCAGAGCAGGCTGTCATGTGCCTTTTACTGAGGAGTGGCTTCCGTCTGGCCACTCTACCATTAAGGCCTGATTGGTGGAGTGCCTCAGAGATGTTTGTCCTTCTGAAAGGTTCTCCCATCTCCACAGGGGAACTCTGAAGCTCTGTCAGAGTGACCATCGGGTTTTTGGTCACTTCCCTGACCAAGGCCCTTCTCCCCCAATTGCTCAGTTTGGCCGGGCGGCCAGCTCTAGGAAGAGTCTTGGTGGTTCCAAACTTCTTCCATTTAAGAATGATGGAGGCCACTGTGTTCTTGGGGACCTTCAATGCTGCAGAAATGTCTCGGTACCCTTCCCCAGATCTGTGCCTCGGCACAATCCTGTCCCGGAGCTCTACGGACAATTCCTTCGACCTCATGGCTTGGTTTTTGCTCTGTCATGCACTGTCAACTGTGCCACCTTATATAGACAGGTGTGGGACTTTCCAAATCATGTCCAATCAATTCAATTTACCACAGGTGGACTACAATCAAGTTGTAGAAACATCTCAAGGATGATCAGTGGAAACTGGATACACCTGAGCTCAATTTCGAGTCTCATAGCAAAGGTTCTGAATACTTATGTAAATAAGGTATTTCATTTTTCTATTTTTAATAAATTTGCAAAAATGTCTAATAACCTGTTTTTACTTCATCATTATGGGGTATTGTGCATAGATTGATGAGCGAAACATTTAATTTAAAACATTTTTGAATAAGGCTGAAACGTAACAAAATGTGGAAAAGTCAAGGGCTCTGAATTCTTCCAGAATGCACTGTATACCCCTATTACATAAAAAATCTCAAAACATCTTATAAATCTTCTGAAATAAAATCTTGTATACCTAGATACTTCTCTTTAGCTGCCACCACCACATCTATTTTCTCCGATTTACGTTCCATTTCTGTGGTACAGTTGAAAACTATTGCTATTAACGCTAAGAAGCCAACCTTACTGAAGCTCAAAACACTTGATCCCTCTGTGCTGAAATAAATCTACCACTCACTGGGATCCTTCAAGTTCTTTTTACCTTTGACCCATCCTCCTCTGTTTTCTTCACTGCCTCAGCATACGACACCTTCTGCACTACTCTGACTCTGGCCACTTCAACCTGCCTCTCTTGAACCGGACACTTCTGATCCCCAGCAACATGGGCACCCCTACAGTTGACACACACAACTTTATCCACCGAAACTACACAATTATCTGTCCCAAGCCCTCCTGCACACTTCCCACATCTTTGAATCTCCTTCCTACACGCTGCTGCAACATGACCCTAAATGTTGCACCTGAAACAGTGCAATGGATTCGGCAAAAAGCTCTAACAGGACAACTGATATATCCTAACATGACTTTGTCGGGTAGGGACTCCGACTCAAACCTCAAAAGGACTGACAGTGACTCCTCTGTTTCCCTATGCTCCCCAACGGGTCTGAGTTGCACCAAACGGCAGGCTTCACAAACACCAGGAATCTTCCACTTCAATTGCCCCACCTCCACACTTAACACTACACTAGAAATTATTCCTTTCAATGGTGCCCTTTTCCTAAGAGCAAAGCACAAAACAGATATTGACCTAAATTGCGTGACATGGTGCGCCTGCTCCTTCTGTTCAGAAGAAACATAAACAAATAAGTCCATTACATGCTACCTTTAATTATCCACCCACCCTGAAACCACAAATGGATCAGCCAAAAGGCAAGGGTCCACTTTCTCCAAATATTTTACTCCTATTGGACAATTTTTTTTTTTTTATCATATTCAACGATGCCAAGCTCGGGTTCCAAGCTCTTCACCACAGCTTCCACCTCACTTAATTTGCCCTCATTCACTTCCATCTCTCCTCCAGAGCTCACTCTGTTTGCAATTGACACCAATCTTATTCGACACCCCATCTCCATTTTTATCACCATCTTCCTCAGATTCAAATCCAACCTCTGCTTTCCTCATTGTCTTCAACCTCGTCTTCCTCTTTTTCTGCCTCCATTCCTCCTCAGAAATCCAAGTTTCTGTGTCCCTGTCCCAATATTAATTTTCTTGTTCCATGATTCCTCTTCAGAGCCATACTGTGAAGACCCAGAGCAACCTATGTGAAGCTAGCCACAATAACGTTTAGCCACAATAGTGGAATTTTCAGTTTGCCTTCAAAATAAAAGACCTACATTGAAATTGATGCAAACGGGCCTCCCGGGTGGCGCAGTGGTCTAGGGCACTGCATCGCAGTGCTAGCTGCGCCACCAGGGTCTCTGGGTTCGCACCCAGGCTCTGTCGCAGCCGGCCGCGACCGGGAGGTCCGTGGGGCGACGCACAATTGGGCTAGCGTTGTCCGGGTTAGGGAGGGTTTGGCCGGTAGGGATATCCTTGTCTCATCGCGCTCCAGCGACTCCTGTGGCAGGCCGGGCGCAGTGCGCGCTAACCAAGGGGGCCAGGTGCACGGTGTTTCCTCCTACACATTGGTGCGGCTGCCTTCCGGATTGGAGGCGCGCTGTGTTAAGAAGCAGTGCGGCTTGGTTGGGTTGTGCTTCGGAGGACGCGTGGCTTTCGACCTTCGTCTCTCCCGAGCCCGTACGGGAATTGTAGCGATGAGACAAGATAGTAATTACTAGGGATTGGATACCACGAAAATTGGGGAGAAAAGGGGATAAAATGTATAAAAATTAAAATAAAAAAAAATAAAAGTGGAATCATGCCATATTTGGACTAGATAATGCTTAACACGTTTTCAATTTTGTTATATAAATTCAACAAAAGACAATCATTTGTTTAGTTGACAAAAAATGACAAATCAGTTGAAATCGGACTGTGGATGTAGACCTCATAATTGCATTGGGGATATACTTATATTTCACTGTACAGCCTTACCTATAAATTGTGAATCAATGAAATGGGGTATCAGCCTATTCAGTGACACCCACAGAACACAAATGTGACCAGTTTACACACATATAAGCATTGTAGCTCTTATTGCAGAACTTATGGTGCATATTGCACATTCATATTGCAATGTACAGCCTTAAAACCTGTTAGGGCTGCAAGCCCGATATCGGTACACCTCTGACAACATCCAGCTCAAGTGCAGGGCGCGAAATTCAAAATCTATTTTTTTTTAAATATTTAACTTTCACACATTAACAAGTCCAATACAGCATTTGAAAGATAAACATCTTGTCAATCCAGCCAACATGTCCGATTTTTTAAAAGTTTTACAGAGAAAACACCACATATATTTATGTTAGCTCACCACCAAATAAAAAAGAGGACAGACATTTTTCACAGCACAAGTAGGATGAAGTAGCATGCACAAGCCAACCTAACTAACCTAAAACCAACCTAAATAACCTAGAAAAAACTACATCAGATGACAGTCCTATAACATGTTACACAATAAATCTATGTTTTGTTCAAAAAAATTGCATATTTTAGCTATAAATCAGTTTTACATTACTGCTACCATCAAAGCTACAGTCAGAAATCGCACGGGAGTAGCCAGAGAAAATACAGACACCAACGTCAACTACTAATTACACATCAGAAAACATTTCAGAGAAATATATGGTGGATAGCTAATGAAAGACAAAGATCTTGTGAATAAAGCCAATATTTCAGATTTTTAAAATGTTTTACAGCGAAAACACCACATATATTTATGTTAGCTCACCACCAAATACAAAAGACAGACAGACATTTTTCACAGCAACGGTAGCATGCAAGTAGCATGCACAAAGCTAACCAAACTAACCTAGAACCAACCTAAATAACCTAGAACCAACCTAAATAACCTAGAAAAAACTCCCTCAGATGACAGTCCTATAACATGTTACACAATAAATCTATGTTTTGTTCGAAGAATTTGCATATTTTAGCTATAAATCAGTTTTACATTACTGCTACCATCTTAGCCACCATCATAGCTACAGTCAGAAATCGCACGGCAGTAGCCAGAGAAAATACAGACACCAACGTCAACTACTAATTACACATCAGAAAACATTTCAGAAAAATATATGGTGGATAGCTAATGAAAGAGAAAGATCTTGTGAATACAGACAATATTTCCGATTTCTGAAGTGTTTTACAGCGAAAACACAATCTATCGTTATATTAGCTTACTACAATAGCTAACACACAGCAGCATTGATTCTAGTCAAACGCTAGCGATAGCACAGTTCGACAGATATATGAAAAAGCATCCCAAATTGGGTCCTTATCTTTGTTGATTTTCCATCAGAATGTTCTCCAAAGGGTCCTTTGTTCAGAACCGTCTTCATTTGGACCCAGAACGAACGATGTCCCTCTTGAATTAGCATGGCACACTGGCCATGCCGTGCTAACCTCTCCGTCTTGACAAAATTCTTGCGTCGCATCACGTCTAAAGTCCAGAATAAATTTCAATAATATAATTAAAGTATATTGAAAAAACATACTTTAGGATGATATTGTGACATGTATCAAATAATATCGAAGCCGGAGGTCATATTCACCTATAACGAGGGTTTTCCAGGAGCGCAGTCCAGTTCCTACTTCGCGCCCAGAAAAAAAAATAAAGTGCGCACTTCTCACTCCAAGATGTTGTTTTCAGTCCCTGACAGAGATAATCAAGTCATTTTTTCTCTCACTTTTCTCGCATGACACCCAGGGGAAGGCGTGTGACGTGTTTCTACAGTCCTAAGTGCCAAGGCCTTTTATAGAGAGTATCTTGAAGAGAGACATAGCTTCTTGGAAATTTCACTTCCGGATAGAAAATGGGCTGTAAAAAGAGTTATGTTTCTCTTAGAGAAATAATTAAACCTGTTTTAGAAACTAGACAGTGTTTTCTATCCAATTGTAATAATAATATGCATATTGTAAGAGCAAAAATTGATTAAGAGGCTGTTTGAAAATGGGCACATATTTTCCAGTTTTTCAATACGCCCCCTGCAGCCATAAGAAGTTTTAACTTCTATGGAACTTGCGTCCATGAAATGGGGTATCAGCCTATTCAATGACACCCCCAGAACACAACTGTGAAGAGTGTACACATATATTTGCATTGTAGCTCATATTGCAGGACTTTGACTGTGGGTAATCACCTCCCCAGTCAGTCTATTGTGCGTATTGGACATTTATATTGCAACGTACAGTATACCTATGGATCTTAGGGCCATGAATTTGGTTATCAGCTTACTCAGTGATGCCCACAGAACACAACTGTGGGTGTACACAGATATTAGTGTGGTAGCCCTTACTGTAGGACTTTGACTGTTGGAAATCACCTCACTATTCAGCCTTTTGGCTGGTGAGAAATTATGGCTCATTTCACAGTGGTTTCATTTCACAGTGGTCCTGTAATAAGATTTGTGTAAACTTTTCACAGTTCGCATTTCATGGACCCAAGATCCATAGGTAAGGCTGTATATTGCAACATGAATATCCAATACACACAATAGACTGACTGGTGAGGTGATTTCCGACAGTCAAAGTCCTGAAATATGAGCTACAATGATCATATTTGTGTAAACTCTTAAAAGTTGTGTTCTGTTGGTGTCACTAAGTATGCTGATATGCCATTTCATGGACCCAGGATCCATAGGTAAAGCTGTACATTGCAATATGATTGTTCAATATGCACAATATGCTGAATAGTGGGTGATTTCCCATACAGTTCTTTGCAAAAGTATTCATCCACCTTGGCATTTTTCCTATTTTGTTGCATTACAACCTGTAATTTAAACATAATTTTATTTGGATTTAATGTAATGGACATATGCAAAATAGTTTAAATTGGTGAAGTGAAATGGGAAAAATTACTTGTTTAAAAGAATTCTACAAAATTAAAAACGGAAAAGTGGTGCATGTATATGTATTCACCCCCTTTGCTATGAAGACCCTAAACAAGATCTGGTGCAACCAATTACATTCAGAAGTCACATAATTAGTTAAATAAAGACCACCTGTGTGCAATCTAAGTGTCACATGATCTGTCACATGATCTCAGTATATATACACCTGTTCTGAAAGGCCCCAGAGTCTGCAACACCACTAAGCAAAGGGAACCACCAAGAAAGCAACACCATGAAGACAAGGAGCTCTCCAAACAGGTCAGGGACAAAGTTGTGGAGAAGTACAGATCAGGGTTGGGTTATAAAAAATATCTGAAACTTTGAACATCTCATGGAGCACCATTAAATCCATTATTAACAAATTGAAAGAATATGGCACCACAAAAAAACTGCCAAGAGAGGGCCACCCACCAAAACTCACAGACCAGGCAAGGAGGGCATTAATCAGAGAGGCAACAAAGAGACCGAAGATAACCCTGAAGGAGCTGCAAAGCTCCACAGCGGAGATTGGAGTATCTATCCATAGGATCACTTTAAGTCGTACACTCCACAGAGCTAGGCTTTACAGAAGAGTGGCCAGAAAAAAAGCCATTGCTTAACCTGTTGAGGATGGGGGCGCTGTTGAGACTATTTATGCTAATCGTGTAATTTTTGAAACGGCTTCCCACAAAATCCTTGATCGTACAATATGCATATTATTATTATTATTGGATAGAAAACAGTCTATAGTTTCTATAGGAGTTGAAATTTTGTCTCTAAGTGGAACAGAGCCCATTCTACAGCAATTTCCCTGACATGGAGTCAGATTTCAGAAATTTTGGCCACTGTTCTGGAGTCAGTTAAAAGGGCACTGTTTTTGCTATGACTATACGGACACTGCTTACGTCTTCCCCTGGATGCCTTTACGTGATGACGATTTCAATGGGGTCGATTGCGCGTTCACAGGCACTATAAATTAAAAAACCCTGTAGCTAGCAAGTCTTTTCTTGGTGCGTAACGCGCGTGGAGGACACCGACCCGCTCCTGTTCCAAGCGTTAGTTTAGCCTGTTATATTTCTCCGGTCATCTTTTTACTCGTTATAGGAGTTAAAAACATCATAAGGTAGTTAATTTAAAGCGTTTTATAGCAATTTATATCCGTTTAGTGCGATTTTGGGACATTTATTTTTGAAACGCTGTGAATAGCTGGGCACGCTTTTCAGTTCATCCCGAACGCAGTTGGCATTTCCACATGGCAAGAGGACAGCTTTCCACCAAAAGACGATTACTCCCAAGAAAGGATCCTTTGCCCAAGATACTGATGGAAGAACAGCTCAAAGTAGGACATTTTTATTATGATAAATCGTGTTTCTGTCGAAAAATGTTAGTGGCTTAGGACGCCATGTTTTTTGACGTAGCTTCGCTTGGCGCAAACTGTATTGAAAAGTAAGGATAATTTAAAAAATGTAATTCCGCAATTGTATTAAGAATTAAATTGTCTATCAATCCCTGTCCACCCTATATTTTTTAGTCACGTTTATGAGTATTTATGTATAAGAGTAGATCACTGTCTAAGTGGCGCAAGGACATTTTCTGACCAGCTGAGCTACATTTCACATTGTCTAACCATGATTTTGGTGGCTAAATATAAACATTTTCGATCAAACTCTATATGGATTGTGTAATATGATGTTACAGGAGTGTCATCGGAAGAATTCTGAGAAGGTTAGTGAAAAAATTAATATATTTTGGCGATGTTGACTTTTATCGCTCACTTTGGCTAGAATCAATGCTGGGCTGCTATGTGCTATGTGCTATGCTAATATAACGATTTATTGTGTTTTCGCTGTAAGACACTTAGAAAATCTGAAATATTGTCTGTATTCACAGGATCTGTGTCTTTCGATTAGTGTATGCTGTGTATTTTTACGAAATGTTTGATGATTAGTAGTTAGGTAAACACGTTGCTCATTGTAATTATTCTAGTCCATTTGTGACGGTGGGTGCAATTGTAACCTATGCCATCTACCTGAAATATGCACTTTTTTCTAACAAAACCTATCCCATACCATAAATATGTTATCAGACTGTCATCTGATGAGTTTTTTTGTTGGTTAGGGGCTATAAATATCTTAGTTTACCCGAATTGGTGATAGCTACTGGTGTTGGTGGACAAATAAAAGATGGTGGATTATGCTAATGTGTTTTTAGGTAATAGATGTACATCTTTACATATTGTGTCTTCCCTGTAAAACATTTTAAAAATCGGACATGTTGACTGGATTCACAAGATCTGTGTCTTTCATTAGCTGTATTGGACTTTAATGTGTGAAAGTTAAATATTTAAAAAAAATATTTTTTTTGAATTTCGCGGCACTGGTTTTTCAGTGGGGGGGGGGGGGGGTGTGCCGCTAGCGGCACGCTCATCCTAGACAGGTTAAAAAAAAAAATAAGCAAACACATTTGGTGTTCACCAAAAGGCATATGGGAAACTCCCCAAACATATGGAAGAAGGTACTCTGGTCAGATGAGACTAAAATTTTGCTTTTTGGCCATCAAGGAAAATGCTATTTCTGGCGCAAAACCAACACCTCTCATCACCCCGAGAACACCATCCCCACAGTGAAGTATGTTGGTGGCAGCATCATGCTGTTGGGATGTTTTTCATCGGCAGGGACTGGGAAACTGGTCAGAATTGAAGGAATGATGGCTGGCACTAAATACAGGGAAATTCTTGAGGGAAAGTCTTCCAGAGATTTGAGACTGGGATGAAGGTTCACCTTCCAGCAGGACAATGACCCTAAGCATACTGCTAAAGCAACACTCAAGTGGTTTAAGGGGAAACATTTAAATGTCTTGGAATGGCCTAGTCAAAGCCCAGTCCTCAATCCAATTGAGAATCTGTGGTATGACTTAAAGATTGCTGACCACCAGCGGAACCCATCCAACTAGAAGGACCTGGAGCAGTTTCACATAATTTAGCAGACACTCTTATCCAGAGCAATTTACAATAGTGAGTGTATACATTTTTATACTGGTCCCCCGTGGGAATTGAATCCACAATACTGGCTTTGTAAGCGCCATGCTCTACTAACTGAGCCACATGGGACAAGCAACTATCTTTAAAATTGGAAACCTTACCAGGCTCTTACTATCACATTAACTTACACAAGTATCTTTAGAGATGCAATGCTGACAGTGTAAAAGGTTAACCCTAAATAACGAATACAACAGCACATTCCCTCTCACGGGTGGCCAAAAATAACAAACTGAAAGCCACGCCCCCAATAATCAGTGTCACTAACTCTTCTAATAGGCAGCCACCACTATATTGCCCCCTGCGCTATGCAATGCGCAATTCAGCAATGTGTTGATGCAATTTAGAAGCCTTCATTCAATAAAAAATCACATGTATCTGTCAAATTTGATAGAATAGAATAGGTTGAATGAACCAAAGTCTTATTTTTGATCATACCAATGATACATGGCCCCATCCATCCTCCCCTCAATACGGTGCAGTCGTCCTGTCCCTTTTGCAGAAAAGCATCCCCAAAGAATGATGTTTCCACCTCCATGCTTCACGGTTGGGATGGTGTTCTTGGGGTTGTACTCATCCTTCTTCTTCCTCCAAACACGGCGAGTGGAGTTTAGACCAAAAAGCTCTATTTTTGTCTCATCAGACCACATGACCTTCTCCCATTCCTCCTCTGGATCATCCAGATGGTCATTGGCAAACTTCAGACGGGCCTGGACATGCGCTGGCTTGAGCAGGGGGACCTTGCGTGCGCTGCACGACGGCGTAGTGTGTTACTAATGGTTTTCTTTGAGACTGTGGTCCCAGCTCTCTTCAGGTCATTGACCAGGTCCTGCCGTGTAGTTCTGGGCTGATCCCTCACCTTCCTCATGATCATTGATGCCCCACGAGGTGAGATCTTGCATGGAGCCCCAGACCGAGGGTGATTGACCGTCATCTTGAACTTCTTCCATTTTCTAATAATTGCGCCAACAGTTGTTGCCTTCTCACCAAGCTGCTTGCCTATTGTCCTGTAGCCCATCCCAGCCTTGTGCAGGTCTACAATTTTATCCCTGATGTCCTTACACAGCTCCCTGGTCTTGGCCATTGTGGAGAGGTTGGAGTCTGTTTGATTGAGTGTGTGAACAGGTGTCTTTTATACAGGTAACGAGTTCAAACAGGTGCAGTTAATACAGGTAATGAGTGGAGAACAGGAGGGCTTCTTAAAGAAAAACTAACAGGTCTGTGAGAGCCGGTATTCTTACTGGTTGGTAGGTGATCAAATACTTATGTCATGCAATAAAATGCAAATGAATTACTTAAAAATCACACAATGTGATTTTCTGGATTTTAGATTCCGTCTCTCACAGTTGAAGTGTGCCTATGATAAAAAATTACAGACCTCTACATGTTTTGTAAGTAGGAAAACCTGCAAAATCGCCAGTGTATCAAATACTTGTTCTCCCCACTGTTATTGTGAATCCATTACTGTGCCTGTAAGTTAAACATACTAGTTTCCTCACTTTGGATGTATGGATTTAAATACTTTTACTAGCAAAATATACTCCTGCTAGTGGATATCTATGAACTGGTAGTTTTGAACATTTTGGCCAACCGTTATGTTAAAATGATCATCTTTCAACCATCTGTCACAAGTCAAACAGAGCAGGTTTAGTGAAATATAGATTCAGTATTGTATTCCAGAAACACAAGTTGCACTTTTTTCAACATTGATCTGTAGCATTATATCAGCAGTGTTGTTTTTGCACTATAAACGATTTGTTCTTTCTACTGCCACTTTAATGCATAGTCTCTCTTGTAAAATATATTTTACAATCTCAATGTCCTTCTCCTCTGTAAATAAAGTACAGATGAGAATAAGAACGATAACATAATGCTGTATTTGGAAGTCAAGTCAGTTCACAGTCTCCGGTTAATCCTCTGCCAGAGTGATTAGAAGGCAACTGGTTTTAGGAATGCAGTACAGCAACCTCAAATGTATCCAGCCACCTTCTCAGAATACCATTCTCAACTTCGGCAAGAGAAGTAAAGGCAGATGAGAATGTTCCATATTATATCAACTCAAAGTAATGATACTTACAGACAGATGTACTTTCGTACCTGTAAATTACTTTACGTATATATTCAAGTAAATAAATAAAAAATATCAATATACTCAGCTTTGCTTTCAGAATATTTTGTTGTGTTGACAAGGAACAAGGAAGTGGATGGATTCATGTCAGACATGACCATTTATGTTGTGCTGTTTTGCATTTTTCACCAAAGTGATTGACATTTACCGTGAAGTACCCCATCATACCAGATCAACTACTTCTGTTCTGACCATCCAACCCCCACCCTCAAAATAGCCTATCTGGATAATGTGCATTTTCTTATGCATTACAGTAAAACGTTATTTGAATGTGTTATGTTTATATTTTGTATTTGGACATTTCTTTTAGGTTGTGCTAAATACTTTTACTGACCCTTTTCAATATTATTGACTGTCTTGTACTAAGAGCTGAACGCTAACTTGAGATTCACACTGCCATGTATAAACCTAATCTAACTTTCACTGAAACTGTATATCATCTGCATATTAAATGATCTTATATGGACAGGAACCCTGGCTGTTCATATTTAAGTTGCTCATCACAGAAATAGCACCCTGCCTGTACACAATCCACCTGACTTACCCCTGAAACGGAATTCATTCATGGCCTATTGTATCTGTAGTGAGGTTGAGAACAAATGACTCATGTGCAGTGCCTGCTCATCAATTCTGATTATACAGAAATGTTTGTCCTTTATAGAGAGCAATAGTTATGACGTCTTTTTATAGGCACTAACTCGCACTGACTCCGCCATGGCTCGTTGGCCAAAGTCTATGGGGATAAGAATTGGGTTTTTGGATAAATGCCGGAAATACGGTTTGTGGTAAACACAGGCTTAGGAGATCTTATATGTTCTTCTGTGGAAAGCTGAGACTCTCACGAACACGATGGTGTTCTTTGTTTTGCCCTAGGACGCCCACAAGCCCCACAAAACTCATCTGAAGGTCCAACGGTAACAGTTAAAATAATGAATGTAGTATATATGGAGATAGTTTAGTGCCTAAAAAAAGGAGATATATACATATACAAATATATACATATTTTTTAAATAGTCCTGAACTTTCTTATATTTCTCAGATATAGGACAGTCACTTCAGAATAAACTTCCTTTATATTTGTTTTTGGGACTATCTGTTTTTCCATGTAGTGAATCTGTTATTCAAGACTTTTCTAATGTCTAATAGCAGTAAGGCCAAATTCAATGTTTCATCCAATCATTTTGGGGTATTTTTTTACATCTTAAGGGGTCTTAATATTCAAAATCAAATATCCAAATTCTCCTTGGTATTGTTAGCTTAGACAGGGTGTAGTGGCTTCCTTTCCTCTTTACCATAGCCACTGCCCAAGCCTGAAGCGGGGTTGTTTCGGACGCATACAGTCCACACTTAACGTTTCCAAACGGCCAAACATTCAATGAGATCCAGGGATATGGTGCAACAAAAAATGTTTATTCTTCTTATCTAACAAAAAGGTATTCTCCAATCAACTTAAAGCAGAGATTACTTGAAATGCAAATACATAATATAATATGACCTGTCTGTCTTTCTGTATGTATGTCTATATGTCTATATGGTCAAAAAACTATACCGCTCCCGCATCTAGCAAGGACTCCGCCCCCCCGAAGGCCCAACTTCCTGCCTTTATACTAACACAATTAACACAGTACAATGAATGGGCAAGAGGGGGGGGCAAAAACTGAGTTACACTAATAACAAATGAATATATCTCAATCCGGTAAATAAATCATAAAGGTACGTACCTAATATTTCATCATATACATTAATATTTAATATATTTACACAAATGTACATGGAGCTCAGTATGTTCAGTCTTTTATACAAATATGCCCAAATCGGCTCTAACACAGGGCTTTGACTCCAGAGGGTTAATCTGTCAGCACAGGGAGCTTGTTGGCTGAGGCTCATCAGGGATTTACTGTATCAGGGGCAGGTTTCTGAGAAATGGCCTGAGCATCCTTTTCCCAGTGATAACAGCTGGTGAGAGGAGCAGCTATTGCACGCTGTCAATGCTCGACCGCCCTATCTCAACTCTGCCATGTAATCCTAAACGATCCAGAAAGCAGGGAGTTTAAGACCGAAAGCTATATTTAGACAGGCTCAGACAGTGGTGTAAAGGCAAAGTCTCCTCCAGACCAGATATAACTGAGGACGAAGCCATGCAAGACCATTGAGACCTGGCTAAGGATGTTTTGTTTTAACTGTATGAGAAGTTCTCTCTCTTCTTTCACTTTAAGTGTCTATCATTGTTTTTCACGCTGGTGTTGTAAGTGTTGAGTGGATTTCTTTCTGTCAACCTCATTATCCCTATAGTTCTCTTTTCCTCTGGATTTCTGTGTGTTTATCTGTATCTCTGTGTCCACTTCAATCTCTCAAGCATCTCTATTCCCCCAGGCACTTCCTCCCTGTCAGCTCCTCCTCCCATCTACCCTCTCTCCACTCCTGTCACTCTGGACTTGGTAATATGGTTCTACCTCTAACCCAGGATGACTTGCAAAAACTATCATATGAAAGTAGGTCAACACTGAACAGAGCTCCAACTTCCTGCTATAATGCTGCAGCTAAACATATAACAGGGTTCCATGTCCAAAACTAAAAGCAGCCTCTCCTGAGTACTACTTCCTGCTTATTATTTATGAATTCCTTGTATTTGTTCCCAGCAAAACCAGAAGTAATACCACTAAAAGTGGTCAAATGAGGCAAGCCTGCTTTCAACAGAAGAGTATTCTGATATTGGGAATGCTATCTGGCTCTTTAATACAACTGCACTCATCTCAAATCACAGACCCTGAGTTTGGCCTATCTTCTGCTGCTTTTTCTGTTCTTGTAGTTTGCCTTGTCTGACTATAGTCTGGGTCCCTCACAATGCATCTCAGGCTTCAGATTCATTGGACACATACACTTGAACAGAAACCTCCTGGCTCCAGACACAGAACATGAAGAGTTGAAGTGGAGCCTGGTCTTTATTGTGTCAATCCCTAACAGTTGGTACTGTGCCCCATTTCTACTCCATGTACTGTATGCATTATGGATGCTTGGTTGTTTATCTGATAGCACGACTCAGGATATGACCCAGATGCAAATACAGGAGCCGGATAGTTTGGTTCTTAGAATATGAATTATTACAAAAGGGCAGGCAAATGATAGGTCGAGGGCAGACAGAGGTTCGTAATCCAAGGCAGAGTCAATCAGGGACAGAACGGCAGGCAGGCTCAGGGCAGGCAGAAAGGTCGGAACCGGGAAGACTAGAAAACAAGAACTGGAGAAACGGGAAACACTCTGGTAAGACCTGACCAAACAAGACAAACTGGCAACAGACAAACAGAAAACACAGGTATAAATACACAGGGGATAATGGGGAAGAATAGGAGACACCTGGTGGCGGGTGGAGACAAACACAAGACAGGTGAAACAGATCAGAGTGTGACAGCAGAGGCTCATAGTAACAGCTAGGTGTTAATCTAGCTTTAGTTAATGCTCTTTTACATGGATCTGTCCTCTCCACAGTAATTTTCTCTCAATTTCCCTTAATCTCATTTCATATTTGAAAAAAACGTCCCATATTAAATCTCAATATTTAGGGTAATTAATAATAAATATGTGTTTCTTCAAAGGGATGTTCAACATGACACTTCAGTCATGAATATTTCTGCTGCTCTCATGAAAGTTTAAGTGTCATTTCTCCAAGCATTTGGTTTGGATTGAGGTTAGCAATGTTATGCTTCACTGGAACTCTGTGGAATGCTGCAATGTTACCACACAGAGGGATTGTGTGTTGTTGTATGCCTGCATATACAGTGCTTTCAGAAAGTATTCATACCCATTGACTTATTCCACATTGTGTTCTGTTATATAAAAAAAGATTGTTCCCACCCATCTACACATAATACCCCCATAATGACAAAGTGAAAACATGTTATAGAATTCTTTGCAAATGTACTGAAAATGAAATACAGAAATATCACACCACTTAGTCAATACTTTGTAGAAGCACCTCTGTCAACAATTGTTGTTGATCATTGCTAGACAACCATTTTCTCCAGTAGATTTAAGTCAAAACTGTAACTCGGCCACTCAGGACCATTCACTGTCTTCTTGGTAAGCCACTCTAGTGTAGATTTGGCCTTGTGTTGTAGGTTATTGTCCTGCTGAAAGGTGTCTGGTGGAAAGCAGACTGAACTAGGTTTTCCTCTAGGATTTTGCCTGTGCTTAGCTCCACTCCTGGTGCGGTCTGCACAACGCATCACCGGGGGCAAACTACCTGCCCTCCATGACACCTAAGGCACCCGATGTCACAGGAAGGCCAAAAAGATCATCAAGGACAACAACCACGTGAGCCACTGCCTGTTCACCCCGCTACCATCCAGAAGGTGAGGTCATTTCAGCTGCATCAAATCTGGGATCGAGAGACTGAAAAAATGCTTCTATCTCAAGGCCATCAGACTGTTAAACAGCCATCACTAACACAGATAGGCTGCTGCCTACATAGCGTACAGACTTGAAAGCCACTCTAACAAATGGATCACTTGTTACTTTATTATTGCCACTATAATAATAAAGTTTACATATTTTGCATTACTCATCCCATGTGTTTACACTGTATTTGTATACCATCTATTGCATCTTGCCTATGCCGCTCGGTCATTGCTCATCCATATATTTATATGTATATATTCTTATTCCATCCCTGTACTTAGATGTGTGTGTATTAGGTTGTTTTGTGGAATTATGAGATTACTTGTTAGATATTGCTGCACTGTCGGAACTAGAAGTACAAGCATTTCGCTAACATCTGCCAACCATGTGTATGTGACCAATAACATTTTATTTTATTTCCGTTTCTTTTTTATCTTGAAAAACTCCCCAGTCCTTAACTATTACAAGCATACCCATAACAGGATGCAGCCACCACTATGCTTGAAAATATGGAGAGTAGTACTCAGTAATGTGTTGTATTGGATTTGCCCCAAACATAACACTTTGTATTCAGGACAAAAAGTGAATTGCTTTGCCACATATTTTGCAGTATAACTTTAGTGCCTTGTTGCAAACAGGATGCATGTTTTGTAATATTTTTATTCTGTAAATGCTTCCTTCTTTTCACTTTGTCATTTAGGTTAGTCTTTTGGAGTAACTACAATGTTGTGGATCCATCCTCAGTTTTCTCCTATCACAGCCATTAAATTATGTAACTGTTTTAAAGTTACCATCGGCCTCAAGGTGAAATCCCTGAGCAGTTTCCTTCCACTCCAGCAAATGAGTTGGGAAGGACGCCTGTATCTTTGTAGTGACTGGGTGTATTGATACACTATCCAAAGTGTAATTAGTATGATTAATATAATATGATACACCATGATCAAAGGAATATTCAATGTCTGCGGGGTTTTTTACCCATCTACCAATAGGTGCCCTTTGCGAGGCATTGGAAAACCTCCCTGGTCTTCGTGGTTGAATCGGTGTTAGAAATTTCCTGGTTGACTGAGGGACCTCACAGATAATTGTTGATTTATCCGTAAATATTTTGAAAAACATAATTCCATTTTGAGATAATGGGGTATTTTGTGTCGGCAAGAAGTGGAACGAAATGTGGGAAAAGTCAAGGGGTGTGGTTATTTTCTGAAGGCACTATACAGATGACACACACTGGATCAGTGGCTCTATATTTAACATAACAGAAACGGAGAGACATATTTGTACATGCATCTCAGACAAGGCATGGCACACACACACAGGCACAGGCACACACACACACACACACACACACACTACCTTTCTGACTGAGATCTAAGAGGAAACTGACACACCAGGAGTAAAAAGCTACTCTAACTTGCTGGATGACGCAACCGTCCATCCTTGACTTTATCCACCAATTAATTGTACACGGTTCTGCTTCAAACAGGCTTTCCTGTGTCTTTATCATTAGAGTCCTCCTGTGTTGGGTCTGTATGGTAACTTGATAATCAGCTGTAAATTGGTGAGTTTGTGTGTGTGTTCCTGTTGAATGGCTCCACAGCTTTAACCGATAGCCCTGGTCCAGGGAGAGGGAGCAGGGAGAGCAGAGGAACCCCTGTACACAATGTCTTTGGCTCTACTTTCACATTAAATATTGACCTACAAACACAATAGGTAAAACAATGTACTGGTGATTATTTTTTCCTTTTGTTGTGTGGGTGAGAGAGAGAGAGAGAGAGAGAGAGAGAGAGAGAGAGAGAGAGAGAGAATTCCCTCTTCTGATTAATATCCAAAAAAGAGCCACCAAATGCTAGAATCATTTACAAACAAGTCACCCCCACTCCTACCATTACAAAGCCCTTAAATGCCAAGAGTTGACCATAGAAAAGAGTCCCCTCAGCCAGCTGGTTCTGAGGCTCAGTTCACTAACCCCTACCAACCCAACAAAGCCTCAGGGGAACACTCAGAAAATCTGTCCCAACCAAAAAATGTATCACCTATTGGAAAGACACCACAGAAAATCTAAGTAAAAAATCTAAGTTCTTTTCCCCTCAAAAAATGTAACATTTGAAACCAAAACAGAAAATGAGAAAATCCAATATCTACAGTATTGGGAGAAAACCCCATTTGTGCCATATTAGCTATAAAATATGTAGCTTCCTGCCACACCCGTAGGGACATCCAGTTGAATGACCAACCAGAGATTAACATTGCTACCTGTGTATTTTAATGTATTACTGTGTACTGTTAATTGTTACTACTCATTGAGTATTATTATTTTTCCTGTTATTATCTACAGAATCTGTGCCATCATTAGGCCGTCATTGTAAATAAGAGAAAGAGAGAGTTCTCTGGCACACACACCTGGGATTGTTATGCTGTGCAGTCATGGACAACGTTTTCACTGAACCCATTGGATGTGGCAGTGGATCGACCAATCGGGACCTATCATAAGGAGTGTGCTTAGAACAGTATACGTTCTGAAAGCCAACTCAACTCAGCTTTCCATTGCCTGAATGCCAGGTCTAAGGGATTCAATCTGATCACGGGTTATAGGCACTGTGGCTTTTAAAGGTAATGTTCCCGTATTCACAGAGATCCTATTCACGGTAAATGCTGCATATGTAGGTCAATCGGAAATTGCTTTTAAAGCTGGAATACTTAACGGTGAAACTGCAACGTCTGCTTGGGATATTACAGCCACAAAGAAGCTACTGCAAACAACAAACACCCCCCCCCCCCCCCCCCCATTGCACGTGTGATAGAACAGCAGAATATGTACTGCAATTTTCTTTCTCGCTCCTCCCCTCCAATTAGGCAACAGAACAAAAACAATAACAAAGGGGCTGGGGCGAACAGTGGCGATGTTTGCCCTAATGCTGATTTCATCTTTAAAAGCAGCAATGTTCAAAACCCAGAATCAGATTGAATCCGGGCCTACATTTTTATCTTCAGGATCTCCAGGATCTTTGTTTGGGTTTCCCAATGTCAACACCCAGTTTGCAAGTATTATCTATGTGAATACTAGGTAATGACTAGCTAAATCAGACCTGTTAGTAAATGGCTGACCTACTCTCCCACTGCTGTCCTTGTGTTTTTCAATGTTTGTGTTTAACAGAGAAAGGGAGAGACAGAGAGAGAGAGAGAGAGAGAGAGATGTTGTGTGTGCGTGTGCATGTGTGCATGTGTGCATGTTTGTGTGTTTATGAAGCGTCATTCAGGAAAGATAAGTCACAGTCAGCCCGAGGAAAGCAGATGCATGCAAAGTTTGGTCTGTGGAGGAGAGCTATGGGAGCACAATGTTGAGGTATTTACTGTGTGTGTGTGTGGGTGTGCGTGTGCGTGTGCGTGTGTGTGTGTGTGTGTGTGCGTGTGTCTGCGTGCCTGTGTGTCTGCGTGCCTGTGTGTGTTGGGGGGATGATGTGTGAGAGAGCGAGACACATAATGGTCCATCACACTGGCCTTTCTCGAAATACAGGCCGCAAACCACAGCTATTCAGTTCATCAGAGACACACACACACAGTGAATTTATTAAAATGGGAAATTATGTTACATTATATGTCTATGCTGCATCAGTGCGTGAAAGGAATCTCAATTTCCTGCAAACTTGGCTGATGTTTGTATGTGGGGGTTTGGCATACCTCAAACCTAGCCTTCAGTGTCTCTCTCCTCTCAACATCCAATGACACAGGCAGAGCAATTTCAAATAAAATGTTATTTTATTTGTCACATCCGCCAAATACAACAGGTGTAGACCTTAGCCCTTAACCAACAGTGCAGTTCAAGAAATAGAGTTAAGAAAATATTTACTGAATAAAGTAAAAAATAAAATAAAAAGTAATACAATAAAATAACAATAACGAGGCTTTATACAGGGGGTACCTGTACCGAGTTCATGTGCTGGGGTACATGTTAGTCAAAATAATTTGTACATGTGGGTAGGTGTAAAGTGACTATGCATAGATGATAAACAGTGAGAAGCAGCAGTGTAAAAACAAAGGGGGGTTCCAATGTAAATAGCCCGGGGGGGCGATTTGATTAATTGTTCAGCAGTCTCATAGCTTGGGGGTAGAAGCTGTTAATAAAGGAACCTTTTGGACCTAGACTTGGCGCTCCGGTACCGCTTGCCGTGCGGTAGCAAAGAGAACAGTCTATGAATTGGGTGACTGGAATAACATTCAGACGTCCAGGAAATGTTATACTGTTTCCCTTTATCCATACTGAAAAAAGTGTTTCAAATAATTGTATAAAAGCAATATATTTTATATTTCAGATTCTTCAAAGTAGCCACCACCCTTTGCCTTGTATCAATACTACCCAAATATGCCTAATTGGTTTATTAATAAATAAGTTCATAACTGTGCACTCTCCTCAAACAATAGCATGGTATTCTCTCACTGCAATAGCTACTGTAAATTGGACAGTGCAGTTAGATTAACAAGAATTTAAGCTTTCTGCCAATATCAGATATGTCTATGTCCTGGGAAATGTTCTTGTCACTTACAACCTCATGCTAATTGCATTAGCCTACGTTAGCTCAACCGTCCCGCGGGGGACCCACTGATCCTGTAGTGTTTTAATTGGAATGCATTCCAGTTGACAACCTGGAATGCATAGTTGAGAGAATGCCAAGAGTGTGCAAAGCTGTCATCAAGGCAAAGGGTGGCTACTTTGAAGTATCTGAAATATAAAATATATTTTGATTTGTTTAACACTGTTTTGGTTACTACATGATTCCATATGTATTATTTCATAGTTTTGATGTCTTCACTATTATTCTACAATGTAGAAAATAGTACAAATAAACAAAAACCATTGAATGAGTAGGTGTATCCAAACTATTCACTGGTACTGTACCTACAAACACAGAAACTGCCCCCAGGCACCACTTTGCCTTATCCCGGTCCAGCATAGCCGCTGAACAACTAGTGACAGTCAACCCTTATTTGGAATGGAAAATAAAACTATAACCTCCCATTGTTACAGCTGGTGGAAGGAAATCACATGTGAAAAAAAGCACAATGTCCGAACTTGATATGCTCCCCAGGCCCCACAGTGATTTACTTGTGAGACACTATTATTTTGAGACTGTTACAATACCCGTCTGTGCACACTTAGTATATTCAAAGGCAGAATGTTGTTGTTGTGTCTTTAAATGAAAAACTACAGATGGTCGCTATGTGAAATGTCTTATGTTGTATTTACATCCTGTGAGAGTATATGCAGAGTTTATTTCCAAAATGCTATATCCACAAATGTTTCACATTTGTGTTTTTTTCATCAGAAATTAATGTGTGTGTAAAATATTACTGTCCTTAGTGTCAGAGTCGTGTGTATAGGTGGCAGGGAAGTCAGGCGCAGGAGAGTCAAACGAAGTGTAAAATGGAGTCTTTTAATGAATGTCCCAGTAACATGCTCCATAACACTCATAAGAAAAGAACATAAACAAATATGGGTATGAAGACCCGGCGCGCACCTATACACATACACATAAACATACACATAAACACAACACTAACAATAAACAATCTCTGACAAAGACATGAGGGGAAACAGAGGGTTAAATACACAACAGGTAATGGATGGGATTGAAAACAGGTGTGTGGGAAGACAAGACAAAACCAATGGAAAATGAAAAATGGATCGATGATGGCTAGAAGACCGGTGACATCGACCGCCGAGCACCGCCCGAACAAGGAGAGGCAATGACTTCGGCAGAAGTCGTGACACTTAGACTTTTTTATTAACAGATTTCAGATGTGCATTAGAACTGATTTTGTTGCAAAATGCTACATATCCATTGTTCAGCTGGAATGGAATGTTCGTATCCTGTATATTTAACATAGATTCAACACATCAAGAATCTAGTCTCATGCTATAGTGTGTGGTTAGTTAAGCCTCATCCCAAATGGCACCCTATTCCCTGTAGTGCACTACTTTTTCCCAGAGCCCAGATCTCACATTATTGTATTGCTACATTTTTCTTTATATATTGATGTTGTACAGTTCCTTATTAATGTAATTATTTATAACATTTAACTGTGTAAAAGCATCCAGTGCTACTTTTTTCTCTGGGAGTGAAGCGGATATACTGTATCTCTTAAGGCAAGAAAATGATTAGTTGTCTCTCATCTCTCATTTAAGTGTTTCCTATATTTTGGCAGTTTTCTGTACATGGCAACGGACGTGATGATGGAAAGAATTATGCCATTTTCCTGATTTCCCAGACTTCCCTGAAAAAAAGTATATTATCACTGACCCACCTGTGACCTCAACATGTTGCCCTAGGGACACACCCCCCTGTGCTGGACTAGAGCTCCATGCAGCACAAGATCAATCTGTCTGCCTGTCTGCCTGTCTGCCTGCCTGCCTGTCTGTCTGCCTGTCTGTCTGTCTGTCTCTCTCTCGCGCTACCTCGCTCTCTCTCATGTTTATATTTGTCTTTGTGCTTGCATGTGTCGTGTGTGAATGCTTGTATTTATTTGTGTGTGTGTGGTTGTGTACATGCGTGTGCATGCTTGTAAGAGCGTGTGAGATCTCAGTGTCTGTTTAAGATCAGTTAACCTAGGAATCTAGTTTCACAACATTTCCAAACTAACCGATTAGTGCTTCTTTAAAAGTGCTGGAAAAATCAGCAAAGTATTTAGGGATTATACTCATTCCTAGACATTTTCTCTCTAAACACAAATGGCTTGATTCAGACTTAAATGCTGACCACACTGCTCTCATCAAATGTGCGCGTTCACGAGCGTTGCAAAATAAATGTACACATACAGCAAGTGAATGCATAGCCGGGCGCTAAAATAGAACTCGGTTGCTGCAAGTCTTGTCTCTCAAATCTCCTCATTGGTTTTTAGGAGCATATACCCACATGGGTGATTGAAAGATGAACTGAGTACCATAGTCTGCCACACTGCAGGAGTCTTGACGTAGCTGGAGCAGCTTACCAGCAGCCTCTCTCCCGGACAACGAAGAATCAAACACCTTCCATACTTCTGCCACGAACTCCTCCAGACTGAGGCAGACGGCGGACTGTTGCTCCCCACCGCCGTGGCCCAGATGAGTGCCCTCCCAGACATCAGCGTTATGAGATACGCTATCTTTGAGCGGTCAGAGGGGAACGAAGAAGACTGCAGCTCGAAGATGAGGGAGCACTGGGAGAGAAAGGCCCGGCAGTTTCCAGAATCTCCAGAGTAGCGCTCCGGAGGAGGTAAGCGGGGTTCTTGGGACACTGCCAGGGTATAGAGCCCCTCCATAAGGCAATGCAGTAACTCCTTGTGTCTTCCAATGGTGGCACCTTGCTGGGAGAGAGCATTGTGGAGCTGGTCTGAGTCTGCCGGGTCAGTCATGGCCAGTTCATACTATCACGACTCAGGATTTGATCCAGATGCAGACACAGGAGGCGGATAGTACAGTTCTTAGATGATTTATTGTAAACACAGGGGCAAGCAAAGGGCAGGTTGAGGACAGGCAGGGGATCGTGATCAGGTCAAAGTCAGGCAGGTACAGGACAGCAGGCAGGCTCGGGGTCAGGGAAGGCAGACTGTAATTAGGTCAGTCATGCAGGTACAGGACGGCAGGCAGGCTCAGGGTCAGGGCAAGCAGAAGGGGGGTGGAGACAAGCACAAAGACAGGGGAAACAGATCAGAGTGTGACAATGTTCCTAGCTCAAACAGTGCAGGAATACCTAACAATACAAAACCATACATTCAAATCCCCCAAAAAATGTAATGAAAGAGATTAAGAAATATACAAATAATAGAACGATCAATGTCAGAGTCTAGAATATAAATACAGTACCGGTCAAAAGTTTTAGATCACCTACCCATTCAAAGGTTTTTCTTTATTTTTACTATTTTCTACATTGTAGAATAATAGTGAAGACATCAAAACTATGAAATAACACATATGGAATCATGTAGTAACCAAAAAAGTGGTAAACAATAAAAATATATTTTATATTTGAGATTCTTCATATAGCCACCCTTTGCCTTGATGACAGCTTTGCACACTCTTAACATTCTCTCAACCAGCTTCACCTGGAATGCTTTTCCAACAGTCTTCAAGAAGTTCCCACATACTGTATGCTCAGCACTTGTTGGCTGCATTTTCTTCACTCTGTGGTCCGAACTCATCCCAAACCATCTCAGTTTGGTTGAGGTCGGGGGATTGTGGCGGCCAGGTCATCTGATGGAGCACTCCATCACTCTCCTTCTTGGTAAAATAGCCCTTACACAGCCTGGAGGTGTGTTGGGCCATTGACCTGTTGAAAAACAATTGATAGCTACACTAAGCCCAAATCAGATGGGATGGCGTATCGATACAGAATGCTGTGGTAGCCATGCTGGTTAAGTGTGCCTTGAATTCTAAATAAATCATAGACAGTGTCACAAGCAAAGCATCCCCACACCATCACACCTCCTCCTCCATGCTTTACGGTGGGAAATACACAAGCAGAGATCATCCGTTTTCCCACACCGCGTCTCACAAAGACACTGCGGTTGGAACCAAAAATCTCCAATTTGGCCTCCAGACAAAAGGACAAATTTCCACCATTCTAATGTCCATTGCTCATGATTTTTGGCCCAAGCTAGTCCCTTCTTATTATTGGTGTCCTGTAGTAGTGGTTTCTTTGCAGCAATTCGACCATAAAGGTCTGATTCACAGTCTCTTCTGAACAGTTGAGATGTGTCTGTTATTTGAACTCTATGAAGTATATATTTGGGCTGCAATTTCTGAGGTTGGAAATTCTAATGAACTTATCCTCCGCAGCAGAGGTAACTCTGGGTCTTCCTTTCCTGTGGCGGTCCTCATGAGAGCCAGTTTCATCATAGCGCTTGATGGTTTTTGCGACTGCACTTGAAGAAACTTTCAAAGTTCTTGAAATTGACTGACCTTCATGTCGTAAAGTAATGATGGACTGTCGTTTCTCTTTGCTTATTTAAGCTGTTCTTTCCATAATATGGACTTGGTCTTTTACCAAATAGGGCTTTCTTCTGTAAACCACCCCTACCTTGTCACAACATAACTGATTGGCTCAAACGCATTAAGAAGGAAAGCAAAACCACAAATTGTCCTCTCGGTCGGTGTTCGGCGGTCGACATCACCAACCTTCTAGCCGTCACTGATCCATTTTTAATTTTCTATTGGTTTTGTCTTGTCTTCCTTCACACCTGGTTCCAATCCCATCAATTACATGTTGTGTATTTAACACTCTGTTTCCCCTCATGTCCTTGTCGGAGATAGTTTGATTGTATTTGATGTGCAAGTTATATGTTGGTGTGCGACGGGTTTTGTACCCACTTTTGTTATTTTGTATATTTTGGTTTTTGGAGTTTTGTCAGCACTTATTAAATGACTCCGTTGGTTCTCCTGCGCCTGACTTCCCTGCCACCAACACGCACCTGTTACACAAATTAACTTTTAACAAGGCACAACTGTCAATTGAAATAAATTCCAGGTGACTACCTTATAAAGCTGGTTGACAGAATGCCAAGAGTATGCAAAGTTGTCATCAAGGCAAGGGTGGCTACTTTGAAGAATCTCGCAGGTAAAATATATTTTGATTTGTTTACCACTTTTTTGGTTACTACATGATTACAGATGTGTTATTTCATAGTTTTTATGTCTTCACTATTAGTCTACAACGTAAAAAATGTAAAAACATTGAATGAGTAGCTGTGTCCAAATTTTTGACTGGTACTGTATATTCTTGTACATTCTCTGACGTGATTTATGTTCTGAAATGCATGCAATAAAAATTCATTATTTGAATTTCAGCATTGTGGAACGATTGTGTGTGTGAGGGGGGGGGAGGGGGGTGGAATGGTAGAGAAGGCAAAAATAAAATAGAGAAGGCAAACAAAATAGAAATTAAGATGACACTGAAAATACCCACGGATTACGTAAATTACCCAGCTGCTGGGTTAATCCCCCAACACACTGGGGTAACGCAGCAATATAGTCTAATTTACTAAGCAGTTGTGCGCTCAAGCGCTCAACCCAAGGTGCTGAGTTAGAAGCTCGCTGGTTTGAATTAAACCAATAAGTAATTGTTTTCAGTATCCTAATTTAGTTTTGTTTTCTGATTATTTCAGTGCATGCATTCAATCAGCTTTGGACGAATGACTTCCACAGGGCCGCCATCTCCAAAGTTCACTCAGAAGGCAATAGTTCTGAACTGGGTTTAAATTTAGTTTTTGTTGTTTTAAGTATTAACATTTTGTTAATCATCTTTTAAACTTCCATTGGTTAATGTATTGCTAGGTTACCACTTGGCTCATGTAAATAATTCTGTAGTTGTCTCTTTAAACATCCTACGGTCAACATCCCCATAGTTGTCACGTCCTGACCTCAGTTCCTTTTTTTGTCTCTATTTTAGTTTGGTCAGGGCGTGAGTTGGGGTGGGCATTCCATGTTTTGTTCTGTGTGTTTATATTCTATGTTGTAGGTCTAGGTTTTCTGTTTCTACGTGTTTGGCCTGGTATGGTTCTCAATCAGAGGTAGCTGTCTATCGTTGTCTCTGATTGAGAGCCATACTTAGGTTGCCTGTTTTCCCACTATGATTGGTGGGTAGTTGTTTTCTGTCTTTGTATTAGTTACCAGACAGAACTGTTTCGGTTGTTCTTTGTTTGTTTATTTTGTATTTTAGTGTTCAGTGCATTTTAATAAAACGACGAACACTTACCACGCTGCACATTGGTCCGATCCTTCCTACTCCTCCTCAGATGAAGAGGAGATCCGTTACAATAGTGTTTACATTTCTCTCATGTAAATGTTTGTAGCTACATAAAAAAATGTAATAAACAATTTATTTGGGAAATATCCAGTCTTTTCTATTTTCTTCATTAGCATACTGATTATTTCAAGTTGTATTGAATTCATTTTTCATCTGTTAAAGACATTGAATACATGTTGTTTAGTATATTTGGTACATTTAGTATGTTTAGTTTTTTATCTCTGTGGTATAAGCTCATTTAAAGTTATGTGATATGGTTTATGTAGATACATATCAATGTTGTTTAACACACAGTGACCAAAAACCTGATTTAATTTGCATATTCAGACACAAGTTTCCCAGAATTGTTTGCCAGAAGTTCACAAGTTGCTGCAAATTTTCAGCGACAGACAAAACTAATTTGCAGGTGAAAATATGAGCTTGCTGCAATGGTTTGGTTTAACTGTTTGCCAGGAGCCATTTTTTTCTGGTAAGGGAAGAAAAACTTTCATTCTATCACTCACATTCTCATTGCTCACATGGAGCATTCCAAACAAAAGACAATGAAAATTTTTACAAAACTCGTAATGGTTATGAAATAAAAAACTTGTTTCTCACAAGTGTATCAGGTTGTGAACTCCCCAAACAATGTTTACAGTCCGAGAATGACAATGGTAAATGACTGTAATTAATACATGCATTAACAGAAATGAATGTAACCAAATGACGAGGGATTAACGATACATTTACTAGGCCTACTGGTGACATTTGTAATGGGGAATTGATCGAAAGTAAACAATCAAAGGGCAAACAATTCCCACAAGGAAACAAAGAACGTGCAAGAATTGGTGGGAGACAGCTGAGCGCATTCTGCAGAGCTGAGTGCATGCATTCTGGAGAGAGACGCGCCATATCTTCACCACACACCCCTCCCTTTCTTCTTGTTGCAACATTTATATTTTACCCAAGACATATTATCTTCACACATATTTTAGATGCTTATCACAGCTGCAACTCAATCAGCTAGACCTATTGCCACACACACTCACAAATTGCGGTCTTCCCAAATAGGCATAGGCCTACACAATTGTGATTTGAAACAATCCACAGCTATTTTTTTTAAAAAGCTAACGTGGCTAAGTCATGTGCCCTGATGAAGTATTATAAATGACTTTATTTATACAGGAGTAATTACTGTATATCATTTTGGTGAAATATCAATTTACTTTGGGGGAATCCAGAATCCTTGCAGTGCACTGTGCAGCCACCAACTTTCCTTTCCAGTTCGCAAGAGGCTGAAACTAGAGATCAGTATATAAGGATGAGATGCTCATGTCTCCACCCTAATAATGGGAGTCTTCGTTCCAAAGGCGGGAAGGCAAGCGACAAGCTTAAGTCTGCATAGTATGACCATAAAAACGCATTGGGCATATTCTGGACAGATTTTGGCAAGTGTACTCTCTTGCTTCGCCTCTTCCTCTCTGCTGAAACTATGTCACCTGAGAAAGCATCCGAGTGAGCGAAACAGTGCCCCTCTGTATGTAGCCCGTGTATCTGATGCTGTCTGGACAGAAATAGTATGACATGCCATACTATTTTGGTCCAGACAGCCTCAGATACATGGTCTACACATACTGAGACAGAGGGGCGCTGTTTCACTTGCTAGGATGCTTTAACTGAGATTGATGCTTCTTTCTGTCTCGGTCAAATAAATGATCAATATTTCAATATTTTATTTTGACGGGCAAGGAGGTACGGTAGGGTGGGCCAAGCCCCTAAGGCACATCCATAACTCCGGACCTGGGTGTTTCGAAATGCAAACAGCCAAGGTCATGCACGAGGACAGAGGCTGAGAGCAATTGGTATTTATCAATGGTTATCTCCTACCAGTGTGTGTATGACACTCGTAGGATTTTTTTGATAAATAACACTTTTTCTGTGGGTATGACCATTCTAAATTCCATTTGTAGGTACTGGTCAAACAATCCAGTAAATGTCCAGTAGGATGAGTTAAGATGGAGTGTCACCTTGTTAATGTCCAAAATCAGAAGTCTCGTCAGAAGTCTCGTCCATTTCTCCTGAAAACCAGGACATCCGGTTTTGGGGACTCAGCAGAGATTACAGTAGTTAGACAAATGTGACAATATCTCTAAGATACAACCGGTCCCATCACTTGAAGCAAAGAGTAAAATGTAGCAAGCTAGCAGAAAAATTCTAAGCTAATAAGAGCAAGCTAGCTAGCTAAGCATTTAGCAACCACGTATCTACTCATGTTTAATAAAAAAATAGAGCTAGCTAGGTGTCAAATATACAAGTAAGTCAGGTAACATTAGCTTTATTGAAAAGTTACGTTGAATAAGCTTTATGAACTTTAAATGGGGATGGACAGTTAAGCTGCCCCAGGGGCAGCAACATAAAATGCTAAGCTAAACAGAGCTAGTTGGCTAACAGATAGCAAACTCGTTCTAATGTTGAGTCATAATAGAGCTAGCTAGCTAGATAGGTCTCAAATATACCATTAAATCAGATCCCACTTACTTTAGCAAAATATTTAGTAGAATAAGCTATGTACACTTACAAATTGTAATGGACTATTATGCTTCCCTGGGGGCAGAAACGTAAAATGCTAAGCTAAATGCAGAGAGCTACGTCATACTAATGTTGAATTATAAAATAGAAATAGCTTGCAAGTTAGATCTCAAATCTGCCAGTAGGTCAGTTAACATTAATTACTTTTTTTACTTTAGTTTAATAAGCGATATAAACAAAACAAAAAACAGACTGTTTATGCAGAAATGTTAGTTAGGGTCAAGATCACTTGAGGCCATAAGGGCAGACTTCAAGCACATAAGTACAATTTTAAAAGTCTTAACTGACATTGGGGAAGCCATTTTAATGCACTGTTTAAATGCTTCCCCAGGGACAGTAATATTAGTTTGGGTTAAGATCACTTTGGTGCCCTAGGGGCAGACTTCAAGCACAAAAGGTTATAAAAATGTCTTTACTGCCCTCTGGCTAGCCATTGGAATGCAATTTTTAAATGCTTCCCCAGTGGCAGGGTTTGTTAATTTAGGTTAAGATCACTTTGGTACCCCAAGGGCAGACTTCAAGCACAAAATGACATTTTTGTAAGTAAACTGACGTTGGGGCAGCCATGGACTTATCTAAATTATATCCTATGCTTATCATCACCCACATTAACATTACTTTCCCTGGAGCAGCATTTAAACAGTGCATTACAATTTATAGTTGATTAAAAAGCGACTGCCTTTAAAAAGCAATGAATCCCTTAGAAAATGGCCTATCTGGCATCGATATGTGTCAGAAACAGTTATTCTAGTGTCAAAATGTACTACAAAGTATAAGGATAATTTTGTCTTGTCTGAAACAGAGTTTGGAACATCCATGCGTCACAATGGGTAAATGAAGGTTGGGTTTCGATTTGAAGATGTCCATTTGCCCACTAATATGGGTTGAACAGCTGGGGTTATTTCTCTCTTGGTACACCATCCATTGTGTAATTAATAACTTCAACATGCTTATATTCAATGTCTGCTTTTTTTATTTCTACCCATCTACCAATAGCTGCCATTCTTATCTAATGGACCACCCTTTGGGGTGGCAGGTAGCCTAGTGGTTAGAGCGTCGGACAAGTAACCGAAAGGTTGCAAGATCAAATCCACCTAGCTGACAAGGTAAAGAAAATCTGTCGTTCTGCCCCTGAACAAGGCAGTTAACCCACTGCTCCTAGGCTGTCATTAAAAATAAGAATATGTTCTTAACTGACTTGCCTAGTTAAGTAAAGGTAAAAAAAAAAAGTAATCTATGCAAAGCATTGGAAAATATCCTTGTTTTTTGTGGGTGAATCTGTGTTTGAAATTCACTGCTCGACAGAAGGACCTTACAGATAATTGTATGCGTGGGGTACAGAGAGGAGGTAGTCATTCAAAAATCCTGCTAAATACTGTTATTGCACACAAAATGAGTCCATGCAACTTATAATGTGACTTGTTAAGCAAATGTTTACACCTGACCTTATAAAGGCTTGCCATAACAAAGGGGATTAATACTTATTTACTCAAGATATTTCAGCGTTTCATTTCTAAATCATTTGTAAAAAAATATATATATATAAAAAATCTATTTTGACATTATGTGGTATTGTGTGTAGGCCACTGACAAAAACAATCTTTAAATTCAGGCTGTAACACAACAATAATTTCTTAAGGCACGCTATATGCCTCAACACAATTCTATCTCGGAGATCTACGGACAGTTCATAGTATAGTTATTGCTCTGACATGCACTTTCAACTGTGGGACCTTATATAGACAGGTGTTTTTCTTTCCAAATCAGGTCCAAACATTTTAATTGGCCACAGGTGACGTGGAATCCAATCAAGTTGTCGTGACAACTTGATGACCAAAGGAAATTAGATGCGCCCGAGCTCAATTTGGAGTGTCATAGTGAAGCGGTGTCAATAGTTATGTAAATTATATATTTCTACATTTCATTTTTAATACATATAAAAAAAAAGTGTAAACATGTTTTCACTTTGTCATTATGGGGTAATGTGTGTAGATGGATGAGAAAAAAAACGATTTAATACATTTGAATGCAGGCTTTAACACAACAAAATGTGGAATACGTCAAGGGGTATGAATTCTTTCTGAAGGCACTGTAGCTAGCTACCTCTATTTAGTAATTCAACATGAGTAGCTAAAACGTTGCTAAATGCTTAGGTATCTAGCTTGCTCTGATTAGCTTAGCATGTTGCTGCTAGCTTGCGTGTGTGTGTGTGTTTGTGTGTGTGTGTGTGCGCGGGCGTGCTCGAGTGCGAGTGACAGTGTGTGCATGCCTGCGCGTGTGTTCACATGTGAGGAACATAGCAGGAACCTATAAAAACATTAATAATCTGTTGTAGCTCAACAGATTTTATTCTGGATCCCCATTAGCTGAGGCCAAGGCCGCAGCTACTCTTCCTGGGGTCCAATCACAATTACATAATACATAACACAACACATTATTACACACTACTCTACCATAACATATATACAATACAAAATCAATAATACAGCTAAATAACAATATGTGTTAGTGTTGGTGTTAGTGTTTGCAAATGCTGTGTGTGTGTGCGCCTCTGTGTGTGTGCCTCTTCACAGTCTGCGCTGTTCCATAAGCTGTAGTTTTAGCTGTTTTTTAAATCAGATTTTACTGCTTGAGTGAGTTACATGATGATGAATAGAGTTCCACGTAGTCACGGCTCAATGCAGTACTGTGGCTTTCCCGTAGTCTGTTCTGGACCTGGGGACTGTGAAGAAACCTTTGGTGGCATGTCTTGTGGGGTATTTATGGGTGTCTGAGCTGTGCGCTAGTTGCTTAAACAGACAGCTCGGTAATTCCTAAATGTCAATTCCTCTCACAAAGAAAAGCCCTTAGCCAGGAGAGATTGACATGCATATCATCAATGCTGGCTCTCCGTGTACATCTAAGGACCAGCCGTGCTGCTCTGTTCTGGGACAATTGTAATCCCCTGGCACTTGACCATATAACTGGGAGGTAGTCCAGGTGTGATAAAACTAGGGCCAGTAGGACTTGTTTTGTTGATAGCGATGTCAAGAAAGCAGAGCAGCATTTTATTACAGACAGACCTCTCCCCCATTTTAGCTACCGTTGCATCAATTTGTTTTGACCATGACAGTTTACAATCTAGGGTAACACGAAGCAGTTTAATCTCCTCAACTTGCTCAAATACAATGCTTTTTGTTTTTGAAATACTTAGGACCAGCGTATTTCTTGCCACTCGTTCTGAAACTGACTGCAGCTCTTTGTTAAGTGTTGCAGTGATTTCACTTGCTGTGGTAGCTAATGTGTAACGTGTTGTGTCATCAACATACATAGACACACAGGTTTTACTCAGTGCCAGTGGCAGGTCATTTCTGGATTAGTCACCCAATGAGCACCACTGTGTATGTGCATTCAAACCCGCATCCCTGCATCCCCAAGTAAATAACACACTCACGCCAACCGTTCAACATTCTAAAGCAAGAAGCTAGCTTGTCACTCCAGTTACTTCTCTGACTGTCCTGCAAAACCAGGAGACATTGGTATTTGGGTCGTTCCATGACACCAACCATCTCAGATTGTTCTGAAATCGTTTCGGCAGATAGAAACATATAAGATCAGTATTCCTACAACATTATTTTGTTTAAATATACTTTGATCGCTGAGAAATTAAGCTAATTGATTGCACCCGAATTGGCCATTTTAATTTATAGAATCTAATTAATTCATAAGATTTAGTTGTAATCTATCTCTCACACCAGAGTACCGTGAGGGAAGGAACTTGTGGTCCATTGAGAGTTGATGGCATTAACAACACATGAATATGGATGGACATTTACCACAACGCATGCTAGAAAAAGAAAGACTTCTCTGCTACTGGTAAAACACTGTGATACTGCATATTCATTGTTTACTGGCATTTAAATGTTTTACATTATAGTCATTTAACAGGCACTCTTATCCAGAACGACTTACAGGAGCAAAAAATTCATAAAAGTAATTATGGATGTGGGTACATAGACCCACGAGCCACTGCGGCCCCTCATGATGAGATCCGTTTTTTTGTGGCCCCCACCCCCATCAAAGTTGCCCATCCCTGGTTCAGACAGATTAATGACTATATCTACCTAAGGCTGTCTGAAATTACATGGCCGCCACTGAGTGATGCATTGAGTGATGCGTCCGAGTGATGTATTCACCTACACAGCTGGCCACTCTGATACAGTAGGAAGCCTTTTAACTTGGCAAACAAAACCTCTGTCTCTATTGATCAAAAGAAGGAAAAAACTGAGCTGTATTGAACTGAAACCAGCTTCACACAGAATCACACTGAGTTAGAGGACAATGCAAGGCTAACAGCACATCAAAGACTGGACAGAGATAAATCATGCCAGAGAGAGAAAGAGAAAGAAAGAGAGAGAGAGAGAGACAGACAGAGACAGACAGACAGACAGAGAGAGAGCGAGCGAGCGAGCGAGCGAGAGATATCACCCACTCAATGTCCTGAATCACTGCTATGATGCGCTCTGGACTAGGATTATGCTCAATCCCACAAACAGGAAGTGTGTGCATGTGATGTGTGTTTGCATGAGCATATGAATGTGTGAGTATGGGCCAAGGAGCTATAGCTCTAATCTGGCAGCTCATTGGCCAACAACACACCCTCCATCAGAGGGCATTATGGGATAGCTGGGCCTGAGGATGCCTCCATCCTATGATGTCATTATCAAGTATCTCTGCCAATTATACAAGATTATGCTGCAACAGGCTCACCAAAAAAAGGTACATCAATGTTGCCTGTACTCCGATTCAGTAATATCAAGTATAGTATAGTTCAGTAGAGTAATGTACAGCAATACAGTAGAGTACAGTAGGTTACAGTACAATACAATATAGTACATTACACTGCACTTTACTCTACTGTGTTCTACTGTACTGTACTGAACTATACTCTACTATACTGTCACTATACTGTACAGTACTGTACTCTGCTGTGCTCTACTGTTCTGTACTATGCTGTGCTCTACTCTACTGTACTGTGCTGTCAGAACATGTGAAACATAGACGATTATGTTTGTGCCAAATCGAGGCTGATCACTGACAACTATGAGACAGCCTATAGGGAGGTCAGAGACCTGACCATGTGGTGCCAGGACAACAACCTCTCCCTCAACGTGATCAAGACAAAGGAGATGATTGTGGACTACAGGAAAAGGAGGACCGAGCACACCCCCATTCTCATCGACTGGGTTGTAGTGGAGCAGGTTGAGAGCTTCAAGTTCCTTGGCATCCACATCACCAACAAACTAACATGGTCCAAGCACACCAAGACAGTCGTGAAGAGGGCACGACAAAACCTATTCCCCCTCAGGAGACTGAAAAGATTTGGCATGGGTCCTCAGATCCTCACAAGGTTTTACAGCTTCACCATCGAGAGCATCCTGACGGTTTGCATCACTGCCTTGTATGGTAACTGCTCGGCCTCCGACATCAAGGCACTACAGAGGGTAGTGCGTACGGCCCAGTACATCACCGGGACCAAGCTTCCTGCCATCCAGGACCTCTATACCAGGCTGTGTCAGAGGAAGGCCCTAAAATTGTCAAAGACTCCAGCCACCCTAATCATAGACTGTTCTCTCTGCTACCGCACGGCAAGTGGTACCGGAGCGCCAAGTCTAGTTCCAAGAGGCTTCTAAAACTGCTTTGTCATTATTTAAATGTAACCTTTATTTAACTAGGCAAGTCAGATAATAAGAACACATTCTTATTTTCAATGACAGCCTAGGAACAGGGGGTTAACTGCCTTGTTCAGGGGAAGAACAACAGATTTTTACATTGTCAGCTCAGTGATTCAATCTTGCAACCTTTCGGTTACAAGTCCAACGCTCTAACCACTAGGCTACCTGCCACCCCACAGAAATGAATGGGTGAGACTACCAGATTAGTGTATAAAATTGAGTTCAGGCGCATGGCCATTCATCAGATGGACACACTTCCTCTCCCAGACCCCCACAAGCATATTTGTTTGAACACACACCTCACTCCACTTCTTGGCTTCCATGGCAACCCACACGGGAACCTTTCCCCAATATAATCTTTCCCCCACGGGAACCACACCTATTTGCATTCTCACAAACAATTGCAACATTGTTTCAATAATATATAGAACTTTTCTCGCAGCTCTGGTATATTAAGCTTTTTTGAGGCCTTGCTCACAATTCATTCTGTGGCAGCACAATGACCAAACAATATACTTTATGTGAGGCTCATGAACATATCTTTGATCATGACACTGGTGACGAGGAGAGAGTCCTTGTTAAACTTTGACACAAAGTAGTCTGTGATAAATAGCACAATATGAGTATTTGTTATAGTCAAAATAATCCATGCATTATGCTTTTTTTTACTCAACAACAAGTTGTATGAGCTCAGGTCAATGAGGCCTACAGGCCATAAATAGCAGATAGAAGTTCAAAACTTGTAATGTTCACAATAACTTAATAACTTCTTATGGCTGCAGGGGCAGTATTGAGTAGCTTGTATAAAAGGTGCCCATTTCAAACGGCCTCGTACTCAATTCTTGCTCGTACAATATGCATATTATTATTACTATTGGATAGAAAACACTCTCAAGTTTCTAAAACCGTTTGAATTATATCTGTGAGTAAAACAGAACTCATTTTGCAGCAAACTTCCTGTCACGTTCCTGACCTGTTTTCTGTTAGTTTTTGTATGTGTTAGTTGGTCAGGACGTGAGTTTGGGTGGGCAGTCTATGTTTTCTGTTTCTATGTTGGTTAAAACCTGTTGAGGCTAGGGGGTGCTGTTGTCACTATTTATGTAAATCGTGTAATTTTTGAAACGGCTTCCTACTAAATTCTTGATCGTACAATATGCATATTATTATTATTATTGGATAGAAAACAGTCTCTAGTTTCTATAGCCGTTGAAATTTTGTCTCTGAGTGGAACAGAACTCATTCTACAGCAATTTCCCTGACATGGAGTCAGATTTCACACATTTTGGCCCCTGATCTGGAGTCAGTTAAAAGGCCACTGTTATTGCTATGAGTATACAGACACTGCTTACGTCTTCCCCTGGATGCCTTTACGTGATGACGATTTGAATGGTATCGATTGCCCAATCACAGCCACTATAAAACAAAAACACGTGTAGGTAGGAACTCTTTTCCAGGTGCGTCAGGCGCGCGGAGGACACCGACCTGCACTTTTTCCAAGCACTAGTGAAGCCAGTTATATTTCTCCGGTCATGTTTCTACTCGTTATAGGAGTTAAAAACATCATAAGGTAGTTAATTTAAACCGTTTTATAGCAATTTATTTCCGTTTAGTGCGATTTTGGGACATTTATTTCTGAGACACTGTGAATCTCTGGGCACGGTTCCAGTTCATGCCGAACGCAATGGGCATTTCTACATGGCAAGAGGACAGCTTTCGACCAAAAGACGATTAGACCCAAGAAAGGATTCTTTGCCCAAGATTTTGATGGAAGAACAGCTCAAAGTAGGAACAATGTATTATGATAAATCGTGTTTCTGTCGAGAAATGTTAATCGCTTAGGACGCCATCTTGTTTGACGTAGCTTCGCTTGGCGCAAACTGTATTGAAAAGTAAGGATAATTTAAAAAATGTAAATCAGCGATTGTATTAAGAATTAAATTGTCTATCAATCGCTGTCCACCCTATATTTTTTAGTCACGTTTATGAGTATTTATGTATACGACTAGATCACTGTCTAATATGGCGCACGACATTGTCTGACCAGCTGGGCAACTTTTGTCATTGTCTAACCATGATTTTGGTGGCTAAATATGCACATTTTCGAAACAAACTGTATATGTATGTTGTAATGTGATGTTACAGGAGTGTCATCTGAAGAATTCTGAGAAGGTTAGTGAAAAAATTAATATATTTTGGCGATGTTTACGTTATCGCTCTCTTTGGCTAGAATCAATGCTCTGGTAACGTTTGCATATGTGGTATGCTAATATAACGATTTATTGTGTTTTCGCTGTAAGACACTTAGAAAATCTGAAATATTGTCTGTATTCACAGGATCTGTGTCTTTCGATTAGTGTATGCTGTGTATTTTTACGAAATGTTTGATGATTAGTAATTGGGTAAACACGTTGCTCTATATATTTATTCTAGTCCATTTGTGACGGTGGGTGCAATTGTAAACTATGACATCTACCTGAAATATGCACATTTTTCTAACAAAACCTATCCTATACCATAAATATGTTATCAGACTGTCATCTGATTAGTTTTTTTCTTGGTTAGTGGCTATCAATATCTTAGTTTAGCCGAATTGGTGATAGCTACTGGTGTTGGTGGACAAATAAAAGATGGTGGATTATGCTAATGTGTTTAGCTAATAGATTTATATCTTTACATATTGTGTCTTCCCTGTAAAACATTTTAAAAATCGGACATGTTGGCTGGATTCACACGATCTGTGTCTTTCATTAGCTGTATTGGACTTTAATGTGTGAAAGTTAAATATTTAAAAAAAATATTTCTTTTGAATTTCGCGGCTCTGCCTTTTCAGTGGAATGTGGGGGGGGGGGGGGGGCCGCTAGCGGCACCCCAGTCCTAGACAGGTTAATGGGTACCTAATATGGCTCTCAATTAGAGGCAGGTGTTTTTCATTTCCTCTGATTGAGAGTCATATTAAGGTAGGTGTTTTCACACTGTTTGTTGTGGGTGGTTGTCTCCTGTGTCAGTGTTTGTATGTTATGCCACACGGGACTGTTCTCGGTTTGTTTGTACGTTCGTTCTTTTATGTAGTCAGTTTTCCTGTTCATGCGTTCTTCACGTTATATGTAAGTTCGTGTCCAGGTCTGTCTACATCGTTTATTTGTTTTGTAGTTAATCAAGTATAGTTCGTTTTGTGTCTTGTTTAAATAAATAATATGTCAAGTTACAACGCTGCGTCTTGGTTCAATCCATGCTCCTCATCTTCGGATGAAGAGGAGGAGGAGAACCGTTACACTTCCTGTCAGAAAGTGAAAAATCTGAACTCGAGGCTCTGTTCCAGGGCCTCCCTAATTGTTTGCTTGAATTCTATTAGTATACATGCACTTCATACGCCTTCCACTAGATGTCAATAGGCTGTGAGAGGTGAAATGGGGTCTCTAGCTCTTTCTATGGTCAAAAGAGACAGCTTGGAATGACAGGACCCCAATTTCCTCTGTTCAGGAAGACGCGGAAAGGACTTCCGCATTGGCTTCTGAAAAGCTTTTGTTATAGATGGCAAATATCTCCGGCTTTGATTTTATTTGATAAATGTGACAATATCATCGTAAAGTATGTTTTTTCAATATAGTTTAATCAGATTATAGAATTTTTTTCAGGAGTTTTGCCGTGTTCCGTTCTTTGCGTTTGTTGACGATGGAGAGCTTCGCGCCACTTGGCAAGTTTTGCTTGCTCATTCGAGAGGGAAAAATGACATTCTAAATCCAAACAATGATTGTTCTGGACAAAGGACCACTTGTACAACATTCTGATGGAAGATCAGCAAAAGTAGGACCCATTTATGATGTTATTTCCTTTCTGTCGAAAATGTGTCGTTGTGTTTTCCGCTTTGATTTTGGGCGCTCTCTCGCAATAACGTATGCTGGATGTCGTACTGAAGTTATTTTTAGAATTCTAACACAGCGATTGCATTAAGAACTAAGCTATCTTTAATTTTCTGTCCAACATGTATTTTTTAGTAAAGTTTATGAATAGTTATTTGATTAGATTAGTTGCCTCTCCAAGATTTCTCCGGACATTTTATTGCATTTTGCCTACGTATTCACATTGTATAACCACGATTTGTGCCGCTAAATATGCAAATTTTCGAGCAAACAGTATATGTATTGTGTAATATGATGTTATAGGACTGTCATCTGATGAATTTTGAGAAGGTTAGTGAAAAAATGTATATCTTTTGCTGGTTTATTCGTTATCGCTATTGTTGGCTTGAATCAATGCGGTTGTGTAGTTGGCTATTGTAGTAAGCTAATATAATGCTATATTGTGTTTTCGCTGTAAAACACTTAAAGAATCAGAAATATTGGCTGGATTCACAAGATGTTTGTCTTTCATTTGCTGTACAACATGTATTTTTCATAAATGTTTTATGATGAGTATTTAGGTATTTCAATTTGGTCTCTGTAATTGTTCTAGCTGCTTTGGTGCTATTTCCGATTGTAGCTGCAATGTAAAACTATGATTTATACCTCAAATATGCAAATTTTTCGAACAAAACATAGATTTATTGTATAACATGTTATAAGACTGTCATCTGATGAAGTTGTTTCTTGGTTAGTTGGTTGGTTCTTGGTTAGTTTGGTTGGTTTTGTGCATGCTACCTGTGCTGTGAAAAATGTCTGTGCTTTTTTTGTATTTGGTGGTGAGCTAACATAAATATACGTGGTGTTTTCGCTGTAAAACATTTAAAAAATCGGACATGTTGGCTGGATTCACAAGATGTTTATCTTTCATTTGCTGTATTGGACTTGTTAATGTGTGAAAGTTAAATATTTCTAAAAAAGATATTTTGTATTTCGCGCCCTGCACTTGGCCTGGCTGTTGTCATAAGTGTACCGACGTCAGGCTTGCAGCCCGAAGAAGTTTTAAGTTGATAAAAAGATCGAACACAACATTAGGTGATAATATATGTGTTATTATGGATTTTTAATCAGCTATAATGGGACGGTCATTTTGGACCGGAACACAGAACTAATTAACATGAAACGAACACAACAGGAGGGTTAAAGGGTGTGTAGTCCTAGGCCTATGTTGAGTCATGGGTGCATTTGCATATATTAACTTTTATTCCTCTAATTACGCATGTGGAACTGCATGAAAATTATTTTTATTTTTGTTTCAAACCAATTGGAAATGTTTATCCCAATGTCACACATTGACTCCATTAATCATAGAAAGACCCTTTTGCGTGTGTGCGTGCATGTGCCTACCATTCTCATGTAAAGGAAAATTACAATGTTGAATTTGCCACACATTGCCAAACGGATGTCTGCAAAACACAATCATTTGTCTATAGCTTACTTTAGTTTATGCAGAGTCGGAGTAGTTTGTATAGGTAGGCAACTGAAAGAAACTATGGAATATACTAAACTCAGCAAAGAAATGAACGTCCTCTCACTGTCAACTGCGTTTATTTTCAGCAAACTTAAAAATTATTTGTAAATATTTGTATAACAAGATTCAAAAACTGAGACATAAACTGAACAAGTTCCACATACAGTACATGTGACTAACAGAAATTGAATAATGTGTCCCTGAACAAAGGGGGGGGTCAAATTCAAAAGTAACAGTCAGGATCTGGTGTGGCCACTAGCTGCATTAAGTCCTACAGTGCATCTCAACCTCATGGACTGCACCAGATTTGCCAGTTCTTGCTATGAGATGTTACCCCACTCTTCCACCAAGGCCCCTGCAATTTCCCGGACATTTCTCGGGGAATGGCCCTAGCCCTCACCCTCCGATCCAACAGGTCCCAGACATGCTCAATGGGATTGAGATCCGGGCTCTTTGCTGGCCATGGCAGAACACTGACATTCCTGTCTTGTAGGAAATCACGCACAGAACGAGCAGTATGGTTGGTGGCATTGCTATGCTGGAGAGTCATGTCAACATGAGCCTGCAGGAAGGGTACCACATGAGGGGGAGGGATGTCTTCCCTGTAACGCATAGCGTTGAGATTGCCTGCAATGGCAACAAGCTCAGTCCGATGATGCTGTGACACACCGCCCCAGACCATGATGGACCCCACCTCCAAATCGATCCCGCTCCAGAGTACAGACCTCGGTGTAACGCTCATTCCTTCAATGATAAACGCAAATCAGACCATCACCCCTGATGAGACAAAACCGCAACTCGTCAGTGAAGAGCACTTTTGCCAGTCCTTTCTGGTCCAGCGATAGTGGGTTTGTGCCCATAGGCGACGTTGTTGTGCCTATAGGCGACATGGTTGTGATGTCTGGTGAGGACCTGCCTTACAACAGGCCTACAAGCCCCCAGTCCAGCCTCTCTCAGCCTATTGCAGACAGTCTGAGCACTGATGGAGTCCGTTCTGTCTCCCGGTAGCTCTGTCTTAGGCGTCTCACAGTATGGACATTGCAATTTATTGTCCTGGCCACATCTGCAGTCCTCATGCCTCCTTGCAGCATGCCTAAGGCACTTTCACGCAGATGAGCAGGGACCCTGGGCAGCTTTCTTTTGGTGTTTTTCAGAGTCAGCAGAAAGGCCTCTTTAGTGTTCTAAGTTTTCATAACTGTGACCTTAATTGCCTACCATCTGTAAACTGTTTGTGTTTTAAGACCGTTACACAGGTGCATGTTCATGAATTGTTTATGGTTCATTGAACAAGCATGGGAAACCGTGTTTAAACCCTTTACAATAAAGATCTCTGAAGTTATTTGTATTTTTTCGAATTATCTTTGAAAGACAGAGTCCTGAAAAAGAGACGTTTCTTTTTTGCTGAGTTTACATCCAGGAGAGGGCAACGATGAGCATGTAGTTTATCGTTCACAATGAAGCCTGCTGCTTGAAAAATGTATCCACTGGACACTGATGCCAGTTCAAGGTCTAGTTGTAATTTACATTTGATTGAGTTTTCAACTATCTGAATTTAACATGAAATCAACATTCATTTGAAGCATGTTATTGGATTTAGGCTAAAAGTTGGGTGAAAAAAAGACACAAAAATCACCACAATTCCTTTAACATTGATGACTTTGCGAATTCAATTAGTTTTCCACGTTGATAAAACGTCATCCCATTACCTTTTGGGGTGAAATATAATATTTGTTGAAATACAGTTTATGCACAGTGGGATTTCTCTTCGCTCTTTTCCCCATCTCGCTACATTGTTCAATTACTATTTCTCTATAGCTTTATCTCTCTCTCTCTTTCTTTCTCTCTCTCTCTCGCTCTCTCTCTCTCTCACACACACACTCACCCCTCTACATCCTCCTTTCCGCGCTCTCTCTTCTACATCGCCAGCCTCGTTGCAGACCGTGTCCTGCGAAAACTGGCACAGAACTGACGCATCCATGGAGCGCTCCGTCCTATCACAACATTCACGACGCACAGCAACACTTCCGTGCGAAGTAATATAGAAGACAACATCGCAACCGACTCAAGATAGAATACCAACATCGTCTTTCACGCGTCGACAACCCACCTCTTCCATTGTGTAACTTTCCGAACCCCTCTTCCTCCCCGCGTCCTTCGACTCCTCCGCGTTCCCTGTCCGGGTTCCCAGAAACTCTGTCCCCGTGAAAACGTCTCCATGGATGGGATAGCCTTTGGCATGATGCCCGGGACCGTCCGGGTGCGGAGTAAGCCGCTTCAAGGGATGCTGAACCAGCGGAAGACCAAAGCTCAGCGGAAAAAGCGAAAGGAGTTGTTCGGTGGGCAGATGTTCTTCATGGGGGTACTGCTCGCTCTTGTAAAGGGGCTCTCGTGTTTGGTCGAGAAAGCAGGTGAGATGCTTGTTGTCTGAATGTCTTGTTGAACAGTTGCCTATTTGCGTGAATTTGCGAGAGGTATGTTTTTTTCAGTTTCACTATTTTGTGAGGCTCCTACGAAGGGACATAAAGCGATGTTGTTCACTAATATCCATATAGGCTATGGTGTTTTTGAGTGCGTTTCCTCTCAGTGGGTTTGCGCTTCATTATCTGAGTTTGACCTTTACGTTTTCATATAAATGGTTGTTGTTATGTGGGCCTAAAGCAAGGATTGTCCATAAATGAGTTGCAACAAATCAAATCAAATGTGGCACATGCTTTGTAAACAACAGGTCTAGACTAACAGTGAAATGCATAATTACGGCCCTTCCCAACAATAGGGGGGGGGGTCAATGCTGAACACAGGAGGTCCGGGATCCAGTTGCAGAAGGAGGTGTTTAGTCCCAGGCACTTTAATTGGTGAGGACTGGCTCGTGGTAATGGCTGGAGCAAAATGAGTGGAATGGTATCAAATACATCAAACACATGGTTTCCACAGACCTGGCGCCCGGACAAATCAGTTAGGGAGGCGTTTGATTTCCATAGGCGGGCCTGTTTTTTTCACGGGACCTCCTATGCGTGCACGCGCTTGTGCATATTTTTTTAAATGGCTGGAATAGTAAAGACCAAAGTCATCTCCTGAGTTTCAAGTTTGGGGAAGCTTACAATTTATCCTACCATTTCTACCAATCTGCGTGCCAGTTATGATTACCTTTATATGCACGTTTTCGTGGAACAGTTTCATTGAAATAATAATGTTTCAGTTTCTCAAAATCATTGTCACGTGGTTAATCATACAAATCTGAACTTTAAAATGAAACTATGGTGAGAGCACTAGCCTCTGCCATATGGACACATTGATACACTGTGATCCATTGGCGGCTAAAGAAATGAGAGCATAGAAATGCTATAACCAATGCATCAGTCAGTTAAGAACAAATTCTTATTTTCAATGACAGCCTAGGAACAGTGGGTTAAGCTGCCTTGTTCAGGGGCAGAACAACAGATTTGTACCTTGTCAGCTCAGGGATTCGATCTTGCAACCTTTCGGTTACTAGTCCAACACGCTAACCACTAGACTACGCTGCCGCCCCACTAGACTACGCTGCCGTTTGTATAAAACATGTAGAAACTGTATTTATAATTATATTACTATATTTTAGGGTGACGATACTTCTATTACATAATTGCTAATTTACCACATGCCTTACTTTCATTTTTCTGAATAAGTAAAATCAGGATTATATCTCTACTGCAGCGTTTTCCCAAACTCAGTCCTGGGGACCCTAAGGGGTGCACGTTTTGGTTTTTGCCTTAGCAGTTCACAGCTGATTCAAATAATCAATGATGAGTTCATTATTTAAATCAGATGTGTAGTGCTAGGATAAAAAACAAAACGTGCACCCCTTAGGGTCCCCAGGACCGAGTTTGGGAAACACTGCTCTACTGCCATTCCTTCCAATCAGACTGGTTTGCATTTCTCCCTGAGCAATATGGCTGCCATTTTTTATCCCATTCTGGATCTTTGAAGGTTAATGACATATCCCCTCTAGTAATCTATTAGGATCTCTATGCCTAGATGTCACTGATACAAATAGACACACTCAATGTATGGAGTGTCATCTGGGCACTAATGTACTTTTCCGGTCTGTAGATCATCTCATCGTGTATTATGGTTGTGTGTGGTGACGCTATGATTGATGGCAGAACACTTACAAACAGCACACAGAGCAAAGGAGTACTTTATGACTATGAACCCTGAGGTTGCTATGATTGAGAACACTGAAAAAACAGAGAATGTGACATATGTATGGAGGTAGAGTGGGGACGAGAGAGGTAGCCGGCACTTTAGCTAGTTTCTTCATCTCTCACTTCCTGTTTTACACACACACACACACACACACACACACACACACACACACACACACACACACACACACACACACACACACACACACACACACACACACACACACACACACACACACACACACACTCTCAATTCAAAGGGGCTTTATTGGCATGGGAAACATGTTTACATTGGCAAAGCAAGTGAAATAAACTAAAAAACAAAACTAACAAGAAACATATTTCACAACATCAACAAAAAAAAATAGAAATTAACAGTAAGCATTGCACTCAAAAAGGTTTAAAAAATATTTTTAAAGATAAAAATAAATAAATTCAAGTGTTATATTATTAGCTATGTAAAGTGTTTTAACAATGTGCAAATATTTGTAGTACGAATATGGGAAGATAAATAAACAGATACGTATTGGTGGTATTTACAATGTTGTTTCTCTCTCTCTCTCTGTCTCTCTCTGAGGCTGTCTTTAATTCAGCTGCATCTGGGTCAGCCGGTTTGAACAGAGAGCAGAGCTCTGCTCCAGTGTGATTGGGAGAACACAGATGCAAACAACATCTTCTTTCCTCCATCACTCACTCTGTCTCCATCTCGCTCAAACTTTATCACTGTCCTTCGCTTTCACTTTCTGTCACTTTCTTCTCTTTTACTCTCCTTTTGATGATCTCTCCTTCTTTTCTTTATCTATCCCTCTCTTATGCTCTCTCACTACCTCTGTCTCACATTATTCAATCTACAATGCACAATCTACCTCATCAATAAAGTGGAGGCTGTTATGTGATAGACAAGGCCCTGGACAGGTAAACAGGGATTATTTACATGAAATCTATTTGAGTGTACAGTGGCTTGCGAAAGTATTCACCCCCTTTGGCATTTCTTCTATTTTGTTGCTTTATAACCTAGAATTAAAATAGATTTTGGGGGGGGTTGTATCATTTGATTAACGCAACATGCCCACTTTGAAGATGCAAATATTTTTTATTGTGAAGCAAAAAAGGAATAAGACAAAAAAAAACTGAAAACTTGAGCGTACATAACTATTCACCCCCCAAAGTCGATACTTTGTAGAGCCACCTTTTGCAGAAATTGCAGCTGCAAGTCTCTTGAGCTAAGTCGCTAAGTCTCTATAAGCTTGGCACATCTAGCCACTGGGATTTTTACCAATTCTTCAAGGCAAAACTGCTCCAGCTCCTTCAAGTTGGATGGCTTCCGCTGGTGTACAGCAATCTTTAAGTCATACCACAGATTCTCAATTGCATTGCGGTCTGGGCTTTGACTAGACCATTCCAAGACATTTAAATGTTTCCCCTTAAACCACTCGAGTGTTGCTTTAGCAGTATGCTTAGGGTCATTGTCCTGCTGGAAGGTGAACCTCCGTCCCAGTCTCAAATGTCTGGAAGACTGAAACAGGTTTCCCTCAAGAATTTCCCTGCATTTAGCACCAACCACCAGTCCTTCAATTCTGACAAGTTTCCCAGTCCCTGCCGATGAAAAACATCCCACAGCACTGTAGGGATGGTGTTCTCGGGGTGACGAGATGTGTTGGGTTTGCGCCAGACATATCGTTTTCCTGGATGGCCAAAAAGCTAGATTTTAGTCTCATCTGACCACCTTCCATTTGTTTGGGGAGTCTCCCACATGCCTTTTGGCAAACACCAAACGTGTATGCTTATTTTTTTCTTTAAGCAATGGATTTTTTCCGGCCACTCTTCCGTAAAGCCCAGCTCTGTGGAGTGTACGGCTTAAAGCGGTCCTATGGACAGATACTCCTATGTCCACTGTGGAGCTTTTCAGCTCATTTAGGGTTATCTTTGGTCTCTTTGTTGCCTCTCTGATTAATGCCCTCCTTGCCTGGTCTGTGAGTTTTGAGGTGCAGCCCGCTCTTGGCAGGTTTGTTATGGTGCAATATTCGTTACATTTTTTTATAATCGATTTAATGGTGCTCCGTGGGATGTTCAAAGTTTCAAATATTTTTTATAACCCAACCCTGATCTGTACTTCTCCGCAACTTTGTCCTTGACCTGTTTGGAGAGCTCCTTGGTCTTCATGGAGTCGCTTGCTTGGTGATGCCCCTTGCTTAGTGGTGTTGCAGACTCTGGGGCCTTTCAGAACAGATGTGTGTATACTCAGATTATGTGACACTTAGATTGCACACAGGTGGACTTTATTAACTAATTATGTGACTTCTGAAGGTAATTGGTTGCACCAGATCTTATTTAGGGGCGTCATAGCGAAGAGGGTGAATATATATAGATGCACGCACCACTTTTCCGTATTTTATTTTTTCAAATTTTTTGAAACATAATTTTTTCCATTTCACTTCACCAATTTGGACTATTTTGTGTCTGTCCATTACATGAAATCCAAAATAAAAATCCATTTAAATTACAGGTTATAATGCAACAAAATAGGAAAACAGTCAAGGGGGATGAATACTTTTGCAAGGCACTGTACCTACCTGGTGGGATTTGTTGAACAGGAGACAAGGACAGACCGGGGTAAAGTTGTCCCCTAGAGATGCTGATCTAGGTTTAAGATTTAGCATTTTCTCCATTCCGTAATGGTTAAGGTTTAGGACTGGGGAAGGTAAGCTAATTTTAGAGAGAGCACTCTACTGTCACTTTTGAATCAACTCTCCCAGTGCAGCTAGAGGTTCCCACCACCATGCTTTATATACTGATATAACAACCAGTGATAAGAACAACACCTTTATCTCCTCCACCAAAGAAGAGAGCAGCCTTTGCCGTATACACACACTTGCACGCCCACACACATACATACACACACTATCTCTCTTCTATCAAATAGATATTACACACATACCCCCATCCCCAAAACAACAAAATATAATAATTGTCTATTCTCTTTGAAACATGTTAGAGGGAAGGATGTGGGCTTGGGTCTGAACAAGTTAGTGTGCTGTATCTGCCTTTCTGTCAGAAAAAAGCTGGCCCTCTGATACAGTATAGCCTCTGGCCCACTAACAAAGACAGCGGCTAGCAAGAATAGCTGTAGAAACATCTCAAATTAGCAACTCACTTTAGCGTTAACTTCTTTTAGGTATTTTCTAAACAGCTTTTCACTTCTTTGTTTCTCCAGTTGTCAGGTTGACCACCCACCATTTACACACTCATTTGTGGTGCCAAATTCAAAAATGAAAGTTAATTATTGTTGCTAGGCTACCAGTTACAGTGCTTTTATCCAGATGGAATACAAAAATTATAGCTAGTGTCTGGAAGAATGATATAGATGTAATATTTGTCAAATTATTGAGCATGTGCTGTGCATGTGCTGTCCTTATTTTCAGCATATCAAGATCCGGGTATGGACCTCAGCCAAGACAAGTATATCTGAAATGAATATAGCTTCATATCTGGAATGGGCTGAGAAAACACAGATGTGATGTATACAGTCAATTTTTGTCAACATGATGAGAGAAATAGGATGTCCCATATTTTAGGATATTGAATGAGTCTATATCTGGCCATAGGAAATGTCCATCCATGTGTGATATGCGGAGTAATCCCAATATCATATACAGTATGTCTAGAAGACACATCTGGATTCAGAATTTGTCAGGATATGGTGCATATCCACAAAACTCCAAATATACAATGGAAATGCTCTGTATTCTCTAGAATATCAAAAATGTGTCATGTAAACATATCCCCTGATATGGGCCCTTTTTGCCCAGTGTATGGTCTCTGGCACAGCCCACACTCTGCGATTTATAAAAGCCAGGGTCAGGGTAACTTTGCTAATCGCTATGGAGCACAGCACAGCTAACAGTAGCTATGACAAGGCGGAGGAACATCCACTCTCCTCCTCACTCTTCTGCAACGGAATTGAATGATCAAATATGAATATAGCGTTAGGCGGTAATACTGGAGTTTTACCGGTAAAGCTAGAGGCTAGCTAACCTACTCATTGGACCGGTAACTATTAGCAACTGTGGATAATTGGTTCCAAAGTTGTTTCAAGCATCAGAGTACCTGTAACTATGCAGGCTAGCTACCATTCATATTTTTTCCCTGATTATCTAAAGAGTAAAGGTTAGGTAGTTACTGTAGCTAATGTACTAAACATTTTTCTAGCTTGTTAGCTGGCTAGCTACCCGGCTAGCTAACTAAACAACAGCTGGAACGACCTATCTGTAATGTTTACAAGTATCCCCGCTAGCTAGTTACTAGACGACCAATATAGCTTTTTGTTATGGACTCTAGCTAGAATATAGATCAATACTTTTATAGCAATATAGCTAGCTACTACAATAGTCCAACTCTTTGCACATTGTTTTGTTTGCACGTTTTGACATTGTTTGGCAGCATTTTGTATCACATTGGCCAGCAAGCACATTCCCTTTGACAGCTAGGTTTATTACTGTAGAGACACCTTGAAGTTTTGGAGACACTGAGCTATATATTAACTTCCTTCATATGGATTTACTTCACTGCACAGTTAACTATGCTAGCTTTAGCTAGCTAGCCAGCCAAATGTGTATAGTTAGCGAGCAACTGCTACTTGCTAGCTAGCTAGCTACACTCTTGCAGTAGCGCCGCCGTGCACAATGTGTCTTCAGAAACAATGAAGTGTTCCAGTTGTGTTGGCATTTCACGTAACGTAAACTCGTACATCGCCTTGGTCCGTAATGTGTCATTACATACCTATTTGAAGGTTTGTGTCGAATTTGAATTGGGTTTTTAGGCGGTGCTAAAGTGATCTTAGAAGTAAACAGCGGCTTTTATAATGATGATCGCATGCAATGATGACGAAGAAAATTACTAGATATCCCCCCTTACCCCGTCACTGTCCATTTCTTGTTTTTAAACGATGAGAGAGAAGTGCTACACCTGGTGGAGAGAAATTGTAAGACAGAAATAGTTGCTTTATGCGTGCTGTACATTACGACATGACACGTCAAGATGTAACGGAGGGTCAGTTTTTTCAACTTTTCTCCAATAATATAGAGCCATTACCATGTCGATCAACGCTTGAATAGAAACCTAGTTCACACCCCCGATTTTGAAGTCAACACTGTCGCTACAGTCTCATTCGTTTTCATTTTAGCCTCATTTGAATGTCGCGGTTCAGCACATTTGTACAGAATGGGGTGAGTTTACATTTCACTTAACCCACTCATCAGAATAATCTAGCTATTTTCTTTCTACCCGTTTCACTGGCGTCAGCCCTTCCAACATCTCCCAACAGTCTAAATGCATTGCAGACCGCAGCCACAGTAGCAACAGATTGTAAACAGGAAGTAATGAGCCCACATGTGTTCTCTAACATGTTTGTAGAGAACAGCCCTATAACTGACCCCTACGTCAGAAAAAGTTACACGTCATTGACATGGATTTCCAAAGTTTCCACTTCAGATTTCCCACGTCATGACTTAAATCAAGTTTTAAGTTCACATGCACAAGTACAGTGAAATGCCTTTCTTGCAAAATGCCTTTCTTGTAATAATCATTAACAATGTATTACTAGAAAAAAAACTGAAGAAATAAGAATAGGAAATGTGAAATACACAATAAAGTAAGTAAGCATGCTATATACAGAAAATATTTTAAAAAGTCAGTTCCAATACCATATTTACATGTGCAGGGACTCTGGAGTGATGGAGGTAGATACGTATAGGGTTACGGGGACTAGGCAACAGAATATAAGACAAACAGAGTAGCAGCAGCTTGTATGTGAGTGGGTGTGTAGAGTGATTGCTTTATTTAGAATTCAAGGCACACTTAACCAGCATAGCTAACACAGCCTTCTGCAGCGATACGCTATCCCATCTGATTTGCGCTTAGTGGGACTATCATTTTTTTTCCAACGTGACAATGACCTAAAACATACTTCCAGGCTGTGTAAGGACTGTTTAACCAAGAAGGAGGGTGATGGAGTGTTGCATCAGATGACCTGGCCTCCATGTGTTATTTCAAAGTTTTGATGTCTTCACTATTATTCTACAATGTAGAAAATAGTCAAAATAAAGGAAAACCATTGACTGAGTAGTTGTGACCAAACTTTTGACTGGTACTGTACATTAACAGTGGCTTGCAAAAGTATTCATCCCACTTGGCGATTTTCCTATTTTGTTGCCTTACAGCCTGTAATTTAAATTTATTTTTATTTGGAGTTCATGTAATGGACATACTCAAAAAAGTCCAAATTGGTGAAGTGAAATGAAAAAAAATGACTTGTTTAAAAAAAGATATATATATATATATAGATGGAAAAGTGGTGCGTGCATATGTATTCACCCCCTTTGCTATGAAGCCCCTAAATAAGATCTGGTGCAACCAATTACCTTCAGAAGTCACTTAAATAGTTAAATAAAGTTTACCTGTGTGCAATCTAAGTGTCACATGATCTGTCACATGATCTCCGTATACAGTTGAAGTCGGAAGTTTACATACACCTTAGCCAAATACATTTAAACTCAGTTTTTCACAATTCCTGACATTTAATCCTAGTAAAAATTCCCTGTTTAAGGTCAGTTAGGATCACCACTTTATTTTAAGATTGTGAAATGTCAGAATAATAGTAGAGAGAATTATTTATTTCAGCTTTTATTTCTTTCATCACATTCCCAGTGGGTCAGAAGTTTACATACACACAATTATTTGGTAGCATTGCCTTTAAATTGTTTAACTTGTGTCAAACGTTTTGAGTAGCCTTCCACAAGCTTCCAACAATAAGTTGGGTGAATATTGGCCCATTCCTCCTGACAGAGCTGGTGTAACTGAATCAGGTTTGTAGGTCTCCTTGCTCGCACATGCTTTTTCAGTTCTGCCCACAAATTTCAGGGCTTTGTGATGGCCACTCCAATACCTTGACTTTGTTGTCCTTAAGCCATTTTGCCACAACTTTGGAAATATGCTTGGGGTCATTGTCCATTTGGAAGAGCCATTAGCGACCAAGCTTTAACTTCCTGACTGATGTCTTGAGATGTTGTTTCAATATATCCACGTCATTTTCCTACCTGATGATACCATCTATTTTGTGAAGTGCACCTGTCCCTCCTGCAGCAATGCACCCCCACAACATGATGCTGCCACCCCTGTGCTATAATGGATGGGATGGTGTACTTCGGCTTGCAAGCCTCCCCCTTTTTCCTCTAAACATAACGATGGTCATTATGGCCAAACAGTTCTATATTTGTTTCATCAGACCAGAGGACATTTCTCCAAAATGCACGATCTTTGTCCCCATGTGCAGTTGCAAATCGTAGTCTGGCTTTTTATGGCGGTTTTAGAGCAGTGGCTTCTTCCTTCCTGAGCGGCCTTTCAGGTTATGTCAATATAGGACTCATTTTACAGTGGATATAGATACTTTTGTACCTGTTTCCTCCAGCATCTTCACAAGGTCCTATGCTGTTGTTTTGGGATTGATTTGCACTTTTTGAATCAAAGTATGTTCTTCTCTAGGAGACAGAACGCGTCTCCTTCCTGAGCGGTTTAACAGCTGCGTAGTCCCATGGTGTTTATACTTGCGTACTATTGTTTGTATAGATGAATGTGGTACCTTCAGGCATTTGGAAATTGCACCAAGGGTGAACCAGACTTGTGGAGGTCTATAATTTTTTTTCTGAGTTCTTGGCTGATTTCTTTTGATTTTCCCATGATGTCAAGCAAAGAGTCACGGAGTTTGAAGGTAGGCCTTGAAATACATTCACAGGTACACCTCCAATTGACTCAAATGAGGTCATTTAGCCTATCAAAAGCTAATTGTCAACTTAGTGTATGTAAATTTCTGAGCCACTGGAATTGTGATATAGTGAATTATAAGTTAAATGGTCTGTCTGTAAACAATTGTTGGAAAAATGACTTGTGTCATGCACAAAGTAGATGTCCTTACCGACTTGCCAAAACTATAGCTTGTTAACCGTAAATTTGTAGAGTGGTTGAAAAACGAATTTTATTGACTCCAACCTAAGTGTATGTAAACTTCCAACTTCAACTGTATATACATCTGTTCTGAAAGGCCCCAGAGTCTGCAAGGGGCACCACTAAGCAAGCGGCACCATGAGGACCAAGAAGCTCTCCAAACAGGTCAGGGACAAAGTTGTGGAGAAGTACAGATCAGGGATGAGTTATAAAATAATATCCGAAACTTTGAATATCCCACAGAGCACCATTAAATCCATTATTAAAACATGGAAAGAATATGGCACCACAACAAACCTGCCAAGAGAGGGCCACCCACTAAAACTCACAGACCAGGCAAGGACGGCATTAATCATCAGAGAGGCAACAAAGAGACCAAAGATAACCCTGAAAGAGCTGCAAAGCTCCACAGCGGAGACAGTAGTATCTGTCAATAGGACCACTTTAAGCTGTATACACTCCACAGAGCTGGGCTTTACTGAAGTGTGGCCGGAAAAAAAGCCATTGCTTAAAGAAAAAAATAAGCAAACATGTGGGAGACTCCCCAAACAAATGGAAGGTGGTTAGATGAGACTAAAATTTTGCTTTTTGGCCATCCAGGAAAACGATATGTCTGGCACAAACCCAACACCTCTCATCACCCCGAGACACCATCCCCACAATGAATCGTGGTGGTGGCAGCATCATGCTGTGGGGATGTTTTTCATCGGCAGGGACTGGGAAACTTGTCAGAATTGAAAGACTGATGGTTGGTGTTAACCTGTCTAGGATGAGGGTGCCGCTAGCGGCACTCCCCCCCCACCCCCACTGAAAAACCAGTGCCGCGAAATTCAATTTTTTTTTTTTTTTTAAATATTTAACTTTCACACATTAAAGTCCAATACAGCTAATGAAAGACACAGATCTTGTGAATCCAGCCAACATGTCCGATTTTTAAAATGTTTTACAGGGAAGACACAATATGTAAAGATGTACATCTATTACCTAAAAACACATTAGCATAATCCACCATCTTTTATTTGTCCACCAACACCAGTAGCTATCACCAATTCGGCTAAACTAAGATATTTATAGCCCCTAACCAAGAAAAAAACTCATCAGATGACAGTCTGATAACATATTTATGGTATGGGATAGGTTTTGTTAGAAAAATGTGCATATTTCAGGTAGATGGCATAGGTTACAATTGCACCCACCGTCACAAATGGACTAGAAAAACATAGAGCAACGTGTTTACCTACTTACTAATCATCAAACATTTCGTAAAAATACACAGCATACACTAATCGAAAGACACAGATCCTGTGAATACAGACAATATTTCAGATTTTCTAAGTGTCTTACAGCGAAAACACAATAAATCGTTATATTAGCATAGCACATAGCACATAGCAGCCCAGCATTGATTCTAGCCAAAGTGAGCGATAACGTCAACATCACCAAAATATATTAATTTTTTCACTAACCTTCTCAGAATTCTTCAGATGACACTCCTGTAACATCATATTACACAATCCATATAGAGTTTGATCGAAAATGTTTATATTTAGCCACCAAAATCATGGTTTGACAATGTGAAATGTAGCCCAGCTGGTGAGAAAATGTCCGTGCGCCATATTAGACAGTGATCTACTCTTATACATAAATACTCATAAACGTGACTAAAAAATATAGGGTGGACAGGGATTGATAGACAATTTAATTCTTAATACAATCGCGGAATTACATTTTTAAAATTATCCTTACTTTTCAATACAGTTTGCGCCAAGCGAAGCTACGTCAAAAAACATGGCGTCCTAAGCCACTAACATTTTTCGACAGAAACACGATTTATCATAATAAAAATGTCCTACTTTGAGCTGTTCTTCCATCAGTATCTTGGGCAAAGGATCCTTTCTTGGGTCTAATCGTCTTTTGGTGGAAAGCTGTCCTCTTGCCATGTGGAAATGCCAACTGCGTTCGGGATGAACTGGAAGCGTGCCCGGCAATTCACAGCGTTTCAGAAATAAATGTCCCAAAATCGCACTAAACGGATATAAATTGCTATAAAACGCTTTAAATTAACTACCTTATGATGTTTTTAACTCCCATAACGAGTAGAAACATGACCAGAGTAATATTACTCCCTCCACTAATGCTTGGAACAAGTGCGGGTCGATGTCCTCCAGGCGCATTACGCAGCAAGAAAAGAGTTCCTAGCTACAGGGTTTTTTAATTTGTAGTGCCTGTGAACGCGCAATCGACCCCATTCAAATCGTCATCACGTAAAAGCATCCAGGGGAAGACGTAAGCAGTGTCCATATACTCATAGCAATAACTGCGGCCTTTTAACTGACTCCAGATCAGGGGCCAAAATTTCTGAAATCTGACTCCATGTCAGGGAAATTGCTGTAGAATGACTTCTGTTCCACTTAGAGACAAAATTTCAACTCCTATAGAAACTATAGACTGTTTTCTATCCAATAATAATAATAATATGCATATTGTACAATCAAGAATTTTGTGGGAAGCCGTTTCAAAAATTACACGATTAGCATAAATAGTGACAACAGCGCCCCCATCCTCAACAGGTTAAATGCAGGGAAATTCTTGAGGGAAACCTGTTTCAGTCTTCCAGACATTTGAGACTGGGACAAAGGTTTACCTTCCAGCAGGACAATGACCCTAAGCATACTGCTAAAGCAACACTCGAGTGGTTTAAGGGGCAATATTTAAATGTCTTGGAATGGTCTAGTCCAAGCCCAGACAATGCAATTGAGAGCAGTTTTGCCAAGAAGAATGGACAATAATCCCTGTGGCTAGATGTGCCAAGTTTATAGAGACATACTCCAAGTGACTTGCAGCTGTAATTTCTGCAAAAGGTGGCTCTACAAAGTATTGACTTTGGGGGGGGGGGGGGGGGGGGGGGTTGAATAGTTATGCACGCTTTTTTTTGGCTTATTTCTTGTTTGCCCCACAATAAAAAATATTTTGTATCTTCAAAGTGGGCATGTTGTGTAAATCAAATGATACAACCTCCAAAAAAATCTATTTTAATTCCAGGTTGTAAGGCAACAAAATAGGAAAAATGCCAAGGGGTTGAATACTTTTTTCTTTATTTGGAAAACGTGTACTCATCAGACCAAAGGACAGATTTCCAGCATTCTAATGTCCATTGCTCATGTTTCTTGGCTCAAGCAAGTCTCTTCTTCTTATTGGTGTCCTTTAGTAGTGGTTTCTTTGCAGCAATTCGAGCAAGAAGGCCTGATTCAAGCAGTCTCCTCTGAACAGTTGATGTTGAGAAGTGTCTGATACTTGAACTCTGTGAAGCATTTATTTGGGCTGCAATTTCTGAGGCTGGTAACTCTAATGAACTTATCCTCCGCAGCAGAGGTTACACTGGGTCTTCCTTTCTTTTGGCGGTCCTCAAGACAGCCAGTTTCATCATAGCCCTTGATGGTTTTTGCGACTGCATTTGAAGAATCTTTGAAAGTTTTTTAAATATTCCATATTGACTGACCATGTCTTAATGTAATGATGGATTGTTGTTTCTCTTTGCTTATGTGAGCTGTTCTTGCCATAATATGGACTTGGTCTTTTACCAAATAGGGCTATCTTGTGTAAACCAACCCTACCTTGTCACAACAAAGCTGATTGGCTCAAATGCATTAAGAAGGAAAGAAATTCCACAAATTTGCTTTTCACAAGGCACTATGATAATTGTTAATTGAAATGCATTCCAGGTGACTATCTCATGAAGCCGGGTTGAGAGAATGCCAAGACTGTGCAATGCTGTCATCAAGGCAAAGGGTAGCTACTTTGAAGAATCACATATAAAATATTTTTGGATTTGTTTAACACTTTTTTGGTTATTACATATATCCATATGTGTTATTTCATAGTTTAGATTTCTTCACTATTATTCTATAATGTAGAAAATCGTAAAAATAAAGACATACCCTGCAATGAGTAGGTGTGTCCAAACTTTTGACTGGTACTGTTTTTGCATATTATGATGGACTGTGTGTTTGTATGTTGGAGTGACAGTTGGAGTGTGCATAGAGACAGTGCAAAGATTGAAATATAAGGTCATTAAAGATATGTGCAGCTATTTATCAGTCGTATTGCTTGAGGATAGAAGCTGTTCAAGAGCCTGTTGGTGTCAGACTTGATTCACCGGTACCTCTTGCCGTGCGGCAGCAGTGAAAATAGTCTGTGGCTTGGGTGGTTGGAGTCTTTGACGATTTTCTGGGCCTTCTTTTCACACCGCCTGATATAGAGGTCCTGGATGGCAGGGAACTTGGCCCCAGTGATGTACTGGGTTGTCCACACAACCCTCTTTAGTGCCATGTGATTGAGAGCAGTGCTATTTCCATACCAAGTAGTGATACAGCCAGTCAATATGCTCTCAATGGTACAGCTGTTGAACCGTTTGAGGATTTGAGGGCCCATGCCAAACTTTTTCAACCTCCTGAGGGGGAAGAGACACTTCTTCCCGACTGTGCATGTGTGTTTGGAACATTTTAAGTCTTTAATGATTTGGAGACAGAGGAACTTGAAGTTTCCTGTAGTCCACAATCAGCTCCTTGGACAGCTCCTTGACCTTGCTGACGTTGAGGGAGAGGTTGTTGCTCTGGCACCACACTTTCAGGTCACTGACCTCCTGCTTGTAGGCTGACTCACCGTCGTGTCGTCAGCGAATGGTGTTGGAGTCGTGCGTGGCCACACATTTGTGGGTGAACAAGGAGTTCAGAAGGGGACTAAGGACACACCCCTGTGGGGCTCATGTGTTAAGGGTCAGCGTGGCGTAGGTGATGTTGCCTACCCTCACCACTTGGGGTCAGCCCGTCAGGATCCAGTTACAGAGGGAGGTGTTCAGACCCAGAGTCCTATGCTTGGTAACGAGCTTGGAGGGGACAATGGTGTTGAACACTGAGCTGTAATCAATGAACAACATTCTCACATAGTATTCCTCTTATCTAGGTAGGTGAGGGAGTGTGGAGAGTAATTGAGATGGCGTCGTCTTTGGATCTGTTGGGGCAGTATGCAAATTGGAGTGGGTTTAGGGTGGCTGGGATGGTGGAGTTAATGTGTGCCATAACCAGCCTCTCAAAGCACTTAATGATTACAGAAGTGAGTGCTACATGGTGGTAGTCATTGTGGCATGAAGCCTTAAATTTCTTAGGAACAGGAATGATTGTGGTCATCTGAGAAAAAAAACTTCAGACTGAGACAAGGAGAGATTGAAAATTATTTTGAGCTGTTCTGCGCATGCTCTGAGAACGCGTCCTGGAATACTGTCGGGGCCCACAGCCTTGCAGGTGTTGGTCTGAGCGAGATCACCCAATCCTGTGGGTCGGTGACGGGCCTCACACCCGGCTCGATGTTGTTGTTGTCAAAGCGTGCATAAAATGCATTGAGTACGTTTGGTAGAGAGCCATCGTTGGCAAATCACGGTTGGGTCTTCCTTTGTCGTCCGTAATGGACTGTAGCCCCTGCCACATGCGGCGGGCATCGGAGCTTCTGTAATATGATTCCACCTTATTCCTATATTGTTATTTTTCTCGTTTGATGATTCTGCGAAGGGCAAAGCGGGCCTTCTTGTACTTATTCCTGTCTGTGGCCGTAGCATCAGGGTTGTCTACGATAGCTCTGTGTGCGGTAGCCCTGTTCTTCAGTTTAGCGCCAACCTTGGTGTTAATCCAGGGCTTTTGATTGGGGAAGCAGCGAACCCTCACCAACGTCTTCGATGCATTTTCTAATGAAGCCGGTGATGGAGGTGGTTAGCTCGGCAATGTTGTCGACGGAGTCTCTAAACATATTCCCACTAGCAAAGCAGTCCTGTAGCATAACTTCTGATTATGGTGACCATTTTGTCAACAGAGCGAATCGCGGGTACTTCCTGTTTAAGTTTCTGCTTGTAAACAGGGAGCAAGAGTAAGGAGTCATGATCTGATTTGCCGAATGGCGGACGAGGGAGGGCCTTGTATGCTTGCTTGTGGGTAGAATAGCAGTGGTCTAGGACTTTATCACCCCTAGGGGCATTGGAGGTGTTGATGGAAGTTGGGCATCACGTGTCTTAGTGACGCCGAATCACGATAATAGCTGAAAACTCCCTCGGGAGGTAGAAGGGTAGGCATTTGACAATCAGGTATTCCAAGATGGGTGAACAGTAGGTCGACACTTCCACCACGCTGGAATTAGCACACCAGTTGGAGTTGATGAAGAGGCAAACACCTCCCCCCATCGATTTCCCTGACTCAACTGTCCTGTCCACCCGGTGAATGAAGAATCCATCGAGTTGGATAGCCATGGGGGTTATATTTTCCAAGAGCCATGTTTCTGAAAAGCAAAGAATATTGCAGTTCCGAGAATCCCTCTTGGTAATCTGCAATTGGAGGTCATCCATTTTATTATCATGGGATTGTACATTAGCCAGTAGAATGGAGGGAATCAGTGTTGTTATACAGCAGGCTTGTATAGGTCTAAAAAAGGCATAAAATGGCCACTTTCATCATGATTTGTAAGATAAAAAAGGCATGTCAGACATCCTTCCTCCCAATTAAGTTTCTATGTGAGAATTGCCAGAACAAACTGAGATACCTAAAATATTTTCGCCCAGTGCCCTCCCCTTCTCTTTCCTTTCTCACAGATGCACACTCACATACACAAATGTACACACACACACACACGCAGACGCACACACACACACAGACACACACAGTCTGTTGAGTCTATTCATGTTCTGCAGTACAGTATTAGCTCTGGCTGTGATTAAACACTGAACTATTCTGCTCCCAGCTCCCCAAATACACCGTGCCTAATTCATCATCCCCACCCAGATTTAGACTTTACATGTATTCTGGGAACCCATAGGACCTGGAAAAGAATAGAGGGAGGACAGGAGGAGAAATGGATAGGAGGTGGGGGATAGCGTTCTGTAGCTGAAGACTTACAGTGCATTTGTAACGTATTCAGACCCCTTGACTTTTGAAATATTTTGTTACATTACAGCCTTATTCTAAAATTGATAAAACATATTTTTCTCATCAATCTACACACAATTCCCCATAATGACAAAGCGATAACAGGTTTTTAGATATTTTTACAAATAAAAAACAGTATTCGGAACCCTTTGCTAAGGGACTTGAAATTGAGTTCAGGGGAATCCTGTTTCCACTGATCATCCTTGAGATGTTTCTACAACTTGATTGGCGTCCACCTGTGATAAATTCAGTTGATTGAACATTATTTGGAAAGGCACACACCTGTTGACAGTGCATGTCAGAGCAAAGAACAAGCCATGAGGTCGAAGGAATTGTCCGTAAAGCTCCGAGACAGGATTGTGTTGAGGCTCAGATCTGGAGAAAACATTTCTGCAGCATTGAAGGTTCCCAAGAACACAGTGGCCTTCATCATTCTTAAATGGAAGAAGTTTGAAACCCCCAAGACTCTTCCTAGAGCTGGCCGCCCAGCCAAACAGAGCAATCGGGCGAGAAGGGCCTTGGTCAGGGAGGTGACCAAGAACCCGATGGTCACTCTGGCAGAGCTCCAGAGTTCCTCTGTGGAGATGGGAGAACCTTCCAGAAGGACAACCATCTCTGCAGCACTCCACCAATCAGGCCTTTATGGTAGAGTGGCCAGACGGAAGCCACTCCTCAGTAAAAAGCACATGACAGCCCACTTAGAGTTTGCAAAAGGCACCTAATGGACTCTCAGACCATGAGAAACAAGATTTGTGGTCTGGTGAAACCAAGATTGAACTCTTTGGCACTAAAAGCCAAGCATCACTTCTGGAGGAAACCTGGCACCATCCCTACGGTGAAGCATGGTGGTGACAACATCATGCTGTGGGGATGTTTGTCAGCGGCAGGGATTGGGAGACTAGTTAGGATTGAGGGAAAGCTGAGCGGAGCAAAGTACAGAGAGATCCTTGATAAAAACCTACTCCAGAGTGCTCAGAACCTCAGACTGGGGGCCAATGTTCACCTTCCAACAGGACAACGACTCTGAGCACACAGCCAAGACAACGCAGGAGGGGCTATAGGACAAGTCTCTGAATGTCTTTGAGTGGCCCAGCCGAAGCCTGGACTTGAACCCGATCGAACATCTTTGGGGAGACCTGAAAATAGCTGTGCAGTGATGTTCCCATCCTACTTGACAGAGCTTGAAAGGATCTGCAGAGAAGAATGAGAGAAACTCTCAGAATACAGGTGTGCAAAGCTAGTAGTGTCATACCCAACAAGACTCAAGGCTGTAATCGCTGCCAAAGGTGATTCAACAAAGTACTGAGTAAAGGGTCTGAATACTTATGTAAATGTTAGATTTCATTTTTTGTATTTTTTATATATTTGCACACATTTCTAAAAACCTGTTTTTGCTTTGTCATTATGGGGTATTGTGTGTAGATTGATGAGGGAAAAAAACGTTTTAATACATTTACATTTACATTTAAGTCATTTAGCAGACGCTCTTATCCAGAGCGACTTACAAATTGGTGCATTCACCTTATGACATCCAGTGGAACAGCCACTTTACAATAGTGCATCTAGATCTTTTAAGGGGGGGGGGGGGGGGGGGGCAGAAGGATTGCTTTATCCTAGGTATTCCTTGAAGAGGTGGGGTTTCAGGTGTCTCCGGAAGGTGGTGATTGACTCCGCTGTCCTGGCGTCGTGAGGGAGTTTGTTCCACCATTGGGGTGCCAGAGCAGCGAACAGTTTTGACTGGGCTGAGCGGGAACTGTACTTCCTCAGTGGTAGGGAGGCGAGCAGGCCAGAGGTGGATGAACGCAGTGCCCTTGTTTGGGTGTAGGGCCTGATCAGAGCCTGAAGGTACTGAGGTGCCGTTCCCCTCACAGCTCCGTAGGCAAGCACCATGGTCTTGTAGCGGATGCGAGCTTCAACTGGAAGCCAGTGGAGAGAGCGGAGGAGCGGGGTGACGTGAGAGAACTTGGGAAGGTTGAACACCAGCCGGGCTGCGGCGTTCTGGATGAGTTGTAGGGGTTTAATGGCACAGGCAGGGAGCCCAGCCAACAGCGAGTTGCAGTAATCCAGACGGGAGATGACAAGTGCCTGGATTAGGACCTGCGCCGCTTCCTGTGTGAGGCAGGGTCGTACTCTGCGGATGTTGTAGAGCATGAACCTACAGGAACGGGCCACCGCCTTGATGTTGGTGGAGAACGACAGGGTGTTGTCCAGGATCACGCCAAGGTTCTTAGCGCTCTGGGAGGAGGACACAATGGAGTTGTCAACCGTGATGGCGAGATCATGGAACGGACAGTCCTTCCCCGGGAGGAAGAGCAGCTCCGTCTTGCCGAGGTTCAGCTTGAGGTGGTGATCCGTCATCCACACTGATATGTCTGCCAGACATGCAGAGATGCGATTCGCCACCTGGTCATCAGAAGGGGGAAAGGAGAAGATTAATTGTGTGTCGTCTGCATAGCAATGATAGGAGAGACCATGTGAGGTTATGACAGAGCCAAGTGACTTGGTGTATAGCGAGAATAGGAGAGGGCCTAGAACAGAGCCCTGGGGGACACCAGTGGTGAGAGCGCGTGGTGAGGAGACAGATTCTCGCCACGCCACCTGGTAGGAGCGACCTGTCAGGTAGGACGCAATCCAAGCGTGGGCCGCGCCGGAGATGCCCAACTCGGAGAGGGTGGAGAGGAGGATCTGATGGTTCACAGTATCGAAGGCAGCCGATAGGTCTAGAAGGATGAGAGCAGAGGAGAGAGAGTTAGCTTTAGCAGTGCGGAGCGCCTCCGTGATACAGAGAAGAGCAGTCTCAGTTGAGTGACTAGTCTTGAAACCTGACTGATTTGGATCAAGAAGGTCATTCTGAGAGAGATAGCAGGAGAGCTGGCCAAGGACGGCACGTTCAAGAGTTTTGGAGAGAAAAGAAAGAAGGGATACTGGTCTGTAGTTGTTGACATCGGAGGGATCGAGTGTAGGTTTTTTCAGAAGGGGTGCAACTCTCGCTCTCTTGAAGACGGAAGGGACGTAGCCAGCGGTCAAGGATGAGTTGATGAGCGAGGTGAGGTAAGGTAGAAGGTCTCCGGAAATGGTCTGGAGGAGAGAGGAGGGGATAGGGTCAAGCGGGCAGGTTGTTGGGCGGCCGGCCGTCACAAGACGCGAGATTTCATCTGGAGAGAGAGGGGAGAAAGAGGTCAAAGCACAGGGTTGGGCAGTGTGAGCAGAACCAGCGGTGTCGTTTGACTTAGCAAACGAGGATCGGATGTCGTCGACCTTCTTTTCAAAATGGTTGACGAAGTCGTCTGCAGAGAGGGAGGAGGGGGGGGGGAGGGGGAGGAGGATTCAGGAGGGAGGAGAAGGTGGCAAAGAGCTTCCTAGGGTTAGAGGCAGATGCTTGGAATTTAGAGTGGTAGAAAGTGGCTTTAGCAGCAGAGACAGAAGAGGAAAATGTAGAGAGGAGGGAGTGAAAGGATGCCAGGTCCGCAGGGAGGCGAGTTTTCCTCCATTTCCGCTCGGCTGCCCGGAGCCCTGTTCTGTGAGCTCGCAATGAGTCGTCGAGCCACGGAGCGGGAGGGGAGGACCGAGCCGGCCTGGAGGATAGGGGACATAGAGAGTCAAAGGATGCAGAAAGGGAGGAGAGGAGGGTTGAGGAGGCAGAATCAGGAGATAGGTTGGAGAAGGTTTGGGCAGAGGGAAGAGATGATAGGATGGAAGAGGAGAGAGTAGCGGGGGAGAGAGAGCGGAGGTTGGGACGGCGCGATACCATCCGAGTAGGGGCAGTGTGGGAAGTGTTGGATGAGAGCGAGAGGGAAAAGGATACAAGGTAGTGGTCGGAGACTTGGAGGGGAGTTGCAATGAGGTTAGTGGAAGAACAGCATCTACTGCCAGCAAGGTCCCATCTGTGACTGGATGACGCACACAGTAGGTGCTACACTCACAGAGAGGGATTGTTTGAGGACCTGTGTTTGTGTGTGTGTGTGTGTGGTAGGGAGGGAAGGGGTGTGCATGTTGTATACAGCCTGAGGCAACAGACGCTTATCTCCCAATCATCATCACTCCGCTCTGTCTTCCTCACCTCCTAAAGTCAGAAGTCTCTCACTGTGTGTGAAATAGCCGGAGCACTCCAATAGAGATTAGCCCGGAGCCTTTGTTCACTTGAACAAAGCAAACACAATCAGAGATCTCTTCACTTGCACTTCCAGGGCTAGAGGAACCCATTAGCTTTTTAATTACTCAGAGCACATGAATCGTCTGATCAGAGTCTTGGAGGGAAAATTATGTGTGCGTGCGTGCGTGTGTGTGTGTGTGAGAGAGATAGAGAGAAAGGGTGTGAGTACCTGACCTGTGTGCTCGTGTGTGTGTGTATAGGTCATTACTTTACTGTAGGGATTAGAAGGGTACTCTACCAGCAATCTCCTCCCAATGAAAAGACACATTTGCTTATGATATCAATCTCTATAATGGAGAGACTTGTCTTCAGACTGCTCCTTATTATTCGAATCCACGTTTAGATATGCAGATTGCACCGATCTATTGTCAATCCACCAAAATTCATAATTGGTTAAAGATGTGTGTGAGCCTACAAGATAAGCTAAAGCAGTACTAGGGTGTAGTGTCATTTCGGGAAAGTAGAAATCAGGTAATCCCTTTTTGGATGTCCTGCTTGACTGCATTAATGTATTGTCTGAAGTCATTTTTGTATGGGGAGTTGTTTAAACTGAATCTGTGCTGTAAGAATGAGCTGTGCGTGTGTGGGTGTGGTGTCATTCTGTGAGGTCAAGGAGATGTAACTCTCTCTGGGAAGTGAGGTGTGACATTCTTCCTCACGGTCGTCACCTGGGCATGTCACGTCCCATGAATCTATATGATTGGTTGTTGAATCTACAGTGTGTGATTGGTTTGAGCCCAGATGTGACACCCGACAATGGATTATTTTTGGAATTGCAGGAGAGAGGACCTCACCTCTCGCTCTCTCTCTCTCTCTCTCTCACACACACACACACACACACACACACACACACACACACACACACACACACACACACACACACACACACACACACACACACACTTGCGAGCATACATACTAGGTCGACCGATTAATCGGTATCGGAATTAATTCGGGCCGATTTCAAGGTTTCATTACAATAGAAAATCAGTCATTTTGGACGCCGATTTTGTATTTTTATTTTATTTTCTATACCTTTATTTAACTAGGCAAGTCAGTTAAGAACACATTCTTATTTTCAATGATGGCCTAGGAACGGCCCTTGAAATCGGCCCTAATTAATCGGCCATTCCGATTAATCAGTCGACCTCTAACACACACACACACACACACACACACACACACACACACACACACACACACACACACACACACACACACACACACACACACACACACACACACACACACACACACACACACACACACACACACACAGTCACCCACAATGTGGCTGTACAGGGCCAGTAAAAAACTGCCTACCCTCAGTCCTAGGCCATGGAGTGGTCACTATATGCTGTCAAGGCAACACATCGAACCCATCTGCGTTCAAAGTCTAACAACCACCTCTGCTCCGGCGTCCGCTCTCACCGTGACTGACATCTGACATCATCTGACATCCTCTTGATTGCTTGTGGACATCTAATTTGATTAGTGCCATTGCCAGAAAACAAAACAAGGAGGAAACCAACCTGCTTGGACAGTACGATACTGTCTGTTAATTGGCTGATCCCTTAAAAGGTCTGTTAAAGGGCCGCTAGTCTCTAGAGCTGTAGAGGATTCATCTCCTCATCTGTGGTGGGGAGCCAAACCTCCTAGTCAGCCGGATAGATACAACATGGGCTTTCACATGTTCCGTGTGTGTGTGTGTGTGTGTGTGTGTGTGTGTGTGTGTGTGTGTGTGTGTGTGTGTGTGTGTGTGTGTGTGTGTGTGTGTGTGTGTGTGTGTGTGTGTGAGTGTGTGTGCTCGTGAGTGTGTGTGTGTGCGCGCTCGTGAGTGTGTGCTTGTGTGTGTGTGCGCGCTCGTGAGTGTGTGCTTGTGTGTGTGTGCGCGCTCGTGAGTGTGTGCTTGTGTGTGTGTGCGCGCTCGTGAGTGTGTGCTTGTGTGGGTGTGTGTGAGAGACTGAATGAGATAAGAGGCAGCAAGAGTGTATGTTTGTTTGTGTGTGAGATTGAGCAGTAAAGTGCCTTCAGAAAGTATTCATACCCCTTGAATTATTCCACATTTTCCACATCATTTGCATAGGTATTCACACTGAGTCCATACATGTTAAAATCACCTTTTGCAGCAATTACAGCTGTGAGTCTCTAACAGCTTTGCACACCTGGATTGTACAATATTTGCACATTATAATTATTACAATTCTTCAAATTGATCATTGCTAGACATCTATTTACATGTCTTGCCATAGATTTTCAAGCCGAAAGTCAAAACTGTAGCTAGGCCACTCAGGAACATTCAATGTTGTCTTGGTAAGCAACTCCAGTGTATATTTGGCCATGTGTTTTAGGTTATTGTCTTGTTGAAAGGTGAATTTGTCTCTCAGTGTCAGTTGGAAAGCAGATTGAACCAGGTTTTCCTCTAGGATTTTGCCTGTGCTTAACTCTATTCCATTTATTTTCATCCTTAAAATATGCTGTAGTCCTTGCCGATAACGTGCATACCCATAACATGATGCAGCCACCACAATGCTTTAAAATATGGAGATTGGTATTCAGTAATGTGCTGTATTGGATTTGTGTTTGAAATTCACTAATCGACTGAGGGACCTTACAGATAATTGTATGTGTGGGGTACAGAGATGAGGTAGTCATTCAAAAGTCATATTTAAAACACTATTATTGCACACAGAGTGAGTTTATGCAACTTATTATGCGACTTGTTAAGCAAAGCTTTACTCCTGAACTTATTTAGGCTTGCCATAACAAAGGGACTGAATACTAATTGACTGAAGACATTTCAGCTTTTAATTTGTTATACATTTCTAAAGAATGTCACACAAAAGTGCCAGTAACACAAAATATGAATTAAATCTATTTGAAATTCAGCTATGGAAAAAGTCAAAGGTGTGAATACTTTCTGAAGGCACTGTATATACCTCCAATTGTCAGATGCTGCTACAATGCCTTCAAAAAGTTTTCATACCCCTTGACTTTTTCCAAATGTTGTTGTGTTACAGCCTGAATTTAAAATGGATTGAATATAGATTTTTTTTTGTCACTGGCCTACACACAATTCCCCATAATGTAAAAGTTTTACAAATCAATAAAAATTAAAAGCTAAAGTGGACCATCTGCATTAATAGTGTTTAAGATGATTTTTGAATGATTACCTCATCTCCGTACCCCACAAATACAATTATCTGTAAGGTCCTTCAGTCGAGCAGTGAATTTCAAACACAGATTCACCCACAAAGACCAGGGAAGTTTTCTAATGCCTCGCGAAGAAGGGCACCGATATGTAGATGGGTAAAAAAAAGCAGACATTGAATATCCCTTTGAGCAAGGTTGTCACACCCTGGCCTTAGTATTCTTTGTTTTCATTATTATTTTTAGGTAGGTCAGGGTGTGACATGGGGAAAGTTTGTGTTTTGTCGTTTTGGGTGGTTATATGGTAAAGGGGGTGTTGGGTGTAGTGTATGAGTTTGTGTTGAGTGACTGTTTCTAGGTATGTCTTTGGTTGAGTGAATGTGTCTAGGTATGTCTATGGTTGAGTGAATGTGTCTAGGTATGTCTATGGTTGCCTGAGTGGTTCTCAATCAGAGACAGATGTCTTTCATTTGTCTCTGATTGGGAGCCATATTTTAGGCAGCCATGGGCATCATGCATTTGTGGGTAATTGTCTATGTGTAGTGTTTGTGTCCGCACTATATGTCTGTTTAGCTTCACGGTCGTCAGTTTTGTTATTTTGTTTAGTTCGTTTATAGTTGTTCGTTTCTTGTTTGTTTTTCTCTTCTTTTAATAAAGAAGATGTATTTTGCACACGCTGCGCCTTGGTCCAATCTCTCACGGCAAGACGATCGTGACAAAGGTGAAGTTATTAATTCCGTAGAGGAAGGAAGCCGCTCAGGGATTTCACCATGAGGCCAATAGTGACTTTAAAACAGTTACAGAGTTTAATGGCTGTGAGGGGACAAAACTGAAGATGGATCAACAACATTGTAGTTACTCCGCAATACTAACCTAATTGACAGAGTGAAAAGAAGGAACCCTGTATAGAATACAAATATTCCAAAACATGCATGCTGTTTGCAACAAGGCACTAAAGTAATATATGTGGCAAAGCTATTCACTTTTTTTCCTGAATATAAAGTGTTATGTTTGGGGCAAATCCAATACAACACATTACTGAGCACCACTCTTCATATGTTCAAGCATAGCGATGGCTGTATCTTGTTATGGGTATGCTTGTAATCATTGAAGACTGGGGAGTTTTTTAGGATAAAAAATGATTAATAAGCTCAGGCAAAAGAGGAAAACATGGATCAGCCTGCCTTCCACCAGACACTGGAAGATGAATTCACCTTTCAGCAGGACAATAACCTAAAACACAAGGCCAAATGTACACTAGAGTTGCTTACCAAGAAGATGGTTTTGTTTTAGGTTTTGTCATGCCCTCTTCACGACTGTCTTGAGTGGCAGAGTTACAGTTTTGACTTACATCGGCTTGAAAATCTATGGCAAGACTTGAAAAGTGTTGTCTTGCAATGATCATCAACCAATTTGACAGAGCTTGAAGAATTTTGAAAAGAATAATGGGCAAATATTGTACATTCCAGGTGTGAAAAGCTCTGAGAGAATTACCCAGAAAGACTCACAGCTGTAATCGCTGCCAAAGGTGATTCTAACATATATTGACTCAGAGTTGAATACTTATCTATTCACGCTATATTAGAGTTTTCTTCCATTAATTTTAAAACAATGTTAGCATTTTTCTTGTGTAGATCCATTTTAATCAAATTTTGTAAAACAACAAAATGTGAAGAAAGTCATGGGGTGTGAATACTTTCAGAAGGCAATCTACCTTGCCTTCCATGAGCTCCACAGGAGAGAGAGATTGGGGACCTCACAGAGCCTGTATAGCCTATGAAACTCCTCTCACTCTGTGTAGGAAGCAGCTCTTCAAAGCCTGCCTGTCCTAGAGCTTCTGATGGAGAGATACATGACCATTGGAAAACCTTCAAACTGACAACACACTCTCACACACAGTGGGAGGGCTCCTGACACCTTCAGCTAACAAGCCTATTAACGTACCCATTAATGAACTGTCATACTCGTAATCTGCCAATTATCGAAGCCCTCAGGTGGGCCTTATTTTTTTACAAACTGTTGATGTGATGTGTTTTTTTTGTGTGTGTTCAGGCTCATCCTCGGGCACCTGTAGTGAAATCATTTAAGGCTGAGGTGGCCTAGAAGGACGCTTGCGGAATTTCGTTCATCCCACTTAAAGGGACAATCTAGGCCAAACCACTAATTCTTATGATTAAATAGCGGTAAATAGTGGTAAATAACACTATGTGAAAACAATATTTTTTTGTGAACATTTCGTCATTATAACAAGGTTGGTAGAAACTAGTTTTTTGGAAATCTGTTGCAGCTCAAGTGTACTACAAAACCCACAATGTAATGCTCTCTCTCTCTCTCTGGGATGGCTGGTTAGCTAGCTAGAAAACATAGCTACACACAATAATACTAAAGTCGATATCAGCATGTGAAGTAGCTAGCTAGCAGCTAGCTAAAATCGCATAAACAAACTGCACTATCAATTTAGGAGTCTTACTCACCAAGTTAAACTTGCAGCTCCTTCTCTGCCACTGAGCTTTAAACTGGGTCTCTGCTCAGAGCGAGAGCAGAGTAACGTTTCTTTCTCACAGAGATAGTTTTGAGGAGGGAAACTCCATTAGAATCGTATTAACGCCTATTGTGTACGTTGCCCATAAGTCTTTAATGAGTCATGCGGTGCATTCTGGGTGATTCTGATACAAGGAGAGCTCTCCTTCAAGGAGTGAATGAGAGTCAATTGGGCGCTAGCTCAGAAACTGAACATTAGCATCAATTTTGTGAACAAGAAGTACAACATTGGACATATTTTCCAAGATGTGAGATAATGAACTTGTTCTCTGTAATATCGTATATCTTTGGAATCGTGACATTACGTACTTTTGAGGAAAATAGGCAGGTTTCTTGAATCATACCCTGACTTTGAGAAGGAATTATGTGACGATTAGCTTAGCAACCATGTGACGCAGCATGACAATGTGAATGCAATGGGTCGAAAGTCAGTTGGGTGGGGCATTTATCCATTTTCCTCCTTTCTGTAATATATATGTTTCCCACAGAGACAGGGCGTATGGTACTTAAAGGTAAAATGGAGTTGAATAATTTGGTACACTGTTTAGATTAAGCAAATCTCAAATAAATGGATGGATGTGTTCTAGACAAGTATGCCCATACCATCTATTTGCTGATTAGGCAATCTGGATTGCAGGTAATTGTTATAAAAGCCTTATGAAATGTGATAGGGTGTTATCCCCTATCTCCAGTGACTAGAATGATGTAGCTATGACGTGTTCCTACACTGATTTTCACAGATGGACCACTTTGAAGTTAAATCATGGTGAAAAGTTGTATTTTACCCACTGACAGAACATTGGCTTTCACAAAATTGACAGGAGTTTCATGATTTTTATTTCTGGGGGTGGATTATCCCTTTAAGCACAACATTATTTATTGATGGAGAAATTGTGAGCAACGGCTGCTGACGATTCCTAGAGACATACCGTGTAGCCTGTTAAGAAGCTATGTTCTTTTTTTCAAATTCAAGTTCAAGTTTAGTTTCATGTTATTTTTATGTCACGTGCACAAGTACAGTGAAATGCCTTTCTTGCAAGCTCCAAACCCAACAATGCAGTAATCAGTATCAATGTAGCAATAAAATTAACATAAGGTAGAACACAAACAGAAATGTAAAAATTAAATAAGAAGAACACGGGAAAGTAAGAAGCTAAACTCAGCAAAAACCCACCGACCTTAAAGGACTGGCAAAAAGTGCTCTTCACTGACGAGTCGCGGTGTTGTCTCACCAGGGGTGATGGTCGGATTCGCGTTTATCGTCGAAGGAATGAGCGTTACACCGAGGCCTGTACTCTGGAGCGGGATCGATTTGGAGGTGGAGGGTCCGTCATGGTCTGGGGCGGTGTGTCACAGCATCATCGGACTGAGCTTGTTGTCATTGCAGGCAATCTCAACGTTGTGCCTTACAGGGAAGACATCCTCCTCCCTCATGTGGTATCCTTCCTGCAGGCTCATCCTGACATGACCATCCAGCATGACAATGCCACCAGCCATACTGCTCGTTCTGTGCGTGATTTCTTGCAAGACAGGAATGTCAGGGTTCTGCCATGGACAGCGAAGAGCCCGGATCTCAATCCTGTTGAGCACATCTGGGACCTGTTGGATCGGAAGGTGAGAGCTAGGGCCATTCCCCCCAGAAATATCCGGGAACTTGCAGGGGCCTTGGTGGAAGAGTGGGGTAACATCTCACAGCAAGATCTGTCAAATCTGGTGCAGTCCATGAGGAGGAGATGCACTGCAGGACTTTATGCAGCTGGTGTCCACACCAGATACTGACTGTTACTTTTGATTTTGACCTCCCTTTGTTCAGGGACACATTATTCCATTTCTGTTAGTCACATGTCTGTGGAACTTGTTCAGTTTATGTCTCAATCTTGTTATGTTCATACAAATATTTACACATGATAAGTTTGCTAAAAATTTCTATTTTTGCTGAGTTTATATACAAGGTCAGTTTCAATATCAACTGAACTGGGACATTTTCGGTTACCAGGAATTGTGTACAAATCCTTGCTACATGAGGCCATGCATTATCATGTGGAAACATGAGGTGAATGGCATGACAATGGGCCTTAGGATCTCGTCATGGTTTCTCTGTGCATTCAAATTGCCATTAATAAAATGCAATAATGTTTGTTGTCCGTGGCTTATGCCTGCCCATACCATAACCCCACCGCCACCATGGGCCACTCTGTTCACAATTTTGACATCAAACTGCTCGCCCACACGACACTATACACGTTGTCTGCCATCTGCCGGTACAGTTGAAACCGGAATTCATCCATGAAGAGCACACTTCTCCAGTGTGCCAGTGGCCATCGAAGGTGAGCATCTACTTGCTGAATTCAGTAACGACACCAAACTGGAGTCAGGTCAAGACCCTGGTGAGGACGACAAGCACACAGGTGAGGTTCCCTGAGACGGTTTCAGATTAACCGACACATGACACAGATTTGGGGGCGTAGCAGGAAGACGAGTACCGTGAACTGAGAGGTTGTGAGTTCAAATCCCATGTGAGGACATGATGAATAATAATTACTGTATAAATGCACAATGTGGTCATGTGTGTTAAAGTATGTAAAATGTGAGGGCTTAATACACTGTATGTTAAAAGCATTGTGTGAGTACCCCAACGTTGCCAACAGACAAGGAGCTATGAATGGATCAGTGGTTCACCATCCAGGACCTTGATTGACTTGGCAACAGTAACAAGGGGTGATGTGTAATTATTATTTTTGGGGGGACCATTAGGTGACATCCTGACAACTGATACACATAAATGTTCCCATGAAACGTGTCTAGAACATTAATCAGGTAGTTTATATTCATTAGTAACCCAGGCATGTGTGTCTTCATTTGTGCCACATCTAGTTAGAGAAAAGCTGCTTACAGTACATGTCAAAAGTCTTCTAAGAACCTTTTTAGTATGTTATAGCCTTAGAGTTAGGAAAACAGAACATACCCAGAATGTCGTTACCATGTTCTCAGAATATGCAATATTAATGTTCTAAAAATGTTTCATGGGACAATGGAAGAACATTCACGTGTCAAGTTTTTTGACGGTTAGGAAAATGCTTCAAGCATTGCGCTGTTTATGACTTTAAGCTTATCAACTCCCGAGATTAAGCTGGCAATACTAAAGTACCTATTAGAACATCCAATAGTCAAAGGTATATGAAATACAAATGGTATAGAGAGAAATAGTCTTATAATAACTACAACCTAAAACGTCTTACCTGGGAATATTGAAGACTCATGTTAAAAGGAACCACCAGCTACCATCCTCTGAGCAAGCTCTGAGCAAGCTTTTTTACATGGCACATATTGCACGTTTACTTTCTTCAACACTTTGTTTTTGCATTATTTAAACCAAATTGAACATGTTTCATTATTTATTTGAGACTAAATTGATTTTATTGATGTATTATATTAAGTTAAAATAAGTGTTCATTCAGTATTGTTGTAATTGTCATTATTACAAATATATATATAGAAATCGGGCCATTAATCGGTATCGGCTTTATTGGTCTTCCAATAATCGGTAGCGGTAGCGGCGTTAAATCATAATCGGTCGACCTCTAGTGTGTGTATGTGTGAGTGTTTGTGTGCGAAGGTAAAGTGAGACGATCAGTCAGACAATGGTCACAAAGCACAGAGGGAGAACACATACAACTTTCCTGCTGACACAAATAGTACACACACAGCTGCCCCAGATTCCTATTGGGAAAGACCTGTAGGTTCAGCACATGCTGACGTTATAAAATCAGCAAACAGGTAAATGTAGCACCACCTGTATTCATTTGGTCACCTCCTTACCTTTATTCACGCTGTGATATGCGGACCTTGTAACAGTTGTAAGAGCAGAAATGTTGCAGGAGACAGGCAGGATCCTGTGCAGAAGTTGTGCCTTTATTCACTTTTGAAGGTGGTGGTCTACAGGTGCAACTGGCAATATTAACAAAATTATATTTACAAACTTCCCATAACTTCATAATGAAAAAGAAGCAGGCAAACCTGTCCATTCCATTGAGACTCAGGTTGTTGTTAGTCTCGCGTTGCCATACCTCCAAAAACATTGTTGTCACGCCTCCTTTGGAGGTCCAGAGAATCCGAAACGGTTTGAATGGCCAAATTTGTTTTGCATGGCCCGGTGCCCCGCGTGGGTGGAGATTTCACTTAACAACCAATGGAATGGTCTAAATGTACAAACTCCTTACTTGGGGCACCTGGTCATGCAAAACAAACTCGCTCTTTGGCCTGCTGACTTCCAGCGACTACATTTTTATTGGATGTTACATTTCAAGAACCCTCCTGCGTGTTAAACTCTGCCCAAGCAAGGCCTTTGATTGAGTCGATGTGTTGTAAGGAGTCACTGATTTAACCCGGGTCTCCACCCCTATAGCTACTTTTAGCCATAGACTTCATCATGTTACAATAATAGGGAAGTCTGTTTCTCGGTGAGGCTAGGTTGTGGTTTACCAACCAGGCTAGGTTGTGGCTATTCCTGTGGCTCAGTTGGTAAAGCATGGGTCTTGCAACACCAGGGTTGTGGGGTTGACTCTCAAGTGGTACCAGTATGAAAAAGTTAATATAAATGTATACACTCCCTAACAATGTTCCCTCTATGCTGTGCAGTAGCACAGCTGCCGCACAGAAGTAATATCAGCCCCTGTAGAGAAACATGAGATTGAACTTCACTCAACTTTCTACAGTTTTCCACCTTAACACTATCAACGTTTCCCTTTACTGTGGGAATTGTGATCGAATCACTGCAATATTAGCCACTTTCAATGCAACATACTGAAACAAAATGAAGCATGCAAAACTATGATTAGATTATGGTGTAGGCAGAACGCTTGGGAGTAGGATTCTATATTTGATTGACATGCACAACTCAGGCCTTACTCTACACAAACTGGTGCAACCTAACCAATCAGAGCTGCAGTCGGCCTATATGCAAATAGAACATTGCCATTCTGTATATGGATCTGTGTCATTCATTTTGAACTGGACTGTGTTTACAGCATTAGCAGTCATGAGTAGATGCGCTTGTTTTGAGATCAAAGTGAGAGCTGCATGTAGCCACGTGTACACATTTGTTCATATCCTTTGCTAGTTAGTGAGTTATTAGCCCAGTTATAGATCATTTGTAGTCAGCAATGGGGAAGTGATTGCTTCCTACAAGAGCACAAAACGTGTACATTTCTAGACATCTTTGAAAAGCAAGTCGGTTAAATAGCTTTTTTTGTCTTAAAGGGACAGTGTTGTATTTTGAAACAGGCTTGAATAAACTAAGTAGCCAATAGGCAAAGGGTAGCATAATTTGTCTGATTCTCTGTAATAATGGTATGGAAATAATAATGCATTTTATTTTGTAAAGTGGTTTCTTGCGTCAAACAACACAACAACACTTGCAGTCACCTTCTTGTCTGAAGGACAAGTGGATAAGCATGTTAATGTCAGGCCCTGCATGTTTTTTTCAAAAATCTCATGGAATGTACTGTAGGCGTAGATTGAACACCACACTTTGGCTGCTACCTTAGGCTGAATGATATGCATGATGCATTTTGTTTTGATGGTAGGCCACTCCGGTTGGCCGACTATGATTAAATAGCCACAGTAGCCTACTTGACTACTGTCTGAAACTGTAACTTAAAGCGGGTACAGCCTCAGTGTTTACAGTAAACGCATGCTGGAAGTTACACCGAATTTTCACAACCTTCAAGTTTGTACTGTATGCAGAACTGAAATTTGGTCAGTGCCAAAAAGAAATTGAGGGAACATTGCTTACTACTGTAAGTTGCTTTGGATAAGAGCATCTGCTAAATGTAAAATGTGACCGACCACCTAGATTCGGTCCTATGTAGCAACATCTTGAATGGTGTTTTTTTTTTTTTTTTTTTTTTTTACATTGGATGAAAGTAGAGACTCAGAGCTAGAAAATGGTAAATCATACACTGCAGTTGAGGAGCAATGGGAAAGTAATTCTGCTTTGAAAGTTAATAAACTTGTAACCCCACTTTTGAGAAAATGGCCCGCGAATTTGTAGATACACTACTGGAGAGCTCTTCTTTGTCTACACCCATTCAGCATTGTTCACACCCTCTTAAGCCTTAGCCCCACCCATCTCTTTAAGGATTCACATGTGAGGCCATGTGCTAAACAGAGTGAATACGGTAATGTAGTAAACAACAGAAGATTTCAAGACTAAAATTGGTGAAAGTAGTAGCAAAAAGTAGTAGTAAAAATACACTTTATCTAGTCCTTGGCCTATATATTAATCTGACTTTGGTGCAGGTCATGTTGTTCTTCACATTACCGTCTCTGGTAAACACACACTATATCAAATGAAATATATGTTTATTTGTCACATGCACATGATACAGAAGGTGTAAACGGTACAGTGAAATGGTTACTTGCATAGTGGAGTCTTTTATTTAGACACAGCTAGCTAAACAATGAACCATAATCCCAACTCATAAAACCATGCACCATGCATGAATCTGCAGGTAGCTAAAGCTAACCAACTAGGTTCAGTGTTAGCTAGCTAGTTAACAGTAGGCTATAACTAGCAATGCAAATTGCTCTGAGGAATTGCTCTCTGAGGAATGAATAATATTACTAAACAGATCATACACGTAACGTTTGCTAGCGAAAAAGCCAGCTAGTGTTAGCTACCTTAACTTCTCTAAGATAGGCGGCAGCATTTTCACGTTTGGATGAAAAGCATACCCAAATTCAACTGCCAGCTACTCATCCCCAGAAGATAAGATATGCATATTATTAGTAGATTTGGATAGAAAACTCTCTGAAGTTTCTGTAACAGTTTGAATCATGTCTATGAGTATAACAGTATTAGCAGGCGAAACCCCTAGGACAAACCATTCAGATTTTTTTTTTTTTATGTCACTCTCTTTTCAATGGGTTTTCAATGGGTATCCAGATTTCTAAGGGACCTTCTTGCAGTTCCTACCGCTTCCACTGAAAGTCAACTGGACATTCCACTAACTGGATGTTAGAAATTGGTTGAGGTTTTTTCCTTTATGTAATGAAGAAGTACGGCCATCTTGAACTAGGGTCACTTGAAGTGTACTGTTAGATAGAGGAGCGTGACCAGACAGCTAGCTACAGTTTGTTTTAATCTTGTATTGAACACAGATCATCCCGTCTTCAATTTTATCGGTTATTTACGTAAAAAAATACCTAAAGTTGTATTACAAAAGTAGTTTGAAATGTTTTGGTAAAGTTTACAGGTAACCTTTGAGATATTTTGTAGTCACGTTGCACAAGTTGGAACCGGTGTTTTTCTGGATCAAACGCGCCAAATAAATGGACATTTTGGATATATATCGATGGAATTAATCTAACAAAAGGACCATTTGTGATGTTTATGGGACATATTGGGGTGCCAACAACAGAAGCTCGTCAAAGGTAAGGCATGAATTATATTTTTATTTATGCGTTTTGTGTCGCGCCTGCAGGGTTGAAAAATGCTTCTCTCTCTTTGTTTACTATGGTGCTATCCTCAGATAATAGCATTGTTTGCTTTCGCCGAAAAGCCTATTTGAATTCTGACATGTTGGCTGGATTCACAACCAGTGTAGCTTTAATTTGGTATCTTTCATGTGTGATTTAATGAAAGTTAGATTTTTATAGTATAATAGTAGTATTATAGTATTTTTAATATGAACTTTACCGAACAAAACATACATGTATTGTGCAACATGAAGTCCTATGAGTGTCATCTGATGAAGATCATCAAAGGTTAGTGATTTATTTGATCTCTATTTCTGCTTTTTGTTACTCCTCTCTTTGGCTGGAAAAATGGCTGTGTTTTTCTGTCACTTGGCTCTGACCTAACTTAATCGTTTGGTGTGCTTTCGTCGTAAAACTTTTTTGAAATCGGACACTGTGGCTGGATTTACAACAAGTGTATCTTTAAAATGCATATAATTGGTAGATTTGGATAGAAAACATTCTAAAGTTTCTAAAACTATTCAAATTATGTCTGTGAGTATAACAGAACTGATATGGCAGGCGAAACCCCGAGGACAAACCATCCCCCCCAAAAAATGTTCAGCCTACCACTGTTTTCAATGACTGTCACTTTTTTTATAAGGCAAAATCCTCCCAGATTGCAGTTCCTAGGGATTCCACTAGATGTCAACAGTCTTTAGAAAGAATTTCATGCTGGTTTTTGGAAAAATGAGCCAGAAATTGTAGTTTTTCTAGATGGCTCCCATTTTGTCTGTAGTGTTTCCAAGCGCGTAGAAGAGAGCGCGTTCTTTGATATTTTTTTCCGTTAACGACAATAACGATTCTCCGTCTAGAATATTCATTCTGATGTAGAATATTCATGATGAATGTAGAATATTCATGATGTTAGAGACATGCTCTGGGAACTTTGGCCACCACTAAGTATTTTTTAACCTCCCACCTAAGGCTGGATGTGTCAATGTGTTAGCCTGGATACCTGTATCTTTAGCCACTCACTATACTCCATGTCATGTACCAAAGAGACTGACCATTCTACCATCTTCAAATATGAACATTCTATAATTAATTAGCTCTATAATTATTTAGCTCGAGGAGAACAGAAGGTTTGATCCTGATTCGATCATCCTCACAGCTATCCTCCAATCACAACGATTATGCAAATATTGGAACTCCACAGAACACATTGGTATCCAATTGCTAAGCAACCGTTTTTTGTTTGTCCATACGAAACCAATCTGTCAAAAGTTGCTTGCACATATCTACATTCTCCAAGCTAAATACATACTGCAATTCCAACCACAAAACGTCTAAGTCTCAAAATATAACAACTTGCCTCGCTAACAGCTAAATGTTTGTTTTTGACTTTTTTATAAATTCTAATTCTGTTTTTGAAGTTCCAGATGTTGTCATGGAAAATATGTATGTTATTTCCCACAACCAATGAGCAATTCCGCCCTCTATCCAGTGCATATTGAACACTGAGTTCGCCAGTCTCTTTGACAATGACAAGGAGTGATAAGGGGTAGAATGTTAGTTAAAGAGACTGGTACTCAGACTATCAATGTGTAGTTCACACATGCATAATCTATGAGCAGAAATACTGTTGGACCTCAATTAACCACAAAAACCCTAGTTTGAAAGCAACTGTTTTTCTATAATCTGTGCTGTAATTTGAGTTCTAGGCAATGAGCTTCAGCAAAATACACACAGCAGAGCGAGAGAGAGAGCAATGCCATGGTGCACGTATATATCAGTCAAATTGCCAGGGTTAGAGGTTCCAAACCCTTTCTATTCATTCTATTTCTATGTGTGCTGCTGCTGCATTGTGGGGGATGTTGCTTAGGCAACCAGAGACTTGATGCTCGTTTCTGGGTCTATTAGTGCTTCAGTCATAACCAGCAACATAAAAAGCGTATCAACTCCCGTGGAAATGGTAGTATGTTCAATGTAAGCAACCTGATTTATGTTCTTCTAACGCTCCTGAATGCCTCTATCAATCCGACAGCTATTGTCAGCAGTAATCATGTGCCTAAAAACATGAGTTAAACTGTTAGCACTGAGACTGTTCACCCTAGTAGGAAGCCCACTGTGAGCAGTTCATCCCGCACTTTCATCTTAAATGTAAATATCACTGTCATGTCTAGCTTTGATAAGCTTCCCAGTAAAGCACTAAAAACAAACAAGCAACACAGAAAAGGGCTAACAATAGCCCACATCAACATACAGTATGTTGCCTTAGAAACAAGGTGCATGAAATCGATTACTTGGTAACATCAGGTAAGATTCATAAACTGGCCCTATCTGAAACTCACCTAGATTATTCCTTTGATGATACAATGGTAGCAATACAAGGTTATAACATCAGTAAGAGGTGTTGCTGTATATATTCAGAGTCATATTCCTGTAAAGCTTAGAGAGGATATCATGTCAAATACTGTTAAAGTAATATGAAGTAATATGTCTACAGGTTCGCTTGCCTCACCCAAAGCCCATTCTTGTGGGAAGTTGCTATAGACCACCAAGTGCTAACAGTCAGTATCTGGATACTACCTGTAAAAATGCTTAATGTTGAATGTGATATTATTAACAGAGAGATACCTATCTCAAATCAAATATATTTATATAGCCCTTTGTACATCAGCTGATATATCAAAGTGCTGTACAGAAACCCAGCCTAAAACCGCAAACAGCAAGCAATGCAGGTGTAGAAGCACGGTGGCTAGGAAAAACTCCATAGAAAGGCGAAAATCTAGGAAGATACCTAGAGAGGAACCAGGCTATGAGGGATGGCCAGTCCTCTTCTGGCTGTGCCGGGTGGAGATTATAACAGAACATGGCCAAGATGTTCAAATGTTCATAAATGACCATCATGGTCAAATAATAATAATCACAGTAGTTGTCGTGGGTGCAACAAGTCAGCACCTCAGGAGTAAATGTCAGTTGGCTTTTCATAGCCGATCATTGAGAGTATCTCTACCGCTCCTGCTGTCTCTAGAGAGTTGAAAACAGCAGGTCTGGGACAGGTAGCACGTCCTGTGAACAGGTCAGGGTTCCATAGTAGAACAGTTGAAACTGGAGCAGCAGCACGGCCAGGTGGACTGGGGACAGCAAGGAGTCATCAGGCCAGGTAGTCCTGCGGCATGGTCCTAGGGCTCAGGTCCTCCGAGAGAGAGAAAGAAAGAGAGAAAGAGAGAATTAGAGAGCATACTTAAATTCACACAGGACACCGGATAAGACAGGAGAAATACTCCAGATATAACAGACTGACCCTAGCCCCCCTACACATAAACTACTGCAGCATAAATACTAGAGGCTGAGACAGGAGGGGTCAGGAGACACTGTGGCCCCATCTGATGATACCCCCGGACAGGGCCAAACAGGCAGGATATAACCCCACCCACTTTGCCAAAGCACAGTCCCCACACCACTAGAGGGATATCTTCAACCACCAACTTACCATCCTGAGACAAGGCCGAGTATAGCTCACAAAGATCTCCACCACGGCATAACCCAAGGGGGGGCGCCAGCCCACCTATCTAACAGGGTGTTCTTTAATGGCAGCCTCTCTAATGTAAACCAGGTAGAGTTTGACATATGTCAAGGTAGCTCTCTTGGCCCCTTACTTTTTTTATATGTTTACTAATGACCTACCACTAGCATTTAGTAAAGCCTGTGTGTTTATGTATGCTGATGACTTCACATTATATACGTCAGCTAACACAGCAAATGAAATTACTGCTACACTTAACAAAGAGCTGCATTCAGTTTTTGAATGGGTGGCAAGTGATTAGCTAGTCCTAGATACACTGCGTGTACAAAACATTAAGAACACCTTCCTAATATTGTGGGTATGCACACATTCAGGAGTGTGGCTTTAAAAGGTTTAAGACCAGTAGCCAATCCATTTCTACCTTTGTAACCTATGAGGAGTTCATGCACATTTAAATAAGTATAAATAGCAATAGTTTATCAATTATAAATAGCATCAGAAAGTTGTGAGCACATTTTAAAATTCAACATTAGCTATGTTTCCATCAATTTGTATGAAGATTTTCAAGCGAATATTGTAATTGTAGTATTTGAACAAAATAAATATGCAACTTTTTACCTTTTGTGTGTTTCCATCGAACTGGCTTCTTGCGAATTAAAAGCACATGAAAAGCACTTTGTCATATAACTTTTCATTTACTGAATAAATAACAGAAGTACAATGTGTTTCCATCCCATCTTTAACTCTGATTATGGAGAGGTACTTTACTTGCGTAAAAATGGTTGGATGGAATCAGGGTTAGTGTAACATTAGGCATAGGCATTTCTATGCATTTTTATGCTAATTTAACCCTAGTCTCACAAGCCATACTCAAAGTATTGCGCGACATGTAAAGTTGACCGGGAGAGACTAGCCCTAACCCCCAAAACCCCACTCCCCATGGTTCCCCTACCATCACTGCCAGCCTTTCTAGCGGGTCTGGACGAGATCCTGCAGGGAGAACAGCCATCCACTGGAGGCCAGGGAAGCCTTGCCGGTTGTGGTGGTACACCTGGTCACGATCTCCTGTGCTCTGGGGCACCCGGGGGCAGCGGTGGGCATCTTACAGGACCCAGCCTGAGATCTGGAGCTGGGGCTGGAGGAGAGGTTCTCATCTGGACTGCTGCGGCCACTGTCACTCTCCCCTGGCTGGGGTGAGGACATGGGGCTGTATGGTGGGCTCTGGGGCTCCTCCTCACTGGAGATGGAAAAAGACGCCATGACACTCTGGCCCAGAGGCACACTGTCTGATGAACTGAAGTCAGAGTCGGAGGACTGCTCTTGGGGATTGCCACAAACCTGTGCGCTACCATACCTCGTTCAAAGGCACTTAAATCTTTTGTCTTGCCCATTCACCTTCTGAATGGCACACATACGCAATCCATGTCTCAATTGTCTCAAGGCTTAACCTTTTCACACATACCAACAAACGGGTGTGATCATTCTACAGTGGTCCCTGCAGCGTACGCTCAAACTGGTGTGACTAGAACCCTTGTTTAGAATGTTCAGTTTTGATTGACACAACAATCAGTATTTGAGCTGGCCACACTATTTTGTTCACAGAAACAAGTTGCACAAACACAGTCCTTAGAAAGTTATGTGCAGAATGTGACCAGTTTATTTTTGGATGCAATGTTTGTTTGTTTTTTGCACACATAGCTGGCAAATAGCTTAGCATTAGCTCATTATAATCAGTACAACCTCCATAAAAGTATTTTACACACACCACAGGTGTCCATTACAATCTATGCAATAATCGGAATGCATTATTTTTCAGCCATACCTGAAAACAAGTGAATAAAACTGTAAATACATTATGCTCCATACATACATACATTCATACATACGTATTGTACTGTATGCGCCTACAGTAGAAATGACAAAACGATATACAGAAAATAAGGAACTTATTTTGATAGGAATGCACACATGTCCACAGTCAGAAAATTTTCCAATTCGGGCAAGACTACTCAAATGTCTGTAGACTTGATCTGCGCAAACTTTGGTGAATTGAGTCGGCTCTCAAAGAGAGAAGTTTGTCCGGCTCAGTAAAGCCTCAAACATAAATTGTCCGCAACGCTGAAATGGGCTACTTCTATGTGAATTAATGAGGAGGCGGAACACACCTTAATTCAAACTGCTGTTAAAAGATCCAACTTGTTAGAAAATCATTTGAAATTGACAAGTTGAAAGATAGCCTATAGATAATTAGCAGGCAGCGCATTTTAACTGTCCTGTTGTCACATTTTGGAACCGTACGTGCATTCTGACATCACGTGCATAAAAGAACTCACGCTGGGGCAACTGTTAGAGATATTTGGAACTCACGAATGAAAAGGTTAAAAATACTTCTTTAACCCGTCTCATCCCCTTCATCTACACCAGGTATTCCCAAACTACCCCCAGGGGTACGCACAATGCCGTCTGGGTTATGCCAAATAAAAAGGTGATTCTTTTTTTTCACATTTTCAAACAGTCCATTTATATTTTCCAACGGGGCAATACATTTGGGTGATTTTTTTTCTCGCCTGAGTAGCCTCGTTTTACTGCCAAAAATTAAATTAAACTATCTAGTGTTAATTAAACTATCTAGCGAAATAACAACACAATGTCAAATACAGGTAGCCTAGTCAAATAATGAACATTCAATCACATTAACCGTTACTCTCTTGCGGGAATTCCGCTAACGGTCCATATGTAGCCAAACGTAGCTGCTGCTCATGTTGGTATCTGTACTGATGGCGCAAAAGCCATGACAGGGAGACATAGTGGAGTGGTAACACACGTGCAAGCAGTTGCTCCCAACGCCACTTGGGTACACTGCAGCATCCACCGAGAAGCTCTTGCTGCCAAGGGAATGCCTGACAGCTTGATCAACGTTTTGGACACTACTGTGAAAATTTAACTTTGTTAAAGCAAGGCCCCTGAACTCTTGTGTATTTTCTGCACTATGCAATGATATGGGCAGCGACCATGTAACGCTTTTACAACATACAGAAGTGCGCTGGTTATCAAGGGGCAAAGTATTGACACGTTTTATAATTGAGAGACGAGCTTAAAGCTTTCTTTACTGACCATCATTTTTACTTGTCTGACCGCTTGCATGATGACGAGTTTCTCACACGACTGGCCTATCTGGGTGATGTTTTTATTCGCCTGAAGGATCTGAATCTAGGATTACAGGGACTATATTCAATGTGCGGGACAAAATTGAGGCTATGATTAAGAAGTTAGAGCTCTTCTCTGTCTGCATTAACAAGGACAACACACAGGTATTTCCATCATTGTGTGATTTTTTTGTGTGCAAATGAACTCAAGCTTACGGACAATGTCAAATGTGTTATAGCAAACAACCTGAGTGAGTTGGGTGCGCAATTAAGCAGGTTATTCTGCCCTGGAATTGCTTTCCCATGCAAAACTAGACAGATAGGTAAAAACTAAGTCTTCAATAAAACTCCCAAGGTGTGACTTTTCTTGAATGAATATATTGAAAACGTTTATGTTGTGAAACTGCAAAATACAGAAAATAATATACTTTAGTATTCAATTCACATCGACATACTGTAGCTGTACATAATACATTTCAAGTTGAAGTTGCATAAATACAAAGCAACTGCAAAGGTACCATGTATCTGGCATGATGCCAAACCATATAGCTAATTGTTACTCATAAGGTAATTGGCTAAGTCCTTTCATTACTCTAATAATGTGCAACCACCTCCGTACAATAACAAAGCATATTACACTAGAAACCGTAACAAAACTACAGTATTGTATGTTTTACAATTCGTTTACATGACGCACGAGCAAAATAATACAGCTGACAGCATACATGTAAGGCAAGGCAATTTGTGTGAGTAAATGCAACCAACTAACATTGATAAGTAAGCAATTCTATCAATAACAAGATTATCATCACTAGCAATATGCTTGAATCGAACTTACAAACAAATATTTTCCGAGGCTGAAGCGTGACAAGAAATAACTGCACTGAAAGACCTGCACCGTAGCGATGTTTTTAGCTGCTTCTCTGCATGTCTCTTCCTGTTTCCTTACAGTCTTTCTAAGTACCAGAAAGCTCCACTAGGGGGCGATAAACACCATGGAACACATGAAAATCCATCTTAACCACTGTAATAAAATAATATGTTACCTTCTAACAGGATGACAGCACACAGGTACTGTCCTGAAACGGATGACACAAAGAACTGGATTGTGCACCGGGGCCTCCCACTCCTCTTTCTATTCTGGTTAGAGCCAGTTTGCCCTGTTCTGTGAATCGAGTAGTACACAGCGTGTGAGATCTTCAGTTTCTTGGCAATTTCTCACATGGAATAGCCTTAATTTCTCAGAACAAGAAATAGACTGACGAGTTTCAGAAGAAAGTTCTTTGTTTTTGACCATTTTGAGCCTGTAATCGAACCCCTAAATGCTGATGCTCCAGATACTCAACTAGTTTAAAGGAGGCCCGTTTTATTGCTTCTTTAATCAGAACAACAGTTTTCAGCTGTGCTAACATAATTTCAAAGGGGTTTTCTAATGATCAATTATCCTTTTAAAATGATAAACTTGGATTAGCTAACATGACGTGCCATTGGAACACAGGAGTGATGGTTGCTGATAATGGGCCTCTGTACGCCTATGTAGATATTCCATTAAATATAAGCCGTTTCCAGCTACAATAGTCATTTACATTATTAACAATGTCTACAATGTATTTCTGATCAATTGGATGTTATTTTAATTTTAAGGACCACAAAACTTGTGAATGGTAGTGTACATGTAGCCAGGTAGACAATCCCGACCTATGTTTCCTAATACAAACACGTACACATACCTCCATCACTAGCTTTAAGCACCAGCTGTCAGAGCAGCTCAGAGATCACTGCACCTGTACATAGCTCATCTGTAATTAGCCCATCCAATCTACCTCATCCCCATACTGTATTTATTTATCTTGCTCCTTTGCACCCCAGTATCTCTACTTTGCACATTCATCTTCTGTACATCCTACCATTCCAGTGTTTAATTGCTATATTGTAATTACTTCGCCACCATGGCCTATTTATTGCATTACCTCTCTTATCCTACCTCATTTCCACATGCTGTATATAGATTTTTCCACTGTATTTTTGATTGTATGTTTGTTTATTCCGTGTGTAACTCTGTGTTGTTGTATGTGTCGAACTGCTTTGCTTTATCTTGGCCAGGTCGCAGTTCCAAATGAGAACTTGTTCTCAACGAGCCTACCTGGTTAAATAAAGGTGAAATAAAATACATTTCAAAAATACTCCCACATAGGGAAATAGAGTCTGCGAGAAGAGCCCTGTGGCGTCAGGCTACTGGTTGTGGGAAATGTGTGTGGGGAAACATTTAATCACAGGTAAGGCATTTAACTTGTTTAGTACAGTCTGTTTATAACTCCACTTACTCCACACAACGTTCTTTCTCATACTAGGGCTGTTGCGGTGACCATATTACCACCACACCGGCATTCCTGAGTCATGACCGCAGTAAAATTCCACATGACCGTTGAGTCACGGTAATCTCCTTTTATGTACTCTGGATATGCTTTGGTAGTACCCAATTTACTAACTACCATCAGGGCCTATTCGCCTGGGCTCTATTGTCTATTCGGGGCTCTATTGTCCCTCTAACCACTCTGACATCAATGAAAATGCAATCGAAAATCACATCAAACTCTTATCATCAACACAATCGGCATATCATACTTTAAAAACTCACCTCACTGTGGTGACCAATTTGAAGAAAGTTCAACAGCAGGTTGAAACAGTGTAAAACATAGTTGTTGTGGATGTTGTTTCACTGCCTAACACACCGAAATGGACAGCGCTTTCTAAGGTGATAATTTATTCAAAACACCCATAAGCATATTAGAGCTTATGCATATGCATAAGTATGTGGACATCTGCTCATCGAATATCTCATTCCTAAATCATGGGCATTAATATGGAGTTGGTCCCCCCTTTGCTGATTCAACAGCCTCCACTCTTCTGGGAAGGCTTTCCACTAGATGTTGGAACATTGGACTAGCTTACATTCAGCCACAAGAGTATTAGTGAGGTCGGCACTGATGTTGGGCGTTTAGGCCTGGCTTACAGTCGGCGTTCCTATTCATCCCAAAAGTGTTTGATGGGGTTGAGGTCAGGGCTCTGTTCAGACCCTTTCAAGTTCATCCACACCAATCTCGACAAACCATTTCTGTATGGTCCTCGCGTTGTGCATGGGGGCATTGTCTTGCTGAAACAGGAAAGTGCCTTCCCCAAACTGTTACGACAAAGTTGGAAGCACAGAATCATCTAGAATGTCCTTGTATGCTATAGCGTCATGGTTTCCCTTCACTGGAGCGAAGGGGCCTAGCACCGAATCATGAAAAAGAACCCCAAACCCAGATTTGTCCCTCGGACTGCTAGATGGTGAAGCGTGATTCATCACTACTGAGAACACGTTTCCACTGCTCCAGAGTCCAATGGCGGCGAACTTTACACCACTCCAGCCAACGCCTGGCATTGCTCATGGTGATCTTAGGCTTGTGTGCGGCTGCTACGCGCTTCAGCACTCGGATATCCCGTTCTGTTAACCTGTTGTGGCCTACCACTTCGTGGCTGATCCGTTGTTGCTGCTAGACGTTTCCACTTACTGTTGACCAGGGCAGCTCTAGCTGGGCAGAAAATCTGATGAACTGACTTGTAGAAAAGGTGGCATCCTCTGACGGTGCCACGTTGAAAGTCACTGAGCTCTTCAGTAAGTCTGTTCTACTGCCAATGTTTCTCTATGGAGATTGCATGCCTTTGTGCTCAATTTTATACACCTGACACCACAGGTGTGGCTGAAATAGCCAAATACACACATTTGAAGGGGTGTCCACATATCTTTGTATATATAGTGTATCCCCTGACGATGGCATTTTTTCAATACAGACTCCTTTTGTCTTACAGTATTCCATATAAGCCACCCAGACCTTATGAAAGTTGCACAGTATGCCCTTAATATTGTAATAAAACAAATCTAGTGATACAGTGCATTCGGAAAGTATTCAGGCCCCTTGACTTTTTCCCAAAAACTTTACATTACAGCCTTATTCTAAGATGTATTAAATAGTTTTTTTCTCTTCGTCAATCTGCACACAATATCCCATAATAACAAAGCAGTTTTTTTTAAACATTTTTTTACATTTATGAAAAGTTAAGGACGAAAATATTAGTAGTCAAACCCTTTACTCAGTACTTTGTTGAATCACCTTTGGCAGCAATTACAGCCTCAAGACTTCTTGCGTATGATGCTTTAAGCTTGGCACATCTGTATTTGGGGAGTTTCTCCCATTCTTCTCTGCAGATCCTCTCATGCTCTGTCAGGTTGGAAAGAGAGTGTCAGTACACACCTATTTCCAGGTCTCTCCAGAGATGTTTGATCGGGTTCAAGTCCGGGTTCTGGCTGGGCCACTCAAGGACATTCAGAGACTTGTCCCCAAGCCACTCCTGCGTTGTATTGTCTGTGTGCTTAGGGTCGTTGTCCTGTTGGAAGGTGAACCTTTGCCCCAGTCTGAGGTCCTGAGCACTCTGGAGCAGGTTTACATCAAGGTTCTCTCTGTACTTGGCGCCATTCATCTTTCCCTCGATCCTGACTCATCTCCCAGTCCCTGCCATTGAAAAACATCCACACAGCATGATGTTGCCACCACCATGCTTCACCTTAGGGATGGTGCCAGGTTTCCTCCAGATGTGTCGCTTGGCATTCAGGCCAAAGAGTTCAATCTTGGTTTCATCAGACCAGAGAATCTTGTTTCTCGTGGTCTAAGAGTGGGCTGTCATGTGCCTTTTACTGAGGAGTGCCTTCTGTCTGGCCGCTCTACCATAATGGCCTGGTTAGTGGAGTGCTGCAGAGATGGTTGTCCTTCTGGAAAGTTCTCCCATCTCCACAAAGGAACTCTGGAGGAACTCACCTTCCGGACCAAGGCCCTTCTCCCCTGATTGCTCAGTTTGTCCGGGCGGACAGCTCTAGGAAGAGTCTTGTTGTTTCAAACTTTTTCCAGTTAAGAATGATGGCCACTGTGTTCTTGGGGACCTTCAATGCTGCAGAAATGTTTTGGTACCCTTCCCCAGATCTGTGCCTCCGCACAGCCCCGTCTTGGCACTCTACGGATGATTCCTTCGGCCTCATGGCTTGGTTTTTGCTCTGACATGCACTGTCAACTGTGGGACCTTAAATAGACAGGTGTGTGCCTTTCCAAATCATGTACAATCAATTGAATTTACCACAGGTGGACTCCAATCAAGATGTAGAAACATCTTAAGGATGATCAATGGAAACAGGATGCACTTGAGCTCAATTTCGAGTCTCATAGCAAAGGGTATCAATACTTTGGTAAATAAGGTATTTCAGTTTTTTTATACATTTGCTAAAATGTCTAAAAACCTGTTTTCGATTTGTCATTATGAGGTATTGTGTGCAGATTGACGAGGGGAAAAAATAACCTGACAAATTGTAAAAAAGTCAAGGGGTCGGAATACTTTCCGAATGCACTGTACATAACTTGACATTTCTTCCATCCATTATTTTAAGATAACCAACCTTCCAATTAATGGCATGGATTTCTTAGCTGCTAAAACTTCTAGGTTACCCAGTTTCTTCTGTTAACAGTCTCCAGTATCAACATTTCCAAGCAAACAAAAATGGGAGAATCTGTAGACATGCTGACATAAAATAACATACCCTTTGCCAGAATTCTGCGCTGTCACAGACTAGTCTTCCCTGGCTGCCAGACCCTGATGAGACCCCTGACACTATCTGATCCTGCTCAGATGAGGCATGACAAAGAATGAGCTTGGTGTACATTTATACATTATATTATCCATGAATAGAATCAATGGTTCAATAATTGAAATGACCATTATTCCCAGATCCCAGACTGTATCCTAGCCATCAACTCAAGATGGAACTTTATATCCATTCACTGATTGTTATAATATACTGCAACATTCACTTGAGCTCCGTAGACTGGTTTTCTCTGGCTGTCTGACCCTGCAGGGACACCTGTCACTATCTGATCCTGCTAAGACATGATGAGTATAGTGGTGTGTACTGACTGTGCACCATGACAGTGACGCCTGTAACCTGTTTATACCATGTCAGTGTGAAAAGTAAGTAATTAGCTAGGGAAACTGACAAATCAATAATGTTACATTGCTATACTGAACAATAAAAACTCATATTACGCTGAAACAACGTCAGAATATCGGTCTTTTGGCTAGCTCTAGCTAATGGTACATCATCAAATGTACTTCTGTTGAAATGGGACAAAACAAAGGCTACAAAACATTCCCATATACAGTTCAACTCTTAGATACTGCTACCTGGCAGATAGCTAGAGGCTAGGTAGAGCTGAAGTGGCTGTGGTAGCTACTAGTTAGCTAACTAGCTGCTAGGAGTTCATTCACTCCAGTCAAAAGGATGAAACATTAGCTAACATGTCAGTTACACTACTAGCTCAGCACTTGGAATACATACTTTTTTTCTGTCAAACAGCAGTTACCTTGTCCTCTATATCAGTCAACTAAAGAGTAGCCAGTTTATGCTCTGCTTGCTTTTACAATTTGGAGAGAAAGCAGCACGCTCTGTGGTGTTCATGCTGTCCTAAATCCAGCTTTTGTAATTGGACAGTGAGCATTCTAGGCTATTTTGGCAGCTTGTTTCCGGGGCTAGACCCTAAAAGTCCGGAGCAGGGCCAGCTAGCCCTTGGCTAAGTTTGGTGCTAGCCCACTTTAGAATGTGCAGGTGTGAACACTCGCTTAGCCCTGGGCTAAAATCTCCCATAGCCCTGGGCTAAGTTGTGAATGTGCCTTATGTAAACTCCTTTGTATGCTATGTAGGTGGATGTTGTCCATAGACACTAAAAGGTCACTATCAAGCACATGTCTAATGATAGCAAATATCTCTGTCTAGTTTAAAAGAGAACCTTCCATGTAACTGATACGATGAGTGAGGCTTTATTGTTCTCTGCCAAGATGCGGCCTATCAATGTGTGTGTGTGTGTGTGTGTGTGTGTGTGTGTGTGTGTGTGTGTGTGTGTGTGTGTGTGTGTGTGTGTGTGTGTGTGTGTGTGTGTGTGTGTGTGTGTGTGTGATGTCATCACTACTCTCCCTGGTCCCAGGATTGGCAATTACGTTACATCTAGGCCTGTGAAATTTTGTCAGCCGGTTATTGTCATACAAAAGATTGCCGGTGTTCCACGGTAATTGACAGTTGTTTCATAATCATGAACCAACAACAATACCTTCTCTCCCAGACTCATGGATAGACATTTTGGAGTGTATCATAAGGTAACCAGTCCATCCAGTATGCATAATAATACAGTCCACACTAATCAAATCAAATCAAATGTATTTATATAGCCCTTTGTACATCAGCTGATATCTCAAAGTGCTGTACAGAAACCCAGCCTAAAACCCCAAACAGCACGCAATGCAGGTGTAGAAGCACGGTGGCTAGGAAACACTCCCTAGAAAGGCCAAAACCTAGGAAGAAACCTAGAGGAACCAGGCTATGAGGGGTGGCCAGTCCTCTTCTGGCTGTGCCGGGTGGAGATTATAACAGAACATGGCCAAGATGTTCAAATGTTTCTAAATGACCAGCATGGTCAAATAATAATAATCACAGTAGTTGTCGAGGGTGCAGCAAGTCAGCACCTCAGGAGTAATTGTCAGTTGGCTTTTCATAGCCGATCATTAAGAGTATCTCTACCGCTCCTGCGGTCTCTAGAGAGTTGAAAACAGCAGGTCTGGGACAGGTAGCACGTCCGGTGAACAGGTCAGGGTTACATAGCCGCAGGCAGAACAGTTGAAACTGGAGCAGCAGCACGGCCAGGTGGACTGGGGACAGCAAGGTGTCATCATGTCAGGTCGTCCTGAGGCATGGTCCTAGGGCTCAGGTCCTCCGAGAGAGAGAAAGAAAGAGAGAAAGAGAGAATTAGAGAGCATACTTAAATTCACACAGGACACCGGATAAGACAGGAGAAGTACTCCAGATATAACAAACTGACCCTAGCCCCACGACACATAAACTACTGCAGCATAAATACTGGAGGCTGAGACAGGAGGGGTCAGGAGACACTGTGGCCCCATCCGATGATACTCCCGGACAGGGCCAAACAGGAAGGATATAACCCAACCCACTTTGCCAAGGCAAACCCCCCCACGCCACTAGTGGGATAACTTCAACCACCAACTTACCATCCTGAAACAAGGCCGAGTATAGCCCACAAAGATCTCCGCCACGGCACAACCCAAGGGGGGAAGTTCACGTCAGTGACTCAACCCACTCAAGTGACGCACCCCTCCTAGGGACGGCATGAAAGAGCACCAGTAAGCCAATGACTCAGACCCTGTAATAGGAGCATAGGCTAGACCAATTTTGGGGCATAGGCTAGACCAATAATGTACCAAAGACATCTTAAATCAGTTGTGTTTTATGTGTTCCTGCCATGCGTAATATGCTGTTATGCTATGTATTGTATCACGGCACAATTGGGGTTGCAAAGGGTCGGAAACTTTCCATGAATTTTTCCGGAAATCTCTCATGTCAAGTTAAGCCCGGCAATATTGGGAATTTTGCTTAAATTCATCAAAAAAAAAGTTAGCTTATAACAGTAAACCTTTTTTTGTGGGATACACATAAGGCAATTCTAGGTCTTGTGGCATATTTTGATTAAACTATCCCCAATTCAATGGAATTGCAACCCTCTGCATGCACAGTGCATTCTTCCATCACATGTACAGCATGTACTAATGAGATGCTATTGAGCCCACACTACTACACTGTCTGAGCCAAGGACTACATGCTTTCTGGTTGTGATTACAATACTGCATGGGGTGAATATATTTTATATAACATACATGATGTTTTGCTAATTAGTAATTAGTAGCCTACAGCAAAGTCTGTTTAAATCATTTCTAACTTGTTAACAATTTCTGCTAGTTAGTTTTTGCTACCATGTGGATTTTAGCTTGCTTGAGCCTGCTAACTGAGGAGTGTTAATTCACCTGTTTCCATACATGTTTCATTTTAAAACATGTATCTTACAAAGGAGTTGTTAATTCTAACTGCTTAACTATTTATATGTACATGGAATTGGATTTGTTTTTTTTTCTCATTTTTTTAATAATCTTTACAGGAAAATGAACTGAACACAGGAGATCCAGGGAGGACATGGAAGCCTGAGAGGAAGACAACCAAAGCTTTAGTTTCTAGACTATCATTTTACAGATGTATGTTGAAAACTTTTTGGGGAGATGAGATGGATCATTGGGGATCATTCAATATCCCCTTTCTTTTGTTGTTCAGTGAAATCATCCCATGTGAAGAGTCAACTCATTTAATTAAAGTTCAATTTGTAACAAAATTATTTAAAAAAATAAATATATTGGAAGGATTTAATAATTTGCAATTATGTCTACTTATGATAAGGTAAAAGGTTTATGTTTCTGTCGCCATATGATATGGTAAATATATCCAATGCAAAAAACATCTACATTTAACCTGTTTGGGGTGCAAGCCCGACCTCGGACCGAAAATGACACCCCTGCAGAGCGCGAAATTCAAAATCTATTTTTTAAAAATATTTAACTTTTACACATTAACAAGTCCAATACAGCATTTGAAAGATAAACATCTTGTCAATCCAGCCAACATGTCCGATTTTTTAAATGTTTTACAGAGAAAACACCACATATATTTATGTTAGCTCACCACCAAATACAAAAGTGGACAGACACGTATGAATTATGATTATGAAGTATGAATTATGATTGAAGTAGCATGCACAACCAACCGAAATAAACTAAAACCAACCTAAAGAGCCCAGAAAAAACGACCTCAGATGACAGTCATATAACATGTTACACAATAAATCTATGTTTTGTTCATAAAAAGTGCATATTTTAGCTATAAATCAGTTTTACATTGATGCTACCCAAAAATGCTAATACATAGCTACAGTCTGAATCCAGCCGGGAGTAGCCAGAGAAAATACATACACCAACGTCGGCTACTAATTACACCTCATAAAACATTTCAGAAAAACATATGGTGGATAACTAATGAAAGACAGATATCTTGTGAATACAGACAACATTTCCGATTTTTGAAGTGTTTTACAGCGAAAACACAATATATCGTTATATTAGCTAACATCATAAGCTAGCATAAGGCAGCATTGATTCTAGTCAAGCGCTAGCCTAGCATAGTTAGCAGAGTTAGCATTCAACAGTTCGACATATATATGAAAAAGCATCCCAAATTGGGTCTTATCTTTCTTGGTACTCCATCAGAATGTTGTAACGGGGTCCAATGTCCAGTAGAGTCTTTAGTTGGGTTCCAGAACGAATGATTTCCCTCTTTGGTTAGCTAGCACGGTAGCATTGCTGCGCCAGAAAGCGTTTCTTCAAAAAATTCTTCCGTCGTTTCACATCTAAAGTCCAGAATAAATTGCAATAATATAATTAAAGTATATTGAAAAAACACACTTTAGGATGATTTTGTGACATGTAGCAAATAATATCGTAGTCAGGCATCATATTCAACGTTATCTACCTTGTTCCAGAAGCCGAGATCAAATTATCCTTCGCGCCCGGATTTTTATTTTAACTGCGCAGGTCTCACAAGAAGTTCTGTTATTCAGTCCAGGGAAGAGATATTCGACTCCTTTCAATTCTCACTTCCGCATTACAGTCTGGCGAACGCCTCTGACGTGTCCCTATGGTCATAAGTCAAATGGCCTTTTATAGAGAAGGTCTTAAAGAGACACATCGCATTATGGGAAACTCAATTCGGCTGGGAAAATGGCTGTAAAAATATTTCTGTTCGACTTAGAGAAACAATTCAAACCTTTTTAGAAACTACAGACTGTTATCTATCCAACAGTAGTAAATATATGCATATTGGAAAATAAAAAGTTTCTTAGGAGGCCGTTTGAAAATGTGCACACATTTTCCAGTTTTTTCAATATTCAGCGTGCAGCCCAAACAGGTTAAATGGTATTAATATTAATTTGCATATATTTACGTGAATTCCCATATATTCCCTTTAATTCGCACGGAAAGTTTCCACAATCATAATTTTTATTCTGTTTTTTTGTGTGTTCGGGCTTGTGCTCATAAGCCTATACATATGCATAAGATTTAATATGCTTATGGGGTTTTTGAATTAATCATCACCTTGGAAAGCGCTGTCCATTTCGTTGTCAGGCTTTGAAACAACATCCACAACAACCATGTTTTACACTCAGTTTCAACCTTCTGTTAAACTTCTTTATTCAAATTATCATCATAGTGAGGTGTTTTAAAAGTACGATAGGCCTACTGTTTTGATGGTAAGTGTTTGATGTGATTTTCGATTGCATTTGCCTTGATGTCAGAGTGGTTAGAGGGACAATAGAGTCCTGAGTACCAAGCCATTAGGATCTGATGATCGTTAGCAAGTTGGATACTACTAACATGTGTCCAGAGTGCATAAAAGGAGATTACCTAAATGGTCATGTGGAATTTTACTGCAGTCATGACTCATGACTGCTGGTGTGGCTGTAATATGGTATGGTCACAGCTACAGCCCAATACACATTTCCTTAGTAACTCCAGCTCCTGGGTGCATTCTGGTTCATTGAATAGGCCTCTACTGCCTCTACTCCACAACAGAAAATCATTTTGCGTATGCGTGTGTACGTGTAAGGTGCATTCAAAAAGTATTCAGACCCGTTGACTTGTTCCACATGTTGTTACGTTACAGCCTTATTCTAAAATGTATTAAATAAAACATTTTCCTCACCAATCTACAGACAATGTCAAAGTGAAGACAGGTTTTTATACATTTTTCACATTTATAAAAATAAAAAGCAGAAATATCTTATCTACTTAAGTTTTCAGACCCTTTGCTATGAGACTCCACTTATCATACTTGAGATGTTTCTACATCTTGATTGGAGTCCACCTGTGGTAAATTCAATTGATTGTACATGATTTGGAAAGGCACACACCTGCCTATTTAAGGTCCCACTGTTGACAGTGCATGTCAGAGCAAAAACAAAGCCATGAGGTTGAAGGATTGGTCCGTAGAGTGCTGAGACAGGATTGTGTAGAGGCACAGATCTGGGGAAGGGTACCAAAACATTTCTGCAAAATTGAAGGTCCCCAAGATCAGTGGCCTCCATCATTCTTAAATGGAAGAAGTTTGTAACCACCAAGACTCCTCCTAGAGCTGGGTGCCCGGCCAAACTGAGCAATCGGGGGAGAAGGGCCTTGGTCAGGGAGGTGACCCGATGGTCACTCTGATAGAGCTCCAGAGTTCCTCTGTGTAGATGGGCAAACCTTCCAGAAGGACAACCATCTCTGCAGCACTCCACCAATCAGGCCTTTATGGTAGTGCCCAGATGGAAGCCACTCCTCAGTAAAAGGCACATGAGAGCACACTTGGAGATTGCCAAAAGGCACCTAAGGAACTCTCAGACCATGAGAAACAAGATTCTCTGGTCTGATAAAACAAGATCTGGGGGGGGCGGGGGGGCGTGGGGGGGAGAGAGAGAGAGAGACTTTCTGATATAACCAATGTTGTAATAAACACTTCAGATCATAAAATAGAATATTGTCCTACAAAGAGGAAATGCTCTGCAGTCTTACAAACACACAAGGACAGACATATTCCATTATATTTATTTCTAGGATCTGTATTCATAATCTATGATTACAGTCACACAACATGGACCCTTCCTAGGTTCCCTGCTCAGTGTCCATGTGTCTTCATCCTATCCGCCTGCTCCTCAACATTTACAGTAGACAGGCGAGCAAAGCTGGAATTGTTTTTATTCCCAATTTTGATCAATATAGTAAGGGCTATTATTAGCAGGCATTGCCAAATCGTAATCTCGTGCCCTGTTGCATCTTGGGAGCTGCGTTGAATTGGTGGCGGTGGCTTGAGGACATGGTGACCCAGATGAATGAGTCGCTGGAATGATCACCCCAGGGTCTCTGGAGCATTCCACTGCTGACTGTGTTGTCGTAGGAACGCTCCTAATGATTTCATAACTACAATGTCTCATCTTATTCTGACATACCAAGCTAGGATTGGTTGGAATTTGAATTTCTGAGTTCTGGTATTCTGAGTATCTGATAATTAGAATTGGGCTGAGCTCTGTGTGAGCTCTGAGCTATGTGTCCTATGTGACACATTCCATGAAGTTGCTAGCCTTGTTAGCTCCAATCTAGCCTCACACAACAGATATATCCAGGTGTTTATCATGGAAAGCATTAGCTCCATTTTTTATATTTTTGTTGGTGGCCCACTCTTTTATGGTATGCAAAACGTACAGTGTAATTTTAACTCTTAACAATGCTCTATCTTTCCATCCCAGGTTATGACATCTCCAGCCTTACTACTGAGGAGGGTGCCAGATGGGAGAGTCGGAGGCTACTACAGGAGTCCTGGGACAACGAGACAGACCTTCTGTTGAATCCCCCGTCCAAAAACTGCACTGAGCCAGGTAGGACAGGCCCCGCTTTAGAAGTTGTGATTCAACTTTTGGTTGCCAGGTTGGTGAAACTATTGGCCGAGCGAGAAATTCTGTAGTGGAGTCAAATTGAAGCTTTGGAATTAGTATACATGGGAGTCCCATGTGGGATTCCTGCAGGATATAGGGAAGACTGGAGTAGAGATGAAATAAAATAAATTAAGGGGGATTGAACATTCAGACAGGTAGGGATAGCCTTACAGATAGCGCTGTGACGATTATGGAATTTTTGGTAATGACTCATTGTCATGCAAGTTACCATGGTTATTGTCATCACTGTCATTTTTTGGAAAAATGTTTGGAGCTTGTAATGCATCTTTAAAAATGAGCCTCAACATACCTAATGAATACAACACACCCCTATCTCAACTGCTCGGAACATTTGGAAATTAAGCTATTTAAATCCCCCCTTATCCTAAAATGAATGTATTAAGATTATTATGACAATTATTATTTTAAGTTCACTGTTATTGTCCATAATTGACGGTTTCACAATTATACAATACTTATACACAATACAGTGGGTATTATAAGTATTCACCTGCCTTGGATTTTTTTACATTTTGTTGCTTTACAAAGTCGGAATGAAATAGATACAATTGTATTTTTTTTCATTGATGTCACGTTCCTGACCTATTTCTGTTAATTTGTTATATGTGTTAGTTGGTCAGGACGTGAGTTTGGGTGGGCATTCTATGTTTTCTGTTTCTGTGTTGGTTTTAGGTTGCCTGGTATGGCTCTTAATTAGAGGCAGGTGTTTGGCGTTCCTCTAATTAAGAGTCATATTTAGGTAGGCGTTGTCACAGTGTTCGTTGTGGGTGATTGTCTTCCGTGTCTGTGTATATGTTTGCACCATACGGGACTGTTTACGGTTTGTTCAGTTTATGTAGTCTGTTCCCTATTCGTGCGTTCTTCTTGTTTTATGTAGTTCGTCGTTTAGGTCTGTCTACACCGTTTGTTGTTTTGTTAGTTTAGTTAAGTTCGTGTTTTCTTTAATAAATTATGTGTTCAAACTCCACTGCGCCTTGGTTCGATCAATACTCCTCCTTTTCGGGCGAAGAGGAGGAGGACTGCCGTTACAGAATCACCCACCAAATCTCCAGAACCAAGCAGCGGAGTAAACGGAGTAAGGGACAGGAAAAGAAGGAGGAATGGACTTGGGACGATTTATTGGACGGGAAAGGTTGCTACACATGGGAGGAGATCCTGGCTGGTAGGGATCGCCTCCCATGGGAACAGCTGGAGGCACTGAGGAGAGCAGAGGCTACCGGAGAGAGGAACCGGAGTTATGAGGGAACGCGTCTTGCACGGAAGCCCAAAAAGCCCGTGAGTAACACCCAAAAATTTCTTGGGGGGGCTAAGAGGTAGTGGGCCAAGGGCAGGTAGGAGACCTGCGCCCACTTCCCAGGCTTACCGTGGAGAGCTGGAGTACGGGCAGGCGCCGTGTTACGCAGTAGAGCGCACGGTGTCTCCTGTACGAGTGCATAGCCCAGTGCGGGTTATTCCACCTCCCCGCACTGGAAGGGCTAGATTGGGTATTGAGCCAGGTGTCATGAGGCCGGCTCAACGCGTCTGGTCTCCAGTGCGTCTCCTCAGGCCGGCATACATGGCACCTGCCTTACGCATGGTTTCCCCGGTTCGCCTACTTAGGCCGGTGCGGGTTATTCCACCTCCCCGCACTGGTCGGGCGACCGGGAGCATTCAACCAGGTAAGGTTGGGCAGGCTCAATGCTCAAGAGTGCCAGTACACCTCCACGGTCCGGTATTTCCGGCGCCACCTCCCCGCCCCAGCCTAGTACCTACAGTGCCTACACTACGCACTAGGCTACCAGTGCGTCTCCTGAGCCCAGTTCCTCCTCCACGCACTCTCCCTGTAGTGCGTGTATCCAGTTCGGTGCCTCCAGTTCCGGCACCACGCACTAAGCCTCCTGTGCGTCTCCAGAGCCCTGTACACACTGTTTCTTCTCCCCCTACTAATCCTGATGTGCTTGTCCTCAGCCCGGTGTCACCAGTGCCGGTACCACGCACCAGGTATAGAGTGGGCTTTGAGAGTACAGTGTGCCCTGTCCCTGCTCCCCGCACTAGTATGAAGGTGCGTGTTCTTAGCCCGGTGCCTCCAGTTCCGGCACCACGCACTAGGTCTACAGTGTGCCTTATCTGGCCAGAGCCATCCGTCTCACCAGCGCCATCTGAGCCATCCGTCTCCCCAGCGCCATCTGAGCCATCCGTCTCCCCAGCGCCATCTGAGCCATCCGTCTCCCCAGCGCCATCTGAGCCATCCGTCTCCCCAGCGCCGTCTGAGCCATCCGTCTGCAATGAGCCTGCAAAGCCGCCCGTCTGCCATGAGCCTGCAAAGCCGCCCGTCTGCCATGAGCCTACAGAGCCGTCCGCCAGACAGGAGCCGCTAGAGCCGCCCGCCAGACAGGAGCCGCTAGAGCCGCCCGTCAGACAGGATCTGCCAGAGCCGCCAACCAGACAGGATCTGCCAGAGCCACCAACCAGACAGGATCTGCCAGAGCCGCCAACTAGACAGGATCTGCCAGAGCCGCCAACCAGACAGGATCTGCCAGAGCCGTCAGCCAGCCATGAGCGTCGAGAGCCGTCAGCCAGCCATGAGCGTCGAGAGCCGTCAGCCAGCCATGAGCGTCGAGAGCCGTCAGCCAGCCATGAGCGTCGAGAGCCGTCAGCCAGCCATGAGCGTCGAGAGCCGTCAGCCAGCCATGAGCGTCGAGAGCCGTCAGCCAGCCATGAGCGTCGAGAGCCGTCAGCCAGCCATGAGCGTCCAGATTCGTCAGTCAGCCATGAGCTGCCCTTCAGCCTGAAACGGCTATATACCCAGAACTGCCCCTCAGTCCAGAGCTGTCTCTCTGTCCGGAGCTGCCTTTCAGTCCGGAGTTGCCCCTCTATCGTGATCTCCCTCTCTATCTTGATCTACCTCTATTTTCTGATCTATCCCTCTGTCTGGTGCTATCCCTCTGTGTTGATTTATCTCTCTGTCCCGGTGCTGTCCATGTCATTGATGTTACTAAAAGGATTTTGTGGGGGTAAATTGAGGGTGGACATTTTTAGGGGGAGAGGGAGATTAGGATTGATTATGGTGGGGTGGGGACCTCGCCCGGAGCCTGAGCCACCACCGTGGTCAGATGCCCACCCAGACCCTCCCCTAGACTTTGTGCTGGTGCGCCCAGAGTTCGCACCTTATGGGGGGGGTTATGTCACGTTCCTGACCTATTTCTGTTAATTTGTTATATGTGTTAGTTGGTCAGGACGTGAGTTTGGGTGGGCATTCTATGTTTTCTGTTTCTGTGTTGGTTTTGGGTTGCCTGGTATGGCTCTTAATTAGAGGCAGGTGTTTGGCGTTCCTCTAATTAAGAGTCATATTTAGGTAGGCGTTGTCACAGTGTTCGTTGTGGGTGATTGTCTTCCGTGTCTGTGTATATGTTTGCACCATACGGGACTGTTTACGGTTTGTTCAGTTTATGTAGTCTGTTCCCTATTCGTGCGTTCTTCTTGTTTTATGTAGTTCGTCGTTTAGGTCTGTCTACACCGTTTGTTGTTTTGTTAGTTTAGTTAAGTTCGTGTTTTCTTTAATAAATTATGTGTTCAAACTCCACTGCGCCTTGGTTCGATCAATACTCCTCCTTTTCGGGCGAAGAGGAGGAGGACCGCCGTTACAATTGAGCTACACAAAGTACTGTATAAGAATGACAAATTAATACAAATTAAATAACTAAAATATGATCTTTACATAAGTATTCACCCCCTTTGTTTAGGCAAGCCTAATTAGTTCAGGAGTAAAATTTGGATTAACAAATCACATATGTTGGACTCACTCTGTGAAATAAGAGGGGTTGACATGGTTTATTAATGACTACGCCTTCCTCTGTCCCCATTCATACAACATCTGTAAGATCCCTCATCTAAGTATTCAAGCACAGATTCAACAATAAAGACCAGGGAACTATTCGAAAGCCTCATAAAGAAGGGCAGTGATTGTTAGATGGATAACAATAACAAATCAGACATTTAATATCTCTTTAACCATCATCAATATTAATAATTATGCTATGGATGATGTATTAAACCACCCAGACACATCAAAGATGTATTTAGTCGTTCTTCTTAACTGAGCTGCAGGACAAGAAGGAAACTGCTCAGGGATGTCAGTTGTGTGTGTCAGTTTTGTGTGTATAATTGTGCAAACCGTCAGGTTGTAATGTGAATTGAAAAGAAGAATACTCTTTCTCCATCCTGCTCCTCAGACTCTTCTTCATAGAGCCATAGTACCTTCCCTTATCCCTAAGCAAGGCAAGAAGTAGAGCTTTACAGCAGATAGCCTCCTATCCATATGTTAATGTTTTATTTAACCTTTATTTAACTAGGCAAGTCAGTTAAGAACAAATTCTTATTTACAATGATGGCCCTGCCAAACCCTAACCCAGACAACACTGGGCCAATTGTGCACTGCTTATGGGACTCCCAATCACAGCCGGTTGTGATACAGCCTGGAATCAAACCATGGTCTGTAGTGATGCCTCTAGCACTGAGATGCAGTGCCTTAGACCGCTGCGCCACTCGGGAGCCCTGCGATCAGATGAGTCTGTGGAATTAATTTATTGCTGATGCTTACAAGTCAACAGGAATGCATATGACACTTTAGACATTTTTTTCAACTGTTAGTTCGTTGAGTGACAGTTTCATATAGCAAATATAGCAAAAATATAGACAAAAACCCAGACTATAACACTGAAAATAAACCCAAATTCTGAATCAGGTCCAGAGTAACACAAATCTCCTTTTACGTAATGCTCCATGTCCACACAGGTCAATGGAAACAAACCTGAACAATTAGCACTTTCAATTCTCTCGTCAGGATGGCTACAGGTGATACACCGGAAAACTCTCACACACTGGCAGTCAAGCAGTCAGGCGGAGTATGTGTGTGTGCGTGCGTGCGTGAATATGTGTGTTACTGTACATTATGTGATTTTGTGTCCTTCTGTGTCCTACAATGGGGAAGTTCTGGAAGGAATAAGGCCACAAGCTATAAAAGACTCAATGAGAATTGACATTTGACTGGATCCAGTGAGTAGAATGAGATCTGATAGATTGTGAGATCATCGTCAATGTGTAATCATTACTAATGAAGCGAATGGGCGTCCACATTAATCTGTGATGATGAATCTCTGATCTCTCGCTTTCTATGCATACATAGCCTGGTCTACTGGCCCAAGTTGAGAGATGTTTAAGGATGTTGGATTGGAGGAATAGTGGAAAGGAGAGCGAGAGATAGAGAGAGAACGGGGGGGGAGAATGATCAAGAGGGAGTAAGAGAATGACAGAGGAAGAGAGACAGAGACAATGATCAAGAGGGGGTGAGAGAATGAGAGATAGATGAGACGGGCTCTTTTGTGCAGAAAAGCAGGAAGAATCCCTATTAAAATAATTTCAGTGTTTCAGGATGCAAAGCGTGATTAAGCGGAAAACAGGCTATTAAGTATTTCTGTCTAAATTTAACTCCCATATAACTTACTCGGATAGAGCAGGGGTTGGAAGCAGGCAATAGGATAAAGAGCTGTCTAGAGCATATGAGAATCTGTGTGTGTGTGTGTGTGTGTGTGTGTGTGTGTGTGTGTGTGTGTGTGTGTGTGTGTGTGTGTGTGTGTGTGTGTGTGTGTGTGTGTGTGTATTCGGCTTAGGTGTGGGTTTGGTTTGTGTGTGTGCGCATTGTATCTAGGACAGGGGCGAGTTTTGGGAGGCGGTGTGTTAACAGTGAGATCAAGAGATTGCTTGGCAGAATGCAGTCTCATAAAGCCCCAGGATTCCACATGGAAAACCCTCACACATACAAGGGCCCAGAAAAACACACACGCCCACGGAAAGACACACACACGCCCACGGGCAATGCAAACACAGAGAGTGCCGTTATCGGAGTTGGAATACAGCTTACATATATCTGCATATCCTCACAACACCCACCAAGGTTGGGTTCAATTCAAATTGAACGCAGTGAATTCAGGAAGTAAAAAAATGAAATTACAATTCAAACGTTCTCCATAAACTGACTGCATAAACTGAAAAGTAGAAGCTATTTATAAAAATTCTAAAAAGTTTATAAAATTACAAAGGAAAAATCATATCACTTCCTGAATTGATTGCATTCAATTCGAATTGAGCCCAACTCTGACACACACACACACCTGACATCCCTGAGCAGTTTCCTTCTTGTCCTGCAGCTCAGTTCAGAAGAACGACTAAATACATCTTTGATGTGTCTGGGTGGTTTAATACATCATCCACAGCATAATTATTACATTTTTTTTCAATTGTTTAAGCACAATTTTGAAAACAGGGCCTGGTTTGTCAAAACACTACACACAATTAGCACAACCCTACACCAAAGTAGCACAACACTTCAGATAATTTGCAAAATGGAACACTTTTGTCAAAACCATACACGACTTCATAAAAATAATATTTTGTTACCATACGAAACACACACATTTCATATGACTTCAATCTTTTTGAACCAGTTACACACTGCTGTTGCTAACCTAAAACACTTTTAGCAAGTCTAATTGTCAGTGATTAGAGTAGTGTAAATGAAGTACACAGAGAAAGTGCAACTATACAAACACTACACAAGACCAACGCTGCAGACTGAGGAAAATATCATTTATTTCTCTCCATATACCCAAATCAGTCAACATGTCAACATGGAGAATCACAACAAAACATGTCCCAGTTTTCATGCTACTACAGTAGTGTGCATAACACTGTTAGCTCAGCAAACAGACAAACGTAAATACTGTATCCAGTACAGGTTACAATTACAGTAAATAACAACAACAACAAACATAAAAAATAATCAGAAAAAAACTGACAATATTGTACAGAAAATACTACATTAAACATACTATACATTATCTCTTCGCCTAGCTGGGTCTGGCCAGAGAATTTCATCAACATCACAAGCAATATCGTCATTAGCAAGACAACGCGGGAAGAACCGTCTTGAATGTCAAATCCATCCTTGCACAGCTGCGCCGTCGACTTGGTCACAGGCGTCCTCCATGGCCTGAATGAGGGGTACCTGAGCCTGGGGCTGGAGATCGTAAACCTTCCACCGCCATGCAGAGAAAAACTCTTCGATAGGGTTTAGAAACAGAGAGTATGGTGGAAGGTATAGTACTGTCAACTGTGGATGGTGTTGAATGTTGAAACCAGTTCTGGACCAAAGCAGAGTGGTGGAATGACACATTGTCCCAGAAGACTGTGTATTGCATCTGGTGCATTTCATTACCTGCTGTGACGATGTGGTGCAATCGGTCCAAAAATGTGAGAATGAGAGGTGTGTTGTAAAGGCCCATTTTGGCAAGACGGAGGACAACCCCATGCTGTGAAGTGGCAGCGCAAAGGGTGATGTTATCCCCATGTTGCCCTGGGACATTGATTATTGCCCTGTGGCCAATGATATTTCTGCCTCGCCTTCTTGCTTTTGTGAGGTTGAACCCTGCCTCATCAGTATACAGTATATGAATTCATGCAGGATTTCCTCAGCATCCATCTGCAAAACTCCCTGAAATACAGTGAAAGACAAGATTGTGTAGTTCAGGATAGGTCTAGTATACAGTCAATGTAAAAAAGTCATGTGTGCAGTATGCAACATCACAGTGCTAAAGTGAACAATACAAACCTCCACATACTCATGCCGCAGCCGTTTGACCCTCTCTGAATTCCGCTCAAAAGGCACTTGATAAAGTTGTGTCATATGAACCTGATGTCTTTTCAGGATGCGTGCCAGTGTTGACTGAGAGACCTGATGGACATTATTGAAAATGGCATGGTCACCGATAATGTTGGCTTGTAGTTCTCTGAACCTGATAGCATTATTGGCCAAAACCATGTCTATTATCTCTCTCTCTTGTTCTTGCGTGAATATGGGCCCCCTTCCTCCTTGTCATTCCCGACCCTTAATCCTATGTAGAGAATAATACATGTAACTTACTGTACAATGTCACAGGAAGGGGTATCACAAGTGCGGATATTGTGCATACAATAAGCTGCTGATTACTGTAACTGTAGACAGATCTTCTTTTACCTGTTCTCCTGTCAAAAAGTGACATTATTACAGATGCCACTGTATATCTGCTAAGATTTGGCTGAACTCTCAGTCCAGCCTCCCTCAGCGTCAATCCGTGGTTCACAACATGGTCCACTAGTGTTGCACGAATGTCATTTGATAAGTTTGGTCTTCTTCTTTGTGCACGTTCTCCTCCTGCTTCAGGTCTTCCTCGACCTCTGGCTCTGGCTCAGCCTCTGCCTCTTCCTCTACCTCATTCTCCTCCTCTGTGTACTCCTCCTCTCACCCTCACTCTTCTTCTGACTCCTTCCATTTTGGTTGAAGGCAGGTGAACCTACCTGCTGCATTTTTATAGTGCTTAAACCTGATTGGTGTGTCTACAATTTAGCAATCATGTCTTTGTGCACCTGATGGCTGTGTTTAACAGATTGGCTCATAGGTGTGGTAATTTGACAGTCAGTGCTTTGGAATTGCAAGGAAGTGACATCATGATATACTTCTGTGTCTGATGTATACAAGTGTGTTTAGTGTTTTGCAAATCACTGTGTGTAATGTTTTGCAAATAGTGTGAAGCTGACAATGTGCTTACAGTTGTGCAAATCTAGCCTTGTGTTTTGCTCCTTGAGTGTAAGGTTTTGCTAATTGTGGGAAAAGTTAAATTGTAGTGTGTCAGCAATCGTAAAAAACTGTTACTTGATGATGCTTAGAGAGATAATCAATGTCTGATTTGTTATTGTTATCCATCTAACAATCACTGCCCTTCTTTATGAGGCTTTCGAATAGTTCCCTGGTCTTTATTGTTGAATCTGTGCTTGAATACTTAGATGAGGGATCTTACAGATGTTGTATGAATGGGGACAGAGGAAGGCATAGTCATTAATAAACCATGTCAACCCCTCTTATTTCACAGAGTGAGTCCAACATATTATCTGATTGGTAATCCAAATTTTACTCCTGAACTAATTAGGCTTGCCTAAACAAAAGGGGGTGAATACTTATGTAAAGACCATATTTCAGTTATTGAATTTGTATTAATTTGTCATTCTTATGCAGTATTTTGTGTAGATCAATGATTTTTTTTTAATTGAATCTATTTCAATCTGACTTTTTAAAGCAACAAAATGTTTTTCAAAATCCAATACTTATGATACCCATTGTATTGTATGTAAGTATTATATACTGTATATATTTATTTATTTTAACTTTATTTAACTAGGGCTGGCACAATTATTATGTAATTGTGTAACCATCAGGTGGTAATGTGAATTGAAAAGAAGAATACTATTTTGCCATCCTGCTACTCAGACTCTTCTTCATAGGGCCATAGTACCTTCCCTTACAGCTGATTGCCTCCTGCTTCAAGGTGGGCAACTGTCAGTGAATGTCGTGCTCTAGGTAGTGGTCGAGACGTAGCAAGTACCCAAGTATACATTTGAGTATTATGTGTAGCCGACTGTATTTTTACAAAACGTGTAGTAAGTGTGAAGAGGCTCTGTGTTAGACTCTCAGAGATGTGGAGTGACTCTGCTCTGTGCTGTGTATCTCTGTAATTGGCCTCACAGTGGCTTGATCAATGACACCCTTTTCTCCTCTAGCATCTCTCACAGACATCTACAACATACAGAGCCCCCAACCACTGTTCCTTCATTAAGCAGGATCTCAGTGTGGTCTTTCAGATTAGAGATAAACATGTTTACGTCACCTAGATTCTCCTCTCCTCACTTACTGCAAACAAAAAAGAGGCAGACACCTCATTAGAATGCCTCTCTGTGTGTGTGTGTGTGTGTGTGTGTGTGTGTGTGTGTGTGTGTGTGTGTGTGTGTGTGTGTGTGTGTGTGTGTGTGTGTGTGTGTGTGTGTGTGTGTGTGTGTGTGTGTGTGTGTGTGTGTGTGTGTGTGTGTGTGTGTGCGTGCGTGCGTGCACATGTGTGCGGGTTTGAATGTGTGTGTATGTGTCTGTACTTGTCCTTTCCTTGCTGCAAGTTTCACATTAACAGCTGCTAACATTGTAAACGGTAAGTGTCTCCAAGGTGTATCCAGTATCAAAATGACGCATTCACTTTCATAGTATAGTAAAGATTCCTTTCTTCTCACATCTCCCTATAACAGTATATACAGTTGAAGTCGGAAGTTTACGTACATTTAGGTTGAAGTCATTAACTTGTTTTTCAACCACTCCACAAATGTCTTCATAACAAACTATAGTTTTGGCAAGTCAGTTAGGACATATTCTTTGTGCATGACACAAGTAATTTTTCCAACAATTGTTCACAGACAGATTATTTCACTGTATCACAATTCCAGTGGGTCAGAAGTTTACATACACTAAGTTGACTGTGCCTTTAAACAGCTTGGAAAATTCCAGAAAATTATGTCATGGCTTTAGAAGCTTCTAATTGTTCAGGCTAATTGACATAATTTGAGTCAATTGGAGGTGTACCTGTGGATGTATTTCAAGGCCTACCTTCAAACCTTCAGTGCCTCTTTGCTTGACATCATGGGACAATCAAAAGAAATCAGCCAAGACCTCAGGAAAACAATTGTAGACCTCCACAAGTCTGGTTCATCCTTGGGAGCAATTTCCAAACGCCTGAAGGTACTATGTTCATCTGTACAAACAATAGTACGCAAGTATAAACACCCTGGGACCATGCAGCCATCATACCGCTCAGGAAGGAGACGCGTTCTGTCTCCTAGAGATTAATGTACTTTTGTGCAAAAAGTGAAAATCAATCCCAGAACAACAGCAAAGGACCTTGTGAAGATGCTGGAGGAAACAGATACAAAAGTATCTTTATCTACAGTAAAACAAGTCCTATATCGACATAACCTGAAAGGGTGTTCAGCAAGGAAGAAGCCACTGCTCCAAAACTGCCATAAAAAAAGCCAGACTACGGTTTGCAACTGTACATGGGGACAAAGATCGTACATTTTGGAGAAATGTCCTCTGGTCTGATGAAACAACAATAGAACTGTTTGGCCATAATGACCATTATGTTTGGAGGAAAAAGCGGGAGGCTTGCAAGCCGAGGAACACCATCCCAACCGTGAAGCACGGGGGAGGCAGCATCATGTTGTGGAGGTGATTTGCTGCACGAGGGACTGGTGCACTTCACATAAAAGTTGGCATCATGAAGGAAGGAAAACTATGGGGATATATTGAAGGAACATCTCAGGACATCAGTCAGGAAGTTAAAGCTTGGTCGCAAATGGGTCTTCCAAATGGACAATGACCCCAAGCATACTTCCAAAGTTGTGGCAAAATGGCTTAAGGACAACAAAGTCAAGGTATTGGAGTGGCCATCACAAAGCCCTGACCTCAGTCCTGTAGAAAATTTGTGGGAAGAACTGAAAAAGCGTGTGTGAGCAAGTAGGCCTACAAACCTGACTCAGTTACACCAGCTCTGTCAGGAGGAATGGGCCAAAATGCACCCAACTTACTGTGGGATGCTTGTGGAAGGCTACCTGAAACATTTGACCCAAGTTAAACAGTTTAAAGGCAATGCTACCTAATACTTATTGAGTGTATGTAAACTTCTGACCCCCTGGGAATGTGATGAAAGAAATAAAAGCTGAAATAAATCATTATCTCTACTATTATTCTGCCATTTCACATTCTTAAAATAAAGTGGTGATCTTAACTGACCTAAGCCAGGGAATTTTTACTAGGATTAAATGTCATGAATTGTGAAACTGTAAACTTCCGACTTCAACTGTATCTGTATAATAGCTACACTCTATATACAAAAGTATGTGGACACCCCTTCAAATTAGTGGATTCGGCTTTTTCAGCCACACCCGTTGCTGATCGGTATATAAAATCGAGCACACAGCCATGCAATATCCGTAGACAAACATTAGCAGTAGAATGGCCTTACTGAAGAGCTCAGTGACTTTCAACGTGGCACCGTCATAGTGGTAGGCCACACAAGCTCACAGAACAGGACCGCCAAGTTGCTGAAGCGCCTAGCACGTAAAATACGTCTGTCCTCGATTGCAACATACACTACTGAGTTCTAAACTGCCTCTGGAAGCAACGTCAGCACAATAACTGTTCATCAGGAGCCTCATGAAATGGGTTTTCATGGCCGAGCAGCCATGCGTCGGCTGCAGTGGTGTAAAGCCCGCCAACATTGGAGCAGTGGAAATGCGTAGTGATGAGTCATGCCAGGAGAACGCTACCTGCCCGAATGCATAGTGCCAACTCTAAAGTTTGGTGGAGGAGGAATAATGGTCTGGGGCTGTTTTTCATAGTTCGGTCTAGGCCCCTTAGTTCCAGTGAAGGGAAATCTTAATGCTACAGCATACAATGACGTTCTAGACGTGCTTCCAACTATGTGGCAACAGTTTGGAGAAGGCCCTTTTCTGTTTCAGCATTCAGCATGACAATGCCCTTGTGCACAAAGTGAGGTCCATACAGAAATGATTTGTCGAGGTCAGTGTGGTAGAACTTTACTAGCCTGCACAGAGCCCTGACCTTAACCCTATCTTACACCTTTGGGAAGAATTGGAATGTCGACTGCGAGCCAGGCCTAATCGCCCAACACAACCTCACTAATGCTCTTGTGACTGAATGGAAGCAAGTCCCTGCTGCAACAGGGGGGACCAACTCCATATTAATGTCCATGATTTTGGAATGTGAATGAGGAGGTGGCCACATACTTTTGATCATGTAGTGTACTTTCACAAAAAGATGAATGCCAAAGGTACAATTCTCCACAAATGTTCTCCTCTTTTTCAGTGTGTTTTATTAATGATTCATAGGACTGTGCGACAAAGGTATTTGTTTTCTTCCCCATGGTGCATCTGACAGAGAACAAACATGGTTTTAAAGGCACACAAGTAATGTTCTGCTCACAGCATCCCCCCATAACAATGTGTATCCCCCACCAGTTAGGCTTTCCATTCCCTGTGAAAAACTCAGTCTCCCTGAAAAGGAGATTCTGAGGAAGAAGGGCCTTGTGAGAGAATGGAGTGTGTGTGTGTGTGTGTGTGTGTGTGTGTGTGTGTGTGTGTGTGTGTGTGTGTGTGTGTGTGTGTGTGTGTGTGTGTGTGTGTGTGGGTGTGTGGGTGTGTGGGTGTGTGGGTGTGTGGGTGTGTGTGTGTGTGTGTGTGTGTGTGTGTGTGTGTGTGTGTGTGTGTGTGTGTGTGTGTGTGTGCGTAGTCCCCTCCTAGCCCTGGGCAAACCTGTTACTCCGGTAAACTTCACTGACACAGACTGGAAGGGGAGGGGTACAATGTCACTTCCCATCGCATCACATCCTGCAAGAAATCACGCCAGCAGGAAATAAAAAGAGACAGGAAAGACAAACAGAGAGCATGCAGAGCAACAAACTGGATGATCTGATTGTGCATTACCATTGCATGTTGTGTGTCTGTCCTTTCCGTGTTGACTGGAATAGCCAGGGCATGCTAACAGTGGCTTCTTGTTAGAAAGGAAAAAGGGATACGAATTCAGTCATACAACTGAAATGTGTCTTCCTCATTTAACCCAACCCCTCTGAATCAGAGCAGTGCAGGGGGCTGCCATAATCAACATCCATGTCTTCAGCACCTGGGGAACAGTGGGCTCTACCTAGGAGAAGAACAACAGATTTTTACCTCAGCAGCTTAGGGATTCAATCCAGCAACCTATCGGTTACTGGCCCAACGCTCCAACCACTAGACTAGAAAGACAGGGTGCTACTGCTTGCTTCATATATGTAACCCCTAAAAGTTCTATATACGGTAGAACCCTTTTATGCGGTTCTTTGATCAGAACCCTATGGGTTCTTCACTGAACCAAAATATAGAATTAATTTATAATAATAATTTATATAATAATAATATAATAATAATTTATGAATTATGACTACTATACATTTTGTAAATATATTTCCAGCTAAGAACATAATATAATAAACAATTAAATAATGGACAATAGAATACCAGCATCATTTTTGATTTTATTGCAATTATATATATGCAAACATAGTTTGGAAATATGCACTGGTGGCCAGGGAGGCATCTCTTTGTTTGAAGGATGGCCCACAAATTTGGTACCAACCAGGGGAGAACGACTGGAGACATTGGAAGTTCAAGACCAACCATGTTACTGCAGGCATTGTTAGCGGAAAACAGGATCCCACAGGATCCCAAACAGGATCCCACAGGATCCCAAACAGGATCCCAATCTTCATGGTCAATCTTCGTGTACAAGAAACGTGTATTTGAAGTCAATCACATTACCAATAATTGCTTCTAATACATCAGATGTATGTCCTTGAACTGATTTGTTTATAATCACATGCAGAAATGATAAGGATCATTTAGTTGCTAATGGCAGCCTGCATACCCCGGTCGGCCTACAACTTGACTTACTCAATGAGAGGTGGCAGCACTGAGCCAGCCTGCAAAGTCACTTCCTGGAGTAGCTCAAACTGCGCATGTTATGTCTCAATAAGACGCCGTCTTAACCGACTTCGTTTGACTTCAATGCGCTATTGAGTCTTCACATAGGAATGAATGGTGTCACATGACCGAGGGCTTTGTCTGTTCATGTATCCAGTCATTGGTAGCAACTCCGGCTGACTTCTTTATGGAACAGTACAGTACAGGGTTGCTGCCTGGCTGGTTCCTGAGAAGAAGAAAAAAGGAGCTAAAACGTGAGTTAAAATGCAGACAAAATGCAGACGTATAATTATGATGATGTAGAAGAACAACTTGTTGTCATGAGCAGCAGCAGCAGCCGAAAGAGCACATCCTCTGCCTCTGATCGCTGGGTTACTGCCAGACTGAGCAAAACATAGGCAGTGTGGTGAAAGTCATGTAATGATTAACCAAGACTTATTTAGATACAGTACCTCCTCTTAGTCAGCCCACTGCCCATCACATGCATCCAACAGAGGTCAGCAACACTTTTGTAATGGCTTCATGAAACATAACGCCCTCATTTGACTCCACACTGAAATACTGAAACAAAAGTAACAATTGGCTAATTGTCAGTGTCAGTTTAGTTTGCAACAGCACCGCTTTGTATTAACCTTGCTGTTTGCCTCTCTAACCTCTGCAACAATGCAAAATAAGAATTTGATCTCCCCCTGACACTTTAAGTGAATGCCACTTTAATAATAATGCCACTTTAATAATGTTTACATATCTTGCATTATTCATCTCATACAGTGGGGAGAACAAGTATTTGATACACTGCCGATTTTGCAGGTTTTCCTACTTACAAAGCATGTAGAGGTCTGTAATTGTTTATCATAGGTACACTTCAACTGTGAGAAATGGAATCTAAAACAAAAATCCATAAAATCACATTGTATGATTTTTAAGTAATTAATTTGCATTTTATTGCATGACATAAGTATTTGATCACCTACCAACCAGTTAAGCATTCCGGCTCTCACAGACATGTTCGTTTTTCTTTAAGAAGCCCTCCTGTTCTCCACTCGTTACCTGTATTAACTGCACCTGTTTGAACTCGTTACCTGTATAAAAGACACCTGTCCACACACTCAATCAAACAGACTCCAACCTCTCCACAATGGCCAAGACCAGAGAGTTGTGTAAGGACATCAGGGATAAAATTGTAGCCCTGCACAAGGCTGGGATGGGCTGCAGGACAATAGGCAAGAAGCTTTTTGAGAAGGCAACAACTGTTGGCGCAATTATTAGAAAATGGAAGAAGTTCAAGATGACGGTCAATCACCCTCGGTCTGGGGCTGCATGCAAGATCTCACCTCGTGGGGCATCAATGATCATGAGGAAGGTGAGGGATCAGCCCAGAACTACACGGCAGGACCTGGTCAATGACCTGAAGAGAGCTGGGACCACAGTCTCAAAGAAAACCATTAGTAACACACTACGCCGTCATGGATTAAAATCCTGCAGCGCACGCAAGGTCCCCCTGCTCAAGCCAGCGCATGTCCAGGCCCGTCTGAAGTTTGCCAATGACCATCTGGATGATCCAGAGGAGGAATGGGAGAAGGTCATGTGGTCTGATGAGACCAAAATAGAGCTTTTTGGTCTAAACTCCACTCGCCGTGTTTGGAGGAAGAAGAAGGATGAGTACAACCCCAAGAACACCATACCAACCGTGAAGCATGGAGGTGGAAACATCATTCTTTGGGGATGCTTTTCTGCAAAGGGGACAGGATGACTGCACCGTATTGAGGGAGGATGGATGGGGCCATGTATCGCAAGATCTTGACCAACAACCTCCTTCCCTCAGTAAGAGCATTGAAGAAGGGTCGTGGCTGGGTCTTCCAGCATGACAACGACCCGAAACACACAGCCAGGGCAACTAAGGAGTGGCTCCGTAAGAAGCATCTCAAGGTCCTGGAGTGGCCTAGCCAGTCTCCAGACCTGAACCCAATAGAAAATCTTTGGAGGGAGCTGAAAGTCCGTATTGCCCAGCGACAGCCCCGAAACCTGAAGGATCTGGAGAAGGTCTGTATGGAGGAGTGGGCCAAAATCCCTGCTGCAGTGTGTGCAAACCTGGTCAAGAACTACAGGAAACGTATGATCTCTGTAATTGCAAACAAAGGTTTCTGTACCAAATATTAAGTTCTGCTTTTCTGATGTACTTATGTTATGCAATAAAATGCAAATTAATTACTTAAAAATCATACAATGTGATTTTCTGGATTTTTGTTTTAGATTCCGTCTCTCACAGTTGAAGTGTACCTATGATAAACAATTACAGGCCTCTACATGCTTTGTAAGTAGGAAACACTGCCGATTTTTCAGGTTATCAAATACTTGTTCTCCCCACTGTATGTATATGCTGTATTTTATACCACCTATTGCATCTTGCCTATGCTGCTCTGTCATTGCTCATTCATATATGTATATAATCTTATTCCATCTGTGTATTAGGTAGTTGTTGTGGAATTGTTAGATTACTTGTTAGACATTACTGCACTGTCGGAACTAGAAACACAAGCATTTCGCTACACTCGCAATAACATCTGCTAACCATGTGTATGTGACCAATAAAAATGTGATTTGATATGATTTGAACTGTGTCGGATGAGACGGCTAGCCATTTTTCTGACCAGGCGAGATCATACAGTAGCATCATTAATATGGATAGCCTGTCAATGTCATGCAAAACAGCTCAAACAAAGGAAAAGGCACCTAGTTAGGTGTCATTTCAGAGTTTGACATGACTATGTTAGCTTTTATTAGCTGTCATTGGCTAAAATACACATTACATTCTGGGGTAGAGGGATAGAACCCTTAAGGAGTGTGCGTGTATCAGGCTTACATTTCATAGTACTCAGCACAGTGACAGAAAGCAAGGCAAACTATTATGAGATGTGACACTATGAGGTCTGTGCGTGTGTGTAGTTTTATTGCAACAAATAAACAAAACAATATATATATATACAATCATCACAAATACAGCCAGAGAGGTACATGTAAAATGGACATACATATTGGTTTTCTCTAGCCTTGAGCTTATAAGACAGATCAAATTTGGAGTATGAGCATCCACAACCACTGCCCACAACACACCTCACTGTTTGTAAACAGTGGGGGTAGGTCTTGTCTTGACAAACGGAACTGCTGCTATACTTAAACAGTTGACACCTTTAACATATCAAGCAGAGTTCTACTATAAAGCTTTTCATCCATGAACACCAGCTCAGGCCTCTGCTGTTGAATGTAGTTATTTGTCCGATTCATGCATGTATTAATGATTAAACATCCATCATCACTCGGGTAGGTGTATTGCATCATGTGACCTCGGCCTATATACCGGCAACACACCAAGGTTATCTGGGGAAAAAATCTCTGCCACCGGAGTGTCTAATTAGGATCTTGATCTTAATTAGGATCATGATCTGCTATTAAACTAGAGCAATACATCTCCCCTCACACACACACACCTGTTCCTGCACTGTCGAACATTACGGCCCCCTCACAATCTATTCTTCTGCATCTGTCCACACTCAGTCAGGATTTCTATGTCTGTTGATCTTTAACACATGTTCTTGTCAGAATGACACTCTCCCTCTCTTTAGAGGACTTCTGAGGTTTTTTTCTTCAAATTGCCGTGTGCTGCTTGCGTGTGTATGTGACTGATCTAAGGACTCTACATTATATTCTATTCCCTTGCTCAGACGAGTCAGCATGTCCCATCAGGTATGCACACGGGCAGCTTGGTCGATGCACTGAACAACCCCCCCATTCCCCTCCAGTTACCATGGCAACCTGCCATGACCCTAGTCTCCATCCAGTGTTTGTGTGTTTGTGTGTGTTGGCACAGCAGTTACTGGACACGACCCTCACGCCACTGCAGAAATGCGCACGTGCGTGTGTTACTCACGCACCCTGGCATTCACTATCTCTCCCTCTCGCCGGGCCTCTCCTTTTTACATTCCACTTCCATGCTGGCCTTTTCATTTTAGCAACTCACAACTGCAGAAGGGAGGTAGAACTGGAGAAGGTAGAGGACCCAAGACAAAAGAAAAAGGGATCTCCCTATGACGAAGGTTAAGACTAGAGCATTCTAATAGGTAGGTATCCCAGCAGCTAAGGAGTTGGACCTGAAGAATGGCCGAATCCCGGGCCGGGCAATGGAAAAAGGGGGGAATTGCTCTGGCAACAGGAGGGCAGCTGAGTTCACATCCTAAAAGACATTCCACTACTGTTGAGCCCTTGAGCAAGACCCTTATCCCCCACAACATGCTCTCCATCCAGGGGCACTGCACTGCAGCTTGACCCTTTGCTTGTCTCAATTGCGTGTGATGTGGTTAGGTATTAGGTTGTCTTAACCTTTTACCTAGGGATCTGTGCATTTTAAGACATGCTGTACTGTACATGTACTTGTGAAGATGTGTCTCTCCTGCGGCAGATGTTTTCATTTCAGCAACTCACAACTGCAGAAGGGAGGCAGCACTGTAAAGGGTAGAGGACCCAAGAAAAAAAGGAAACGGGATCTGTGCATTTGAAGACATGGTGTACTGTACTTGTGAAGCTGTCTCTCTTTATTAGTCTCGACCTGTCCATCCCTCTTGTTATCTCCTATTTTTCTCCATCTCCCCCTCTTTCTCTCTCTCTCTCCCTGTGCCTCTCCCCCTCTTCTTTTTTAGGTTATTTTCAATATCCCTTATAAGATCCTGTCCTTCAAATCGCCCGTGCGTTTGTTCAGTGCGCGTGCGTTACCAAGACAACCAGTCGGAGTAAAATGTCATCACCATCGCAGCTCTGTTTTTAAGCCGTCTGTGCCAAGTAGCCAGATCAGACAACTGTGATTACGCAACACACCAAAGTTCAACGCTAGAATGATGTCATCATTAAGAGAGCTGAGGACGGGAGTAGGGAGGGACTGGATGGATTAAAAGACACATTAGATATGATTATTATTACGTAATAATACAAAAAAATACACTAATGTATTTTGTGTTATGCCCGCCATCAGTTGAATACAGAATACAGAGTACAGAAATCTATGATTTCAATCATAGAATTAATAGAATGGACCTATTGTAACGGCTGATTTCCTCCTCTTCGTCTGAAGAGGAGGTGTAGGGATCGGACCAAGACGCAGAGTGGAAAGTGTCCATGATTTATTAACAATAAACTGAACACTACACGAAACAAAATAACAAAAGCGAATCAAACCGAAAGACAGTCCCGTGTGGCACGAACACTGACACGAAATACAAACACCCACAAACACACACGTGAACCCCGGCTGCCTAAGTATGATTCTCAATCAGGGACAACGATTGACAGCTGCCTCTGATTGAGAATCATACCAGGCCGAACATACAAAACCCCAACATAGAAAACAACACATAGACAACCCACCCAACTCACGCCCTGACCATACTAAATAAATACAAAACAAGAGAAAACAGGTCAGGAACGTGACACCTATCCCTTCAGACCATTGCAATTTAGCTTTTAACTTCTAATTACTACCACAAAGAAGAATTTCAACTTAAATTGTCATGTCTATTCTATTATCTATATTTCTATGATTTAAATAGGTTTCCTATGGAGGATTGATGGTATAATTTAAACCAACATATATTCCCATTCAAGTAAAAATGATCTGATGTGTGTATCATCTTTGTGGTACCATTTGAAAGTTGAAGTTTCGATTTTATTCCCATTTTAGTACATGTATCAGCCAAAACATGACACCCACCCTGTATTCAAGAGCATGTTGTGTCTCAACCGATAGCGGGCACAACACAAAAACTTTAGATAATGTAAAATAGGCCCTGAATGTTTTGGTAAACCTACTGGAGAGCTCTTCTTTGTCTACACCGATTCAGCATCCTTCACACCCTCTTCAGCTTTAGCCCCACCCAAAGATTTCAAGACTAAACAACCAAAGATTTCAAGACTGATGTTGTCCGACATTAAATTGTCATTGTCGTTATGAAAAAGTATAAACACAAAAACTACAGGCTGCATGACATCAGCAGCCTGCTGGTCCAAAATAGCATAACTAGTGTATTTTAACACCAATAAATCCACACGTTTAAAAATGAATTTAGTATATGTCAATCTAGCAGACCAGGTAATGAAAAACAACTTTCTAAACAATGTTTTGGTTTGTTTCTAGCTTGTTAGCTAGCTAGCGAATGTTAAGTTAGCTGGCTAGCCAGTTCAAATAATGACCATATCATATAGCTGAAAATGTCTTCAATTTAGCTAATTTGTCTTCATTATTACAGGAAAATAAACTCACAACAAGATCCTTATTTACAAGTAGATGGCGAGCCAATAACAGAAAATAGCTTATGCCGCTTGTAAGTGTGACAAAATAAAAGTAGGGCATTCTATTGGAGAATTTTAGAACTTGGACACTGTTTCGTTGGCCTAACATTACATCCTAATTTGACTTCTGTGCAGGTCATGTTCTTCACATTACCGTCTTTGGTAAACATTTACTATATCAAACAAAATCTAAGTTTATTTGTCACATGCACAGGATACAGAAGGTGTAGTGAAATGGTTTGTTCCATAGTGGAGTCTTTTGTTTAGACATGTGGCTAGCTAGCTAAACAATTAACCATAATCCCAACTCATAACGTTACTACCCTGCATGAATCTGCAGGTAGCTAACCAACCAGGTTTAATGTTAGCTAGGTAACATTAGGCTATAACTAGCAATGCAAATGGATCTGAGATATGAATAATATTACTACACAGATCATACACGTAATGTTAGCTAGCGAGCCAGCCAGCTAACGTTAGCTAGGTAGCTAACAGTATGCTTTAACTTGAAATGAAAACAACTTTCTGACAAAATTTTAAACGTATAATATCTGAATATGTAGCTAGCTAGACTATCTCATCCGTATAAGTGGATGGACGCTTCTACCTCTGTCACGGATGCCACGGTTGCCCTCAGTTTGAAGATGTAATCCGGAGAGTTAGGTGTTTTATACAACAGCCTTCTGTGTGTTCTCTTTTCGACTCCCTCTGCACATTTGCAATCAAACTCCAGAATTTTCTCAATTTCTTTAGCTATCATACTCTAATTCCACAGGGCATTCCACTGACTTCAAAACTCGGTCCTCCAGAAAGTGGAGAGCAACACTTAAAGAACTACTACGTGATATCTTTCAAAAAAGCCGCATTAGAAAGGATAACCTACATATACTGACCAGCTCATGTTATAGACAGAAGCGCGCTACATGGCAGACCAATCCGAACTCATCTCTCGGCATGTCCAGCCCATCGAAGTAGTGACGCGTGACATACGCCTAGTTTCCGGAAGCAAGTACATTTATCTCTTGAATGTTTTGGCATTCAGGTCCAAATAGTCATTTTCCGAGAACTTCTGCAATGGTCAAATATGTTTGGAAGGTTGTGTTCAAGTCAAAATGGGTGCTGTCAAAAGGTGATTGAATTCAAATGGATTTACCCTGTTCAATTATTGTAGGCGCACTTCGAGTAAAACTGAGTATATGAGCTGTCACACACGCGCACACGCACGCGCATACGCACACACACACACACACACACTGCATGGGCTGACTGCACAGTGATCTCTCTAACCAATATGGTTAGAGCTGCAGGGGCTCAGCTGTAGTGGAGTGTTGGACTGTAGCTACATGATTTGAAATGAAAACAATGCTTCATTATTAACACTTCTGAATTATGAACTGAGTCTTATGGGGACACTGTTCTTCCTGCTCCCACTGTGTGTGTTTGTGTGTGTGTGTGTGTGTGTGTGTGTGTGTGTGTGTGTGTGTGTGTGTGTGTGTGTGTGTGTGTGTGTGTGTGTGTGTGCGTGCGTGCGTGCGTGCGTGCGTGCGTGCGTGCGTGCGTGCGTGCGTGCGTGCGTGCGTGTGCAATTGTACGTGCGTGCGTGCATGTTGTCTGTATGTGCTAGCATTATGTGCTAGCATTATGTGCTACGCATGCGTTACGTATGTATGTGTCTATGTCTACCCACGTTAGCACACACACTTCCGTCCTCCTCTCTATCACATGTCCTCTTAGTCCCTTAGGATTCATTCATTTCCATTGTAAATGTCCCTGTGAAAACCAACATAGCTCTCCGAGCCCTGTACCCTCTGTCCAGAAGAGAACTGTAGCCTCTTAATAATCAATGATATGTAATGCTCCTAAGTGGCTTTCAAACGAGCCAGGCCCATTTTGAGCTGATTAAATCATGTCATGAGTGTGCGTGCATGTGTGTTGCTAATTCACTAAGGGCTATGCGTGCTATATTTAAACTGTAGGGATTGATTGGGGTGCTTGTGGTTTCCTCAAGACCGTGTTTATTGATGCTCCCACTTCTCTCCAATGAAATAGTGAGTGGGCTACACAGTAGAGTGGATAGGTCAGGAGACAGTGAGAGATTTCTGTTAGTTACTCTATAACAGGGAAATAAATATAAGATGTTTCTGTTTAGGATGTTTTCTGAATGCTTATTTCTAGAAGTTAGCACAACACACAAAGTCTCGTCAGAATAACACCTCTGCCACAGACACAGATACAGTACATATCTCTCTCTCTCTCTCTCTCTCTCTCTCTCTCTCTCTCTCTCTCTCTCTCTCTCTCTCTCTCTCTCTCTCTCTCTCTCTCTCTCTCTCTCTCTCTCTCTCTCTCTCTCTCTCTCTCTCTCTCTCTCTCTCTCAAAATTCAATTAAATTAAATTCAATGGCTTTATTAGCATGGGAAACATATGTTAACATTGCCAAAGCAAGTGAAGTAGTCAATAAACAAAAGTGAACTAAACAATAAAAATTAACAGTAAACATTACACTCACAAAAGTTCCAAAATAATAAATACATTTCAAATGTCATATTATGTCTATATACAGTGTTGCAATGAATGTGCAAATAGTTGAAGTACAAAAGGGAAAATAAATTAACATAAATATGGGTTGTCTTTACAATGGTGTTTGTTCCTCACTGGTTGCCTTTTTCTTGTGGCAACAGGTCACAAATCTTGCTGCTGTGATGGCACACTGTGGTATTTCACCCAGTAGATATGGGAGTTTAACAAAATTGGGTTTGTTTTCGAATTCTTTGTGGATCTGTGTAATCTGAAGGAAATATGTGTCTCTAATATGGTCATACACTTTAGGAAGGTTAGGAAGTGCAGCTCAGTTTCCACCCTCATTTTGTGGGCAGTGTGCACATAGGCTGTCTTCTCTTGAGAGCCAGGTCTGCCTACGGCGGCCTTTCTCAATAGCAAGGCTATGCTCGCTGAGTCTGTACATAGTCGAAGCTTTCCTTAAGTTTGGGTGAGTTACTGTGGTCAGGTATTCTGCCACTGTGTACTCTCTGTTTAGGGCAATTAGCATTCATTCTTGTTTGCTCAGTTTTTTTGTTAATTCTTTCCAATGTGTCAAGTAATTATCATTTTGTTTTCTCATGATTTGGTTGGGTCTAATTGTGTTGCTGTCCTGGGGCTCTTTGGGGTCTGTTTGTGTTTGTGAACAGAGCCCCAGGACCAGCTTGCTTAGGGGACTATTCTCCAGGTTCATCTCTCTGTTGGTGATGGCTTTGTTGTGGAAGGTTTGGAAATCTTTTCCTTTCAAGTGGTTGTAGAATTTAACGGCTCTTTTCTGGATTTTGATAATTATAGAAAAGAGCCGTTATAATCTGCTCTGCATGCATTATTTGGTGTTTTACGTTGTACACGGAAGATACTCTCTTTCGTCTTATTTTCCATAGACCTCTCTTGCACAAACTTTTCTTTACAAGCATTCTACTTCCTTAAATGTGTTTGCAATTAAGCACTAGGACTGTCACGTGATTTCTCCAATCCCCTAAAACAACTCAGACACAATATGGTAAAGTAGCATGCCCCCGTCCAAAATATATATGTTCCCTTCACAGTCCCGACACTCCACTGGGGCCCCCTTTGTATGGAGTAGCCCACTGGGCACACTACGTATTTTCGACATGGAAAATTGAGTAATATTTTGTTTAGTTGATCAATGAGTTTACAACCTGCAGTATTTTCAACCACACAAAAGTAAGTTGAATTTCCAATGTGTTATCACTATGCTTCCAACCATCTAAAGCACAATGAAATTCCAATGGTAAAACAATGACAGAGTTTTGGTTTAGTTGTCACCCAAATGTCTTATCACTGTTCTTTCAAAATGATCAGTCATTCAATTGTTTTTCTTTATTTTTACTATTTTCTACATTGTAGAATAATAGTGAAGATATCAAAACTATGAAAAAACATACATGGAATAATTTAGTAACCAAAAAAGTGTTAAACAAATCAAAACATATTTTAGATTCTTCATGCCTTGATGACAGCTTTGCACAATCTTGGCATTCATCAAGGAAAAAGGATGGTTACTTAGAAGAATCTAACATTTTTGGTTACTAAATTATTCCATATGTGCTATTTCAAACTTTTGACTGGTACTGTATATACCAGTTCCGAGTAAATGTGCAGGGGTAAAGTTTAGTCGAGTTAATTTGTACATGTAGGCAGAGGTAAAGTGACTATGCATAGATAATAGAGGGGGGGGGGTTCAATGTAAATAGTCCGCTGAGCCATTTGATGAATTGTTCAGCAGTATTATGGCTTGGGGGTAGAAGCTGTTAAGGAGTCTTTTGGTCCTAGACTTGGCTCTCTGTTACCGCTTGCCGTGCAGTAGCAGAGGGAACAGTCTATGACTTTGGTGACTGGAGGCCTTCCTCTGACACCGCCTAGTATATAGGTCCTGGATAGCAGGAAGCTTGGCCCCAGTGATGTATTGGGCCGTACGCACTACCCTCCGTAAGCGCTTTGTCGTCGGATGCCGAGCAGTTGACATACCAGGCGGTGATGTAAAGGTCAGGATGCTCTCGATTGAGCAGCTGTAGAACTTTTTGAAGATCTGTGGACTCATGCCAAATCTTTTCAGTCTCCTGAGGGGGAAAAAGTGTTGTCGTGCCCTCTTCACAACTGACTTGTTGTGTTTGGACCATGATAGTTTGTTGGTTATGTGGACACCAATGAACTTGAAACTCTCGACCCGCTCCACTACAGCCCAGTCAATGTTAATGGGGGCCTGTTCAGCCCTCCTTTTCCTGTAGTCCACGATCAGCTCCTTTGTCTTGCTCACATTGAGGGAGATGTTGGCACCACACTCCAATGGCCCTCACCTCCTCCCTGTGTCAGAATAATAGTAGAGAGAATGATTTATTTCAGCTTTTATTTCTTTCATCACATTCCCAGTGGGTCAGAAGTTTACATACACTCAATTAGTATTTGGTAGCGATGCCTTTAAATTGTTTAACCTTTTCTCAATTGGGGGTGCTGTTGGCACTTTGTAATAATTTTGTTCCCAAATTAAACTGCCTCGTACTCAATTCTTGCTCGTACAATATGCATATTATTATTACTATTAGATAGAAAACACTTTCTAGTTTCTAAAACGGCTTGAATTATATCTGTGAGTAAAACAGAACTGGAGTTAGAGCAATTTTCCTATGAGGATGTGAGAATGCTGAAATCTGCAGGTTGTTCTGAGATCCGTTTATTAATTTGCATGTCTTTTATTGGTTGAGATGCACTGCATACGCCTTCCCCTGGATGTCAGCGAATAGTGAGAATTTAAATGGTGTTGCTAGGCAGATCTGAGAGCTTATAAATGGGCTGGCAAAGTGGGGTCCATCCTTTCTTTGCCATGACATTACATTACATTTACGTCATTTAGCAGACGCTCTTATCCAGAGCGACTTACAAATTGGAAAATTCCGTGGGAATTGAACCCACAACCCTGGCGTTGCAAGCGCCATGCTCTACCAACTGAGCCACACGGGACCTCTGGATGTCGATCTAGAAAGCTCCCGTTATAGTCCTTAGATATATCTGGCTCTGTTTTTATTCAATATAGGTGTTAAAGACATCATAATGTTGTTATTTTAAACCGAGTTATATCAGTTTATATCAGTATATTGCGATTTTCGGATATTTATTAGTGCTGCGTTTTAGTGAGTTGGCACGCCTTTGCCACATGGCTAATGTTTACTGCTAATTCGAACGTTGAAGACGACAATCTACAACCGAGCAATGATTCTTTTGGAAAAAGGAAAACTTGCCCAAGATTCTGATGGAAGCTCATCAAATAGTAAGAACTATTTATGATGTTAATTCGTTGTTCTGTTGAAAAATGTTAAACTCATATTCCGCCATTAATCTCGGTGCGGTCTCGCTTTAACGCACGCTGTATGTCGTAGTAACGCTAATTTTAAAAATCTAACACAGCGATTGCATTAAGAACTAATGTATCTTTCATTTGCTGTCCAACCTGTATTTTTTAGTCAAGTTTAGGATTAGTTACTGATTAGATTAGGTGCCTCTCCCAAGATTTCTCCCGACATATTGTTGGCAGCTTGGCTACTTTTCTCATTGTATAACCACGATTTGTGCCGCTAAATATGCACATTTTCGAACAAACTCTATATGTATTGTGTAATATGATGTTATAGGACTGTCATCTGAAGAAGTTTGAGAAGGTTAGTGAAAAAATGTATATCTTTTGCTGGTTTATTCGTTATCGCTATTGTTGGCCTGAATCAATGCTGTTGTGTGGTTGGCTATTGTAGTAAGCTAATATAATGCTATATTATGTTTTCGCTGTAAAACACTTAAAAAATCTGAAATATTGGCTGGATTCACAAGATCTTTGTCTTTCATTTGCTCTATGCTGTGTATTTTTCAGAAATGTTTTATGATGAGTATTTAGGTAATACACAATGGTCTCTGTAGTTGTTCTAGTTGCTTTGGTGGGAGTTGTGATGGTGGCTGCAATGGTAAACTATGATTTATACCTGAAATATGCACATTTTTCTAACAAAACATATGCTATACAATAAATATGTTATCAGACTGTCATCTGATTAAGTTGTTTCTTGGTTAGTGACTATTTATATCTTTATTTGGTCGAAATTGTGATAGCTACCTATGCAAGAAAAAAATGGTGGAAAAAAAGTTGTCTTTTGCTATCGTGGTTAGCTAATAGATTTACATGTTGTCTTCCCAGTAAAACATTTTAAAAATCAGAAATGATGGCTGGATTCACAAAATGCGTATCTTTCATCTGGTGTCTTGGACTTGTGATTTAATGATATTTAGATGCTAGTATTTACTTGTGACGCTATGCTAGGCTATGCTAGTCAGCTTTTTTACTGATGGGGGTGCTCCCGGATCCGGGATTGTGATGAAGTAGAAGTTAACTTGGTTCAAATGTTTCAGGTAGCCTTCCACAAGCTTCCCACAATAAGTTGGGAGAATTTTAGCCCATTCCTCCTGACAGAGCTGGTGTAACTGAGTCAGGTTTGTAGGCCTCCTTGCTTGCACACGCTTTTTCAGTTCAGCCCACAAATTTTCTATAGGATTGAAATGATGATGTGATGTGATGTGATGGCCACTCCAATACCTTGACTTTGTTTACCTTAAGCCATTTTGCCACAACTTTGGAAGTATGCTTGGGGTCATTGTTCATTTGGAAGACCCATTTGCGACCAAGCTTTAACTTCCTGACTGATGTCTTGAGATGTTGCTTCAATATATCCACATAATGGATATGATGCCATCTATTTTGTGAAGTGCACCAGTCCCTCGTGCAGCAAATCACCCCCACAACATGATGCTGCCAGCCCCGTGCTTCATGGTTTGGATGGTGTTCTTCGGCTTGCAAGCATCCCCCTTTTTCCTCCAAACATAACGATGGTCATTATGGCCAAACAGCTCTATTGTTGTTTCATCAGAGGACATTTCTCCAAAAGTACAATCTTTGTCCCCATGTGCAGTTGCAAACCATATTCTGGATTTTTTATGGCGGTTTTGGAGCAGTGTACTCTTCCTTGCTGAGCGGCCTTTCAGGTTATGTTGACATAGGACTCGTTTTACTGTGAATATAGGTACTGTGGTACCTGTTTCCTCCAGCATCTTCACAAGGTCCTCTGCTGTTGTTCTTGGATATATTTGCACTTTTTGCACCAAAGTACCTTCATCTCTAGGAGACAGAATGCGTCTCCTTTCTGAGCAGTATGACAGCTGCGTGGCCCCATGGTGTTTATACTTGCGTACTATTGTTTGTACAGATGAACGTGGTACCTTCAGGCATTTGGAAATTGCTCCCAAGGATGAACCAGACTTGTGGAGGTCTACAATTTTTTTTCTTGGTTGATTTCTTTTGATTTTCCAATGATGTCAAGCAAAGAGGTATTGAGTTTGAAGGTAGGCCTTGAAATACATCCACAGGTACACCTCCAATTGACTCAAATGATGTCAATTAGCCTATCAGAAGCTTTTAAAGCCATGACATCTTTTTCTGGAATTTTCCAAGCTGTTTGAAGGCACTGTCAACTCAGTGTACGTAAACTTCTGACCCACTGGAATTGTGATACAGTGAATTATAAGTGTAATAATCTGTCTGTTAACAATTGTTGGAAAAAATACTTGTGTCATGCACAAAGTAGATGTCCTAACCGACTTGCCAAAACTATAGTTTGTAACCAAGAAATTTGTGGAGTGGTTGAAAAACGAGTTTTAATGACTCCAACCAATGTAAACTTCCAACTTCATCTATATATACTGTATTCTATCCTATTCTACTCTATCTTAGTCTTAGCCGTGCTGACATTGCTCGCCCAAATATTTATATATTCTTAATTCCAGTCCTTTACTTTAGAGTTGTGTGTATTGTTGTGAAATTGTTAGATATTACTTGTTAGATATTACTGCAATGTTGGAGCTAGAAACACAAGCATTTCGCTACACCCGCAATAACATCTGCTAAACACGTGTATGTGACAAATAAAATTTGATTTGATGTGAGCCATGACCAGCCTTTCAAGGCACTTCATGGCTAGCGACTTGAGTGCTACAGGGCGGTAGTCATTTAGTCAGGTTACCTTCGCATTCTTGGGCACAGGGACAACGGTGGTCTGCTTGAAACATGTAGGTATTACAGACTCGGTCAGGGAGAGGTTGAAAATGTCAGAGAAGACACTTTTCAGTTGATCCGTGCATGCTCTGAGTACACGGCCTGGTAATCCGTCTGGCCTCGCCGCCTTGTGAATGTTGACATGTTTAAAGGTCTTGCTCACATCGGCTACGGAAATCGTGATCACACAATTGTCCGGAACAGCTGGTGCTCTCTTGCATGCTTCAGTGTTGCTTGCCTCGAAGCGAGCATAAAAGACATTCAGCTCGTCTTGCGTCACTGACGCTGAGCCTGTTTGATGGTTCGTCTTAGGGCATAGCAGAATTTCTTATAAGTGTCCGGATTAGTGTCCGGCTCCTTGAAAGCGGCAGCTCTAGCCTTTAGCTTGGTGCGGATGTTGCCTGTATTACATGGCTTCTAGTTGGGATATGTACGTACGGTCACTGTGGGGACGACATCTTTGATGCACTTATTGATGAAGCCGGTGACTGAGGTGGTATACCCGTCAATGCCATTGGATGAACCACGGAACATATTCCTGTCTGTGCTAGCAAAATAGTCCTGTAGCGTAGCATCCGCGTCATCTGACCACTTCCGTATTGAGCGATTCACTGGTACTTCCTGCTTTAGTTTTTGCTTGTAAGCAGGAATCAGGGGGATATAATTATGGTCAGATTTGCCAAATGGAGGGCGAAGAGGGAGCTTTGTATGCATGTCTGTGTGTGGAGTAAAGGTGGTCGAGAGTTTTTTTCCATCTGGTTTCACATGTGACATGCTGGTAGAAATTAGGTAAAACGGATTTAAGTTTGCCTGCATTAATGTCCCCGGCCACTAGGAGTGCCGCTTCTTGATGAGCATTTTCTTGTTTGCTTATGGCCTTATACAGCTCGTGCCAGCATTGGTTTGTGGTGGTAAATAGATGGCTACGAATAATGTAGATGAGAACTCTCTTGGTAGATAGTGTGTTCGACAGTTTATCATGAGGTACTCTATCTCAGGCGAGCAATACCTCAAGACTGCTTTAATATTAGACATTGCGCACCAGCTCTTATTGACAAATAGACACACACCCCCACCCCTTGTCTTACAAGATGTAGCTGCTCTGTCCTGCCGATGCATGGAAAACCCATCCAGCTCTATATTATCCATGTCATCGTTCAGCCGCGACTCGTGAAATATATGATATTACAGTTTTTAATGTCCCGTTGGTAGGATAGTCTCGACCGTAGATCATCCAGTTTGTTTTCCAATGATTGCACGTTGCCCAATAGGAGCAATGGTGGTGGCGATTTACTCTCTTGCCTAGAATCCTCACAAGGAACCCCTACCTTCACCCCTGTATCTCCGTCTTCACGTGAATGACAGGGATTTGGGTCTTGTCTCCAGAGATCAGTATATCCTTGACGTCAGACTCATTAAAGAAAACATCTTCGTCCAGTTCGAGGTGAGTAGTCGCTGTTCTGATGCCCAGAAGCTATTTTCGGTCATAAGAGATGGTAGCAGCAGCTCTATGTACAAAATAAGTTACAAACAATGCGAAAAAACTAATAAAATAGCAGGAGCACGTAAATAGTTAGGAGCCCGTAAAACGGCAGCCATCCCCTCCGGCGCCATTATACCTCATTGGTTGCTTTGACAATCAAACAAAATTAAATATCTGTCACGCCCTGACCATAGTTTGCTTTGTATGTTTATATGTTTTGTTTGGTCAGGGTGTGATCTGAGTGGGCATTCTGTGTTGTATGTCTAGTTTGTCTGTTTCTGTGTTTGGACTGATATGGTTCTCAATCAGAGGCAGGTGTTAGTCGTTGTCTCTGATTGGGAACCATATTTAGGTAGCCTGTTGTCATTGTGGGTGGTGGGTGATTGTCTATGTGTAGTGTTTGTGTCAGCACTAGTTTTCATTAGCTTCACGTTCGTCGTTTATTGTTTTGTATTAGTTGTCAAGTGTTCTTCATTTTCGTCTTCGTTTAATAAATCAAGAATGTATTCATTTCACGCTGCGCCTTGGTCCTCCTCTCTTCAACGTTACAACGAGCGTGACAATATCACTAAATATCATTAGCTCATTGATGATATATGAGTGATAAAGTATGGTCACATTTCATTTGCATCTTTTGGAATGACTTCAACAGCAACAGTGAATCTATTTCGTTTTTTTAAGTGGAGATCTCGCAATAATCATTCTCATGAGAGCACATTGGTCAAAGTCAGTGACATCATAGCTAAACAGGGCTTGGTTAAAACCTTTAGATGGGAGACCAAAGGGTAGCTGTAGATAGAGCAATTCTCCAGTAGGAGGTGCTGCCCAGCCTATTTTTTTCTGATATTGGATATAACGTTGAAAATCTGACGTTGTTTTAAAGGTACAAATTCAACATATTTTATACAAGGTTTGTCTATGTTGAAGTTTGGTTACCATGATGACATAATCATGTGGTTCGAAATTTCACCCTCAAAACAACAGTTAACTTTTTTCGAATCCAAGGTATTTCCCCATAGATTCCACGTCACAATACATTGACGACTTGAAACAAAGTAATTGGAATTGGCTTGCACTTCTGATTTCGATCTCTGTCATATTATTCTGTTGTATCAATGAAACATCTATGCAAATAATATTCTGAATTTAGGTAGATTTAGATCAAAGAGCAGTATTTCCTCTATCATTACTTAGGCTGTTGGGACTTCCGTGGAGAGAGAGCACCGGTATGCTAGTGATGTCACTCACCTGCAGGAAACCCCAAAGCGATGTATGCTAATAAGGACAACTAAATCATGCAATCAAGACAAAGCAATTTTGTCCATTGAAACATAAGGGTTTGCATCCTATAATGTTTTGTCAGGGGCATGTGTGCCCTGCCTAGGAATAACTTTGGAAAATACTGCTGAAGATACCTGTCATCACACCACTGAGCAACAGAATTTAGCAGGGACTCGCTTTGTGAGACTACACTCTTCGACTGTGTTCCTTTGGCCTGGGTCAGTGGAGCAACCTTGGCACCCTGATTTCTTTCTGCCCACGTTGGCTGGCGTTCTGATTAAATGCCAGTATTACCATGTAACCTTTCGATGGTTGATGGTCCCACCAAACCCAGCACCTTCTCCTGTCCCTCTCCCTCTCTCCCCCCTGCTTGGTTTGTTTCTTCACATGCACACAAGCATGTGCACACAGATACAGACTCAATCCCTCCCTCTCTCTCTCTCTCTATTTCTTTCTCTCTCTAAAACACACACACACACACACACACACACGCGCATCCCTCCTGGTGCGCTGCTGCTGACCTGATCCCCGTGTTGCATGATTTATGCTCTCTCCCTTCTCTGAGTCAGAAATAGCCATGTTACCATGAATATGACGTCTCTAGGGAACAAGCCTCCTTGGAGACCGGAACGCTGTAACTTCCGACGAGGAGTAGTGCCTATTTCAGGCTGTGGCGCAGGAGCGGTCTGGAGCTGTAAACCTGTCGCTAAGGAGACGCTGATAATTGACTGAGGGGTTGTGTTAAAAATCATATGACGCACTACTCTAATTTAGATGTTAGCTGTTCCATTGAGGACAATGTGGAAAAGTCAATCATAATAAGCGATAGATAAGATAAGTATGTTAGATAAGTAGATAAGTATGTTGTTGAGCCTGTGATATTGTACATTAGATCACAAATGTTGTTATCCTCAATGAGGAAATGAATTATGCAAACAAAACAATATAAAAATGAAAGTATTGAATCACTCACTTGCTTTAATTAGTTCAGGAAAATGGGTATATATTATTTGAAAATCTCACACGAGAGATTAACATTCATTGTTTCTCAGCAGTGTTTGAAAAGGAATCCAATTGTCATACCTGGGTAAAAGTAAAGATACCTTAATAGAAAATGACTCAAGTAAAAGTGAAAGTCACCCAGTAAAATACTACTTGGGTAAAAGTCTAAAACTATTTGGTTTTAAATATACTTAAGTATCAAAAGTAAATGTAATTGCTCAAATATTCTTAAGTATCAAAAGTCAAAGTACAAATCATTTCAAATTCCTTATTTTAAGCAAACCAGATGGCGCCATTTTATTGTTTTTATTTATTTGAGGAATGCCAGGACCACACTCCAACACTTAGACATAATTACAAACTAATCATGTGTGTTTAGTGAGTCCACCAGATCAGAGGCAGTAGGGATGACCAGGGATATTCTCTTGATAAGCGTGTGAATTGGACCCTTTTCTTATCCTGCTAAGCCTTCACAATGTAACGAGTACTTTTGGGTGTCAGGAAAAATGTATGCAGTAAAAAGTACATTATTTTCTTTAGGAATGTAGTGAAGTAAAAGTATAAGTTGTCAAAAATATAAATAGTAAAGTAAAGTACAGATAACCCTAAAAACGAATTAAGTACTTTACACCACTGTTACTCAGCTGGGTAAAAAGTACCAAAACACAGCTGCCCACTGCATTGAATGAGTGACTAAATGATTGACAGGAGCTAATTGAGGAGTGTTGGTTTTAGCATGGTCTGCGGTCTGGATGGCTGAGTTAATGAGCAGGGTTGTGTGAGGTCAGTAGTGCTGAGGGATTAACTGAAATGTTGGTTATTCTTTAGTTTTTTAAACAACTAATTGACCTACATGGGTTAAATTCCTTTATTTTTTAAATTATTGTGTTTGCTGTGAGCTCTATTGTGCAGTTTTTCTAGAGAGAAATGAGATCAAGCCCGAACTGTGCGATATAGTAGTCCGGGAGTTGAAGTTTCCAACAGGCCAATATACAACATAGTTTAGAAAATGTTGTAATTAACTACAATGACCAAAATCCATTGCATGCCTACTTGTCCAGAAACTGAGAGGGGGAGAGAAGAATGTGCGAGGTACTGTGCCTTGCAAAAGTATTCATCCGCCTTGGCGTTTTTCCTATTTAGTTGCATTTCAACCTGTAATTTAAATAGATTTTTATTTGGATTTCATGTAATGGACATACACAAAATAGTCCAAATTGCATGGTCAGTCACTATCATCATGGGACTTTTATTAATTGTTTTATTCTGTGTTGTTACAGCATTCAACCCACATAATGCATAGTGCATTTAATGTTTAAAAATTGTCAAACCTGAAATCGAAAACCATGATTATTTTTTTAAGTCTAAGGAAAACCGAACTGACCTCAAAAAACAATAATCGCTCAGCACTAGAGGTCAGTAACCCAGCCAGAGGAGCTCTGAGGTGGGCTAAGATTAACCATCTCACCCCCTCTCAGTACCACCCCTGGTGCTAATTGCAGCTCATAGTTGGAAACTGTAGGAGCACTTTACAGAGTGGTAGAGCCTAAACCTACTCAACTTGTGTGGCTGCCCCTCTCCTCTCCTTTTCCCTTTACTCTCATTTAATTCCTTTCCAGAGGGATTTTTATTTTATTTTTATTTCACCTTTATTTAACCAGGTAGGCAAGTTGAGAACAAGTTCTCATTTACAATTGCGACCTGGCCAAGATAAAGCAAAGCAGTTCGACACATACAACAACACAGAGTTACACATGGAGTAAAACAAACATACAGTCAATAATACAGTAGAAAAATAAGTATATATACAATGTGAGCAAATGAGGTGAGATAAGGAAGGTAAAGGCAAAAAAGGCCATGGTGGCGAAATAAATACAATATAGCAAGTAAAACACTGGAATGGTAGATTTGCAGTGGAAGAATGTGAAAAGTAGAAATAGAAATAATGGGGTGCAAAGGAGCAAAATAAATAAATACAGTAGGGGAAGAGGTAGTTGTTTGGGCTAAATTATAGATGGGCTATGTACAGGTGCAGTAATCTGTGAGCTGCTCTGACAGCTGATGCTTAAAGCTAGTGAGGGAGATAAGTGTTTCCAGTTTCAGAGATTTTTGTAGTTCGTTCCAGTCATTGGCAGCAGAGAACTGGAAGGAGAGGCGGCCAAAGGAGGAATTGGTTTTGGGGGTGACCAGAGAGATATACCTGCTGGAGCGCGTGCTACAGGTGGGTGCTGCTATGGTGACCAGCGAGCTGAGATAAGGGGGGACTTTACCTAGCAGGGTCTTGTAGATGACCTGGAGCCAGTGGGTTTGGCGACGAGTATGAAGCGAGGGCCAGCCAACGAGAGTGTACAGGTCGCATTGGTGGGTAGTATATGGGGCTTTGGTGACAAAACGGATGGCACTGTGATAGACTGCATACAATTTATTGAGTAGGGAATTGGAGGCTATTTTGTAAATGACATCACCGAAGTCGAGGATCGGTAGGATCGAGGGTATGTTTGGCAGCATGAGTGAAGGATGCTTTGTTGCGAAATAGGAAGCCAATTCTAAATTTAACTTTGGATTGGAGATGTTTGATGTGAGTCTGGAAGGAGAGTTTCCAGTCTAACCAGACACCTAGGTATTTGTAGTTGTCCACATATTCTAAGTCAGAGCCGTCCAGAGTAGTGATGCTGGACGGACGGGCAGGTGCAGGCAGCGATCGGTTGAATAGCATGCATTTAGTTTTACTTGTATTTAAGAGCAGTTGGAGGCCACGGAAGGAGAGTTGTATGGCATTGAAGCTCGTCTGGAGGGTTGTTAACACAGTGTCAAAGAAGGGCCAGAAGTATACAGAATGGTGTCGTCTGCGTAGAGGTGGATCAGAGACTCACCAGCAGCAAGAGCGACATCATTGATGTATACAGAGAAGAGAGTCAGACCAAGAATTGAACCCTGTGGCACCCCCTATAGAGGCCCGGACAACAGGCCCTCCGATTTGACACACTGAACTCTATCAGAGAGGTAGTTGGTGAACCAGGCGAGGCAATCATTTGAGAAACCAAGGCTATCGAGTCTGCCGATGAGGATGTGGTGGTGACAGAGTTGAAAGCATTGGCCAGGTCAATGAATAAGGCTGCACAGTATTGTTTCTTATCGATGGCGGTTAAGATATTGTTTAGGACCTTGAGCGTGGCTGAGGTGCACCCATAACCAGCTCTGAAACCAGATTGCATAGCGGAGAAGGTTTGTTGACTTGGCTTTCGAAGACCCTCGAAAGGCAGGGTAGGATAGATATAGGTCTGTAGCAGTTTGGGTCAAGAGTGTCCCCCCCTTTGAAGAGGGGGATGACCGCAACTGCTTTCCAATCTTTGGGAATCTCAGACGACATGAAAGAGAGGTTGAACAGGCTAGTGATAGGGATTGCAACAATTTCGGTAGATCATTTTAGAAAGAAAGTGTCCAGATTGTCTAGCCCGGCTGATTTGTAGGGGTCCAGATTTTGCAGCTCTTTCAGAACATCAGCTGACTGGATTTGGGAGAAGGAGAAATGGGGAAGGCTTGGGCGAGTTGATGTGGGGGGTGCAGTGCTGTTGACCAGGGTAGGGGTAGCCAGGTGGAAAGCATGGCCAGCCGTAGAAAAATGCTTATTGAAATTCTCAATTCTAGTGGATTTATCGGTGGTGACAGAGTTTCCTATCCTCAGTGCAGTGGGCAGCTTGGAGGAGGTGTTCTTATTCTCCATGGACTTTATAGTGTTCCAGAACTTTTTTGAGTTTGTGTTGCAGGAAGCAAATTTCTGCTTGAAAAAGCTAGCCTTGGCTTTTCTAACTGCCTGTGTATATTGGTTTCTAACTTCCCTGAAAAGTTGCATATCACGGGGGCTGTTCGATGCTAATGCAGAACGCCATAGGATGTTTTTGTGTTGGTTAAGGACAGTCAGGTCTGGAGAGAACCAAGGGCTATATCTGTTCCTGGTTCTACATTTCCTGAATGGGGCATGCTTATTTAAGATGGTGAGGCAGGCATTTTTTTTAAATAACCAGGCATCCTCTACTGACGGGATGAGGTCAATATCCTTCCAGGATATCCGGGCCAGGTCGATTAGAAAGGCCTGCTCGCTGAAATGTTTCAGGGAGCGTTTGACAGTGATGAGTGGAGGTCGTTTGACCGTTGACCCATTACAGATGCAGGCAATGAGGCAGTGATCGCTGAGATCTTGGTTGAAAACAGCAGAGGTGTATTTAGAGGGCAAGTTGGTTAGGATGATATCTATGAGGGTGCCCGTGTTTACGGCTTTGGGGTGGTACCGGGTAGGTTCATTGATAATTTGTGTGCGATTGAGGGCATCAAGCATAGATTGTAGGATGGCTGGGGTGTTAAGCATGTCCCAGTTTAGGTCACCTAGCAGCACGAGCTCTGAAGATAGATAGGGGGCAATCAGTTCACATATGGTGTTCACAGCACAGCTGGGGGCAAAGGGTGGTCTATAGCATGCGGCAATGGTGAGAGACTTGTTTTTATAGAGGTGGATTTTTAAAAGTAGAAGTTCAAATTGTTTGGGTACAGACCTGGATAGTTGGACAGAACTCTGCAGGCTATCTTGTCTGAAAATGTTGTAGTTAGGGATGGAGATTTCAGAGTTTTTGGTAGTCTTCCTAAGCCAGGATTCAGACACGGCTAGGACATCCTGGTTGGCAGAGTGTGCTTAAGCAGTGAATAAAACAAACTTAGGGAGGAGGCTTCTAATGTTAACATGCATGAAACCAAGGCTATTGCGGTTACCGAAGTCATCAAAAGAGAGCGCCTGGGGAATAGGAGTGGAGCTAGGCACTGCAGGGCCTGGATTCACCTCTACATCACCAGAGGAACAGAGGAGGAGTAGGATAAGGGTACGGCTAAAAGCTATGAAAATTGGTCGTCTAGGACGTCTGGAACAGAGAGTAAAAAGAGCAGGTTTCTGGGAGCGATAAAATAGCTTCAAGGTATAATGTACAGACAAAGGTATGGTAAGATGTGAATACAGTGGAGGTAAACCTAGGCATTGAGTGATGATGAGAGAGATATTGTCTCTAGAAACATCATTGAAACCAGGTGATGTCATCGCATGTGTGGGTGGTGGAACTGAAAGGTTGGATAAGGTATAATGAGCAGGGCTAGAGGCTCTAAAGTGCATGCTTACCCGAGTGATCATAAGGGTCCAGTGAGTAGTGAGGTTGGTTGGGGTCACGGCAATTCAGACAGCTAGCCAGGCCATGGGTAGCAAGCTGGCAGAGGATGGAGGTCTGTTTTTAGCCACCTCGTGCGTTTCCGTCGGTAGATTAGTGGGGTTCCATGTGGTAGAGGGGACCAATCCAATTGGCAAAATAGATATAGTTATAGTGACCCAAGAAAATTGTCCGATAGACCTATTCAGATAGCAGCGGATAAGACAGCTAACGATTAGCGGGCCGCAGGTTACGTCGCGACGGAGGGGCCAGATAACTCCCTCGGGCAGATAACGTCGGTAGTCAAGTCGTTAAGGCCCGGTGGGGCTCCGTATCGGCAGTAAAACGGGTCCGGATAGGTGATTGTCCTAATGTCCTAATGTCCTCATGTCCTTATGTCACAACTAGACCACACCATCACTAAACTCACTCAGTCACTCTTTCCCATTAAATGTTTTTACCCTCTTTCCTTTTCTGCACAATTAGATACATGTCCAACACATTAGGTAATGCCACCCAGTTGTTTTTAAGCACTTGTGAAGTGTAACCACATGTTTCCATTTACACATGTTTTCAGGAGCGTTATGGAGAGAGGTGGGAAATTTAAAGGATGGGAGACTTTGATCCCTTTTCGAGGGTGACTGTGTACGTGTGCGTGTGTGTGGCATCGCCTCCTTGGTTCAATTACCTTGGTTATTTCTTTGTTGCTCTTGTCCCATCTGGGAGCATAAGGACAAATGGCCAAAAGTATGTGGACACCTGCGCATCAAACATCTCATTCCAAAATCATGGGCATTAATATGGAGCCTCCATTCTTCTGGGAAGGCTTTCCACTAGATGTTGGAACATTGCTGTGGGGACTTGCTTTCATTCAGCCACGAGCATTAGTGAGGTTGGACACTGATGTTGGGCGATTAAGCCTGGCTTGCAGTCGGCGTTCCAAATCATCCCAAAGGTGTTTGATGGGGTTGAGGTCAGGCTCTGTGCAGGCCAGTAACGTTCTTCCACACCGATCTCAACAAACCATTTCTGTATGGACCTTGATTTGTGCACAGGGGTATTGTCAAGCTGAAATAGGAAAGGGCCATCCCCAAACTGATGGAAGCACAGAATCGTCTAGAGTGTCATTGTATGCTGTAGCGTTAAGATTTCCCATAATGGGCCTAACCCAAAACATGATAAACAGCCCTAGACAGTTATTCCTTCTCCACCAAACTTTACAGTTGCCACTATGCATTGGGGCAGGTAGCGTTATTCTGGCATCCGCCAAACCCAGACTCGTCCTTCGGACTGCCAGATGGTGAAGCGTGATTCACCACTCCTGAGAACGCGTTTCCACTGCTCCAATGAGTCCAATGGTGGCGGTCTTTACACCACTGCAGCCGCCGCTTGGCATTGCGCATGGGGATCTTTGGCTTGTGTGCGGCTGCTTGGCCAGGGATACCCATTTCATGAAGCTCCCGAAGAACAGTTCTTGTGCTGACGTTGCTTCCAGAGGCAGTTTAGAACTCGGTAGTGAGTGTTGCGGGATAGAGAATAAACGATCTTTACGTGCTACGCTCTTCAGCACTCGGCAGTCCCGTTCTGTGATCTTCTGTGGCATACCACTTCACGGCTGAGCCGTTGTTGCTCCTAGACGTTTCCACTTCACAATAACAGAACTTACAGTTGACCGAGGCAGCTCTAGCAGGGCAGAAACTGAAACTGAAACTGAAACTGAAACTGAAACTGACTTGTTGGAAATGTGGCATCCTATGACAGTGCCACGTTGAAATTCAGTGAGCTCTTCAGTAAGGCCATTCTACAGTAAGGCCATTCAATGTTTGTCTATGGAGATTGCATGGCTGTGTGCTCGATTGTATACATAGCCGAATCCACAAATTTGAACGGGTGTCCACATACTTTTGAAACTATTAAGCTTTTTGTCCTTCTTTTTGTCCTCCATCGACTTTCACAGGATTTTCCTCTGCATTTTAAAGGGCCCATTGTGAAATCATGACTCCCAACATTCTATTCTATTCCCTGTAAACAATGTAACTTTTGACACAAATCAACTACTTTGACCACTTTTCCAACAACAATTAGAGCGTCTGGAATCTTCCTCTACTTCTCTGCTGTTCAAATCTGAAATCAGAACAAAAATATATTCCACTGTTCAAACAATACAGCTGTTTAAGTAACCACATCAACGACATTTCCTCTAAACAGCTGAAATTTCGACTATCATAACAGGATAGACAAAAACTTAGATATAGTATGACATCTTTCTCTATTTCCCTGCTATTCAAACAAATAACAGAAATATCTTCTACCAATCAAATGGTACAGCTGTGTTAGTAACCTCATTAACTGCTTTTCTTCCTAACTTTATGAAACAACTGCCCTTTTGACCACTTTACCAACGAAATAGACAACAATTTAGAGCGAATTATATTTTCCTGTACTTCTCTGCTATTCAATTCTGAAATCAATCAATGAAGAAATAGAGCTGTTTTAGTAACTGCATCAACTGCTTTCTTTAAAGCAATATAAGTCCTGTCAGAATCTAGCAGATTCATTACTCAATAACAACAGCTGTAAATTCTAATAAAACTGCATCACATTTTGAAGTTCACTTTCCTTGTTTTGTATAAGAACTCTATTGTGAATCTAGCAAATACGTTTTGTGGGTCAGTGTGCAGTATGTAGTTAGTTTCATAGCAAAAATGTTTGTTAGCATGTTTCTCATACTGCCTTTAGCTACGAAGGGCCTGCCAAGGCAAGTGTATTGGGGTTGCCTAGTAACACATACCTCTGAGGGAGACAACGTTTTAACCCTTTCATGTGTGAGTTCCAAATATCTCTAACGGTCGCCCCAAAGTGAGTTTCTTTATGCACGTGATGTTAGAACGTTCTCTCCATTCCAAAATGTGATCGTTACACAACAGCACATTTAATCCACACTGCCCTCAAACCAAGGCACGCAGCATGTTTTTATTTATAGGCTTGTTTCATTTTGTCAATTTCAAATTATTTTCTAACAATTTCTTTATTTTCTAAGAACAGTTTGAATTGAGGTGTGTTCCGCCTCATTCATTCACATAAAAGTAGTATTTTTTACTTTTGCAGACCAATTAATTTTTTTTACATTTCTGACCCAGACAAAATTCCCCAAACACTTCCCAATTGTTAGTGCAGTTCCAGTCTGCAGACATTTGCTCATCTCCCGTCCTGCACACACGTGTTCACATTTTCCGTTTGTTGCCTGCATCGCAGTCACAGTTGTTTTCGTTACCAATAATAACTTTGGAGATGTGTGCGTTTCTATCAAAGTAAGTGCCTTATTACGTTATAATAGTTTCTGCATGTCTGTTATGTCGTTTCTACTGTAGCATAATATTTATGTGTATATTCCTTATAAACGCGGACAGGCAAGGTAACGTTACTAATTTCATAACCTTTATGGTGTTATACTCAACCATGCTTATGTAGCTAGCTACATTCTTCTATTAGCTCTGTAAAACAATGCTAATTGCGTCAGGGAAGTATTGGCTTGTTGTATTTTGAAGCTACCCTGGAAAAAATTTAAAATATCTTCTTATACCACTTGGTCGTTTTCTGAGTGCATTCCACAAAGCTGTTTATCATGTCTGCCTTACCCACTGCCCCCATTTTGAGGTAATAGTAAAGCACGCAGTCTGGTTTGATTTTTCTCTCTCACATCAGGTGGTCCACCTTCCCTGTGGCCGACATGGTTGCTGTATGGACAGTGGAGAGGACATGGACGTCTCGTTTGTCATAGGACTTTACTGCCAGCTGTTGACATTTCTTATTTTGTATAACGGGTCATTTAGGATGGCAGTAGCATTGTTGATGAAATGCAGTCTTGGGAAAAAAGGGTGGCATAGAAGGGAGTTGCAAACATAGGGAGTTCTTCTTTACTATCCCCATGAGAAGGACTGTCACCAGGAAGGTATTCTCGTGTCTTTGGCTATGCCGGATTAAGTGATATGACATGCTATTCTATAAAATAATTTCTCTGTAATTAATATTACCTGATTAAGCTAATCTGATTAAGCTAATCAGGTAAATGTAATTAACTAGAAAGTCGGGGCACCACGAAATAATGTTTATAGAGCTGTTATCTTCCGAATAAACTCTTAAAGACCCAGTAATCTTTTACATCAGTAGCCGTCAATATTTAATCCTCACCTTATTCAGTCTCATCTGAAAGTTGTAAATTCTTGGGTATCTTCACGAACCCTGGCTAACAAGTTGAATCAGCAATACAAAATTATTTTTAATTATTTATTTACTAAATACCTAAATAATCACACAGAATTACATGTACACAGAATAGATCATACATTGAATACTAATTGTCATAAAGGAAAACGTCCCTAGCAGACGGAACAGATATGACGGCTGGTTACACAAATAAAGGGGGTTGGGTTTGAGTGAAAGAGCGGGAAGACTGAGTAACAAAGAGAGAAGCTATGCTATCGTAAATACAGTATCTTATGCATTCTAAATAACCGCCCATTTGAAAAAGGAAAATGCAATAATTATTTACTCTGAGCTGCGCTTCGGTAGATTGGTCATAGATAGAAGGCTGGGTTGTCCAGCATGGACCTCTTGTCCTCTGAAGAATGTCTAGTGGTGAACTGGAGCATGATAGAATGGATACTTTGTCCGTCCTCTCCTAGACCACGTTTACCCTTGCTGCGGCTAACTCAATCGGCTAGGAGGTATCACTTCTTTAGTGAATAAGAGTTCAAAGTTCACACCAAGTTGCCATACTTTAAGCTCATGCTATATTCTGGCTGGTATAGTCGAAATTCATCCTTTCGGCGTGTTGATCGTCATCTTCATATTGAAATTCGATGCTAATTTTGTTAGGTTCTTGTCTTAGCCCTTTCAACGTGGGGACCGCCATCCTCTCGTCCTTGGAACACCAGGTTGAATTTTCGTCAAGAGAAGGTCGTGTTTCATAGTTTACAGCCAATGTCTGTTCAATTGGGCGGGGCCTCTGAGTGAGCAGAGTTTACTCTATGACAACCAATTCTCTCCTTTAGAAGCTAAAATTACATTTCACCTTTTCACAAATTGTTTCATATTTAAACATTTCAATTGCACAACAATTCCATGTGAATCTGATAACTAGAATGTGTAGACTTTCCAAGATACAGTTTATGTCGTCCTATCATCAGTAATAATGTCTCAGACGCCAACTGATCTGACATTATATTCTCTAAGTACCAAGGCATATTTTCAGATGGTTGGATTACCGAAATATGGTTCCTTTCCCCCACCTTTTGATGTCCCCAGACTCTCTATGTTAACAAAGGGCTTTTCAAGAGTCAACTATATAGAGTAGAGAGAGAGAAACGGGGGGAAGGTATTTATGGGGGTCATAAACCTCCCCCAATAGGCCAACGTCATGACAGTATACATTTCACTAATTGTGGTTGTCCCAGCCACTCCTGGCTCTGTCTTCTCCAGTAGCTCCAAGGCATAGCGATTGGTCTCCGCTATGTCTCCCACCAGCTCCTCTGTCAGAAACAACTTGAAGCACTCTGCCGAAGATGGAAATGGCAAGGGGCGTTGCACTACAGACTGGGACTCATCAAAGCAAACAGCAGGGCCAGGAGGGGTGAAATGGCTGGCAGCCTTCCAGCTACCACAGAACTCCTGTACTTCATCCATAGTCAGTCTGCCTCCATCACCACCAGCATCTTCAAAGGGAACTGGGACTTTGTCAGTGATCAAGGGGTCCTCAGATCCATGGTTCTCAATGGCTGGGGGGCAGCTCCTCACTGTCAGAATTTGATTCCTGATTTTCAGACTCATTGTCAGAATTTGTTTAAATCTCCAGAATTTCCGCATTTGTGAGTTGTCTCCTTTTGAAAGACATTGCTAATGCTACAGCTTAGCTCACTAACTACATACATAAACAACAACACTGAATGGCTCAGAGTGGCAGTGAGAGGTTACGTGATTGACTGCCTGCACACGCCATTTGTATCAATAAATCACTATCAGAAAATGTTTTGTTTGGTAATTACAACATTCTTACTTACTCAACCTTTAAGCTAACCGCCCACTGTCATGTCAACTCGTTGGTGACACTTACCTGGTTACCATAGCAACATTTGGTCTCACTGTGCATTAGAGAACTTCACGGTTCCAAAACGTTGGTGCGTTCGGCTGCACGTATCACCCTCTGAAGCGCCTTGTGGTCCATGGTGGTGGAGTTATATTATTAATATTAGCTCTCTGTGTACATCCAAGGGCCAGCCGTCCTGCCCTGTTCTGAACCAATTGCCTTTTTTGTGGCACCTGACCACACGACTGAACAGTAGTACAGATGCGACAAAACTAGGGCCTGTAGGACCTGCCTTGTTGACAGTGCTGTCAAGGAAGGAGGTAGTGGCAGGTAGCCTAGTGGTTAGAGCATTGGACTAGTAACCGAAAGGTTGCAAGATTGAATCCCTGAGCTGACAAGGTAAAAATCTGTCATTCTGCTCCTGAACAAGGCAGTTATTAACCCATTGTTCCTCGGCCGTCATTGAAAATAAGAATTTATTCTTAACTATCTTGCCTAGTTAAAAAAAGGTAGAGCAGCGCTTCATCATGGACATACTTCTCCCTATCTTAGCTACTATTATATCAATATGTTTTGACCATGACAGTTTACAATCCAGAGTAACTCCAAGCAGTTTAGTTGCCTCAACTTGCTCAATTACCACATTATTTATTACAAGATTTAGTTGAGGTTTAGGGTTTAGTGAATTATTTTTCCCAGATACAATGCTTTTAGTTTTAGAAATATTTAGGACTAACTTATTCCTTGCCACCCACTCTTAAACTAACTGCAACTCTTTGTGTTGCAGTCATTTCAGTCGCTGTAGAAGCTGACATGTATAGTGTTGAGTCATCCTCATACATAGACACTCTGGCTTTCTTCAAAGCCAGTGGCAATTCATTAGTAAAGATTGAAAAAAGTAAAGGGCCTAGACAGCTGCCTTGGGGAATTCCTGATTCTATCTGGATTATGTTGGAGAAGCTTCCATTAAATAACACCCTCTGTGTTCTGTTAGACAGGTAACTCTTTATCCGCAATATAGCAGGGGGTGTAAAGTCATAACACATAAGTTTTGCCAGCAGCAGACTCTGGTCAAAGGCCACACCGAAGTCTAACAAAACATCCCCCACAATCTTTTTATCATCAATTTCTCTCAGCCAATCATCAAGTCATAAGTGATGTGCTTGTTGGATGTCCTTCTCTATAAGCATACTGAAAGTTTGTTGTCAATTTGTTTACTGTAAAATAGCATTGTATCTGGTCAAACACAATTTTTTCCAAAAGTTTACTATAGGTTGGTAACAGGCTGATTGGTCAGCTATTTGAGCCAGTAAAGGGGGTTTTACTATTCTTAGGTAGCAGAATTACTTTTGCTTCCCTCCAAGCCTGAGGGCACACACTTTCTCGTAGGCTTAAATTGAAGATGTGGGAAAATAGGAGTGGCAATATCATCCACTATTATGCTCAGTAATTTTCCATCCAAACTGTCAGTGGCTTGTCATTGTTGATAGTGGGCAGCTTGATGAGTGGGCAGCTTGATGAAAGCCAGTCAATATTTAAATCACCCAGAAGAAATACCTCTCTGTTGATATCACACACATTATCAAGCATTTCACACATGTTATCCAGATACTGACTGTTAGCACTTAGTGGTCTATAGCAGCTTCCCACCAGAATGGGCTTTAGGTGAGGCAGATGAACCTGTAGCCATATTACTACAACAGTATTTAACATGAGATCCTCTCTAATCTTTACAGGAATGTGGTTCTGAATATAAACAGCAACACCTCCACCATTGGCATTTCTATATTTTCTATAAATGTTATAACCTTGTATTGCTACCACTTTATTGGCAAAGGTATTATCTAAGTGAGATTCAGAGATCAGAATATGAATGTCAAATGTTACTAGCAAATTACTGATTTCATGAACCCTGTTTCTTATGCTACACATTTTAACGTGGGCTATTTTCAGCCCTTCTGGGATGCTTACTTGCTTTCATTTCTTTACTGGGAAGCTTAGCAGCAGTAGATGTGCTCATGTGCTTTATGTTAGTGCAGGGTGAGCTGCTCACAGTGGACTTCCTCCTAGGGCACACCGGCTTAGTGCTAACAGTATAAATCTGGTTCATAGGCACATGATCACTGCATACAATAGCTATGGGATCAGCAGAGGCATCAGGGCAGTTAAAGGGACATAAATTAGGTTACGTATATTGTGTCTACTGACACCCCTGGTGTAATGTACAATTGCTGAAGCATTATGACAACTCTTTGTCACAATGGTAGGGATTAGCTGAGCTGGGCTTGAGTCATTGATAAGTCATTATCAGGTATCAGGTATATAAATTGTCAACAAAAGTTACACCCATTGAGCGCCAATAATCACATAGCCAGTTGTGAAGAGAAAGAATCCTGCTAAAGTGTTCAATGCCATGATTCAGAGATGGCAGCGGGCCAGATATGATGGGTCTTTTATTCGTGTCTAGCAGAGAGTCAATCAGCTCTTTAAAATCCAGTTTCAACTTTTCAGAACTGCCGTTCATAATGTCATTAAAACCCACATGGACTACAATATAATCAATTTCCATGTCCTGGCGTAGTACCTCGGGAGCAGCTTAGTAATGTAATTTATTCGAGCTCCGGGATAAGACATTGTTTTTGCACCAGGAATGGTCACATTTCTTACCATGGAGCTGCCCAGAATCACCGCTGGTGAGAAGGACGAGGAAATCTGCCCACTCCCACTCTTCTCAGGATTCGGAGATGGATGGGCGAGAGGCAGGATAACTTGAGCCTGTTGCTCCCGGTGCCTGTGGCAGGCCTCCGACTGATGGGGAAGCCCTGCTTGATCCAGAACAGAGACGAAAGGTTGTCGACATCGAATTCGTAGTTGTAGGCACTGCGGCCGCAGACACAGGCACCCCCAGCGAAGAAGGTGCAGGAAGATCAGGCTCCAGGACGTCAAAACTATTTGTTGTTTGCCTCTCCGGGCCTCTCATTTGGAGTGTAGACTGCTTTGCGGGAAATCGCTGTCTTCGGCTTCCGCGGCTCGTGACATGCAACCACCGTTGATTGTCTTGCTTCTCTTGCTGTGCTCCTTCGACTCTGCTATCAGATGGGGGAGCTCCGGGCAACACAGGCCAGTCGGATAATGACAAACGACAAGGTGGAGATGCATCCAACAAGTGTGAACGCCGTCCAGCCACCGGTGTAGAAAATGTAAACATTTCACTCTTGCTTTTCTCACGTAGGCAGGCGACCTGCGTGATCAATGAAGCCACCTCAAGCCTATAATCCTCGGCAAGTAAACAGTTGCCGCATTGGAACTCTGAGTGGTCCGGTTTGTCCCAAAACAGTGCGTAATAGATACAGCTCCTACAGCACTGGAACCGTTCATTTATTTATCCAGTGCTGGAACCATTCATTTATTTCTCCAGACAAAGAGGGCTCCATTGCAAAACTAATCTGGTACCAACTATGTTAGCTTAGATGGCTAGCAGCTTAGCGTCTCTGTCAAGCAGGTTTAAACCTGTCTGTTAAGCGGGATTCCAGGACAAGAAATAGCGGTCCTTGCTGTTAAAAGCTAACTGCATTGCGGAATCCACGCAAAAACAAGTTCTGTATTTCTATTTTTTTTCTGTACAATATATTTATTGGCATTTCTTTTTTTTACAATTTAACAATCATCAAAATATGATACAGATAATGCCTCGTTATTCCTTCCACCTACACAAAACACCATGCTATATGGAGGCACATCGTGCAAAACCCTTCCCTCCCCAACACAGGAACACCCCTTCCCTCCCCTCTACTGGTATTAGCTTCACCGATTAACAACAAAAAAAAGAAACAGAATGACCTTCACATTCCATGCTAGAAAATAAATTATTCAACACAAAAACAAATAATAATAATACATTCATGAAGAAAGTAGTAATGAAGCAGCTAAGGTGATGTCTCTAGAAACTGTCTAGAGGATGTCATAAGGTGAATGCACCAATTTGTAAGTCGCTCTGGATAAGAGCGTCTGCTAAATGACTTAAATGTAATGTAAATGTAAACTGCTGAAAGTTCCCCCAGACATCAGTAAATTCAAAGGGTTCATTACGTAAATTGTATGTTATTTTTTCCGATGAAATATAGGAAGATAGTTATTTTAGCCACATCTGCTTGCTTGGCGGAGTGTCACTCTTCCATTAAATAGCTGTGCATTTATTGGCTGCAATGACTGCTAATTTAATGAATCTGGTTTTGCTACAAATATTAACTGGTAGAACATAATCATCTCCAAGAAGAATAAGGGAAGGATCTAGTGGTACCGTCATATTAGAGACCTGTGATAAGATCTGAATAATGTCTTTCCAATAATTGCTTAGTACAGGGCAGGACAAAAACATATGCATAAGTGTGCCCACTCCCGTTTTACACCTTGGGCAAAATGTTGAATATTTCGAATTGATCTTATACAGTCTCTCTGGTGTAAAGTAGTTCCTATGTAAAATATTGAATTGCATCAACTTGTGCCTTGTGTTAAATGAAAGACGATGAGCATCTAAAAAGAGCTTTCCCCATTTCTCATCCTCAAAAATGAGACCACGGTCACCATGCCACTTTATGCAAGCTTTCCGAGGTTCGTCATTCCCCCAACAGAGCTTGAAGAACAGAGTACATGTAGGAAATTACACCTTTTACCCCTTTCCTTTCCAGCCACAGTTTATCAGTTTTAGGTTTACCCATGGGCTGAATCCTAACTCCCTGCTGAGTGGCAATATAATGCCTAACCTGTAGGTACTTGAAGAAATTCGTTTGAGGTAACTGAAAATGAGATCCCTTGATGAAGACAGCTTGGTTGTCGAAACGTTGGATATTACATTTTTGCATCTGAGCTCCTAGAGTGTGCTTTATTGATCTCCTTTATTTTCAAGTTTTCTACTCCGCTAGCCAGAACCTCGCCTAAATAGGTGTGTGTTTCTTTTTCTTCTAAACTGAAAATGAGATGCCAGTTGTTGAAAGGATAGTAGTTCACCTTCTCTATAGAGATGACCAAATGTTATAATTTCTTTGTTGAACCAAGAAAATGTAGTTCCATCTCTCAGGGCTTTGGGTAGGATGGGGTTATTATACAGTATAAAGGTGTTTGTTCATATATAGATCTAAGCCCTTCTGTTTGTTTATAGACTTCAATCCATATATTTAAAGTGTTGTTGATGAAAGAGTTGTTTATGAGACCTAGCAAAGCTTTAGGTGGGCTAATATAAGGTATAGATGCCAATGTAGCTGTCACGACTTCTACCGAAGATAACTCCTCTCCCTGTTCGAGCGGCGCTCGGCGTCGCCGGTTTACTAGCCGCCACCGATCCCTTTTTCCTTTTCTGGTTGTTTTGTCTGTGTTCATTTTCACACCTGGTTTCAATTGCGTTTATTTCTGTGTGTATATAGGGCACCTGTTACCTGCCTTATTTCGTGCGGGATTAAGCTTGTGTGTATTTGCGCTCGATTATCTTTGAGGTTTCTTGTTTTCGTTATTACGTATGTGTAGTTAAGTTTCGGAACTGAGTTTGTTCCTCAGTGCGTTTGGCACGAGTTTCTGTATTGTTTTCACATTTTTGGGCACTTGTATGTAGTGTCGGAACTGTGGTTGTTCCTCCGTGTGTTGGCACGAGTTTCTGTTCCTTCGAGAGCGTAGTTTTGGATTTTCGTCTGTGGCAATTTTGTATTGGTGGACTATATATATTGTGAGCGGACCAAGTAATTGGGCGCCACTCTAAAGCGGGAAGGTGGAACAAACGAGTCAGGAGTAGGTTTTCTTGATTGAACAAAGTTCTATATTGAGGGCATTTGGACAACACAAACACTCCAACAGAATCAACGAAACTCTCCAAAGGAATAAAACATATATCTTCTTCTCCAGAGCAAAACAGGAACACAATACGATTGTCTTTAAATTACAACAAAAAGTCATGACATTGTCACCGTCTTAATGGTTCTTCCTAGATAGCTCCTCTGTCTCGGTGGCCATCTTCCAGAGATAGTTCTCCCTCTTGCTGGTTCCATACTCTCTCTTATAGGGGAAGGAGAATATCTCATTAGTAGTGTCAGCTGTGCTTAATTGCCTCTGGTTCACCTGTCTCCCATGCCTTGTTGGGCTACCATCCGTGAGCTCAGCCTGCCCTCTGGTGGTCCTTCCACAATATACACTGCTCAAAAAAATAAAGGGAACACTTAAACAACACAATGTAACTCCAAGTCAATCACACTTCTGTGAAATCAAACTGTCCACTTAGGAAGCAACACTGATTGACAATAAATGTCACATGCTGTTGTGCAAATGGAATAGACAAAAGGTGGAAATTATAGGCAATTAGCAAGACACCCCCAATAAAGGAATGATTCTGCAGGTGGTGACCACAGACCACTTCTCAGTTCCTATGCTTCCTGGCTGATGTTTTGGTCACTTTTGAATGCTGGCGGTGCTTTCACTCTAGTGGTAGCATGAGACGGAGTCTACAACCCACACAAGTGGCTCAGGTAGTGCAGTTCATCCAGGATGGCACATCAATGCGAGCTGTGGCAAAAAGGTTTGCTGTGTCTGTCAGCGTAGTGTCCAGAGCATGGAGGCGCTACCAGGAGACAGGCCAGTACATCAGGAGACGTGGAGGAGGCCGTAGGAGGGCAACAACCCAGCAGCAGGACCGCTAACTCCACCTTTGTGCAATGAGGAGCACTGCCAGCGGCCTGCAAAATGACCTCCAGCAGGCCACAAATGTGCATGTGTCAGCATATGGTCTCACAAGGGGTCTTAGGATCTCATCTCGGTACCTAATGGCAGTCAGGCTACCTCTGGCGAGCACATGGAGGGCTGTGCGGCCCCACAAAGAAATGCCACCCCACACCATGACTGACCCACCGCCAAACCGGTCATGCTGGAGGATGTTGCAGGCAGCAGAACGTTCTCCACGGCGTCTCCAGATTCTGTCACGTCTGTCACATGTGCTCATGTGCTCAGTGTGAACCTGCTTTCATCTGTGAAGAGCACAGGGCGCCAGTGGCGAATTTGCCAATCTTGGTGTTCTCTGGCAAATGCCAAACGTCCTGCACGGTGTTGGGCTGTAAGCACAACCCCCACCTGTGGACATCGGGCCCTCATACCACCCTCATGGAGTCTGTTTCTGACCGTTTGAGCAGACACATGCACATTTGTGGCCTGCTGGAGGTCATTTTGCAGGGCTCTGGCAGTGCTCCTCATTGCACAAAGGCGGAGGTAGCGGTCCTGCTGCTGGGTTGTTGCCCTCCTACGGCCTACTCCACGTCTCCTGATGTACTGGCCTGTCTCCTGGTAGCGCCTCCATGCTCTGGACACTACGCTGACAGACACAGCAAACCTTCTTGCCACAGCTCGCATTGATGTGCCATCCTGGATGAGCTGCACTACCTGAGCCACTTGTGTGGGTTGTAGACTCCGTCTCATGCTACCACTAGAGTGAAAGCACCGCCAGCATTCAAAAGTGACCGAAACATCAGTCAGGAAGCATAGGAACTGAGAAGTGGTCTGTGGTCACCACCTGCAGAATCACTCCTTTATTGGGGGTGTCTTGCTAATTGCCTATAATTTCCACCTTTTGTCTATTCCATTTGCACAACAGCATGTGAAATTTCTTGTCAATCAGTGTTGCTTCCTAAGTGGACAGTTTGATTTCATAGAAGTGTGATTGACTTGGAGTTACATTGTGTTGTTTAAGTGTTCCCTTTATTTTTTTGAGCAGTGTATATAATATTATATATTCAACACGCTTCTCAGAAATCCCTGCTCTCCTGCGCCTGACTCCTACACCTCTCACCGAGACGCACCTTATCACAGTAGCAGGGGTCAGAAACTCCTCCTCTATCTGTCTCCAAGATGGAGAACTTGTTGGTGTATCTTGCCATACCCACACAGCCTTTAACTGAGATGCCCAGTAATACAACTGGAAGTCAGATAGAGTAAGTCTTCATTCTGAGTATGGTTTGCATAAAGTTGTGAGTTTCACCTTTCCACAGAAATTAAGAAACCTTCCTATTAAGTTGTTTGAAAAACACTTGGGGAATAGGAAAGGGCAAGGTTTGAAAAATGTACAAGAATTTTGGTAATATATTAATCTTTACACAATTGACCCGCCCAATAAGAGAAATTGGTCAATCACGCCATCTATCCAATTCTTCCCCAACCTTTTTGAGAAGTGGAGTATAGTTCAGTGTATATGTCTTAATAATTTCAGAAGGAATTTTCAATCCAGATATGTTATTTTCTGTGGTTTCCAAGAAAACGGCTGGTCTAAGATTGGGTGCTGCATAGCTGCTCTGTTAAACGGCAAAATGATACTCTTCGATGGGTTTATGTTATATCCTGAAAAGGTCCCATATTCTTTTAGGGTGTCAACTAATGTTCGGAGTGAAATTTCTGGTTTAATGAGGTAAAGCAAAATGTCATTGGCATATAGCGAGACCAGATGTTCACTCCCACCTATACAAACACCATGGATGGATGGATGAGATCTAAAAGCTTCTGCCAGTGGCTCTATAGCCAAAGAAAAAAGGAGAGGACTAGCGGGACGACCCTGTCTTGTGCCACGTGATAGAGAGAACTGTGAGGAAATGTTTCTATTAGTCAGAATCTGAGCTACCTGACATTTGTACAGTAATCTAATCAGACCTATATACTTAGGTCCAATATTCATCCTATGTAAAACTTCAAACAGGTATTTCCATTCTATGCGGTCAAAAGCTTTTTCCGCATCTAATGAAGCCGCCACTACAGATTCTTGGTCATTCTCTACATAGTTCATAATATTAAATAATGTTCTGATATTATCAGGAGATGAGCAGTTTCTTACAAAGCCTGTTTGGTCCATATCAACCAAGTCCGGAAGAACCTTATCCAGTCTAAGAGCTATGAGTTTTGCAAGAATCTTATATGAAGTGTTCAATAGAGATATTGGTCTATACGACCCACAAAGCAGAGGATCTTTCCCAGGTTATAACAAAACTGTGATCAGTGCCTGTTCAAGTGTGTCTGGGAGCTTTTCTGTCTCTATGGCATAAATTAAACATACTGCAAAGAGGCTCAATTAGTTTGGGTAAAAAGTATCGATAGAATTCAATAGGGAATCCTTCTAACCCTGGTGATTTTTCCCCCAGCAGTGTTGGAAATGGATTCCCTAATTTCCTCTGATGTAATCTCTTTCTCCAAGTGCTCTCTATCCTCATCAGTTAAAGTTTGTAAATTGTGTTTGTTCAAAAACTCATGCATTGTGGCAGGGGCATCCCCTTCAGACTTGTACAATGTTTCATAAAACTCCCTGAAGACTAGATTAATTTCCTCAAGACTGTGAACAACTGTGTTATTGGGTAGCTTAATAGAGCTAATAACTCTACTAGCATCTTATCTGCCAAGCAAGCAACTTTCCTGCTTTATCTCCATGTTCGTAGTAGTTTTGTTTTGTTCTCCTAAGAGCATTTTCCGATTTATGGGTCATCAGGATGATATATTGAGTCGTCAAATGTTACACTATGTTCATTTTCCAGAACTCTAATTTCCTTCTCCAACGAATCTACTTGAGCCTTATACATCTTACGAGCACCTGAACTAAAGGATATGATTTGACACCTCAGATATGCAAGGAGAGCTTCCGATAAAATTAGAGGGGGGGCATAGTTGTTATTGGTGCAAAAAAAATATGTCTATATGAGTGTTCAGAAATGTTACAAATGTGGGATTATTTAGTAAGTATGTGCCAGACCTCTATCTTCTTGAGGGTGGCTGTGCTCTACTGACTGGTACTGAAGCCAGCAGGGCAGAATAATCTGATATACATCTTGGTAAGTACTTACACCCAGTAGTTAAACTTCCCTTGGCTGCAGGAATAAGAAATAGGTCAATTCTAGAGTAACTGTTATGGACAGGGGAGTAAAATTAGTATTCTTTAACGTTTTGGTTGTGAAATCTCCATACGTCTACAAGTCCAAAATGTTTAATTTCTGACTTTAACATTTTAGCTGCCTGTGTGAGGTTGATACTATTAGAGGAAGATCTATCACTGGAAGGGTCCAGTACCAAGTTAAAATCCTCTGCCATTATTATCTCTGATGATGGGCACGTCAACTTCAAAAAGATGTCTTGGTAAAATGTAGGATCATTATGGTTAGGCCCATACACATTCACAATGGTAATGGGCTCAGTGTTAATTAAACCATGAATGATCACAAACCTGAATCAAATCAAATCAAATGTATGTATATAGCCCTTTGTACATCAGCTGATATCTCAAAGTGCTGTACAGAAACCCAGCCTAAAACCCCAAACAGCAAGCAATGCAGGTGTAGAAGCATGGTGGCTAGGAAAAACTCCCTAGAAAGGCCAAAATTTAGGAAGAAACCTAGAGAGGAACCAGGCTATGAGGGGTGGCCAGTCCTCTTCTGGCTGTGCCGGGTGGAGATTATAACAGAACATGGCCAAGATGTTCAAATGTTCATAAATGACCAGCATGGTCAAATAATAATAATCACAGTAGTTGTCGAGGGTGCAGCAAGTCAGCACCTCAGGAGTAAATGTCAGTTGGCTTTTCATAGCCGATCATTGAGAGTATCTCTACCGCTCCTGCGGTCTCTAGAGAGGTGAAAACAGCAGGTCTGGGACAGGTAGCACATCCGGTGAACAGGTCAGGGTTCCATAGCCGCGGGCTACCTACCCCCTTTGTCTTTAATCTGAGATTGTATCTGAAAGGGGCAATGCTTATTAATGATTATGGCCACCCCTCTTGCCCGAGAGGTGAAATATGAATAGTACACTTGACCCACCCACGTTCTCTTCAGTTTATCATGCTCAGAGTCAGTCAATTGTGTCTCCTGAAGAAGAGCTATATCAACCTTATGCTGCTTTAGATAATTCAGAATGTGTTTGCGCTTGACTGGGCATTTAGTACCCCTAATGTTAAGTGTCATAAATGTATAGTTATTAGGTGCCGACATCTTTAAAGAAAATAAGAAATAGGGAAAAGGAAAGAAACAAAATTGTATACAACGTGTATAAAATTAAATTATGAAAGCATAAAGTAGTAAACATTTCGTGAGCTAATACCCTGACCCTACCACAAACCCTGTGCCGCGCGGCGACAAAAGCGATGACCACAAACGCACCTCAGCAGGTCAGGAAAAAAGACATCAAGCTATGATGTATAAATTAAAACCTTTACCAGACGATAACTATCATCTCGCAAATATAAAATAGGGACAGGTAGTTAAACAATCACCATCCTCCTAAGTTCACCTTCCCCCCCCAAAAATATTATATATACACACATGTACGCACATACACAAGTGTAAAGCTATCAGCTAGCTGGCAATTAGGCGGCCCGCCAGTGAGTAGCTTATCCCTGTCACGGTATCACTAACGCTAGCATACATCTCTAACAATAAAAAAGCCAGTAAACGTAATAGAAGCTAAAATTCCCTGAAGTAACGTAAACAACATAGTTAGGCTTGAAACCCAGTCAAAAGCCACATAACTATTTAACCAAACCCGACTGGACCTCTCTGCGTAAAATATAAGTATACAGCAAAAATGTAGCTACCTGGCATAGTGTGGATGTATAGTAGCTATAGCTACACCCTTGTAAACATAGCGAGCTGGCTAAATAGCACAGCCAACATTAGCTATGATTCAACTTTACCTCGCCAGTCATTATCACGCTAGCCATCTAGCAGGCCATGCAGCCAGCCAGCCAGTCGATCATATGAGTAATTTCGTTGTTTCCTCATGTGCTAACAGTTCACTATCCACTGTATCCAAGTTCAAAAGACAGTTCCTCGGGGTGTAGTAGACGTGAACAAGTCAGGAAGTTCTTTCCTCATGTATGTTTCAGCCATCTTCACAGAGTCAAATGTGCGCTCACCATTCTTGGTTTCGATCCACAAAGTCGCTGGGTAGCACAGGCTGTATGCCAAGCCAGCCTGAAGCAGAAGTCTCTTCAGTGGGGAGAAAGCCATCCTCCTATTGTGTAGTGTGGGAGAAATATCTGGAAAGATCATGACTCTGGCATCTCCGTACTTGAGCTCTCCCTTTGCTCGGGCAGCAGAGAGGATGCGTACAATGTCCTGGTACCGTAGAAATGTAATGACAAATGCTCTGGGTGCAATCTGGCCAAGCAGCCGCCTCTGTAGGATGCGATTGGGCCCTCTTGATCTCCAGCGGGAGGGGGTAGATCCAGAATTTTGGGAATCCATTCCTGTAGAAAGGAGATTGCGTCTCTTCCCTCCACGGCCTCCGGGAAACCTTGAAGTCTCAAATTCGAGCGCCTTTGGAAATGTTTATAATAATCAAATGTCTCCTCGAGTTCAGAGATGGCGTCCTCCAACTTCTTGTATTTTTGGTCCACTTCCTCGCGGACATCCAGGATGGCAGCCTGGTGGTCAGCATGGTATTTTTCTAACTTTGTCCCTCGTCCCTTTGTGACTTTCTGGTTTCCGTGGAGTTTATCGACCAGTACATCCATTTTGCTGAGGTGTTCAGAAAGAAGTCTCTTGAATTTTTGTTATACCCTTGTCCATCACCATTCTAAACCATGCTAGTGCTTCTTCCAAGCTAGCATCCACCGAGGCCGAAGGAGGGCTGTCAGAGAGAGGCATTTTTCCATGCCTCATCTGAGGATTTGACATATTGGGCATCTTTTGCTTTGGCGATACAATAGATGTTTTAACTTCCAACTCACTGTTAGCGAATAGTTCGAAAGTTCGAGGACGCTACGCAGATGCGTCTTGTTAGAGCATCGCCATTGTCGGAAGTCCCCCACTTCCTCCTGTATTCGTATTTAATGAATATCGGTTTTGTTTCAATCAAAAATAACAAACCGAGTGTTTTCCAGCTTACAATGTTAAGCTGCTCACTCTGATGAGCTCAGGGTGAGTAGATGAGCTCAGGGCGAAAATCTCCTTCCAGAGAGACATCAGGGACTGTAACATACTTATTACGCAACAGGACAGTTAACCTGCGTTGCCCTCAAACCAAATCACGCTGCCTGCTAATTATCTATAGGTTATGTTTCAACTTGTCAATTTCGAATTATTTTCTAACAAGTTTTTGTATTAATAATAAATCAAAACTGTAAACAACAGTTTGAATTGAGGTGTGTTCCGCCTCCTCATTAATTCACATAAGTAGCGCATTTCACTGTTGCGGGCAATTTATGTTTGAGGCTTTACTGAGCCGGAGAAACTTCTCTCTTCAACCAGAGCCCAAGCACTTCCCCAGTGTTTCCCCAGATCAAGTATGAAGACATCTCGAGTCAGAATTGTTACAACTTTTTCCCATGCACATTTTAAGGCTAGCGCCCGCATTGCTTTCATTGTTGTTTTCCTTACAAAGTGGACTTCAGACAAAAAATAACTTTGTAAATGTGTGCGTTCCTATCAAAGTAAGTGCCTCATTTTCTGTATATTGTGTTGTTGTTTCTAGAGTAGCATTCCGTATGTATATATGGATCATAATGTATTTACTGTTTTATTCACGTTTTCAAGTTCTGGTCACAAATCATGCATTCCGATTCCTGCATAAATTATAAAGGTGTAAAATACTTTTTTGAAGGTTGTACTATTTATGATGAGCTAATGCTAAGCTATTTGCCAGCTATGTGTGGCACCATATTTGTTGACAACAAACAATGCATTCTGTTTGTCACGTAAGCGTCTGTCAGACCAAAGATGTTATAACAAGGGATAGTTCACTCGACTGACTTATGGTGCTTTCAAGACAACTGGGAACTCTGAAAAATACGAGGTCAAATCATGACGTCAGGGATCTTCAGGTCGGAAAGGTCGAAGCTCCATAAAGAGGCCCGAGTTCCTGAGTTGGAGGACCGTTCAAAACAATTTTTCCCAGACGGAGCTTGTTTTTTTTCGAGTTCCCAGTTGTTTTGAATGCGACATCACATTGTAAGTACGGTACCACAGGGTTGCCAGCTCAGACCGCACTTTCCAGGGGTTTTCTTTTTATTTAGCGTATAAACTTATCCTGCGTTTGCCCCCCATTTATTGATAAATTCCCCATCATAGTAATATTTCCCGCATCATATCCCCCCACGATACCTTCCCCCATTTCTGCCCCCCATAGACTTGAAAACCCCTCACAAATTAAATGAACCCTCCCCCACATCTGGGGTGATGATCTGTGAGGTGATAACATTTTATTTGCTTTGTGATTTGTCAAAAATGGTAAACGAATTGTTAAGTCATGTGCTCCGGTTCTTGTATACACTGTAACAAGTACATCAAAGATTTGTAATATGCTGAAAAGGGGCCAAACTAAGTTCATATTTTTCAGACAATGGGCACTGCTATCTTTGACTTTGACTTTGTTTGTTTGCGTCTTATGGTGAATGGCATTCTGGGATTAGGGAGTTTTCTCTTGTCTAACATAAACAAAGATGGCTGCCATCATAAAGAATGTACCTGCTGTTAGCTTAGCTGACACGCATCTCTTTTCTAAACAATATTTAATTTCTCCCTTGTACTCACCAGAGATGTGGTACAAATTTAAACAACTCTAGCTGTTAGGTGGCTAACTTATGTTTAGTTTTTATGTCAGCGCAACCTGTTATTTAGATTGATTTATGGAATGAGTTTGGCTGTGGAGGTGTTCCGTGTGATGTTTGGATGATAACGTTTTGCATTTATCTTTTACAATTAAAGGTGAAATTGAGCCATAAAATTGCGAATACCTATATTTCCCAGCAGTACAAAACATTGTTAAGATGCTTTTCAGACAATGCTGTTTAGACGCATTTGTTGCATCATACGTCCTGTTGCTACTGTTCCAATCACATATTTGTGATGGTACGCTGCAGGCACGAGTCAACAATGATCACAAATATATGATCGTACACCTCAAAGGGCTAATATGCAGGAATATTTCACTTTCTCTGGTCATAGGAGTAACAACATGAATTGGTGCATGAGGCAGAAGACTGTGTCCCCTTTTCTCAGCAGAGGGAGGGAGAGGAGGGATGGTGAGTCGGGTGAGAGGCAGCCTCACTGCTGCTCCCTCCCTCACTTCCCTCAGACTGACCTCTAGATGTGTAGGCCAATAGTCCAGTAAAAAAATGTTTTAATTATTATGCTCACTCAGCTGTGCTTCACAAGTAATACAACAAATGATATATTGCCAGTGTGATCATATACCTTGAATTTTAAAATATCATTTCAAAATGGTCTGAGAAGAACAACATTGGCAGGGAAATTCAAGCATAGCTAATATGCAGTGATAGTGTATTGGGCCTATAGCCTACTGCACAAACCTCATTGCTACATAACTGTTTTTAATTGTTTAATGATGCCGAGCCTTACATTTTTTTAGTCATGATTAAAAAAATATCTGATTGGTAGATCTCGACTTGCATTTTGACTCAGAAAGTGATCTTGACTCAGAAAAGGTGTGTGACCACTGCATTAGAATGTCGCGTTTATAGGTGTTGAAGACTGTATTTCCCAGCTGTCCCACCAACAACATCAGCTGTGGTGAAAGCAGCTGTGTGACCCAAGACTGGCGATACAATGCCACTGTGATATGTGCGTGGGTGCATAACTGCAAGCCTCAGTCAAGTTAATCTGTACTCATATAGCACATTTCAAACAAAGCGAGTGCAATCTAATGTGCTTCACACTAAAGGAGGAAACTCTGAATAGGTGAAGAGTGTGTGTATGTGCCTTCTGGGATGTAGACAGCTAGCTCAGTGCTGTTTCTCTAACAACATACACTCCCATATTCCCATAAACAAAGGAAAACAAACTACACCGCCAGGTGAAAACCATCTGTTGTGTGGTGTCTGTCTGCAATCAGTGTGTTTTTTTCTACTGCTCTCAAAAGGATGCCCCTCCTGAGATCTGAGATCTCTTTAATGATGTAGAGGATTTGAAGGACTCCTCCTACTCTCTCTCTCCAGCACACAGCCTTATGTAATGATTGTGATGCTTATGTAAGCAGAGAGAGAGAGTAGTCGAGTCTTTGTTGTTCCTCAGCAGCTCTCTGCCCCCAGCGAGCCATCACAGCTCCCGGAGAGCCCAGGTCAATCCTGCCTGATCCAGTCCAGATTTAAAAGTCCGTGATTTTAGGTGTGTGCGTGCACATGCGTGCGTGTATGTGTGTGTGTGTACGCACAAGCATGGGTGCGTGCTTATGTGGGTGTCAGGTTTGGCTTAAGACTGAATAGATTAGAAAATCAATAAAGAGCATCCTGTTTTGTGTATCTAAGTTATGTATAGAGTACATCAGAGATATAACCATCCACCAAAGTCATGACAACAACCAAAGCCCTAAAGGGACAGACGTGGCCAGAGTGTGAAGGTCTCATGGGTAACACGCCATCCACTTAGGTCACACTTTGATGTCATACACAGCGGTGATAGGTCATCTTAAGGTCACATAGTGTCAGTGTCACATGGAACAAAATTAGCACCACACCCATACAGAAATGCCAATTGTTAACACGTATGGACCCAGAAGTAAATAAGGAAGCTGACCAAATTTCACAAGAATTGACTTATATGTTGTGTAATGTTCTTTTGAGTAAAACCAGATTGTATTCTACCCCGCTTAACGTTTTTTTAACAGTAGTTACAACAACCGTAGCTCCTCTAACACCCCTTACAGCACTTATGATGTCCTAATACTGTGTCATTCTCCTTAGTCTTACCAATCCATAACAGAGGATCACACTTTTTCCAATATGGCAATATGCACTTATCCAGACTTCTGCATTATGTTCAGTAGTAGATTCTGTATTTCCATGGCTTATGCAGACAAAATCATATTGTTTCGAGCCATCAGAAAGAACATGGAGTAGACTTTAGTGTAGGGCTAAATAAGGGACAGAGCACTCAAAGCTATTACTGTGGCATTAGAATATTCACAGAATCTATGCTGAGATTACTCTATGAATGACCTCATCCCCATGGTAGCAGTACCACTTTTTCACATAGGGGGCATGGGTCGATGGTCTCTAACTGGCAGTACTTACTGTAATGCAATGTTTACCAACCGCAGTCCTTGAGTAACCCCAACTAGGGTTGCAAAGGGTTGGAAACCTTCCAGTAAATTTCCTGGAAATTTTCCATGGGAATTTAAGCCTAGGAATTTGGGGAATTATGCATAAATTCATCAAAAAAGTTAGCTTATAACAGTGAACCTTTTTTTGTGGGATACACATAAGGCAATTATAGGTCTTGTGGCATATTTTGGTTAAACTATCCCCAATTTAATGGAATTACAACCCTCCGCATGCACAGTGCATTCTTTCATCACATGTGCAGTGCACGCTTCCATCACACTGTACATGTGATTACAATACTGGGTGGGGTGAATATATTTTTTATGACATACATGATTTGTTAACTAGTAAATAGTAGCCTACAGCAAATGGAGGAACGTAGTCAGAGAAATGCTGATGAATATCTTGCTCGAACTGTGTATGCAACTGGTTCACCTCTGATGCTCACAGGCAATGTGTATTAGAAGAGATTTCTGAATGTTCTTCGCCCAGCATACACCCCTCCAACCAGACATGCTTTATCTACTCATTTGCTAGGTGCAGAGTTCAACAGAGTTCAAGTGAAGGTCAAGCAAATCATAGAGAAAGCAGACTGTATTGCAATCATCTCTGATGGGTGATCGAATGTTCGTGGGCAAGGAATAATTAACTACATCATCTCCACCCCTCAACCAGTATTATTCAAGAGCACAGACACAAGGGTCAACAGACACACCGGTCTCTACATTGCAGATGAGCTGAAGGCAGACATCAATGACCTTGGACCACAGAAGGTATTTGCACTGGTGACAGACAATGCTGCGAACATGAAGGCTGCTTGGTCTAAAGTGGAGGAGTCCTACACTCAGATCACACCCATTGGCTGTGCTGCTCATGCATTGAATCTGCTCCTCAAGGACATCATGGCACTGAAAACAATGGATACATTCTACAAGAGAGCCAAGGAAATGGTTAGGTATGTGAAGGGTCATCAAGTTATAGCAGCAAATTGAGAAGAATAAGAGCACCACATTGAAGCTGCCCAGCAACACCCGTTGGGGTGGTGTTGTCATCATGTTTGACAGTCTCCTGGAGGGGAAGGAGTCTCTCCAAGAATGGCCAGATCACAGTCTGCCGATATGGACAGCCCCATCAAGAGGATCCTCCTGGATGATGTATTTTGGGAGAGAGTGGTAAGCAGCCTGAAACTCCTGAAACCTATAACAGTGGCCATTGCACGGGTTGAGGGAGACAATGCCATCCAGTCTGATGTTCATACTCTGCTTGCAGATGTAAGAGAAGATATCCGTACTGCCCTGCCCACTTCACTGTCGCTCCAAGTAGAGGAAACTGCAGTTCTGAAATACATCAAAAAGCATGAAGATTTCTGCCCGAAGCCCAATCACGCCACAGCGTACATGTTGGACCCCAAGTATGCTGGCAAGAACATCCTGTCTGGTGCAGAGATCAACAAGGCCTATGGTATCATCACTACCGTGTCTCGCCACCTTGGCCTGGATGAGGGCAGGGTTCTTGGCAGTCTGGCAAAGTACACTTCCAAGCAAGGGCTTTGGGATGGAGATGCAATATGGCAGTCGTGCCAACATATCTCATCAGCCACCTGGTGGAAGGGACTTTGTGGATCTGAGGCTCTTTCCCCTGTTGCATCCATCATCCTCCAAATCCCACCAACATCAGCCGCCTCAGAGCGCAACTGGTCTTTCTTTGGGTACACACACACACCAAAGCACCCAGGGGTTTAAAAATTGGTGGCCATCTGGGCAAATTTGAGGCTTTTTCAAATCAAATCAAGTTTATTTTATATAGCCCTTCGTACATCAGCTAATATCTCGAAGTGCTGTACAGAAACCCAGCCTAAAACCCCAAACAGCAAGCAATGCAGGTGTAGAAGCACGGCGGCTAGGAAAAACTCCCTAGAAAGGCCAAAACCTAGGAAGAAACCTAGAGAGGAACCAGGCTATGAGGGGTGGCCAGTCCTATTCTGGCTGTGCCGGGTGGAGATTATAACAGAACATGGCCAAGATTTTCAAATGTTCATAAATGACCAGCATGGTCAAATAATAATCAGGAGTAAATGTCAGTTGGCTTTTCATAGCCGATCATTAAGAGTATCTCTACCGCTCCTGCGGTCTCTAGAGAGTTGAAAACAGCAGGTCTGGGACATGTAGCATGTCCGGTGGACAGGTCAGGGTTCCATAGCCGCAGGCAGAACAGTCGAAACTGGAACAGCAGCAAGGCCAGGTGGACTGGGGACAGCAAGGAGTCATCATGCCCTGTAGTCCTGACGCATGGTCGTAGGGCTCAGGTCCTCCGAGAGAGATGAAGAAAGAGAGAAAGAGAGAATTAGAGAGAGCATACTTAAATTCACACAGGACACCGGATAAGACAGGAGAAGTACTCCAGATATAACCAACTGACCCTAGCCCCCCGACACATAAACTACTGCAGCATAAATACTGGAGGCTGAGACAGGAGGGGTCAGGAGACACTGTGGCCCCATCCGATGATACCCCCGGACAGGGCCAAACAGGAAGGATATAACCCCACCCACTTTGCCAAAGCACAGCCCCCACACCACTAGAGGGATATCTTCAACCACCAACTTACCATCCTGAGACAAGGCCGAGTATAGCCCACAAAGATCTCCACCACAGCACAAACCAAGGGGGGGCATGAAAGAGCTTACTGGTGACTCAGCCCCTGTAATATGGTTAGAGGCAGAGAATACCAGTGGAGAGAGGGGAGCCTGACAATGAGCCATCCTCAACAGGGTTGGAAAGTGACAGTAAAGATGAGGCCTCAGAGTCTGATGTTCAAGAGGTGAACATTGAGGAGGTCCAGGGAGAAGACATGGAAACCTGAGAGGAAGACAACCAAAGCTTAAGTTTCTAGACTATCATTTTACATATGTTGAAAACATTTTTGGGAGATGCGATGGATTGGGGATCATTCAATATTCCCTTTCTTTTGTTGTTCAGTGAAATCATCCCATGTGAAGAGTCAACTTATTCAATTAAAATTCAATTCGTAACTAAATAGTTTTTTTTATTTCTATTGGAAGGATTTAATCATTTGCAATTATGTCTACTTAAGATAAGGTAAAAGGTTTATGTTTCTGTCTCCTTATGATATGGTAAATATATCCAATGCAAAAAACATCTACATTTAAATGGTATTAATATTAATTTGCATATATTTCCATAAAATCTCATATATTCACATTAATTTCCACCCACTGGGGAGCCAGGCCCAGACAATCAGAATGAGTTTTTCCCCACAAAAGGGCTTTATTACAGACAGAAACACTCCTCTGTTTCATCAGCTGTCCGGGTTGCTGGTCGCAGGTGAAGAAGCCAGATATGGAGGTCCTGCGCTGGCGTGGCTACACGTGGTCTGCGGATTTTAGTCCGGTTGGACGTACTGGCAAATTCTGTAAAACGACATTGGAGCCAGTTTATGGTAGAGAATTTAAAATAAAATAATCTGGCAACAGCTCTGGTGGACATTCATGCAGTCACCATGCCAATTGCACACTCCCTCAAAAATTGAGACATCTGTGCACATTTTAGAGTGTCCTTTTATTGTCACCAGCACAAGGTGCACCTATGTAATGAGCATTTCTGGGATCTTTACATATTTATATATTGCGTTTATATTTTTGTTCAGTATATTTAGAATGAACAGCTAGCTCATGAACGAACGGATTCACCAGGGAGAACGCAACAAGCATGCAGATGCAATAAGTGTAACACATTATCTAACTGGAGATAGCTAGCTAACATATAAGGGGGAACTGCCCCAAAGAAATCGCAGGATTTCATTGAATAAATTATAACGGCACAAAATAAATGGACCACCCTGGGGTGCTCAAATGTGCGTTCAGTCAGAACATCTGGGTCTGCTCTAGTCTCCCTCTCAATGAGTCTCTCGTGCCATATGGCTTATTTCTACACATGAAACTAGATCTGCTCAATCAGGTACAGATGGCGATAAAGCAGAAAGCTAATTGTAATTAACTTGTAAATAAATAATCATAACAGTCATGGGAGACTGGGACCTGATAAACCGGACATCTACATCCAACAATAGTCAAAGGACAGAGGGATACACTAGCTAGAACCTTCTCATTGGTATCTGTAGGACAAAAAATATTTTCATCAGGTTCTACTATAGGTGACAGGGCGACATTTGTGGACTAAAACAACATAAAACCGGGTGTATACTTAAGCATGATCGAATTAATTAGCCAGCTACAATAATTCAGAAAAACATTGAGAAATAGTTTGGTCAATTCTTTGATCAAATTAACCAGTTATCTACCTTTGATAAGCAGCTAGTTAGCTATAGCTAGTGGTTAGCCTGCTAGCTATTTAATTCTCATGCCAATTTCAAGTTTTTCAAAACGAATATCTGACTAAGTCGGAAATATGAAGCTATTTCAGAATGAAAGTTAACTGGCTAACTCATCATACAGCAAATACCTGGCAAAACAATCCAAGTAATGTTTGCATGGCCTATGCGGCAGAGGAGGGGGGCAGAATAGTAGAATAGTAACAGAATAGTAGAATAGTAGAATAGTAACCGAACAGCTTGTTTTGGAAAATGTACACATTTACCGCAATTTTATGAGCATTTAAAACATAATCTATGTAATATATTTTATTTTACAAATGTTTGTTTTTGTTGACCAATCAAAAGTGGGGCGCCACCCCTAAAGCCCTAATGTGCCGGCCGACACTATCGGAAACACATGCCTAAGTTTGCATAAATCATTATTTTGTTCCATGTGATTTAACATTTTGGATTCAAACCGTGTGTGTAAAATATGTACAGTGCCTTCAGAAAGTATTCATACACCTTGACTTATTCCACATTTTGTTGAGTTACAGGCTAAATTCAAAACGTTTTAAAAAATATATATATCTCACCCATCTACACACAATACCACAGAATGACAAAGAGAAATCATGTTTTTAGAAATTTTTGCAAATGTATTAAAAATGAAATACAGAATATCTAATTTACGCCCCTTTGTTAAAATACTCAAAATTGAGCTCAGGTGAATCCAATTTTCTTTGATCATCCTTGAAATGTCACTACAACTTGATTGGAGTCCACCTGTGGCCAATTCAATTGTTTCTATATGATTTAGAAAGAAACACACCTGTCTATCTAAGGTCCCATGGTTGAAAGTGCATGTCAGAGCAGAAACTATCCCATAAAGTCAGAGGAACTGGATGAGGCATATAGCTGGGGAAGGGTATACAACTATTTCTAGTGTTGAAAGTTTCCAAGAGCACAGTGGTCTCCATCATTGGGAAATTGAAAAAATATGGAACTACCCAGACTCTACCCAGAGTTTGTCGTCCGACCAAACTGATCAACCGGGCATACAGGACCTTGGTCAGAGAGGTGACCAAGAACGCAATGACCACTCTGACAGAACTATAGTGTTCCTTGGCTGAGATGGGAAAACCTGTCAGAAGAACAACTGTCTCTACAGCACTTCACCAAGCTGGACTTTATGGGATAGTGGCCCAATGGAAGCCACTCCTGAGACAAAGGCACATGACAGCACACCTGGAGTTTGCAAAAAGGCACGTGAAAAACAGAGCGTGAGGCAAAATATTCTGTGGTCTGATGAGACAAAATGTAACTATTTGGCCTGAATGCAAATTGCTATGTCCTGAGAAAACCAAGCACTGCTCATCACCCGTCTAACACCAACCCTACTGCAAAGCATGGTGGTGGTAGCATCATGCTATGGGGATGCTTTTCAGATGCAGAGACTGGTAAAGACAGAAGCCCAGACTTGAAAATCTGTGGAAAGACTTGAAGATTGCTGTTCACCGCCACTCCTCATCTAACTTAACAGAGGTTGAGAAAATCTGCAGGGAAGAATGGGAGAAAATCCCCAAACCCAGATGTGAAAAGCTGATACAGACAACCAAGATGACTCAAAGCTGTAATCTCCGCCTAAGGTGCCTCTACAAAGTATTGACTCAGGGGTGAGAGTACTTATGTAAATTAGATTTCCGTCTTTCATTTTCAATAGATTTGGAAAATCTCTAAAAACATGTTTTTACTTTGTCATTATGGGGTATGGTGTGTAGATGAGGGATAAAAAAAATTGATTTAATCAATTTTGAATTCAGGCTGTCACACAACAAAATGTGGAATAAGACAAGGGGTATGAATACTTTCTGAAGTCACTGTATGTGTACATTGCATTCGGAAAGTATTCAGACCCCTTGACTTTTTACACATTTTGTTACGTTTCAGCCTTATTCTAAAGTGGATTGAATAGTTTTTCCCCTCATCAATCTACACACAATACCCCATAATGACAAAACAAACGTTTTTTTGTTGTTGCAAATAAAATAAAAAAATATGAAATTTACAAAAGTATTCAGACCCTTTACTCAGTACTTTGTTGAAGCACCTTTGGCAGCGATTACAGCCTTCTGTCTTCTTGGGTATGACGCTACAAGCTTGGCACACCTGTATTTGGGGAGTTTCTCTGCAGATCCTCTCAAGCTCTGTCAGGATGGATGGGGAGTGTCGCTGCACAGCTATTTCAGGTCTCTCCAGAGATGTTCGTTCAGGTTCAAGTTTGGGCCGTTGTCCCGTTGGAAGGTGAACCTTCACCCCAGTCTGAGGTCCTGGCACTCTGGAGCTGGTTTTCATTAAGGATCTATACTTTACTCCCTTCATCTTTCCCTTGATCCTGACTAGTGTCCCAGTGACGCAAAGAGTTCAATCTTGGTTTCATCAGACCAGAGAATCTTGTTTCTCATGGTCTGAGAGTCCTTTAGGTGCCTTTAGGCAAACTCCAAGTGGGCTGTCATGTGCCTTTTACTGAGGAGTGGCTTCTGTCTGGCCAATCTACCATAAAGGCCTGATTGGTGGAGTGCTGCAGAGATGGTTGTCCTTCTGGAAGGTTCTCCCATCTCCACAGAGGAAATCTGGAGCTCTGTCAGAGTGAACATCAGGTTCTTGGTCACCTCCCTGACCAAGGCACTTCTCCCCCGATTGGTCAGTTTGGCCAGGCAGCCAGCTCTAGGAAGTCTTGGTGGTTCCAAACTTCTTCCATTTAATAATGATGGAGGCCACTGTGTTCTTGGGGACCTTCAATGCTGCAGAAATGTTTTGGAACCCTTCCCCAGATCTGTGCCTTGACACAATCCTGTCTCGGAGCACAACAGACAATTCCTTCAACCTCATGGCTTGGTTTTTGCTCTGACGTGCACTGTCAACTGTGGGACCTTTTATATAGACAGGTGTCTGGCTATCCAAATCATGTCCAATCAATAGAATTTACCACAAGTGGACTCCAAACAAGTTATAGAAACATCTCAAGGATGATCCATGGGGCTCCCGAGTGGCGTAGTGGTCTAAAGCACTGCATCTCAGTGCTAGAGGCATCACTACAGACCCTGGTTTGATTCAAAGCTGTATCACAGCCAGCCGTGATTGGGAGTCCCATAAGGCGGCTCACAATTTGCACAGCGTCGTCCGGGTTAGGGTTTGGCCGGGGTAGGCCGTCATTGTAAATAAGAATTTGTTTTTAACTGACTTGCCTAGTTAAATAAAGGTTAAATAAAATAAAAAATAAATGGAAACAGGATGCACCTGAGCTCAATTTAGAGTCTCATAGAAAAGGGTCTGAATACTTATGTATAGAAGTGTTTCTGTTTTTATTTATTTATTTATTTAATTGCAAACTTTTTTTTTTAACTGTTTTTGCTTAGTCATTATCAGGTATTGTGTGTAGATTGATGAGGGTCATTTTTTTTTTTATCCACTTTGGCTGTAACGTAACAAAATGTGGAAAAAGGGAAGGGGTCTGAATACTTTCTGAAAGCACTGTATGCTTTCATACTGCTTCAAAACAAAGAGCAAAAGATCATACTGGATAGAGCTTGATCCTCTTGTTATGTGTTTTAAGACTAGGAAGAATGACATGGTGAAAGATGCCCCAAAAGGGCTTTATTCAGTTGATTCATGGACAAAATTGACCCCAAGCCTCGCCATTACCAAGAATCACTGAACTGAAATAAGCTGAAGTGAACTCCAACACAAAAGACCTCTCTTTGTTGATGGGGAGAGCTATTTTGTTTATCTAATCATCTTGCCAGCTCTTGTTTTTGTTGTTGTTGATGTAGTTATTTGTTGGTTTGTCTTTGCTGGTTGGCATGTGGTTGAAGCATTTGTAATGACTCGCACCATGTGTGTGTGCCTTTGTATATGTCTGTGTGTTTGTGTGTGGAGCTCTGAGTAATGAAGCCATACTTGTTAGTTGTGCTGTTGGCAGCAGGGTTGGTTGGGTGAGTGGGTCCCTGAGTGGTTACCCTGTATAAGAGTAGGCAGCACTGGGTACAGAGTGGACAATAGCCCTGGGCCTGCTTGCTTTGGCTGCAGAGCCACTGTGTAAAATGCATTCCGGTGTGTTGCCTACTGGGAGAATGTGTCTGTACTGCACTTAAGGGATGGCGGTAGGAAGGGAGGGATCAACCTAATTTTATTTGTCACATGGTCCGAATACAACAGGTGTAGACTTTACCGTGACATGCTTACTTATGAGGCCTTCCCAAAAATGTAGAGTTAAAAAGAGTAACACAAGAAGAATAAAATACACAAGAATGAAGCTATACTGAACAAAAATATAAACGTAGCATGTAATAAGTTGGTCCCATGTTTCATGAGCTGAAATATCCCAGAAATCTTCCATATACACAAAAAGCTTTTCTCTCAAATGATGTGCACAAATGTGTTTACATCCCTGTTAGCGAGCATTTATCCTTTGCCAAGATAATCCATCCACCTGACAAGTGTGGCATATCAAGAAGCTGATGTTTTCTTCTGTCTTTTCCTTTTTTCTCTTTAGTTCCTTCTCTTGGTTGTTGGTGCATTGGAGGGTTCTTGGGGGGTGGGGAATGGAATTCATTTTATTATATATTTTTTCTTCCTGGGGGGACTGTGAGGAGGGGTCTCAAATGCTTGAGGGACAGCTATTGGGGAACTGTGGGGGGAACTTGGAGGGTTCGGGTTCACGTTTTTTGGCCTGGTGGTATAGCGGTCAACATGCGCTTGAGCAGGGCATTGACCCTGGATGCTTCTGTGTGTCGCTCTGAATGGAATTCTGTTGGATGACTGGTATGATGTAGTTATTGAGCGGCTTCACTGCTAATATATTGTATGTTTCGAATATTCAATGAATATATATATATATATTTTTTTTTAAGAAGCTGATTAAACAGCATGATCATTACACAGGTGCACCTTCTGCTGGGAGCAATACAAGGTCACTCTAAAATGTGAAGTTTTGTCACAAAACACAATGCCACAGATGTCTCAAGTTTTGAGGGAGCATGCAATTGGCATGCTGACTGCAGGAATGTCCACCAGAGCTGTTACCAGAGAATTGAATGTTCATTTCTCTACCATAAGCCGACTCCAACGTCCTTTTAGAGAATTTGGCAGTACACCCAACCGGCCTCACAACCGCAGGCCAAGTGTAACTACGCCAGCCCAGGACCTCCACATCCGGCTTCTTCACCTGCGGGATCTTCTGAGACCAGCCACCCGGACAGTTGATGAAACTGTGGGTTTGCACAACCGAAGAGTTTCTGCACAAACTGCCAGTTCCTCTGTCCAGTGTCTGTGTTCTTTTGCCTATCTTAATCTTTTCTTTTTATTGGCCATTATGAGATATATGTTTTTCTTTGCAACTCTGCCTAGAAGGCCAGCATCCCGGAGTCGCCTCTTCATTGTTGACATTTAGACTGGTGTTTTGCGGGTACTATATAATGAAACTGCCAGTTGAGAACTTGTGAGGCGTCTGTTTCTCAAACTAGACACTCTAATGTACTTGTCCTCTTGCTCAGTTGTGCATCGGGGCCTCCCATTCTTTATATTGTGGTTAGAGCCAGTTTGCCCTGTTCTGTGAATCGAGTAGTATGAGATCTTCAGTTTCTTGGCAATTTCTTGCATAGAATAGCCTTCATTTCTCAGAACAAGAATATACTGATGAGATTCAGAAGATAGTTCTTTGTTTCTGGCCATTTTGAGCCTGTAATCAAAACACCTAAATGCTGATGCTCCAGATACTGAATTAGTCTAAAGAAGGCCAGTTGTATTGCTTCTTTAATCAGGACTACAGTTTTCAGCTGTGCTAACACAATTGCAAAAGGTTTTTCTAATGATCAATTAGCCTTTTAAAATGGTAAACTTGGATTAGCTAACACGATGTGCCCCATTGGAACACAGGAGTGATGGTTGCTGATAATGGGCCTCTGTACGCCTATGTAGATATTCCATTAAAAAAATCATCCGTTTCCAGCTACAATAGTCATTTACAACATTAACCATGTCTACACTGTATTTCTGATCAATTTGATGTTATTTTAATGGACAAAATAAATGGCTTTTCTTACAAAAACAAGGACCTTTCTAAGTGACCCCAAACTTGTGAACAGTAGTGTACATCTGTGCTCCTTCATCTTTTCTCAAATGTGGTCATATTTCCCTTGTTTTTGGCTCTCTCTGTCACTCATCCCGCTCTCCTCTCTATCTCGCTTTCTCTTGCTCGCTCTCTCTCGCTTTCTCTTGCTCGCTCTCTCTCTTCTCATACCCATCTCTCTCTCTCTCTCTCTCTCTCTCTCTCTCTCTCTCTCTCTCTCTCTTTCTCTCTCTGGCTGACTCACACAACCTCTTGGGTGTTCAGAGTGAGAATGTCACCGCGCATTGAGCAGCCATCAACACACTGCTCCACTCACAAATACACACAAACAAACACGCAATCATGGCAAGGCTATTTTTAGGTCCTGTCACTCAAATAGACTGTGTATGGTTGTGCCAGTGCACGTGTCTCTGCTGCACTAAATGAGACTGTGTTTCTCCCTGTTTAGTAATATATGTGCGTGTGTGTGTTTTCTCTCCAGCGTTACATGAGTTCCCCACAGACCTGTTCACCAACCAGGAGCGCACAGAGGGAGCGGTGGCCCTACACGTCCTGTTTGTGAGTGTCCAACCCCTCAACACACACACCAACACACACCTGTACACACACTCTACTATACATACACTTTTGCCACGCTACCTGCCACTGACTGTGGGATGCACTGACCATACATTTAAAAGCAGGATTTTTTTTATCTCTGGCTGGCTGGGATGCTAGATGTTGGACAGAGGCTTAGCTGACATACGAGGACACTGGCACAGAGAGTGTCTTGGCTTAGGATACTTTCGCGCAAAAGACAGACACATTGAACTAAGGGACCCTATATGTGGATCACATGAAGAAACTCAAGGTTCCAGAACACTGCAGAGATCACCAAGTTTGTTCATGCATGGGTATGTGTTTTTGTTTTGTGCTACTCCTCTGTAGGCCATGTACATGTTCTATGCACTGGCTCTGGTGTGCGACGACTACTTTGTTCCCTCTCTGGAGAAGATATGCGAGGTAAGAAGGTTATACACTATTCTGTAACAGGGTCGGGGTCAATTCATTTGGAATTTCAAGGACACAATTCTTCTTTTCAAGATGTGCTTTCTACTCTCTATCTCTGTCTGTCTCTCTCTCTCTCTCTCTCTCTTTCAGCGTCTACATCTTAGTGAGGATGTGGCAGGTGCAACCTTCATGGCAGCCGGCAGTTCAGCTCCTGAACTCTTCACCTCTGTTATCGGTGAGACATGTACAGACATGTTTTTTCAACGTAATTTGTCAACATATTGTGACGTGGAATCTACAATGGAAAATACATTGGTTTGGAAAAAAGTTATCAACTGTTGTTTTGAGGGTGAAATTTCAACCACAAGATTATGTCATCATTGTAACCAATTTTCAACATATTTTATACAGGGTTTGTCTATATTGAATTTTTACCTTTGGAACAACATCAGATCTTCAACGCTATATACTGTACATGATCAGAAACTGAAAATAGACAATACATATATATGGGCCTTGGATTTCAAGCTTTAGTTGATTTCAAATGTAATCTTCAAGTTAATCATTAATATGTTGGATCTCCATCTTTGGTCTCCATCTCAACCAAAAAGTTAAAGAATAGCACTAAATCAAATTTTATGTAAAGTGCATTTAAAGTTTGATTAGATTTAGTCATATTCTTTAACTTAGATTTGTGGTATGGAGACGTGAATCCAACATATCGATTACTAATTAGTAGACAAACTGGATATTGAATTGTGTTTGGTTGTCAACACAGCCCAGATGTCAACATTTAAAGGAGATGCATCTTCTGCTTGGATAGTTCCATCTGTGCCACTGACTTAGTCTGGATTTAATTCTAGTTTGTCTACAAACTAATAATTGATATGCTGGATTCACATCTTCACATCAACCAAAAATCTAAGTTAAACAATAGGACTAAATCTGATGTAATCAAACTTTAAATACACTTTCATTTGATTTAGTTCTATTCTTTAACTTTGATTATTGGTTGAGATGGAGACTTAAATCCAACATACTGTACATACTATTAATTTGTATACCAACTGGAATTAAACATATTTATTTTTATTTAACCTTTATTTAACAAGGCCTATTTACAATGACGGTCTAACCCGGCCAAACCCTAACCCGGACGATGCTGGGCCAATTATGCGCCGCCCTATGGGACTCCCGATCACTGCCGGTTGTGATACAGCCTGGAATCAAATCAAACCGCTGCAACACTCGAGAGCCACTATAAATTCCCAAAAGATACATCTTCTTCAAACGTTGATATTTGGTTTCATTGACAACCAAACAGAATTCAATATAACATCTTCAATACGGTAAATAGCCTATTAACTTGTTGACAAGTTAAGAAATAATATGTTGGATTCACGTCTCCAACGAAACCAAAAATACAAATTAAAGAATAGGATTAAGCCAGTGCCTCAGATGAAACTATCCAAGCATTAAATGTACTTTAAAGGTTTATATTTTGTAGTTTTGTCAACCAAACACAATTCAATATAATGTATGACAAATTTTTAAAAAGGAAATACCTTATTTACATAAGAATTCAGACCCTTTGCTGTGAGACGTATGTATTCATAGTAAGCGTGCATGTTCAAGATAGCATGTAAAGGTTGCAGGTCTGTAGAGATCTTCACAATTGCTATAATAATCTGTGCAGAATCTTGGAACAGCATTGATAACTTGCACTATGTACTTTTAATGTAATCTCAACTGCAGTCCAGGTAATTTAGGGTGTAGGGCATGTAGGGTGATGTAGGGTGGCAGGAAGCCTAGCGGGTAGAGTGTTTGGCCAGTAACCGAAAGGTCGCTGGTTTGAATACCCGAGCCGACAAGGTGAAAAATCTGTCGATGTGCCCTTGAGCAAGGAACTAAGCTCTAATTTGCTCTAGGGATGCCATACTACTATGGCTGACACTGTAAAACAACATATTTCATTGTAGCTGGGGTGTATGTGGCTTTTATTTGGGGGGGGGGGGGGGGGTGTTGTGCTGTTAGATAAAGCACAGTGATAACACATAAAAGTGTTGTATAACTAAGGGATAAACACTGACATTCTGTACATTTTTTGGAAATAATGGACGAGGCAGCAGGACGAGGCTGAGCCGAGCCCCTTTGCGTGCATTTTTCCAAGGTAATGTACAGTACAGAACAGAGGTTTTTATTCCACTTATACCAAAGTTGCCAAAAAACAACAATACTAATGCACACATTTACAAACCAGAACAATTTGGGGGATATTTTTATAAGAGATGTCATACTTTCTCATCTTTTGGTTGCTAGAGCCGCGACCCAGTCGTTCGTTCAATAAGTTCAATATTTATGGATGAGACCCAGTTGTTCGTTCCACAGTGCATTCGGAAAGTATTCAGACCTCTTGACTTTTTACACACTTTGTTATGTTACAGCCTTATTCTAAAATTGACTAAATGTATTATTTTCCTCATCAATCTACACGCAATACCTCATAATGACAAAGCAAAAACAGGTTTTTTAGACATTTTTGCAAATGCATTACAAATAAAAAAAGGAAATACCTTATTTATAGTATTTATTCAAACTTAAAATGTCTGCAGCGTTGGAGGTCACCCAAGAACACAGTAGCCTCTATCATTCTTAAAACCTCTTAAGGATACGCCGCTTTTTTTCAATTTTCACCTAAAATGACATACCCAAATCTAACTTCCTGTAACTCAGGCCTTGAATCAAGATTATGCATATTCTTGGTACCATTTAAAGGGAAACACTTTGAAGTTTGTGGAAATGTGAAAGGAATGTAGGCGAATATAATACAATAGATCTGGTAAAAGATAATACAAAGAAACAACAACCTTTCTTTTGTATTTTTTTGTACCGTCATCTTTGAAATGCAAGAGAAAGGCCATAATGTATTTTTCCAGCCCAGCTGCAATTTAGATGTTGGCCACTAGATGGCATCAGTGTATGTGCAAAGTTTTAGACTGATCCAATGAACCATTGCATTTCTGTTCAAAATGTTGTAACAAGACTGTCCAAATGTGCCCAATTTGTTTATTAATAACTTTTCATGTTCAAAATTGTGCACGGTCCTCAAACAATAGCATGATATTCCTTCACTGTAATAGCCACTGTAAATTGGACAGTGCAGTTAGATTAACAAAAATTTAAGGTTTCTGCCAATATCAGATATGTCTATGTCCTAGGAAATGTTCTTGTTACTTACAACCTCATGCTAATCGCATTAGCCTACGTTAGGTCAACCGTCCCGTGGAAGGGACATCGATCTCGAGAAGTTAAATGGAAGAAGTTTGGAACCACCAAGAATTTTTCTAGAGCATTGGACCTGTGTTTACAATGTATCCAATTTTAGTTTGTGTGGTTGTTGGTTTTGCTTTCTGTAACTTGTAGTAAGTATGGTCTAGGTGTGTACGCGCATATTGCGTCATGACTGCAAGGTGTCCCGATATCTATTTCAACTGTCCCATTATCTGGTTTTATTGTCCATTCAAGAATGCCCTTCTAACCAATCATAAATTAGTATTCAACAATGCTGTGGTATAAATACAACATATCTAACATTGTATTCCCATTTGAACTTTGTTTTGCATTTAGATGGTTGAAAGCATAGTGATGACACATTCGTAATTCAGCAAAGTTCTGGCTCTCTTTTTGAGTGGGTGAATACAGGTTGAAATCTTATTGATCAACCAAATATCATCCAAATGTCCACGTTGAAATGACATGGTGTGCCCAGCTGGATACATTTTTCATTACTTTATTAGCAGGCCCACTATGTTTTATTTCTTAGGGCTCCAAGTAGCATAGTGGTTAGAAGGTTGGGCCAATACCCAGTTCAAATGAGTTAAGATGGCGCCGAAGAGGATGGTGCCGATGAGGATGACTGACGTTTTACATGCCGTAAGCAATTGTGCTATTTTGTAATTGTTTTTGCATTGTTAGTAACTTATTGTTTTACTTATTTTGTACGTAATGTTGCTGCTACCGTCTCGTATGACTGAAAATAACTTCTGGACATCAGAACAGCGATTACTCACCACGAACTGGAAGAAGCTTTTTCCTTTAACTAGTCCAACGAGAAATATATACTGCTCTCCTGGGAACAGGCCCAAATCCCCGTCATTTGCATGAAGAAAAGACGGAAGAAAAGAGGACGCAGATCGGGCTGTCTTTTGAGAATCCATAGGCGAGCGAGTAAACTCCCACTGCCATCAATTCTACTTGCTAACATGCAATCATTTGAACATAAAATTGATGACCTATGATTACGATTATCCTACCAACGGGACATTAAGAACTGTCATATCTTATGTGTCACCGAATCGTGGCTGAACAACGACACAGATAATATAGAGTTGGAGGGATTTTCAATGTACCGGCAGAACAGAGAAGCTACGTCTGGTAAAGCGAGGGGTGGGGGTATGTGTCTTTTTGTCAAAACAGCTGGTGCGCGATGTCTAATATTAAAGAAGTCTCGAGGTATTGCTCGTCTGAGGTAGAGTACCTTATGATAAGCTGTAGACTACACTTTCTACCAAGAGAGTTCTCATCTATATTATTCGTAGCCGTCTATTTACCACCACCACAAACCGATGCTGCCACTAAGACTGCACTCAAACAACTCTATAAGGCCATAATCAAACAAGAAAATGCTCACCCAGAAGCGGCGCTCGTAGTGACCGGGGACTTTAATAGAGGCAAACGTAAATCCATTTTACCAATTTTTTACCATTATGTCACATATGCAACCAGAGAGAAAAAAACTCCAGACCCCCTTTACTCCACACACAGAGATGCATACAAAGCTCTCCCCCGCCTTTCATTTGGCAAATCTGACCATAATTATATCCTCCTGATTCCTGCTTACAAGCAAAAACTAAAGAAGGAAGTACCAGTGACTCGCTCAATATGGAAGTGGTCAGATGACGCGGATGCTCTGCTACAGGACTGTTTTGCTAGCACAAACTGGAATATGTTCCGGGATTCATCCATTGAGGAGTATACGACCTCAGTCATCGGCTTCATCAATAAGTGCGTTGACGACATCGTCCCCACAGTGACCGTATGTACTTCAATTCACATACCGCCCCAATAGATCCACAGATGATACAATCTCAATCGTACTCCACACTGCCCCTTCCCACCTGGACAAAAGGAACACCTATATGAGAATGCTGTTCATTGACTAGCTCAGCGTTCAACACCATAATGCCCACAAAGCTCATAACTAAGCTAAGGACCCTGGGACTAAACACCTCCCTCTGCAACTGGATCCTGAACTTCCTGACGGGCTGCCCCCAGGTGGTAAGGGTAGGTAACAACACACCCGCCACGCTGATCCTCAACACTGGGGCCCCTCAGGGGTGTGTACTTAATCCTATACTCCCTGTTCACCAATGACTGCGTGGCCCAACACGACTCCAACACCATCATTAAGTTTGCTGACGACACAACAGTGGTAGGCCTGATCACTGACAACGATGAGACAGCATATAGGGAGGAGTTCAGAGACCTGGCAGTGTGGTGCCAGGACAACATCCTCTCCCTCAATGTGAGCAAGACAAAGGAGCTGATCGTGGACTACAGGAAAAGGTGGACGAACAGGCCCCCATTAAGATCAACAAGGCTGTAGTGGAGCGGGTTCGAGAGTTTCAAGTTCCTTGGTGTCCACATCACCAACGAGCTATCATGGTCCAAACACAACAAGACAGTCGTGAAGAGGGCATGACAACACCTTTTCCCCCTCAGGAGATTTGGCATGGGTCCCCAGATCCTCAAAAAGTTCTACAGCTGCACCATCGAGAGCATCCTGCCCGGTTGCATCACCGCCTGGTTTGGCAACTGCTCGGCATCTGATCGTAAGGCACTAGAGAGGATAGTGCATCACTGGGGCCAAGCTTCCTGCAATCCAGGACCTATATAATAGGCGGTGTCAGAGGAAAGCCCATAAAATTGTCAGACTCCAGTCACCCAGTTATAGACTGTTTTCTATGCTACCGCACAGCATGTGGTACCGGAGTGCCAAGTCTAGGATCAAAGGCTCCTTAACAGCTTCTACCCCAAGCCATAAGACTGCTGAACAATTAATAAAATGGCCACCGGACTATTACATTGACCCCCCTCCCCTCCATTTGTTTTGTACAGTGTTATTACTCACTGTTTATTATCTATACATAGTCACTTCACCCCTACCTACATGTACAAATTACCTCTAACCTGTACCCCCGCACACTGACTCAGTACCGGTACCCCCTGTATAGTCTTGTTATTGTTATGTTATTGTGTTACTTTTTATACTTTAGTTTATTTGGTAAATATTTTCTTAACTCTTCTTGAACTGCACTGTTGGTTAAGGGCTTGTAAGTCAGCATTTCACGGTAAGGTCTACACTTGTTGTATTCGGCGAATGTGACAAATAAAGTTTGCTTTGATTTGAAAATGGTCACTGGTTCAAATACCAAGCCAACAGGGTGAAAAATCTGTTGGTGTGCCCTTGAGCAAGGCACGTAACTCTAATTTGCTCCAGGGGCTCTGTACTACTATGGCTGACCCTGTAAAACTGCACCTATCCGGTGTTCGTGACAAAAACACTTTATTTTTAATAAGTGACAGTGATATACAATATAACTCAGAGCAGCTTACCGATCACTGCACCATTGCACAGCCCATCTGTAAATAGCCCACCCAACTTCCTCATCCCTGTAACATTCGCCGTCGGAATGAGACCAAAGCGCAGCATGTAAAGTGTTCATGATTTAATGTTCACAAAAACACTCAAACAAAAGGACAAAAGGAGAAAACGAAAGCACACAGTTCTGTCAGGGAAACAACCTAAACAGAAAACAACACCCCACAAAACCCAAACGGAAAATGACAACTCATACAGTGGGGAGAACAAGTATTTGATACACTGCCGATTTTGCATGTATTCCTACTTACAAAGCATGTAGAGGTCTGTAATTTTTATCATAGGTACACTTCAACTGTGAGAGACGGAATTTAAAACAAAAATCCATAAAATCACATTGTATGATTTTTAAGTAATTCATTTGCATTTTATTGCATGACATAAGTATTTGATCACCTACCAACCAGTAAGAATTCCGGCTCTCACAGACCTGTTAGTTTTTCTTAAGAATCCCTCCTGTTCTCCACTCGTTACCTGTATTAACTGCACCTGTTTGAACTCGTTACCTGTATAAAAGACACCTGTCCACACACTCAATCAAACAGACTCCAACCTCTCCACAATGGCCAAGACCAGAGAGCTGTGTAAGGACATCAGGGATAAAATTGTAGACCTGCACAAGGCTGGGATGGGCTACAGGACAATAGGCAATCAGCTTGGTGAGGAGGCAACAACTGTTGGCGCAATTATTAGAAAATGGAAGAAGTTCAAGATGACGGTCAATCACCCTCGGTCTGGGGCTCCATGCAAGATCTCACCTCGTGGGGCATCAGTGATCATGAGGAAGGTGAGGGATCAGCCCAGAACTACACGGCAGGACCTGGTCAATGACCTGAAGAGAGCTGGGACCACAGTCTCAAAGAAAACCATTAGTAACACACTACGCCGTCATGGATTAAAATCCTGCAGAGCACGCAAGGTCCCCCTGCTCAAGCCAGCGCATGTCCAGGCCCGTCTGAAGTTTGCCAATGACCATCTGGATGATCCAGAGGAGGAATGGGAGAAGGTCATGTGGTCTGATGAGACAAAAATAGAGCTTTTCGGTCTAAACTCCACTCGCCGTGTTTGGAGGAAGACTAAGGATGAGTACAACCCCAAGAACACCATCCCAACCGTGAAGCATGGAGGTGGAAACAGCATTCTTTGGGGATGCTTTTCTGCAAAGGGCACAGGACGACTGCACCGTATTGAGGGGAGGATGGATGTGGCCATGTATCGCGAGATCTTGGCCAACAACCTCCTTCCCTCAGTAAGAGCATTGACGATGAGGAGTGGCTGAGTCTTCCAGCATGACAACGACCCGAAACACACAGCCAGGCCAACTAAGGAGTGGCTCCGTAAGAAGCATCTCAAGGTCCTGCAGTGGCCTAGCCAGTCTCCAGACCTGAACCCAATAGAAAATCTTTGGAGGGAGCTGGAAGTCCGTATTGCCCAGCGACAGCCCCGAAACCTGAAGGATCTGGAGAAGGTCTGTATGGAGGAGTGGGCCAAAATCGCTGCTGCAGTGTGTGCAAACCTGGTCAAGAACTACAGGAAACGTATGATCTCTGTAATTGCAAACAAAGGTTTCTGTACCAAATATTAAGTTCTGCTTTTCTGATGTATCAAATACTTCTGTCATAAAATAAAATGCAAATGAATTACTTAAAAATCATACAATGTGATTTTCTGGATTTTTTTTCCGTCTCTCACAGTTGAAGTGTACCTATGATAGAAATTACAGACCTCTACATGCTTTGTAAGTAGGAAACACTGCCGATTTTTCAGGTTATCAAATACTTGTTCTCCCCACTGTATATGATCCCCAATCAAAGACAATGATAGACAGCTGCCTCTGATTGGGAACCACACTCGGCAAAACAACAAAGAAATAGAAAACATAGATTTTCCCACCCAAGTCACACCCTGACCTAACCAAACTACATTTGCACACACTGTACATACATTTTTCTATTGTGTTATTGACTGTACGTTTGTTTATCCCATGTGTAACTCTGTGTTGTTGTTTTTGTCACACTGCTTTGCTTTATCTTGGCCAGGTCGCAGTTGTAAATGAGAACTTGTTCTCAGCTGGCCCACCTGGTTAAATAAAGGTGAAATTAAAAAAATATTTAAAAAGAAAACGGTATACATACTGTATATGTTAACCATGTCAATAGTTTACATGTATAAGTGTGTAACCCTCCATTCCTAACCATTGTATAACCCATGGGTGTTCTGTATTTTCACTGTCTCTGTGAAGGTGTGTTCATCACTAAAGGGGATGTGGGGGTGGGCACGATCGTGGGCTCAGCTGTCTTCAATATCCTCTGCATCATTGGAGTGTGTGGAATATTTGCTGGCCAGGTAGGTTTCTGCACCTTGGCTTGCACAGCAACAGACACGGACACAGACACACACAGAGGAAGGGATGAATACATTGGGGTGAAATGTTGGCTCTTCCACTCTTACAGACCGTTCCTCTCTCTCCCCCCTCTCCCATTCTCTCTCTCTCTCTCTCTCTCTCTCTCTCTCTCTCTCTCTCTCTCTCTCTTTCTTTCTCAGGCAGTGCATCTGTCTCGTTGGTCTCTTATGAGAGACTCTATGTACTACACCCTATCCATCACTGCTCTTATAGTGGTGAGTGGAGCCTGACCATTGCAAACCATTGATGTGGGCCTTAGTGTGTTGCTTCCTGCTGATCAGATGGTGTATCTACAGAGTGGATCCATATACTAATGTTTACATCAGAGAAAAGTGAACCCCAAAAGCGAATACTGTACTTCCAATCATTCTTCCAAGTGTTCAGTGTCATTTTTCTTTGTCTCCTTACAGTTCATATATGATGAAAAGGTTTCATGGTAAGTATGGCTTTCACTTATGTATACAGTACATACACCTATATGTTATATGTTGTGTTGTATAGCTGTTAAAAATCAGCTTCAGTTGAATCCTGCTTGATGTGTGTTCCAGGTGGGAGTCGCTGACACTGGTTCTGATGTATTTCGGCTATATTTTGATAATGAAGTAAGTCTGTGTCTGAAACCATCAATACCACACACAAACACACTTCAGAACCATTTCATGTAACCTGAGTCGAGGTATGAAGTTGTGTCCACAGCCTTGTACTGTCCCTCTTTGTCTAGGTTTAACTCGTGTTCCTTTATGTGTATAGGTTTAACTCGAACATTGTGCATTTCCTGGAGAGGCGGAAGAAGAACTCGCCCAGCCTGGGGAACGGCACGGCCAGTAACGCTGACCTGGACGACAACTGTGACGCCAGCGCTGTCCTGCTGAAGAAAAGTACGGTCTGACCGTTCTGCCATGCATGTGTCTGTGTGTGTTTGTCTCATCTCTCTCTCTCACATCGCTCACGTCTCTCTCTCTCTCGCTGTGTGCATGTCTCCTGTAGCTAACTTCCACAGAAAGCAGTCAGTGTTGATGGTAGATGAGTTGCTGTCAGCCTACCCCCACCAGCTGTCCTTCTCTGAAGCCGGCATGAGGATCATGATCACCAGCCACTTCTCCCCTCGCACACGCCTCTCCATGGCCTCACGCATGCTCATCACTGAGGTAGGACCACACATGCCTTCTGCACACGTGGCCGTGCTTCTGTTTGCTTTGTGGGTGTGAATAGACTGTATTCTTACAGCATACTTATTTTGAAAATGTTTGTACAGCATATGACATGTGCGTATGCATGTATTTGTGAAGAGACAGCGTCTGATTAGCACCCGGCCGTTCACTAACGGAGACTCCGAGGTCACAGTGAAGGTCGGCAGTAGACGGGGCCTGGAGAACGGACTGGGCGGGCCTGAAAGGGGAGTCAAAGGTCGCCGTGGTCACCATGGAGAGGACGACAGGGGAGATGTGGAGGCCGGCAACGAGACGGAAAACGAGAACGAAGACAATGAGAATAATGAGAACGATGAAGAGGAGGAGGACGTAGGGGAGGGACCTTTCGTGCCCTTTCACGCCCCAGGTAAAAAACAATATAACATTACAGGGTTTCAAAAAGGTTCAGTCTCTCTGAGCTCTCTTTATTGTGTTGGTCAACACTCGCCTAAAAGTGTTTTTAGATTTCCTCAATAAAAACATCAGTTATTAATGTGAATCCAGCAAAGAACACAAATTGAAACTGCATCTCTTCTTCTTTCCCTCTCCCTCCATCTCTTTCTCTAGCTGGGTGCTGTAATAAGGTCAAGTGGCTGTTGGCCTGGCCTCTGTGCCTGCTGTTGTTCTTCACGGTGCCTAACTGTGCCAACACTCGCTGGGAGAGATGGTTCATGGTCTCCTTCGTCACTTCCACCCTCTGGATTGCTGGTTTTTCCTATGTCATGGTCTGGATGGTGAGGGCACACACACGCACGCACACACACACACACACACACACACACACACACACACACACACACACACACACACACACACACACACACACACACACACACACACACACACACACACACACACACACACACACACACACACACACACACACACACATACATACATACATACATACATACAACACTGATGCCTCCCAAGTGGCGCAGTGTTCTAAGGCACTGCATCAGTGCTAGCGTGCCACTAGAGATCCTGGTTCAAGTCCAGGCTCTGTCGCAACCGGCCGCGACCGAGAAACCCATGGGGCAGCGCACAATTGGCCCAGTGTCGACCGGGTTTGGCCAGGAGGGATGTTCTTGTCCCATCGCGCTCTAGCGACTCCTGTCGGCCCGGCGGGCCGGGCGCAATGCACGCTGACACGGTCGCCAGGTGTATGGTTTCCTCAGACACATTGGTGCGGCTGGCTTCCGGGTTAAGTGGGCATTGTGTCAAGAAGCAGCGTGGCTCGGGTGGTTTGTGTTTCGGAGGACGCGCGGCTCTCAACCTTCGCCTCTGCCAAATCCATACATGAGTTGCAGCGATGGGACAAGATTGAGACTACCAATTGGGTACCACGAATTTGGGGAGAATTAATAAAAAATAAACTCACTGATGTGTGTGTCTCTTCCCTTCAGGTGACAGTGATCGGATTTACTCTCGGTATCCCCGACGTCATCATGGGCATCACCTTCCTGGCAGCTGGCACCAGTGTCCCTGATTGCATGGCCAGTCTTATAGTGGCACGGCAAGGTGAGAACAGACACAGAGGACTTTCTCTACCAAATCAAAGTCAAACTTTATTTGTCACATGCGCCAAATACAATAAGTACCTTACCGTGAAATGCTTACTTACAACAAGCCCTTAACCAACAGAAAAGTTAAGAAAATATTTACCAAATAAACGAAAACAAAAAATTATAAACAGTAACAATATAAAATAACAATAACAAGGCTATATACAGGGGGTACCAGTACCACTACAGCCCGGTTGATGTTAATCGGGCCCTGGTTTCGACCCACCTTTTCCTGTACTCCACGATCAACTCCTTTGTCTTGCTCACATTGAGAGAGAGAGGTTGTTGTCCAGACACCACACTGCCAGGTCTCTGACCTCCTCCCTATAGGCTGTCTCATCGTTGTTGGTGATCAGGCCTACCACTGTTGTGTCGTCAGCAAACTTAATCATGGTGTTGGAGTCATGTTTGGCCATGCAGTCGTGGGTGAACAGGGAGTACAGGGGGGGACTAAGTACACACCCCTGAGGGGCCCCAGTGTTGAGGATCAGCGTGGCAGGCGTGTTGTTGCCTACCCTCACCACCTGGGGGGCGGCACATCGGGAAGTCCAGGATCCAGTTGCAGAGGGAGGTGTTTAGTTTAGTGATGAGCTTTGAGGGCACTATGGTGTTGAACGCCGAGCGTTCGAGTGCTACGGGGCGGTAATAATTTAGGCAGGTTACCTTCGCTTCCTTGGGCACCGGGACTATGGTGGTCTGTTTGAAACATGTAGACTCAGTCAGGGAGAGGTTGAAAATGTCAGTGAAGACACTTGCCAATTGGTCCGTGTATGCTTTAAGTACACATCCTGGTAAGCCATCTGGCCCCGCGGCTTTGTAAATGTTGACCTGTTTAAAGGTCTTGCTCACATTGGCTACCGAGAGCGTTATCACACAGTCGTCCAGAACAGCTGGTGCTCTCGTGCATGCTTCAGTGTTGCTTGCCTCGAAGCAATCATAAAAGGCATTTAGCTTGTCTGGTAAGCTCGTGTCACTGGGCAGCTCGCGTCTGGGTTTCCTTTTGTAGTCCATAATAGTTTTCAAGCCCTGCCACATCCGACGAGCGTCAGAGCCGGTGTAGTAGGTTCGTCTGAGGGAATAGCGTAATTTCTTATAAGCGTCCGGATTAGTGTCCCGCTCCTTGGAAGCGGCAGCTCTAGCCTTTAGCTCGATGCGGATGGTGCCTGTAATCCATGGCTTCTGTTTGGGATATGTACGTACAGTCACTGTGGGGACAACGTCATCGATGCACTTATTGATGAAGCCGATGACTGAGGTGGTATACCCCTCGATGCCATTCCCGGAACATATTCCAGTCTGTGCTAGCAAAACAGTCCTGTAGCGTAGCATCCGCTTCATCTGACCACTTCCGTATTGAGCTAGTCACTGGTACTTCCTGCTTTAGTTTTTTCTTGTAAGCAGGAATCAGGAGGATAGAATTATGGTCAGATTTGCCAAATGGAGGGCAGGGGAGAGCTTTGTATGCATCTCTGTTTGTGGAGTAAAGGTGGTCTAAAGTTTTTTCCTCTGGTTGCACATGTGACAAGCTGGTAGAAATGAGGTAAAACTGATTTACGTTTGCCTGCATTAAAGTCCACGGCCACTACGAGCGTCGCTTCTGGATGAGCATTTTCTTGTGGGCTTATGGCCTTATAGAGTTGGTTGAGTGCGGTCTTAGTCACAGCATTGGTTTGTGGTGGTAAATAGACAGCTACGAATAATATAGATGAGAACGCTCGTGGTAGATAGTGTAATCTACAGCTTATCATAAAGTACTCTACCTCAGGCGAGCAAACCTTCGAGACATCTTTGATATTAGACATCACACACCAGCTGTTATTGACAAATAGACACATACCCCCACCCCTAGTCTTACCAGACGTAGCTTCTCTGTTCTGCCGGGGGCATGGAAAATCCCACCAGCTCTACATTATCCATGTTGTCGTTCATCCACGACTCGGTGAAACATAAGATACTACCGTTTTTAATGTCCTGTTGGTAGAATAATCTTGATCGTAGGTCATCGATTTTATTTTCCAATGATTGCACGTTGGCCAATAGAATGGATGGCAGTGGAAGTTTACTCGCTCGCCTACGAAATCTCAGAAGGCAGTCCGACCTCCGCCCCCCTTTCTCCTTCTTTTCTTCATGCAAATGACGGGGATTTGGGCCTGTTCACGGGAAAGCACTATGTCCTTCTCGTTAAAGGAAAAAGCTTCTTTCATTTCGAGGTGAGGAATCGCTGTTCTGATATCCAGAAGTTATTTTCGGTCATAAGAGACGGTAGCAGCAATAAGTTAAAAAATAAGTTACGAGCAACGCAAAAAAACTAGCAAATTAGCACAGTTGGTTAGCATGTAAAACGATGCCATTCTTCCAGTGCTGTTTGCCCTGCTGCTCCCCCACCCTATGAACACACACAGGAATCAAAGAGCTCCACACTCTGTGTACATGGTCAACAGAGTGAAGGGCGATAGAGAGATGGGATGAGGAAGAGGGGAGAGGTTGTCATCTGTCTCTGTGACCAAGTCGTGTGGAAGTGATGGGGACGGGTGGACTGAAGAGAACCCAGCGTGGCGCCTTCCTCCATCCTTGATTTCTGTTATGTGTTAATTATCGCGCCCCTTTCAAAAATTAATCAGAGTCTGAGAGAGGGAAATGGAAACACATTCCATGACAGTCTGTTTGTTGTTGTTGTATTTGTTGTTTGTGGCAACCTGATTACCTCAGCAAGTCAGAATTCTTTATTGATGTTACCGATGTTGACCAACGTCTCTGTCTATTGATTTCTCTTTCTCTCTCCCTCTCTTTCTTTGCCTCTCCTCTTTTTTTCTCCCTCCCTGTTTCCATCCCTTTCTCTTTGTCTCTCTCTCGCTCCCTCTTGCTGTGTCTCTCAGGTTTTGGGGACATGGCTGTGTCTAACTCTATAGGCAGTAATGTGTTTGATATCCTGATTGGACTGGGCCTTCCCTGGGCCCTGCAGACTCTGGCCATCAACTACGGCTCCTACGTAAGTAACAAACACTGTTTCTTCTAAACCTGGCTGTGTAAGGTCTTTAGTAAACCTCTATCAGAAATGCACAATAAAAACTGACATCTGAAACTTATACGTGATAGGCCTATTCTGTGAAGGTAATATTGATGTTGCTTTTTATTGTGAGAGATGACACAATTGATCTTCTGTCCAGAGCCCTCTCTGCTCCTGTCAAATGGCACCAATGTTATGTATGTTTATGTACAGTATTAGTCAGTGTCATGACATGTTTACGTAGCCATTGGAGCATCTGTTATTTGTGATCACTGTAGATACACATATATATTCCAGTTTGACATGTGACTGGGTCCTAACACCTGAAAGAGATAGGAGAAAAGTAGCTGTCAGTAGTCCAAGAGAAATACAGCGTTGAGTGCACCTGTAGCCCAGTGTGCCAGAATCACACTAGATAAAACACACGTGGGGGTGCTGTGGCCGTGAAGGAATGCTTACATTAATCTGTTCCCAGGAGAAGAGAGACAAGCTTTTGCTGCCTTGCTGCTTTTGGAGTGTGGCGTGTTACATGATTATTCTCAATGAAGGCTTTGACTGTGTGTAACACGGAACCTAAACTGGCTGTGCGCGTGCGCTATCGTGCATACACTTATTTTGTCCCCCCTACACCAAACACGATCACGACATGCAGGTTAAAATATCAAAACAAACTCTGAACCAATGACATTAATTTGGGGACAGGTCGAAAAGCATTAAACATGTATGGCAATTTAGCTACTTAGCTTGCACTTGCTAGCTAATTTGTCCTATTTAGCTAGCTTGCTATTGCTAGGTAATTTGTCCTGGGATATAAACATTGAGTTGTTATTTTACCTGAAATGCACAAGGTCCTCTACTCCGACAGGAGATGGGAGAGGCAGGACTTGCAGCGCGATCTGCGTCAGAAATAGGAATGACTTCTCTTTTAGCCCTTGGCAACGCAGACGCTCGTTGGCGCTCGCGAGCAGTGTGGGTGCAATAATTGAATAACATGGTTTTCAAAATGTATTTTGCGACGCTCACGCACGCAACGTGTCCGGTCTGGTCAGCATGTTAGGGAATTAAGCTGTGTATTGCGGGCTAATGCAGGAGTGAAATACAGTGCATTCGGAAAGTATTCAGACTCCTTCAATCAAATTAATTTATAAAGCCCTTCTTACATCAGCTGATGTCACAGAGTGCTGTACAGAAACCCAGCCTAAAACCTCTAAACAGCAAGCAATGCAGGTGTAGAAGCAGTTTACTTTTTCCACATTTTGTTACGTTAAAGCCTTATTCTAAAATTGATTACATATTTTTTCCCCCATCAATCTACACACAATACCCCATAATGACGAAGCAAAAAAAAAATTATACATTTTTGCAAATTTATTTAAAAAACTAAAATTGGAAATATCACATTTACATTAGTATTCAGATCCTTTACTTTGGCAGTGATTACATCCTCGAGACTTCTTGGGTATGACGCTACAAGCTTGGCACACCTGTATTTGGAGAGTTTCTCCCATTCTTCTCTGGAGATCCTCTCAAGCTCTGTCAGGTTGGATGGGGAGCGTCGCTGCACAGGTCTCTCCAGGGATGTCCAATCCGGTTCTGGTCCGGGCCCTGGCTGGGCCAGTCAAGGACATTCAGAGACTTGTCCTGAAGCCACTCCTGCGTTGTCTTGGTTGTGTGCTTATGGTCGTTGTCCTGTTGGAAGGTGAACCTTCGCCCCAGTCTGAGGTCCTGAGTACTCTGGAGCAGGTTTTCATCAAGGATCTCTCTGTACTTTGCTCTGTTCATCTTTCCCTCGAGCCCGACTAGTGTCCCAGTCCCAGCCCCTGAAAAACAACCCCACAGCATGATGCTGCCACCACCATGCTTCACTGTAGGGATGGTTCCAGGTTTTCTCCAGACGTGACGCTTGGCATTTAGCCCAAAAAGAGTTCAATCTTGGTTTCATCAGACCAGAGAATCTTGTTTCTCATGGTCTGAGTCTTTAGGTGCCTTTTGGCAAACTCCAATCGGGCTGTCATGTGCCTTTTACTGGGGAGCGGCTTCCGTCTGGCCACTCTACCATAAAGGCCTGATTGCTGGAGTGCTGCAGAGATGGCTGTGCTTCTGGAAGGTTTTCCCATCTCCACAGAGTAACTCTGGAGCTCTGTCAGATTGACCATCGGGTTCTTGGTCACCTCCCTGACCAGGCTCTTCATCCCTGATTGCTCAGTTTGGCCATATGGCCAGCTCTAGGAAAAGTCTTGGTGGTTCCAACTTCTTCCATTTAAGAATGATGGAGCCCACTGTGTTCTTGGGGACCTTCAATGCTGCAGAAACGTTTTGGTACCCTTCACCAGATCCTGCCTCAACACAATCCTGTCTCGGAGCTCTACGGACAATTCCTTCGACCTCATGGCTTGATTTTTGCTCTGACATGCACTGTCAACTGTGGGACCTTAAATAGACAGGTGTGTGCCTTTCCAAATCATGTCCAATCAATTGAATTTACCACAGGTGGACTCCCATCAAGTTGTAGAAACATCTCAAGGATGATCAATGGAAACAGGATGCACCTGAGCTCAATTTTGAGTCTCATAGCAAAGGGTCTGAATACTATTTTATATTTAAGACAGTTACATACATTTCTAAAAACCTGTTTTCGCTTTGTCATTATGGGGTACTGTGTGTAGATTGATGAGAAAAAAAACACATTTTAGAATAAATCAAATATTATGTCACATGCACCAAACACAACAGGTGTAGACCTTACAGTGAAATGCTTACAGACAAGCTCTTAACCAACAATGCAGTTAAGAAAAATTAGTGTTAAGTAAAAAAAAAAAAAAAAAATTGAGAGTAGCAGTAAAATAACAGTAGCAAGGCTATATACAGGGAGTACCAGTACAGAGTAATTGAGGTAATATGTACATGTAGGTAGAGTTAAAGTGATAAACAGCAGCATAAAAGAGGGGGGGACAATGCAAATAGACTGGGTAGCCATTTGATTAGCTGTTCAGGAGTCTTATGGATTGGGGTTAGAAGCTGTTAAGAAGCCTTTTGGATCTAGACTTGGCACTCTGGTACCGCTTGCCGTTCGGTAGCAGAGAGAACAGTCTATGACTAGGGTGGCTGGAGTCTTTGACCATTTACCTCTACACCGCCTGGTATAGAGGTCCTGGATGGCAGGAAGCTGTGATGTACTGGGCCATACGCACTACCCTCTTTTTTGCCTTGCGGTCAGAGGCCGAGCAGTTGCAATACCAGGCAGTGATGCAACCAGTCAGGATGCTCTCGATGGAGCAGCTGTAGGCTGTAACGTAACAAAATGTGGAAAGGGTAAAGGGGTCTGAATACTTTCCGAATGCACTGTACAGAGAACAGCTTATGGATACTGTATACATTTCAAAAGGGCCCCAAAAAAAGAGCTGGCATAAGACCATATAATCGTTTGGTGGTGTAACATCTGTTTTTGAAACTATTATACTCTTCTGGAAATAGCAGGTGTACACTTTATACTGGTGCAAAAGTGTTGTAAATCAGTTCCCAACCCCATGGTTTAACTTCTTCTGTGCCTGTTTAAACTTTTCTTCTCTTAGATTAAACTGAACAGCAAAGGGCTCATCTTCTCTGTGGGACTTCTGTTGGGGTCTGTGTTCCTCACAGTGAGTCATTCCATGTATATGTCTAAGATTTTAAAGAATAAAATATACTTGTGTATTGTATTTTACAGTCTATGCAGAATTACATTTGAGTAGCGCAACCATTAATGTAATTCCTTAATCTCTTCCCTCGCTCTCTTAGGTCCTGGGGGTACATCTGAATGGGTGGAAACTGGACCGTCGTTTGGGCCTGGTGTGTCTGCTCATGTACTGCATCTTTCTCTGCTTCTCCATCCTCATTGAGTACAACGTCTTCACCTTCGTCAACCTGCCCACCTGCAGAGACCGCTGAGACCCAGTTCTCACTCTCCCTTCTCTTTCTCCTCCCGGTCCTCCTGCCCCCACTCTCCAGGAGATGGTCTGGCTTGGGAGGGATCTGTCTGCACCTCAGATATTTGTATTATTATTATTATTATTTTCTTTATGGTCAGTGCAATAGGGAATAGCGTGTGTGTGGTTTAAAGAGGAGAGGAGATAAACTGGGCACACATGCAGGAGCACAAACTGACTTGTAAATAGCTTTCACACAGGACTCGTGAACGAAGCTATTTTTGTCGACTACTGCCTACTTTGATGTTAAGATTTTTATTTGTTTAGGATTTTTGTAAAGGTGTCTGAAACTGCATTATATTCTACCGTGTGATCTTGATGACAATTTATAATGTAATATGTTTATTAGCTGCTAACTGGCTTTGATGAAAGCCGGTCTTATACGAGTCTATAATGTGTACTGGAATGGTGTTGTTTGAACAATATTAAATGTTTTCCGCTTTGTAAATACATGCAGGCAGATATTCTATTTATTAATTTATTGATCGTTATTTATTTTAAATCCAAACCAACCCGGTTGGTCTCGAAGATGAGCTAATTTTGGAGATACTGTCTGTAGAGCTTAGTGCCACCAACACCCCTTGGCATGTTATGAGACTCCAGTCTACAGTCACTTTTAGGGGAAACAGCCTTCCAACCTTCTTTTGACTCTTGCAAAAGAGGAGTCTCTACTAAAAGTATTCTGAGCATTTACTCTATGATGGACTTGATTTTAGATCGTCACAATTTACAGACGAAAATGCATCCTTAGCAAAGTCAAACTTATTCAGTGAGACTGCACTGAAGTATATTATGTGATGTCTGTCCAAGGTGGGAGACGGTCTCTGTTTCAATGACAATGAGTGTTCCTACTTGCTTATTATTATGGCAATCTGGTCAAATGAAGCAAGCTTTGTGAAACAGTAAACTCCTTTTTTCCACACATGGAGCACAAGAGAATGATATGTGCTGCCACATAGGGGCACAACCATGAACTACAGCACAATATTGGATTCCTACAGACTTTTTCTTGTTCCAAGTAACTTTTACCAAATGTACATTGCCTAGATGGACTTCCTGTATAAAGGATGGACTTCCTGTACCACCGACACACAGAGGAAATTAGGCATTTCTGTACTAATGAGTACTCCCAGTGTTATGATTCATAGAGGTAGAGATGCACTTTAAATAAAGCATCTGAACTTTGGCTGACCTGATGTTGGTTGAGCTGCGGTAATTCATTTTTTGTAATGCACAATGTTTAGATTTGTCCAGATGGTAGGTTGTACTACATTTAAATCAGTTCTTATGTCCTTTACGCCTTTAGTTTTAGGGATTATATCAGATGTAATCTGTAGACATGCAGGGGATTCTAGGACACTTGTTCAAGGCAGAACCAGTCGTGCGTTGATTGAATGTTTGCTATGTTAGTAACACCATCGCACCTTTATTTGACCTTTACAAAATATATTTATCACACCACTGTAAACACACAGCAGACTAAGGGCTCTATTCAATCCGCTTCGCGGAAGTTCAGTTTTAAAGCGGGATTGAAATTTAAAGGCAATGTTCTCGCTTCAGCAGTTTACATTAACGGTAAACGCTGCATATAGTCGAATCAATCGGGAATTACTTTTACATTTCTGTTGCGGAATCTGTAACGCTTCAGTTTTACAGATTGAATAGAGCCCTAACACTATCTGTAAAAACCAAGATTTTTCATCTGGTAGGTTTTTTTCATAGATGCAAATAACACACATTTATTGGAGAAAAAAAACAACTTGCTTTACAAACTGCTCTGAATGACTTGTGAACACTCATTGTGAACATTCAATCTTGTGAACACTCATTTTATGGACCAATAACACAATATCTCAAATACATAAGTTATGATTAAAAAAAAGTCGCAATATACAAAGTTTTAGGGTTGCATTTATTTTGAAGCATGTTTATCGTTTGTTTTTGTTCATTTATTTATTTGTCTTGGGAAATGAGTAGCGACGGAGCACAACTCTAATGTCAAAGGAAAACAGGGTTTTTAAAATGTAAAATCATTTATAATGCAATAATGATGAGCTTTACAATGTAAATATGTTGTTTCTTTTCATTTGATTGAAGGCACATTTCTAGATGGTATGTACAGTCGCACATCCCTCTGTCAAGAGTGTGAAATGTATCTTGTCAGGCAGACTAAAACTAAGTGGTTTACAGAAGTCTGCACTGGAAGCTTGATATGAAAAGTGACTTAGATCTACCAAGCCTATAAGTCAAAGACTCCTAACTTGTTTTAATTGGCCAATATCAAACAAATATCCCCATGCAGCATTCAATACATTAAGTTGAAAAGATATCTCCAGTGGCACATCTAACTGAAATGTTAACCAGTGACATATTCATCCTTAGCCATAATACCATTGACAAATATGGTCAGATGTCATGTTGTGCTGCTGTTCATTTATCCCTGGTTTGATGAGGATTATGATCTGAAAACAGGTACTGTACAACACAGGAGGTTGGTGGCACCTTCATTGGGGAGGACTGGCTCGTGGTAATGGCTGGAGCAGAATTGATGGAATGGTATCACATATCAAACATGGTTTCCGTGTGTTTGATGCCATTCCATTTGTGCCATTCCGACCGTTATTATGAGCTGTTCTCCCCTCAAATACCACCATGTGCTTGAAATTCACCAGACTATCACCAAGACTCATATCTGCAGGTGAGCGGTCTTGAAGAAAGGAATATTTTAATAATTTGTGAAGTTCACATGGTGATATATATTGCTGATGTACATATATACATACATGTAAATGTATTTATATATTTTGTGTTAATCTGTATATTTGTTCAATATATTTTCATAGATATGATCTTAGGTCCCCCTTGGTACCCTCCTTAGTCCTTTGTTTTGTTGTGTTTGAGATTTTGATATCACCTTGTCCTTTGTTAACTCGCATGGATATATTTTAATATAATACATTATTTATTCTAATTATAATGTAATTTGAATCAGAATTATATATATTAAAGACGGCACTAAACTTGGCTGTTGAACTGGACCTCCTAGATGACTGCATGTTGTTTCTGATAGGATTGCTGAGTTTGATGATGTAATGTTAATCAATTAACCTGAAGTATGCCTCCGGAACAGGGAGATCAAAACAGAATGGTTTACTTTGTGTGCCGATGTTTCAGATGTAATTTAGAATACTTTTGGTACTTCCGCATAAATAAAGTATATTTGCTTAAGGTAATGCATGTATCCTTGTGTTGCTTCCCACACAAACAGCAGAAAATAGCTTTTATCATAAAGTCTATAACGTAACTTTAGATGTGAAATTAAAAAGAGAGGAGAAAGAGAATGTGAAAGAGAGATACTCACTAAACCGGTATTTTCATGAGTCAATTATCTGTCTAATTTCGCAACACATACTGCCCCTTTATTGTGTAAGTGTTGTGGCATTAGATTGGGCATTCACAATTGTTGGAGCACATGCACTTGGCAAATTAGCAGAGAAAGTGACCATGCAGCTCACTCTGGCCTGCTCTTGACATTATTCTACAAAAAGGCTATCAGACTCTCATAATGTTGAAAAAAAATGTTGCAGGCTACCCCCACACGGTCATGTCTTGATAGGATAAAGATTATTTTAGCTAACCCTTTTCCTAAATTTAACCTAATTCTTCTATCCTGCTAAATTCATTCTCCTAAATCAATTTTGACAAAGTGTAGGCCTATAGTATCGAGGAGGCAAGATCAGGTGGGACCATTCTAGCCAGGGAGAGGGCAGATATGCGTATGAATAACAGGCACAATGGTTTTGACTAGTTACCACAGCCAAAGTAAAAATTGGCCATCATAAAAATGTATGATTTTTTTGTTGTTGCTTTTTGCTCTTCATTCAAGGTTAGGCATAAGGTTAGCAGTGTGGTTAAGGTTAGGTTTAAAGAAACGACTTTACAAAATAAAATGCATTATTATTCCCATACCATTATTACAGAGAATCAAACAAATTATGCTACCCCCTGCCTATAGTCCGGCACAGTGTACGCATCATAATACCCATAAAACCTAGCGGTTAAACCCGGTAATGGTTCCAATCATTTTTTCACAATTCATTTTTGCATCTGGGATTTTAGAACTATATCATAATTACATTATAAGGTCTGTGTTTCGTGTAGGCTTACCCTGGCGTGACGTATTGATAACAGTGTAAATCTCACTTGGACAAGGTGAGTTTTTCAATATATTGCAACAGAGAAAACCTCAGCAAGACTACAAATTCCTGCAGGAAGCTCCTGCAGGTCATCTCTAGCCGACACTGTTAGCTACCAGCGCAATCAGAGACCTTCTGTGTCCAATCCATGAACTTCTTACATCCCCTTTCACTGTTTTAGCTAGCCACAGACTACACAAGCTAACTAGTTAACAGAGCAGTAGATCAAAAAATAGCCTAGATAACTGTTTGTACAGTATTTCAACTATTTCAGACCTCATGGCATTTTTCAAGCATGAGCATAAGAGTCTTAATAAAAGGGGAGAAGACCACGATAAGTCTGGACAACAGTGCAGCTATAGTGAGGGGCAACTTAGCGATTTGGTCAGGGCCAGCATGAGGGAAAAAGTTTATCCTATGTCGGTAAGTATAGCTATTAAGTTTGCGCATCTTAGCAATACAATGTGTTCTATACAGCTATCAACAGTTTACAAGGAAAGACCCACTTCATTATATAATCATGAACCAGATTACCCCAGATACCATACTTCGATGAATGATAACTCAGCTCTAGAATGTTGTCATTGATGAGAATGAATATAAAAATCTATTGACATCCAGCCTGTATTGTAGTTTCATGACGAGACAAATCTTCAAAGGCACAGTATTTATTTATTAGGAGTGGTACATGCATTCATAGTTTTGATTTTAGCCTCCTTCCCACTATATGATTGATATGTCAAGTGATAAAATCCCAAGTTATCAATTAAAAGTTAATGGAAGAGCTGCACTTGTCCTCGTGAAAATGACAGTTTATTAAATATTCTCCAGCTATAATGTCAATCAAATCAAACTATTTTAAATAGCACATTTCTTACAAGTAATGCATTTCAAGGTGTTGCACTAAAAGGCATGTGGCACTTAAAAGGAACGGTTCACCCATTTTTCATATTATATTGTTTTTGTGGATCTCTGAGTAATGTTTTATCGATTTCCTGGGTCATTTCATGTTGTCATGTGTATCTGAGTTATTGGAGTTCAAGCAGGCAGAAATCCGTCCGGTATGACGTAGTACCGTGATAAAGTCGCTCTCACTGCACTGGAAGTTAATAGGAATACAACTTTCAGTTCGCAAAAACGTCTATCATACATGTCATATTTCAATACTGGCCGATGTCATCATTCGGGAGGATGTCTTCTCTCAAATTAGCCACTGATCATATTTTTTTGATATTCCTAACTCGAGAAATGTGTAATTTAACAATGTCTAGCACATTTTTCATATTTGTCTGCATGTTTAGTCCAGGGTGCATTGCATGGTGCCGTTTCCAGAAATATTATAGAAAGGAGATGAATGAAGGAACGGAATGAAGGAACATATAACGCCCCATCCAGCAGACTGTCGACCAATCACGTTCACATTTTCATGCTGTATCACGTGGTTGCTAAGCTAATCGTCACGCAATCCCTTCTCAAAGTATGTCGAGGAACGTGCCTATTTTCCACGATAGCATAATGTTACGATTCCATCGTCCAGAATGCACCGTGCGGTCCATTGACGTAGCATGGGCAACAATTCCCATCTCCTCAAAAGTATATCTGCCGTTGCAAATACTAGACTCCATTCTGTGACGCACATTGATCTGCAGGTTGAACATGGTGAGATTGTAGACTCCTAAATTGATAGCCGAAAAATTGCCAAAACAAACTGAACTAACTAGCTACTTTACATGCTGATATTGTCTTTTATTATTGTGTATGGTTACATTTGCTTGCTAGCTAGCTACAAAGCTAGCCAGCCAGCAAGCCCATTGAGAGAGCATTGCATTGTGGATTTTGTAGTCGACTTGAGCTACAGATTTCCACAATAATTTTCCTTTAAAAAATCTAATCAAATGTTATTGGTCGCATACACATGGTTAGCAGATGTTAATGCGAGTGTAGCGAAATCCTTCCTCTAGGCAGGTCTCTATAGGTGACCAGGGGATTCTCTCTACCACATGTGAATGCCTCCATGGAGCTCATGAGTGTAGCCATGCAGCCTATTTTGGCAGTTCACAATATCGGCTGTACGGATGTGGAATGCGAGTGGAGGAAGCCAGCCGTGCTCAACCAGGTGCAGTCAGTGGAAGACCTGTACCTGGCCGAAGACTACAGCGCTCTGTCCCGAGAGCTCACAGAGGAGGATCTTGGCTAAGGAACTGACTCCGGGGCAGGTTGTGGAACGGCATGTCTCTTTGAACCTGATCCAGAACAAACGCTATCCTCCCTGTCTGTACCAGATATTGTTCAAAAACAAGGGCACCTGGGGCATGCAGGCATCCTTGCTGGCATGTTGCTGTCGGTGGAGGAGCAGTAGAATATACGCTAACAGGACAGCGCACCAACCCCAAATGGCACATCATGAGGAGAGAGAAGTTGACGGCCAGCAATTATGGAGGTGGTTAGGGCCAAGCGCGTTACTCCGTCGCTGCTTAAAAGGGTCCTCAGATCAGTCATTGGATAAAGTGTTGTTTGTAAAGTGGGGCACTGATAAAAGAGCAGGGCATCAAGGCATTCAAATGGGTACAGGGATGGATGTGCAGGAGTCAGGGTTTTGGGTCACAAGGTCTGGGATCCTGGGTGCCTCATCGGATGGTCTGGTGGGCATGATAGCAGCAGTGGTGGTGGTCAAGTGTCCCTATGGTGCAAGGAACCTTACCATTGAAGAGGAAGCAAAGTCAAAGGATTTCTATATCAAGGAGGGAGGGTCTTACAGCCTCCATAAAGACCATCCTTACTGGCACCAGGTCAGCTCCACATCCCTAGAAGGGACACCTGCTTCTTCGTTGTGTGGACCACCAAAGCCTCCATCACCATCCCCATCAACGTGACAACCTCACACTCATATTGCTCCTCCTGTCAGTGAAGCCAAATGGCGCACACACACACACACACACACACACAACGCTCCCAGAATAGGTTATATTACATACAAGTTTTGCTCAAAGCAGCAAACTAAAGTAATGTAAGTTCAATCACAAAGGCTGGTCTGAGTGCATCTCAGTTTCATTCAGTAGTACAACAATTCACATTGTATTTTATAGAGGGCACAGTGGGAATTTATAACTGTGATGTTCAAATTCTTTTTCCGTGTCTTACTTGCTGAAGGCCCCAGTCATCCCTGCCTGTACCTGACATTGTTGAAAAACAAAAATGAATACAGATCATAAACAGACAGAGTCCTAGAAAAGGTTATATTGCATTCAAGTTTTGCTCAAAGCAGCCAACTAAAGTAATGTAGTTAACGTAAGTTCAATCACAAAGGCTGGTCTGAGTGCATCTCCTCAGTTTTATTCAGTACTACAACAATTCACATTGCATTTTATAGTGGGCACAGTGGGAATTTACAGTATTCAGACCCCTTGACTTTTTCCACTTTGTTACGTTACAGGCTTATTCTAAAATGTATTAAATTCATGTTTTTCCTCATCGATCTATACACAATACCCCAACATGACGACGCGAAAATGCAAATGTATAAAAAATAAAGAAAATGGAAATACTTTATTTATTTACATAAGTATTCAGACTCTTTGCTATGAGACTTGAAATTTAGCTCAGGTTCATCCTGTTTCCATTGATCATCCTTGAGATGTTTATACCACTTGATTGGAGTCCTCATGTGATAAATGAAATTGATTGGACAGGTGCACCAGATGCTGTAGGTGTCCTGGAGGGCAGATAGTTTGCCCCCAGTGATGAGTTGGGCAGACTGCACCACCCTCTGGAGAGCCCTGCGGCTGGTGAAGTTCACGCACCAGGTGGTGATACAGCCCGACAGGATGTTCTCAAATTTCTTCAGCCTCCTGAAGTTGAAGAGGCGCTGTTCATTGACTACAGCTCAGCATTCAACACCATAGTACCCTCAAAGCTCATCATTAAGCTCGGGGCCCTGGGTCTGAACCTTGCCCTGTGCAACTGGGTCCTGTTGCGCCTTCTTCACCACACTATCTGTGTGGGTGGACCATTTCAGATCGTCACTGATGTGTACGCGGATGAAATTGAAGCTTTCCACCTTCTCCACTGCAGTCCCGTCGACGTGGATAGGGGCGTGCTCCCTCTGATGTTTCCATAAGTTCACGATCAGCTCCTTTGTTTTGTTGACATTGAGTGAGAGGTTGTTTTCCTGGCACCACTCTGCAGGTTCTCTCACCATTGTTGGTAATCAGGCCTACTACTGTTGTGTCGTCTGCAGACGTGATGATTGAGTTGGAGGCGTGCGTGGCCACGCAGTCATGGGTGAATAGGGAGTACAGGAGGGCGCTAAGAACGCACACTTGTGGGGCCCGTGTTGAGGATCAGCAAAGTGGAGGTGCTGTTTCCTACCTTCACCCCCTGGGGGCGGCCAATCAGGAAGTCCAAGACCTAGTTGCACAGGTTGGGGTTCAGACCCAGGGCCTTGAGCTTAATGATGAGCTTATGAGGTACTATGGTGTTGAATGCTGAGCTATATTCAATGAACAGCATTCTTGCATAGTTATTCCTCTTGTCCAGATGGGATAGGGGAGTGTGCAGTGCGATGGTGAATACATTGTCTGTGGATCTATTGGGCCGGTAAGCAAATTGAAGTGGGTTTAGGGTGTCAGGTAAGGTAGAGGTGATATGATCCTTAACTAGCCTCTCAAAGCACTTCGTGATGACAGAAGTGAGTGCTATGGGCGATAGTCATTTAGTTCAGTTACCTTTGCTTTCTTGGGTACAGGAACAATGGTTGAGATCTTGAAGCATGTGAGACAGCAGACTGGGATAGGGAGAGATTGAATATGTCCGTAATATGTCCGTAAACACTCCAGCCAGCTGGTCTGCGCATGCTCTGAGGAAGCGGCTAGGCACGGAGAACAAGAGCCCACAGTCCTTGGGAGCAGGCCAAGTTGATGGCACTGTGTTATCCTCGAAGCGAGTGAAGGTATTTAGCTTGTCCGGAAGCAAGACGTTGGTGTCCAAGACGTGGCTGGTTTTCCCTTTATAGTCCATGATTGTCTGTAGACCCTGTCACATACGTCTCGTGTCTGAGCCATTGAATTGCGACTCCACTTTGTACTGACGTTTTGCCTTTTTGATTGCCTTACGTAGGGAATAACTACACTGTTTGTATCCGGCCATATTCCCAGTCACATTGCCATGGTTAAAAACGATGGTTTGCGCTTTCAGTTTTAGGCGAATGCTGCCATCTATCCACGGTTTCTAGTTTGGGTAGGTTTTAATAGTCACAGTGGGTACAACATTTCCTAAACACTTCCTGATGAACTCTGTCACTGTATCTGTGTAATTTTCACTGTTATATTCAGAGGCTACCTAGAACATTTCCCAGTCTGCATGATCAAAACAATCTTGAAGCATGAATTCCGATTGGTCAGACCAGCGTTGAATAGACCTTAGCACGGGTACTTCCTGTTTGAGTTTCTGCTTATAGGAATGGAGGAGCAAAATGGAGTCGTGATCAGATTTGCAGAAGGGAGGGCGGGGGAGGGCCTTGTAGGCATTTCGAAAAGTTGAGCAGCAGTGGTCCAATGTTTTACCAGTGTGAGTATTACAGTCAATGTGTTGGTAGAACTTCGGTGGCGTTTCCTCAAATTTGCTTTGTTAAAAATCAGTATTCCTGAGAGAGCCATGTTTCCATGAAAAAGAGTATATTAAAATCCCTAATGTCTCTCTGGAAGGAGATCCTTGCCCTGAGCTCGTCTACTTTATTATCCAGAGACTGAACATTAGCGTGTAATATACTCGGAAGGGTTGGATGGTGTGAGTCGGACTAGAAGCACTCTGAATACCTCTTCTCCGGCGTTTTGGAGCAGCCTCTGGAATAAGTTCAATTGCCCTGGGCGGTACGAACAAAGGATTAAATTCAGGAAAGTCGTATTCCTGGTCGTAATGCTGGTGAGTTACCGCCGCTCTGATATTCAAAAGTTGTTTCCCACTGTATGTAATATCACCAAAACAAATTTGCCCTAATAATGTAAGAAATAACACACCAAAAATAAAAAAATACTGCAAAGTTGCTTAAAGCAGAGCTACCATATTACACTCAGTACACTGCGTTTATTGTGTCCAAAATACCACAGTCGACAACAGTTACTGCACTGATATGGCCTCTGCAGAAATCAGGGTATTCATACTTCTTTCGATTTGCGGCGCAGCGCAGAGCTGTTGTGAAGGACGTTTTCAAGGAAGTGAATAATACAGGACCTCCCACACTCACCTACCGCCAACCAATCATGTCAATGCGGAGCTACTGCATACAGAGCCTTCCTTATTGTGACAACATTTTAGAGGTACAAAGCGATGCGGTACAGGCTCCATTTGTCCTCTGCATGCCTCCGGAGGCTCAGAAATTGCATCACACCATCCATATGGCGCCTTCAACCACATTTTCGGATTTTATAGGGAACATTGCACAGTCGATATTAAATAGAACGTTGTGGCCCTGCCCGCCTTGGGGGAAAACAACCCATGGGCACCCCATTGGCTCACAGCAAAAACGTGACCCTTTTCAAACACAATGTTCTTGTTGTCTGCTTGTTAAAACTTCTTGTCAATATGGGGGCGCTGTTTCCACTTTTGAAAAAATCGTGCCCAAATTAAACTGCCTCGTACTCTATTCTAGATTGTACAATATGCATATTAGTATTACTATTGGATAGAAAACACTCTCATGTTTCTAAAACGGTTTGAATTATATCTGTGAGTAAAACAGAACTCATTTGGCAGCAAACTTCCAGACAGGAAGTGAAAAATCTGAAAACGATGCTCTGTTCCAGGGCCTGCCTTTTTCAATTGCCTAATTTCTATGGATTTTCATGCACTGCATACGCCTTCCACTAGATGTCAACAGGCAGTGGAAGGTGGAATGGGGTGTCTAGCTTGATCTGAGGTCGAACAAGAGCTCTTGGAATGACGTGACCACAATTTCCTTTCTCTACCCAGGCGCGGGAAGGACATCGACATTGGCTTCTGAAAAGCGTTTGGTATACACGGTAGATATCTCCGGCTCTGATTTCATTTGATAGATGTGATAACATCATAAAGTAGTTTTTTTCAACCGAGTTGTATCAGTTTATTCAACGTTTATTGCGAGTTTTGGAATTTTCCTTTCTTTGCGTCAGGAGAATTTGGGCATGTTCGCGCCACATGGCTAGCTAAGGTTGCTAATTCGACAGGAGAAGAGGACATTCTAAAACCAAACAACGATTTATTCTGGACCTAGGACTCCTTGTATAAGATTCTGATGGAAGCTCAACAAAAGTAAGAATAATTTATGATGTTATTTCGTATTTCTGTGGAAAATGTTTAGTCCCATTCTCCGCCCTTTTAGCGGGCGCTGTCTCGCAATAACGCAAGCTGTATGTCGTACTAAAGTTATTTTTAAAAATCTAACACAGCGGTTGGATTAAGAACCAGTGTATCTTTCATTTGCTGTACAACATGTATTTTTTAGTAAAGTTTATGATGAGTTCTTTGATTAGATTAGGTGACTGTCCAAAATATCTCCGGAGAATTTTGTGCATTTTGGCTACGTATTCACAATGTAAAACCACGATTTGTACCTCTAAATATGCACATTTTCGAACAAAACATATATGTATTGTGTAACATGATGTTATAAGACTGTCATCTGATGAAGTTGGTCAAGGTTAGCGATTAATTTTATATCTTTTGCTGGTTTTTGCGAATGCTATCTTTGCGGTGAATAAATGCGGTTGTGTGTTTGGCTATTGTGGTAAGCTAATATAATGCTATATTGTGTTTTCGCTGTAAAACACTTAAAAAATCGGAAATATTGGCTCGATTCACAAGATGTTTATCTTTCATTTGCTGTACACCATGTATTTTTCATAAATGTTTTATGATGAGTATTTAGGTATTTCACGTTGCTCTCTGTAATTATTCTGGCTGCTTTGGTGATATTTTTGATGGTAGCTGCAATGTAAAACTATGATTTATACCTCAAATATGCACATTTTCAAACAAAACATAGATTTATTGTATAACATGTTATTAACTGTCATCTGATTAAGTTGTTTCTTGGTTAGTGACTAATTATATCTCTATTTGGTCGGTTTTGTGATAGCTACCTATGCGGTAGAAAAATTGTGAAAATATGCGGTTGAGTCTTTTGCTATTGTGGTTAGCTAATAGAAATACATATTGTGTTTTCGCTGTAAAACATTTTAAAAATCGGAAATGATGGCTGGATTCACAAGATGTTTATCTTTCATTTGCTGTATTGGACTTGTGATTTCATGAAAATTATATTATATGATATCCCTGGCTAGGCTATGCTAGTCAGCTTTTTTGATGAGGATGCTCCCGGATCTGGGATGGGTAGCAAAGAAAGGTTAAAGTCAATTATAAAACTACATTGAAGAACATTCCTAAAGATTACTTTTCAACATTGCCTATTTCCAAACATTCTCACTAATTAGAAAAACGTAATATTGTAGGGCTTTCCTCATGCCTGTTTTCATGATGGTGATAGCAGCCACGTGAGTGTGAGTGCTAGCTAGCTACCGACCAGAACACAAGCTAGCCAAGACCAACAACACAAAATAAACAGACTAAACAGATGCTACTAACAGTAGTAAATGGAGTTACAAACAGACTATACCAAACAAGTTAAATGTCTTACCTGTGATGAAATGTTTTCCACACACATAGCTACGTGTCGCCGACTTGGAAATCGGGTCTCCACAATTTCCCACTCTCCCACGCTGAATAGTCTGAAGCCATAGGGCTCTTCTTTCAGGCTATATTTCCCTAAGTCGGAGCATTGCGAACTGTAGGTCGGTATTTTTGAACAAACACAGCAGCTTTTCGGCATGTTTTGTTATTTCTGTATAATAAAAAAAATCGACGTCCAAGTTGGCTCTTTTACACTGGGGGTCAATGGGAAAGAATGTTTGTTTTCCCCAATTTGTGGGCATGTTCGAGGGGAATTCCTTATTATTACCTCGGAGTAGGGCTGGCATTTTGACCCCATTCTGGAACTCAAGTAATTTAATAGGATCTCTATGGCTCAAACCCTCTTTTCCGCCAAACATTCCTTTGTTCTTTGAGCTGCTTGAGCCAGAGACAGAAAAGGAAGCGAGACATCCCACTCCATCTTTTTAAAATTTGTATTGGTGCACCTAACTGAAAGGTGCATACACCGCCGCCACCTGCGTGCTGGAGTGTGAGGTCAGTCACGGCCTCCCTATTCATCAATTTCTCTAATCTAGCCCTGTGCTTCCGCCTGTTGTCCTGGAGTGTTAATTCATCACACGTTGTGACAAAAAAAGGGAGGGGATAAAGGACAGGTAAAAGGGAAGAAAAAATACCCTACCAACTAATCCTACACCCATTAAAACGTCACTACTATTCCACTACCCTATCTGATCCTACACCAGGCTGGCAGCCTGGGAGGATGGGACACTATCATTCAACACACCTTGTAACTCAATCTTATACACTCAAGTACTTGTCTGCTGCTGCCACCACATCTATTTTCTGTGATTTACATTCCAGTTCTGCTGTACAGTTGATAGCCATGGATGCTAGAATGCTAAGAAACCAACCTTACTGAAGCACATGTTATTCCTATCACTCTCTATATGCCTATGCCTACTCACCGAGAGCGTGAGATCACTGCACCTGTACATAGCCCATCCAACTACCTCATCCCAATACTGTATTTATTTACTTATCTTGCTCCTTTGCACCCCAGTATCTCTACTTGCACATTCATCTTCTGCACATCAATCACTCCAGTGTTTAATTGGTACAGCGGGGCAAAAAAGTATTTAGTCAGCCACCAATTGTGCAAGTTCTCCCACTTAAAATGAGAGAGGCCTGTAATTTTCATCATAGGTACACTTCAACTATGACAGACAAAATGAGAAAGAAAAATCCAGAAAATCACATTGTAGGATTTTTAATTTATTTATTTGCAAATTGTGGTGGAAAATAAGTATTGGTCAATAACAAAAGTTTATCTCAATACTTTGTTATATACCCTTTGTTGGCAATGACAGAGGTCAAATGTTTTCTGTAAGTCTTCACAAGGTTTTCACACACTGTTGCTGGTATTTTTGCCCATTCCTCCATGCAGATCTCCTCTAGAGCAGTGATGTTTTGGGGCTGTTGCTGGGCAACACGGACTTTCAACTCCCTCCAAAGATTTTCTATGGGGTTGAGATCTAGAGACTGGCTAGGCCACTCCAGGACCTTGAAATGCTTCTTACGAAGCCACTCCTTCGTTGCCCGGGCGGTGTGTTTGGGATCATTGTCATGCTGAAAGACCCAGCCACGTTTCAAAAAGTTATATTTTGGTTTCATCTGACCATATGACATTCTCCCAGTCTTCTTCTGGATCATCCAAATGCTCTCTAGCAAACTTCAGACGGGCCTGGACATGTACTGGCTTAAGCAGGGGGACACGTCTGGCACTGCAGGATTTGAGTCCCTGGCGGCGTAGTGTGTTACTGATGGTTGGCTTTGTTACTTTGGTCCCAGCTCTCTGCAGGTAATTCACTAGGTCCCCCCGTGTGGTTCTGGGATTTTTGCTCACCGTTCGTGTGATCATTTTGACCCCACGGGGTGAGGTCTTGCGTGGAGCCCCAGATCGAGGGAGATTATCAGTGGTCTAGTATGTCTTCCATTTCCTAATAATTGCTCTCACAGTTGATTTCTTCAAACCAAGCTGCTTACCTATTGCAGATTCAGTCTTCCCAGCCTGGTGCAGGTCTACAATTTTGTTTCTGGTGTCCTTTGACATTTCTTTGGTCTTGGCCATAGTGGAGTTTGGAGTGTGACTGTTTGAGGTTGTGGACAGGTGTCTTTTATACTGATAACAAGTTCAAACAGGTGCCATTAATACAGGTAACGAGTGGAGGACAGAGGAGCCTCTTAAAGAAGAAGTTACAGGTCTGTGAGAGACAGAAATCTTGCTTGTTTGTAGGTGACCAAATACTTATTTTCCACCATAGTTTGCAAATAAATTCATGAAAAATCCTACAATGTGGTTTTCTGGATTTTTTTTTCTCATTTTGTCTGTCATAGTTGAAGTGTACCTATGATGAAAATTACAGGCCTCTCTCATCTTTTTAAGTGGGAGAACTTGCACAATTGGTGGCTGACTAAATACTTTTCTGCCCCACTGTATATTGTAATCACTTCGCCGCCACAGCCTATTTATTGCTTTACCTCACTTATCCTACCTCATTTCCACACTGTATATAGACTTTTTCTACTGTATTATTGACCGTATGTTTGTTTATTCCATGTGTAACTCTGTGTTGTTGTATGTGTCGAACTGCTTTGCTTTATTCTTGACCAGGTCGCAGATGTAAATGAGAACTTGTTCTTAACTAGCCTACCTGGTTAAATAAAGGTGATTTCTTTTTTTAGAAAAATAATGGCACAGATACAAAGATGAGTCCTCTATCTCTATGGTCCCACCTGCTCTCTCCTCCTCCCATCTTTGAGAGCATATATTTCTTGTTATAGTAGGCACTCGACTATCTTGTCAATATAATAAATCGGGCTCTCCAACCCTGTTCCTAGAGAGCTACCCTCCTGTAGGTTTTTGCTCCAACCCCAGTTGTAGCTAACCTGATTCAATTTATTAACCTTAAGCATCTAATTATTAGAATCAGGTGGGCTAGATTAGGGTTGGAGTGAAAACCTACAGGACAGTAGCTCTCTAAGAACAGGGTCCTGTAATAGATCATCTTTGGCAGGGGAACACAACTGTTTACCAAATATTGGGCGTGTTTGAGTGGTAAGGCAAAACTGAATGTAGACAAGTAGAAGTCAGGGGTGGTGCATCTCAGACAGCCAAAAGTTCATGACCTTCGATCACAGGATTTTTGTAAAGTTAATGCAGTCGACATGTGGGCGCAAATCAGTCATCATGTTTAACAGCATAGTGCAACACACTTTGAAAGGCGGAGACCATTCCCTTGAAGGTTCCCAATCACTCACAGCTGGCACAAAAAAAATATACTTGAAATGTTGGAACCTTGATGATCACTACATTGTGTTAGTTAAAGTTACATCAAATGTAGCCTACAATGTAACAATTTCTATCAGCGGGCTAAAATGTTACTGTTATGGTTACATTCAGCATACATGCTAATTGGCATCTTTCCATGAACTAAAAACGTTCAAGATAAATATGCAGTCAACCCGTGGGAAAGGTGCATGTTGATTGTTGCAGTGGGAATTGATGTTCACTACATTGTGTTAGTTAAAGTTACATCAAATGTAGCCTACAATGTAACAATTTCTATCAGCGGGCTAAAATGTTACTGCTATGGTTACATTCAGCATACATGCTAATTGGCATCTTTCCATGAACTAAAAACGTTCAAGATAAATATGCAGTCAACCCGTGGGAAAGGAACATGTTGATTGTTGCAGTGGGAATTGTAGTTCTTCTGGCCTTCCCAATGTTCTCGCAACATTACGGTGACGTTGTTGCAACGTGATATCATGCGCTGGCTGTGGACTGCTTGATAACCACTTCCGCTTTTTTTCCTCGCAGGTCAACATTTGCGTATACCTAGAAAGACAGTAAAGACATTGTAGAAAGGTTTTTGTTGGTTAAAACTCACGTTTAGGAGATCGACACGTTGAGATATTTATGGAGCATAATAATGGAGATACTTCTAGCTGGTCGATGCAGCGACGAATGGAAGGTTTGGTCAACAAACACATGGCAGACATAGCACTAGAAACACTCCAACAGAGACTATCAGCTGTGTCCGAAGAAATGAACCATCTTGCGGAACATGTCTCGAGACGCTCGGAGGATGTTCCCAAGTATGATATTCCAAGACGCACAGATGTAAACTTTGACGTTGAGTCACTGAGTGCAACATTTAGCACGGGTGGTGTTGGGGAAAAGTTGGCGATCCCAGGCACCTCACCATCAGCAGGTAACGTTTTACCCTTGCCTGATTAACTATAGTTATGTTTTTAAAGTGAATTTTCCTACTTTGTTTTGTATTTTCTTGGAAGTAACAAGTATCGGGAAAAAAACTAAGAATCCCATGAATGATTCAGTTGTGTGACCAATCAGATTATCAGGAGAAACATAGTACCCCAGGCTACATTTCTAATTGGTTGAAGTTACAGTAGCCAATGACACTAACTCGCTGTTTTAGATTGATGGGGAAAATGACTACAGCTAGGCCTGTCACTGTTCCAAAATGTGACACAAAATACGTCAAATCAACAAACTGACATGTCAATTCAATAAATTCTTAACATTCCAATTATTTTTTTCTCTCCAATTCTCAAGAAAAGGACATTTCCTTGAAAATAAGAAACATCTTCATAGAAAAAAGCATGTTTTATAGTCTCCAGCTGAAATTAATAGTCCCTATGCTGTAATCAAATAAAATTATATTAGTCACATACGCCGAATACAACAGGTGTAGGTAGACCTTACAGTGAAATGCTTACTTACAAGCCCCTAACCAACAATGCAGTTGAAAAAATATGAATAAGAAAAAAAGGAACAAGTAATTAAAGAGCAGCAGTGAAATAACAATAGCGAGACTATATACAGGAGGTACCGGTACAGAGTCAATGTGCGAGGGCACCGGTTAGTTGTGGTAATTGAGGTAATATGTACATATAGGTAGAGTTATTAAAGTGACTATGCATAGATAATAACAGAGAGTAACGGCAGTGTAAAAGAGGGGGTGGGGGGGCAATGCAAATAGTCTGGGTAGCCATTTGATGTTCAGGGGTCTTATCGCTTGGGGGTAGGAGTCTATGACTAGGGTGGCTAGAGTTTACCTAATTTTTAGGGCCTTCCTCTGACACTGCCTGGTATAGAGGTCCTGGATGGCAGGAAGCTTGGCCACAGTGATGTACTGGGCCATACGCACTGCCCGCTGTAGTGCCTTGCAGTCGGAGGCCGAGCAGTTGCCATACCAGGCAGTGACACAACCAGTCAGGATGCTCTCGATGGTGCAGCTGTAGAACCTTTTGAGGATCTGAGGACCCGTGCCAAATCTTTTCAGTCTCCTGAGGGGGAATAGGTTTCCTCCATTGTATGAAATTGGCATCTACCATGACCCTGTGTCATCCTAAATCAGTTTCTATCCACTGTTCCTCAGAGACGGCTGCCCAGCGTAAAATCATCTCCCTGCTGGTGGAGATTAAGGAGGAGCAGCAGAGACAGTGGGGCGTTTTGAGGCAGATGCAGGCCAGGGTTCAGGGCCAGAGCTTTCCGGTGGTAGAGGAAGAGGTGGAGGCTCTAGACATTGACATCCCACTGAGGACCATGGAGCAGCTAGATGACACAGAGAGGCACCTGGAGGATGCAGGAGCACAGAAGAGAATGGTAGGTGGACCGAGTGACCCGCAAAGGCTTGAACCAGCGACAAGCACACTACCTACTGTTGTAGTATGATACTGCTAAATAATGGGAAGTGATTGTGTTATAAATGGTGTATGTGTCCCTCTATGACAGGTGTCTCACCTGTCACGAATGGGTGGGGCCACGTTTGATGATGCGGTGCGAAGGCTCATGCAGGCAGTGCTATCTTTTGCTGTGGGCTCTGAGCTCAACTGGGTGGGCCGAGGCCAGAAAAGGAGCTTCAGAAACACCCGCCTCCAAGGGGTTCTCTTCTGTAAGTACCGGTATCATATCTTACACATACTGTTAGGGTTGGAGAGAGGGATGCATGGCTAACTAGATGGATGGATGGATCATGCAAAAGATCAGTCTCCATAGACATTTGGAAAGTAAACCACTGAAGTGAATTGGGATGCAGCACTGACCTCACTACTTCTCTATCACCGTAGGTGCTCTGAAAAGAACCCCAGTGGGCAAAGAGGCCACACATCACCAGTTTGCAGACGTGGTGAAGAAGTGGCTGCGGTTCGCCCCGTTTCGACAGGGAGGGAGTGGTCGACGGCATTATAAACCACCTGTTGACTTCCTGTGTCCAAAGGAATGTGTAGGTCTGCCTACACATCAGCCTACACATCCACAGTAACTCACAATCAGCTTATTAAATTTATTACATTGTTTAACATTTTAGTATTTTTTCCTAAGTTTGTTACATTGCAAAAAATATATGCTATTTGAATGTGAATACATGCGGTTTGGCCCATGTTACTTCATACAGGGCCAAACCTGTGATCTGCTCAAGTAACTTGTACCCCTGCATAAATCATGCAATGATGTAAATCACGTGCCAAACTCATTCCACGGAGGGTAGAGTGTCTGCTGGTTTTCACTCCTCCCTTGTACTTGATTGACGAATTAAGGTCACTAATTAGTAAATAACTTCAGTCACCTGGTTTTCTAGGTATTAATTGAAAATGAATAATAAAAACCTGCAGACACCAGGCACAACATGGAATGAGTTTGACACCCCTGATGTAAATTGAAGATGTATTCTCAAAGTCCAGTTTCTCACAAAGCTGTCAAAATTATGTCAACAATGTATAGTCTCCAATAGAGACACATCCCATGACGCTCCTCACATCACAGATCTGTCAGGTGTGGTTGGCTGTTTATCCCAGAGTAATTCAAACAAAATACTGCTGCAAAACCTGTTGATAAAAGTTGTGTATTGCATTTAATGCTTTGAAGGTACTGATTAGAAATCTTTCCGGCAGATTTTTTTTTACCCCACTAATGAGAATATCGGCAAATATATACTACAATTCAAAAGTTTGGGGTCACATAGAAATGTCCTTGTTTTTGAAAAAGCACATTTTATGTCCATTAAAATAACATCAAATTGATCAGAAATACAGTGTAGACATTGTTAATGTTGTAAATGACTATTGTCGCTGGAAACGGCTGATTTTTAATGGAATATCAACATAGGCGTACAGAGGCCCATTATCAGCACTCCTGTGTTCCAATGGCACGTTATGTTAGCTAATCCAAGTTTATCATTTTAAAAGGCTAATTGATCATTAGAAAACCCTTTTGCAATTATGTTAGCACAGCTGAAAACTGTGTTGATTTAAAGAAGCAATAAAACTGGCTGCCTTTGGACTAGTTGAGTATCTGGAGCATCAGCACTTGTGGGTTCGATTACAGGCTCGAAATGGCCAGAAACAAATTATTTTCTTCTGAAACTCATCGGTCTATTCATGTTCTGAGAAATGAAGGCTATTCCATGTGAGAAATTGGCAAGAAACTGAAGATCTCGTACAATGCTGTGTACTACTCCCTTCACAGAACAGCGCAAACTGTCTCTAACCAGAAGAGGAGTGGGAGGCCCTGGTGCACAACTGAGCAAGAGGGCAAGTACATTAGTGTCTAGTTTGAGAAACAGACGCCTCACAAGTCCTCAAGTGGTAGCTTCATTAAATAGGACCCACAAAACACCAGTCTCAACGTCAACAGTGAAGAGGCGACTCCAGGACGCTGGCCTTCTAGACAGAGTTTCAAAGAAAAAGTAGATATACTATTAAAAATCAGCTGTTTCCAGCTACAATAGTCATTTACAACATTAACTATGTCTACACTGTATTTCTGATCAATTTGGCTCTTAATATAGGCCAGGAACATTGCAGTTTGTAGTAGGTCTATGATGTTTTCATCCTTCCGAAGACACAGGCTTCCGGGTCATTCAGATGACCTCTTTCTGCACATTGTTTTTCCTATATAACTGTGAGTGAGTGTATGTTAGAGACACGAAAGCAATTTACTATATGTTAAAAAGTAATGTCCATATAAGCTTATTTCTTGTAACGACCATCATACATTGTAAATGTCCATAAATTGATATTTGTAAATACATATTTCTCATTAATTTCTGTTTTCTTGTTTTGTAATGAATTTTTTTAAATTTGTAACCAGCCCAAACTGCTCACTGACATAATTGATTCAGGTATGGTTTCTGCTGGGCACTGCGAAACGCACACACAAATGCATTTTTTAAAGAAATAGCTGTGTTTCTGGTTGTTTCTGGTAAAATTTGAAGGGAAAATACATCCAAAACTTATAATTTGGTCTACACTACTGTTCAAAAGTTCAAAACACCTGCAATACCCTTTCAAAGGTTTTTCTTTTTTTGTACTATTTTCTACATTGTAGAATAATAGTGAAGACATCAAAACTATGAAATAATACATTTGGAATCATGTAGCAACCAAAAAAGTGTTAAACAAATAAAAATATATTTTATATTTGAGAATCTTCAAATAGCCACCCTTTGCCTTGATGTTAGCTTTGCACACTCTTGACATTCTATCAACTACCTTCAACTGGAATGCTTTTCCAACTGTCTTTAAGGAGTTCCAACATACAGTTGAAGTCGGAAGTTTACATACACTTAGGTTGGAGTCATTAAAACTTGTTTTTCAACCACTCCACAAATTTCTTGTAAACAAACTATAGTTTTGGCAAGTCGGTTAGGACATCTACTTTGTGCATGACACAAGTAATGTTTCCAACAATTCTTTACAGACAGATTATTTCACTTATTCACTGTATCACAATTCCAGTGTGTCAGAAGTTTACATACACTAAGTTCACTGTGCCTTTAAACAGCTTGGAAAATTCCAGAAAATGATGTAACGGTTTTAGAAGCTTCTGATAGGCTAATTGCCATCATTTGAGTCAATTGGAGGTGTACCTGTAGATGTATTTCACGGCCTACCTTCAAACTTGCCTCTTTGCTTGATATCTTGGGAAAATCAAAAGAAATCAGCCAATCAGCCAAGCAATTTCCAAATGCCTGAAGTTACCACGCTCATCTGTATAAACAATAGTACGCAAGTATAAACACCATGGGACCACGCAGCCATCATATCGCTCAGGAAGGAGACGCATCCTGTCTCCTAGAGATGAACGTACTTTGGTGCGAAAATGCAAATCAATCCCAGAACAACAGCAAAGGAACTTGTGAAGATGCTAGGGGGAACAGGTACATAAGTATCTATATCCACAGTAAAACAAATCCTATATCGACATAACCTGAAAGGCCGCTCAGCAAGGAAGAAGCCACTGCTCCAAAACCGCCATAAAAAAAGCTAGACTACGGTTTGTAACTGCACATGGGGACGAATATCGTACTTTTTGGAGAAATGTCCTCTGGTCTGATGAAACAAAAATAGAACTGTTTGGCCATAACGACCATCGTTATGTTTGGAGGAAAAAGGGGAAGCTTGCCGAAGAACACCATCCCAACCGTGAAGCACGGGGGTGGCAGCATCATGTTGTGGGGGTGCTTTGCTGCAGGAGGGACTGGTGCACTTCACAAAATAGATAGCATCATGGGACAATTAAAATTATGTGGATATATTGAAACAACATCTCAAGACATCAGTCAGGAAGTTAAAGCTTGGTCGCAAATGTGTCTTTCAAATGGACAATGACCCCAAGCACTGTATTAATTTATTTATTTTGCTCCTTTGCACCCCATTATTTCTATTTCTACTTTGCACATTCTTCCACCGCAAATCTACCATTCCAGTGTTTTACTTACTATAATGTATTTACCTCGCCACCATGTCCTTTTTTTGCCTTTACCTACCTTAACTCACCTCATTTGCTCACATTGTATATAGACTTATTTTTCTACTGTATTATTGACTGTATGTTTTGTTAATTCCATGTGTAACTCTGTGTTGTTGTATGTGTCAAATTGCTATGCTTTATCTTGGCCAGGTCGCAGTTGCAAATGAGAACTTGTTCTCAACTAGCCTACCTGGTTAAATAAAGGTGAAATAAAAATAATAAAATAAAAATTCCAAAGTTGTGGCAAAATAGCTGAAGGACAACAAAGTCAAGGTATTGAAGTGGCCATCACAAAGCCCTGACCTCAATCCTATAGAAAAGTTGTGGGCAGAACTGAAAAAGCGTGTGTGAGCAAGGAGGCCTACAAACCTGACTCAGTTACACCAGCTCTGTCAGGAGGATTGGGCCAAAATTCACCCAACTTATTGTGGGAAGCTTGTTGAAGGCTACATGAAACGTTTGACCCAAGTTAAACAATTTAAAGGCAATGCTACCAAATACTTATTGAGTGTATGTAAACTTCTGACCCTCTGGGAATGTGATGAAAGCAATAGAAGCTCAAATAAATCATTCTCTCTACTATTATTCTGCCATTTCACATTCTTAAAATAAATTGATGATCCTAACTGACCTAAAACAGGGAATTTTTACTCTGATTAAATGTCAGGAATTGTGAAAAACTGAGTTTAAATGTATTTGGCTAAGGTGTATGCTGAGCATTTGTTGGCTGCTTTTCCTTCAATCTGCGATCCGACTCATCCTAAAACATCTCAATTTGGTTGAGGTCGGGTGATTGTGGTAATCTGATGCAGCACTCCATCACTCTCCTTCTTGGTCAAATATCCCTTACACAGCCTGGAGGTGTGTTGTGTCATTGTCCTGTTGAAAAACAAATGATAGTCCCACTAAGCCCAAACCAGATGGGATAGCGTATTGCTGCAGAATGCTGTGGTAGCCATGCTGGTTAAGTGTGTCTTAAATTCGAAATAAATCACACACAGTTTCACCAAAGCACCATAACACCTCCTTGTCATGAGCATTTTCAATCCCAATGATAATAACTGACAATCAATAGCTCTGACCAATCCCCGAGATCTGTAAGACCATGGGTTTAATAATAATTAGTCAAAGACTCAGCTAATGCAAAAAGATAGTACAGTTTATTCACGAGAACGCTCTGAAGTCCATTATACAAAGATATCCATTCTTATAGCTGCGCACATACTTCCACACAAACAGTAGGTATCCTACGCACATACATACACACAAACAGTAGGTGAGTCCACTGTGTTCTCACCACTGTGTATCACTACCCAGCCGATAGTTCCATTCCCCCGAGATTAGGGAAACCTTGAGAAGTACTCCCTATGCTATCATAAGTTCCTCAGAGGCCTAGCCAGGTCGGTCCAAACACAGTTTAACCTGTCTCGTTAATCCAACCACAGTGTCGGATTTCAAAAAGGCTTTTCGACGAAAGCAGAACATATCATTATGTTAGGTCAGCAACTAGTCACAGAAAGCATACAGCAATTTTCCAACCAAAGAGAGGAGTCACAAAAAGCAGAAATAGAGATAAAATTCATCACTAACCTTTGATATTATTCATCAGATGACACTCCCGGGAAAACACATTGTTACACAATACATGTATGTTTTGTCGATCAAGTTCATATTTATATCCAAAAACCTCAGTTTACATTAGGCTTTGCCTCCAAAACATCCCGTGAATTTGCACAGAGCCACATCAATTTACAGAAACACTCATAATAAACATTGATAAAAGATACAAGTGTTATTCACATAATTAAAGATATACTTCTCCTTAATGCAACCGCTGTGTCAGATTTCAAAAAAACTTTACGGAAAAAGCAAACCATGCAATAATCTGAGTACGACGCTCAAAGACAAAAACAACTCAAACAGATATCCGCCATGTTGGAGTCAACAGAAGTCAGAAATAGCATTATAAATATTCACTTACCTTTGATGATCTTCATCAGAATGCACTCCCAGGAATCCCAGTTCCACAATAAATGTTTGATTTGTTCGATAAAGTTCATCATTTATGTTCAAATACCTCCTTTTTGTTCGCGCGTTCAGCCCAGTATTCCAAATTCATGACACGCGATCAATAGGAGCAGACGAAAAGTCAAAAAGTTCTGTTACAGTCCGTAGAAACATGTTAAACAAAGTATAGAATCAATCTTTAGGATGTTTTTAACATAAATCTTCAATAATGTTCCAACCGGAGAATTCGTTTGTCTTCAGAAAAGCAATGGAACTCAAGCTAACTCTCATGTGAACGTGCATGGTCAGCTCATGGCACTCTGGGAGAGACCTTACTCAATCCCCTCTCATTCATCCCCACTTCACAGTAGAAGCATCAAACAAGGTTCTAAAGACTGTTGACATCTAGTGGAAGCCGTAGGAAGTGCAATATGACCCCATAGACACTGTGTATTCGATAGGCCAAGAGTTGAAAAACTACAAACCTCAGATTTCCCACTTCCTGGTTGGATTTTTCTTAGGCTTTCGCCTGCCTTATGAGTTCTGCTATACTCACAGACATCATTCAAACAGTTTTAGAAACTTCAGAGTGTTTTCTATCCAAATCTACCAATAATGTGCATATATTAGCAACTGGGACTGAGTAGCAGGCAGTTTACTCTGGGCACGCTTTTCATCCAAATGTGAAAATGCTGCCCCCTAGCCAAAACAGGTTAAACCTCTCTGGGATAGGTGGGACTGTAGCGTCCCACCTGGCCAAAAGCCAGTGTAAATGCAGAGCGCCAAATTCAAATAAATTACTATAAAAATCAAACTTTCATGAAATCACGCATGCAAGATACCAAATTAAAGCTACACTTGTTGTGAATCCATTTCTCAAAGGAAAAACCTCAACCAATTTCTAAAGACTGTTGACATCCAGTGGAAGTGGTAGGAACTGCAAGAAGGTCCCTTAGAAATCTGGATTCGCAATGAAACCCCATTGAAAAGAGTGACCCAAAAAAAGAAAATCTGAATGGTTTGACCTCTGGGTTTTGCCTGCTAAATAAGTTCTGTCATACTCACAGACATGATTCAAACAGTTTTAGAAACTTCAGAATGTTTTCTATCCAAATCCACTAATACTATGCATATCTTATCTTCTGGGGATGAGTAGCTGGCAGTTGAATTTGGGCATGTTTCTGTATAGTGGAAAAACACAGACTGTCTGAGCAAGGCGTAGCTTGGGATTTGAAGTTGTATGTGTGTGCCGAAGAAAAAAAACGAGAACAGTTAATAGAAACAACTCTTCTCTAATTCTGTAGCCTACTAGAAATTATATATTTTAATGTTCATAATACTACCAAAGTTGTATTTGAACTCTCCAAATTGAGCCCAATATAACTGTTACCAATTATCACTCGTTTTGAGAAATAGCGTTCACACACGGGATACGCTTTTCTTCACTTTGCAATAGAAACTTTTTCCATTTGAAAAAATATTATTTTCTCTATCATTCTTATTTGTGTCTACAAATATTCTATGTTCATTTTGACTCTACTAATTTATTTGTTCCATGTTTGCTCACAGATTAGAGGGTTTGTTAAGAAGAGAGAAAGAGAGGAGATATTGTAAGTTTCTCCATTCTCCATAGCCTTGTTTAACTTTTTTCCCTTCACAAACCAAAAGCATAACTGACAGCGGGCGGATTCAATCATAAAATTATGAATTTAGTAGAACTGTGTGGGGTAAGAAGACACAGAAAGCCAGTAGCTGTCAGGCGCTTTACAGTGGAATATGTTTATCTTGGTAAATTATTGAGGGGGTCAAATTGACCTTTCTCTAATATTGGAGGGGGTAATGACCCCCCGAGCCCCCGCAAGTTACGCGCATGCGCATACATACACAAATAATTTTTGCTGGATAACAGAACACCACACCAATAAAGCGGGGTGTACCCCTGACAAAGTAATCCCTTGCAAAGACACGTGACGTGAAAGCACTGATTTTACTTCAGTTCTCCAGCTGTTGCTAGACATGTCGAACGCACGCATTGGACTGTGGAGGAAGGAAAGACAGGAACTAGCGCAAATCATGGACGCAGCCAACTCGGGACAGGACCAGAGCACAACTTTCTACGACGAACTATGAATACTCCATCATTTGAATGACACAAACGTGACTTATTACTTCACAATGGCAGGCAATTATAAACATACATCAGAGTTGTCGGTTTAGAAGCTCAATTCTGCCGACTGGGTACGTTTGAAAGAGGTACGTTTTCATTGTTTGCAGCACTGCCGATAGAACTTTTCTCGATTTATTTCTCAATTTCCATGCCAGCAAGCCTGTCCGTAAATCATAAACGGCATATTTAGAAAGTATGATAATAGGCCCTATGTATTTATGTCGCCAGTTATTTTAGTCTAAATAACTATTGTCCCCGAAAATACTTCCCACTTATTCAGTTTCCATCCAAACAGGAGGATATCTCAAACATTGTCTCGCTAGTAACAGGTAATTACATTCAGTTACATGTAATCTAATTAATGTTACAAAGAAACAGTAAGTAAACAGTTAGTAGCTATAATTAAAAACATCCGAATACAGATACTTTTGAAAAACGACATTACTTTTCAATTTAAAAAATGTATTTAAAAATACATTGACACCTTTCTGTTTTTTTGCAATGACATTCAATTCAGCATTGAAAAAAGAAACACATTTAAATTTGATCCACCTAAACGAGAATGACCACAAGTTACAGACCACTATGATGACACACCAAATGCGTTTGATGGATCATTTTTGTCTTCTAATGCCTCTTAAGTGGCAAGTCATTTACTTAGTTTGGGTATTCGTAATGTGCAACCTGGTCTCAGATTAGATGTAACATAGTAAAGCAAATCTGGGACAGTCAGGTTAGTATGATATGTAACGTTTGGTATGGTTACTTAAAGGCAAAAACTAAAGTAGGGTGGTTGGTTGGGTGTGTAATGGGAATGTCTAGCAACCCAAAGGTTGCGAGTTTGAATTTTATCATGTACCGTTTTAGCTAATTTGAGCTATTTAGCAACTTTTCAACTACTTGATACTTTGCAACTACTTAGCATGTTAGCTAACCCTTCCCCTAACATGAACCCTTTTACCTAACCCATTACCCCTTACCCCTACAGCTAACATTAGCCAGCTAGCTAATGCTTGCCACCTAGGTAGAATTAAGCAATAAGCCACGAGAGGCTAAGGTATATGGCTTATATTCCATGGCTAAGGGCTGTTCTCATGTGCAACGAAACATGGAGTGCCTGTATACAGCTCTTAGTCGTGGTATATTGGCCATATACCACACACCCGAGGTTCCTTATTGCTATTATAAACTGGTTACCAATGTAAAAATAAATGTTTTGTCATACCCGTGTAATATGGTCTGATATACCACAGCTGTCAGTGAATCAGGGCTCAAACCACCCAGTTATAATTTGCAATATATCATAAGTTTAGCAAATTCATAACATATAATACGAATTGTAATCTGTAACATATACGAATTGGGTGACGTACATCCACAAATGAATGTATACCATAGGAAATGTAACATCATACTAAATGGAGTGTCTCGGATTTACATACAGAATAATATGAAATGCTCTGAGAACGGGTTGAAAAGTGACATCACTGATTTACAATTTTGGACAGATAACTAGCAACTGTACATTTAGAAAGTAGGCCTAACCTAGCCAACCTTGGCTATAGCTTATTCAACACCTGTTTCCCGGTGTCTCAGCTTCAATCGAGAAATACAATGTTGCGAGTGACGAGGCTCTTCGGTCAGGGATGGTGATATTGTAAATGTAAATTCAAACAGTAGCCTACTCCATGTGCTCACTTATATTCTGTGCAACTCACTCTAGGGAGTAGGGACTCAATACTGTATGTTGCTATGAACCATGGCTGGATTGTCTATAGCCTGCTGTACATTGGAATATTGAAGTAGGCCTACTGTAGTGGGCCTTCATGATAAGATGTATGAAGACATCTTCCTAAGAAAGCTCTAACCAACTTTTACTTATCATAGAAATAGAATATAGATATTGTGTGTACTTATCACAATTTACCCTCATCACCCTCTAAATCGCCTCCAAATGATTATCTGTGTTTTATTTCACAAAGTGAACCCAGAGTAAGCATGGAGAACACAAGGAGTTATACAGGTGCAAGCTCATTGTGACTCAGTACTGGGAGGTTTGCTTTCTGTTCAGCAGGTTGAGTCATAAGAGGGACTCACTGATAAGCCTTCAGTTGAGTGTTTGATCTAACAGGCGGTTCAATTTCTGCATTACTTCTAGTGTTCAACCATTTCAGTTTCTGATTTTGAAATTATCTTGAGTTGGTAGCTGTCACCCTGTAGATTTCCAAACTAGATTCAAAACCTGTTTTCATTATTTTACCACAATCATTTCAAACTTTTCCAGCAGAAGTTAACTTTTTCTTAATTACATAGACATACTAAGGTGCCAGTTTTCCAGTATGCTCTGAAATATGTTTAAGATTAGCTTTGGGGGAAAAGCAGACTGAAGTTTTACGTAACACCAGTCACAGGTTATAATTTGAAGAAGTGTGCAAAGACTGGCAGTTCATTACTTAGCCAATAGTTTGTTTTCCCCTTCTCTCCTTTACAGACTAGCAGGTTCCCTGTGTTCAAAGCTTCCCTGCACACTCAGCTGAATATTACCATCCAAGGCAGGATTTCTCTCCATTACCATATTGTAATTGGCTGTAGTTTACTTTTACCTGTCAGTTTCTTTGCCCAGAAGTCTGCTGTGGTTGCGTGCAGATCACCAATAGAGAAATGTTTGTCATCACTTCAGACTCTAACCACAGAAAGCTTAGGAGATATACTACTACAAAAAAAATGCTCTTTATTGTAGACTTGGTCAGAAGTTGGAGTTTCACACTCGGATATAAAGTTAGGATTCGGCTCTGATTAAGAGGGAGACTTAATGCTGTCATATAGGGTTTGGCATAAAGCCTATCATAACAAGCCATGACAACAGTACAGCCAATAAACCTGTAGTCATTCACCTCACCCATCTGTCTGCTAGCCCCAACGAACTACTACTGTAGATGCAGTAGGAAATGTGTTGCTGTCAGAGCAAGAAAACAAGTCGGTTCATCATTTGGTAGGGACAGATGAGCCGCTTTTGAGTTAGCCTGCTTTTAGACCCCCTTCACTGCGTTATTTTATCCAACCCTACTGAAATACAGCTGGAGGTGCAGAGCTCAGCAGTTTTCAGTGTTGAGGGAAGTGCAGGGAGTTGGGTGTGGCGTTGCGATTGTAGGGTGTTACATGGGATGCTTTGATAGCTGGTACTGTCTTTAGAAATTTAGAAGGGGCAACCACTGTTTTAGGATAACTCCCTCTTGTCAATCTCTGTGTGTGTGTGTGATTCATGTGAGTCTTATTGGCTGTGACCTCCAGCGACACACACCTAATCCAAGTGGAAACCGGCTGAATGTGTCTTTTTGAGGGAGCCACATTTGGCCCCAAGCGTTGACACTCCAACACACAATAGTTATCTAGAATTCACCCATTGTTTTATTTATAGAGGACATCATATACAGGTATCTGGCAAAATAATGGAAACACTTGAGTAAATGAGGGATACAAAGTATATTGAAAGCAGGTTACTTTGGTGTTCTTGGGCACAGACTATGGTGGTCTGCTTGAAACATGTCAGGGAGAGTTTGAAAATGTTAGTAAAGACACTTGCCAGTTGGTCAGCGCATGCTCGGAGTATATGTCCTGGTAATCCATCTCAATGTTGACGTGTTTAAAGGTCTTACTCACATTGGCTACGGCGAGTGTGATCACACAGTCATCCAGAACAGCTGGTGCTCTCATGCATGGTTAATTTTTGCTTGCCTCGACGTGAGCAGAGAAGGCAGTTAGCTCGTCTAGTAGGCTCACGTCAGTGTGCAGCTTGCGGCTGGGTTTCCCTTTGTAATCCGTTTTAGTTTTCAAACCCTGCCACATCCGATGAGCATCAGAGCCGGTGTAGTAGGATTCAATCTTAGTCCTTTATTGACACTTTGCCTGTTTAATGTTTTTTTTGAGGGTGTAGTGGGATTTCTTATAAGCTTCCGGATGAGTTGTCCTCTCCTTGAAAGCGGCAGCTCTACACTTTAGCTCAGTGCAGATGTTGCCTGTAATCCATGGCTTCTGGTTGGGATATGTATATACGGTCACTGTGGGGATCGTGTCGTCGATGCACTTACTGATGAAGCTGGTGACGGATGTGGTATACTCCTCAATGCCATCGGATGAATCCCGGAACGTTTTCCATTTTGTGCTAGCAAAACAGTCTTGTTTGCTTATGGCCTTACACAGCTCGTTGTGTGCGGTCTGAGTGCCTGCATCGGTATGTGGTGGTAAATAGACAGCTACGAAAAATATAGATAAACTCCAGGTAAATAGTGTGGTCTAGAGCTTTTCATGAGGTACTTTACCTCAGGTGAGCAAAACCTCAAGACTTCCTTAATATTAGATTGCGCACCAGCTGTTGTTGACAATTAGACACAGACACCACCCCTCGTGTTACCGGAGGTGGTTGTTCTATCTTTCCAATGCACGCAAAAACCAGCAAACTGTATTATCCATTTCCTCGTTCAGCCACGACTCGGTGAAACGTAAGATATTACAGTTTACTGTCCCATTGGTAGGATAGACTCCGATGGAGCTCATCCGGTGATTGCACGTTTCCCAGTAGGACAGATGGTAAAGGTGGATTATCCACCCGCCGACGAATTCTCAGCAAGCACCTGGATCTGTGCCCCCTGTATCGGTGTCTCCTCTTCATGCCAATGATAGGGATTTGGTCCTGGGAGGAGACGTAAATATTTCGCCGCCGATTCGTTAAAGAAAAATGATTTGTCCAGTCCAAGGTGAGTAATCGCTATTCTGATGTCCAGAAACTATTTTTGGTCATTAGTCTGTGGCAGAAACATTGTTCAAAAACAAGTTGCAAAAAGCCACACAGAATCGCACAATTGGTTAGGCTCCAGTAAAACGGCAGCTTCCCCTTCTGCGCCATTACTAAAAATGTTGATGGGTTTTCCACGCTCAACAGTTTTCCCGTGTGTATTATGAATGGTCCAACACCCATTAGAGTCAACATGGGCTAGCATCCCTGTGGAACGCTTTCGAGACATTTGTAGAGTCCATGTCCTAATGAATTGAACCTGTTCTTAGGGCAAAAGTGGGTGCAACTCAATATTAGGTGTTCCTAATGTTTGGTATACTCAGTGTAGGTTCCTACCTTTGATGCCATCAACACTAGCAATCAATAATAATTGCCATTTTCCATTATTTGATTCACTTCTGAATTGACACCAACCTTGGCAGTGAATTGTGTTTTGCTATAACTAGGGTTGTTTTTCCAGACATTATTACGTAACCTAGAAAAACTTTAGGCCTATTTTGTTTTTTACTTCGTTCTGTTCAGTTGGCCATTTTATTTATACCCATGCAGGGCTTTGAGTCAGTGATTACATTTGTTACTGTAGAGTTTATTTTGCCTCAAATGTCAGCCGCAGGAGCTTTCCTGTTTACCAGGCCCTTTGCAGTGTGTGTTTGTACCGTGTGTGTGTGACAAGATGGACGAACATGGGGATGTTTCAGGGCAGCAACAACATCAGAGACAGAAAAATGTAAGAATTGGGTCAAATCTCTCACTGGCTGTTGGTGCTTTTCAGGAAATGCCTTCAAATACCTTCAAACCAAACCTCCTCAACTTCCTCTTTCCCTTTCTCTCTCTCCTCTGGTATTTCCTGAGGAATGCACCATAACATGGAAATATAATCTTGTTTTTTCAAGGGGGGGGGGGGGGGGGTTCTGTCCCAGAAACTGGAGAGTCCATACAGCAGCATGCAATGATTGACAACAGGGGTCTGGTCACAGACCAGCATCTGAGTGAGAGTGTGGATGTGTGTGAGAAAGTCAGAATGTTTATACAGCCCTAGTCCTGGCTGTCAGATCAAAGCTAGTCTGGGTAGCGCCTGAGCTGCAGATGTTTGTCCTGGTTTCCCCAAAAAAGTAAAACTACCCTTTCACCTTTTAACCCCAAACAGTAGCAAATAGCATTTACAATTAAATATTCAGGTCTGAGACTGAAGTAGTCTCCTACAGTTACAATATAGTACATCAATGTAGACCGAGGGACTGTAGTCCTTTCAGATAGACACGGTGATGATGTTTAATTCTCATTCCTGCTCTCTCTGGGCTGGACAGCTGGCATTTCATTTACCCACAACATGCTTAGACCATGCAGACACACGTTTTCTAGTGGTTGAGGTCTTGCTTTGCAAGAAGGCAAAAGTAGCCTAGTAGTAGCCTTATGCAAATGGTAAGTATGATACCTCTTATTCATAACAAAAGAACAGGTAGGCCTAGATAAATATAATAACAAGTTGCAATCATTTGCCATTAGTGAGAGGAGCGAAAAATGTATTTCTTTGCATTCAAAAATAATAATTCTGGGTTATATTGTGTTGAACTTGGCTTTACTGGAATATACTAACTACTAGACAGTACTGGAGCGTAGCCTACAGGACTGTGAATGACATTCTGTTTTCTCCCCCACAGAGACAGGCACAACGAAGGACAGGAGGATAGCATGTCCATCAGCGCACTCATTGAACCCAGCGAGCAGAAGAAAGGGAGCTTCTTCAAGGTATGGTGGGAGGGAGGGGGGAGTAAATGAGGGAGACGATTAATTATTGGGGGGGGGGGGCAGACAGAAGAGGGAGATGGGGAGGAGCCTTCTTGAAACTGTCCTTGTGATTTTTGTTCTGTCGTGGTCAGTATGTCCGTCTGTCTGGAACGGCCTGTTCTAGTTTTGTCTGTTAAGTTAATCAACTGATACTTATTTGAGGAAGTTGGGGTTAGTTAGGTTATTGAAATTAAAAAGTCCCCATGTTCTTGCATTTTCGCCTCTCAAAGTCCATGCAACAGTTTTATGATATATGCCCTCCATTATAGCTGTGGTTGAGCCCTCACTGTTTACCATAATTAGTCTGAGTTGTGGGTTCGAGCCTCTATCTCTCTGTAATAAAGACATCAACCACATTTAAGCTGTGAACTCAGTGAAGAGCCTCTTTCAATTGGTCTGTTGGTTGGTTATGTGCTGGGACCTGCTTAGCTAATAAGCCTCTAGCTCACTAGCTAATTATAGACCTGCACACTCCACACCACCACACTAACTAATTATAGACCGGCACACTCCACACTACCACCACACCACTCGTCAGTGTTTGTGAAGAGGGGTAGAATATCTACTGATTCCAAATCATCTCTTTATATATCCTAACTCTGAATGGGAGGGTAATAGGTTACTCTCTAATGAACTGTGTGTCCATAGAACACACCCTCTTTATTTTGAGACCAGTCAATTTCTCACACTTTGAAGCCATTCAATTCAGATAGTAAATCAAAGCTATGATGGGGTTGTGCATTCAATGTGAGTTACTGTAAGGCTGATGTTTGATAGCAGGAAAGGGGGATGAGGGGTCAACAAGAGGAGAGGGGAGATGAGAATAGAGAGGAGGATGAGGAAATGGGAATAGGAACACTAGGTCCACTTCAGACTGAAATTCCAGAAATCTGTCTGACTTCAACCTGAGTCTTATCAATCCAGTCATCAATCAGTTCCTGTTCATGTGGCGTCACAGACTAAGAGAATGATGAAAGGCTATATACAGTCCTTGCCATATGTATTTGGACAGTGAAGCTAAATATACAGCTCTGGAAAAAATTGAGACCACTGAAATGATCAGTTTCTCTGGTTTTACTATTTAAGGTATGTGTTTGGGTAAAAACATTTTTTGTTTTGTTTTATTCTATAAACTACTGTCAACATTTCTCACAAAATTCCAAATAAAAAATATTGTCATTTGGAGCATTTATTTGCAGGAAATGTCAACTGAAAGATGCGGAATTGTCAGACCTCGAATAATGCAAAGAAAACAAGTTCATATTCATTTTTAAACGACACCATACTAATGTTTTAATGTAGGAAGAGTTCAGAAATCAATATTTTGGTGGAATAATCCTGATTTTCAATCACAGCTTTCATGCGTCTTGGCATGCTCTCCACCAGTCTTTCACATTGATGTTGGGTGACTATGCCACTCCTGGCGCAAAAATTCAAGGAGCTCGGCTTTGTTTGATGGCTTGTGACCATCCATCTTCCTCTTGATCACATTCCAGAGGTTTTCAATGCGGTTCAGGTCTGGAGATTGGGCTGGCTATGACAGGGTCTTGATCTGGTGGTCCTCCATCCACACCTTGATTGACCTGGCTGTGTGGCATGGAGCATTGTCCTGCTGGAAAACCCAATCCTCAGAGTTGGGGAACATTGTCAGAGCAGAAGGAAGCAAGTTTTATTCCAGGACACCCTTGTACGTGGCTTGATTCATGCGTCCTTCACAAAGACAAATCTGCCCGATTTCAGCCTTGCTGAAGCACCCCCAGATCATCACCGATCCTCCAACACATTTCAGTGGGTACGAGACAGTGGCTTGTAGGCTGTGAAATTTGCGGAGGATCGGTACTGTTATTTTGAAGTGGCAACATCTAGGAGCAACAACCGATCAACCGCAAAGTGGTAGGCCACACAAGCTCACAAAGGTGCGTAAAAATAATCTGTCCCCGGTTGCAACACTATCGCGTTCCAAACTGCCTCTGGAAGCAACGTCGCATAATAGCTGTTTGTCGGGAGCGTCATGAAATGGGTTTCCTTGGCGGAGCAGTCGCACACAAGCCTAAGATCACCATGCGCAATTCCAAGCCTCGGCTGGAGTGGTGTAAAGCTTGCCGCTATTGAACTCTGGATTGATGAACAGTAGTAGGCCTTATTACCAACAATGCCAAAACAGCCTACAGGGAGGAGGTTCGGGCCCTGGGAGTGGTGCCAGGAAAATAACTCCCTCAACGTCAACGAAACAAAGGTGTTGATCGTGGACTTAAGAACACTTCAGAGGTCGCACGTCCCATCGACGGGACTGCAGTGGATGTGTAAAGCTTTAAAACCCTGTCGGGCTGTATCATCGCCTGGTACAGCAACTGCAATGCCCGCAACTCCCGGGCTCTCCAGAGGGTGGTGTGGTCTGCCCAAACCATCACCGGTGGCAAACTACCTGCCCTCCAGTATACCTACTTCACCTGATATCACAGGAAGGCCAAAAAGATCATCAAGGACATCAACCAATGAGCCCCACCAACACAGTGAATGGAAAAAATTGTTAAAAGGGATCTCCCTCTGCTGGTGATTGGCTGAATATGCAATACTACAGGAGGGCTGTGATTGGTTAATGATCTATAATGTACATTTCTATGTATTAAAATGTATAATTTCTACAAAAGTAGCAGAGAGCCCACTGGAAATGTTATATTCTTCCAATTAGGGGTGTGAAAGTTTAAATGTTAAAACATTTAAACATTAAATTGTTTAAAAGAAGTTGGGCTCCTTAACGTTAAACATCCCTAATCGAAAAACGGTTATTTTCCCCACTTAATTAAAATCAAAGTTCAGTTATCACAACCATTATTTTCTGTGTTGTAGGCAATAGGCTATAAAGGCCTGGGGGAGTTGTGTAGTAACCAAAAACTGTAGTTTTCAGATTAATATATTTAATGTTGAATATGTTCATGTGAAATTTATTTCGGAATATAGCCATGCTCCATTTTAGAGCCCACTAAATATTGAGTATAATGACACCAAGATGTCTGTACCATGCATGGATCGTAGGGTTTTACAGGAAGCATGTATATGTCTAAAAAAAGGGCCTAAAATGGCCACTTTCATCATGATTTTAAACATATTCCCCCCAATGAATTTTTTATGTGAGAATTGCCAGAACAATCTGAGATACCCAAAATATTTTTCAGCCATGCTAATATGGAATTGGCCTACAGCTAGACTGTCTGTGGCAGCAACCAAATGTAATCCATCAACACCCAGCTGGCATCATGTACTGAATGTGTCACTCCATTTCTCTCAGTTTCCATCCGCACTAGGCTCAAGCGGTATACCGTATATACCGGGGTATTTGGAAAAAGCCACGGGATGGCAATACATATCGGAGGTCCCTGGCAATTCCTGCATGACAGTGCAGAACTGTACTTTTTACCCTTGATTTTTAATAACAAGATCACCACTCAGGCACTCCAATGAGTTAAGGCCACAACCCCCCGCACATGTTTGATTCTACCGCCTGCGTGCATACGAATCCCGGCACATACCGGCCCTACTTTGTTTATCCCTTCTCTCGGTCTCCCTTTCATTTCACACAGTATCCGTCATTGTTTTTCCAATGACATACTGATGGAGAATGAAATTTCACAGTCCTTTAAAATCTCAAACATCTCATTCGACGTGTGGATGCAAGTTTTACTGATCTCTTATGGGGCAGTTGTTGCCAACATGGAGGCTAGTTGCAGAACTCCTGGTAAATATGTCATACTGACTGTCTTCCTGTATAACTGCTGCCTAGTGCAGGAGGAAAGGAATTTGCTGTGCTCTTGGAAACTCTTAGAATTGTGGTTTTCACGATGTTCTTTAAATAGTTTGAATCCCTCTACCCTGCGCTATAGCAGCTGAACCTAGTTGCATAACATCTATTCTGAAACTGGCCTTGGAACAAGTGACACTCGTGCCTGTGAGTGTGTCCATGCGCATTCGTGAATATGTAATTGAGCAATCGCATCTCTTGATTTTCAGGAAGACATTTATCGCCTCACATGAAATTAAAAAACCCAGAGGTGACTCCTGGCAAACTGGGGTCTTATTTCTTTACTAATGATGTTAGACTTTTGCTTATTTTACCTATTATTTTTTTACACTTTCAAGGTAAGCAGAGATTTACACTGTACTGGTTATAGTGAACTATTGTAAGTAATTCACTAGAATAGCTGATGTACAGGAGTTTATGCATGGAGAAGGTGGTTATTTAGCAGTCCCTTTTGGATTCTAGGGTTAAAGCTACATCGTCAGTTTGCTTTTCTGGCTGTGTCTTGGCAGTGAACTGGAGAGGGACAGGCAGACCCACTGCTGTGTGGGTTTTCATTGCCTGTGTTCGTGGGAGCTTGCATGCGTGTGGTTTGCTGACTGGGGTTCAGTTAGGGTTAGACTATAACAACCCTGTGAGTAGTTGTGAAAATGAAAAGGCACTGTTGGAGCATAGACTGTGGTGCTAGGATGGGCTTTGGTTGTGTGTGAGTCCAGTCAGATTTTACAGTGGTGTGAAATCCACTCGGTTCATTATGCTCGTGTTTGAAACAGTGACCTCTTCTGGAGATGTTTTTATTTAACGAGGCAAGTCGGTTAAGAACAAATTCTTATTTACAATGACGGCCTTACACCGGCCCAACCCGGACGACGCTGGGCCAACTGTGCGCCGCCCTATGGGACTCCCAATCACGGCCAGTTGTGATACAGCCTTGATTCGAATCAAGGTGTCTGTAGTGGCGCCTCAAGCACTGAGATGCAGAGCCTTAGACTGCTGCACCACTCGAGATTACTGGTTTGGTCTTTGTTTTGCATGGCTGTTTATTTCTCCTAGTTAACTTTAGTATCAGCGTTAGATGTTTTAGGTTAGAGGATGTTATGCGAGTCTGGCTTCTCATCTGGTTTGTTTTCTTAGTGGGCATTTTGTCTTGCTTTTCTTTTCTCTGTTTCTCTTTCCTTGTATTCTTGGTCAGTCAGTAAAGGGGAAGTGGCTCTTCTGTGAATCATTTTATGGTCAAAATATGGCAACATGTCTGTACATTGTCTAACAACCTAAATTCCATTGCTGGTTGTGTATTAACTGTGTTAACTTGTCCTGATTGGATATGTCTACTACAGTGACAGAAAGGATGCAGTTAAGTGGTTATACAGGGTCAATTGATGAAATGGAACAGTGAAACATGTGGTGTGCATATTTTTTTTGTTTGATACTGTTCATTTTATTCAATTCCAGCCTTTACAATGAGTCCTTACTCCTATAGCTCTTCTCATCAGCCTCCTCTGACACACACTGGGAGGTGACTAGGGCTGACACCATTTAGTCGACTGGTGGATATACATTGCCTTCAGAAAGTATTCTCACCCCTTGACTTTCTCCACATTTTGTTTTACCAAGTGGAATTAAAATAGATTTAATTATAATATTTTGTCAATGCTCGACACAAAATACTCTTTCAAAGTGGAATAAAAAAATCGAACATTTGTAAAAAAATAAATAATAATAATAATAATTTAAAAGCACACAAAATATATTGATTTAGATATGTTTTCAACCCACTGAGTCAATACATGTTAAAATCACATTTGGCAGTGATTACAGCTTAGAGACTTTTAGGATAAGTCACTAAGATTTGCACACCTGGATTGTACATTATTTGCACATTTATCATTTTTTAATTTCTTCAAGCTCGGTCAAGTTGGTTGTTGATGAATGCTAGGTAGCCATTTTGAAGTCTTGTCATAGATTTTCAAGCAGATTTAATTAAGTCAACTATAACTAGGCCACTCAGGAATATTCAATGTCATCTTGGTAAGCAACTCCAGTGTATATTTGAATTTGTTTTAGGTTATTGTCCTTCTGAAAGATGAATTTGTCACCAAGTATATGTTGGAAAGCAGACTGAACCAGGTTTTCCTCTCAGATTTTGCCTGTGCTTAGCTCTTCTGCTTCTTTTTATCCTAAACTCCCTATTCCTTGCTGATGACAAGCATAACATGATGTAGCCACCACCATGCTTGTAAATATGACGTGATACTCGGTGACGTGTTGGATTTGCTCCAAACATAAAGCTTTGTATTCAGGACATAAAGTAGATTTTTGCAGTTTTACTTTAGTGCCTTATTCCAAACAGCATGCATGTTTTGGAATATTTGTATTCTGTACAGGCTTCCTTTTCACTCTGTCATTTTGGTTAGTATTGTGGAGTAACTACAATGTTGTTGATCCATCCACAGTTTTCCCCTATCACAGTCATTAAACTGTAACTGTTTTTAAAGTCACCATTGGCCTCATGGTGAAATCCCTGAGCAGTTTTCTTCCTCTCCGGCAACTGAGTTAGGAAGGACGCCTGAATCTTTGTAGTGACTGGTGTATTGATACGCCATCCAAAGTGTAATTAATAACTTCAACATGCTCAAAGGGATATTCAATGTCTGCTTTTTAAAAGATATATTAAAAAAAACTTTTAACCCATCTACCAATAGGTGCCGTTCGCGAGGCATTTGGAAAACATCCCTCGTCTTTGGTTGAATCTGTGTTTTGAAATTCAATGCTGGACTGAAAGACTTTACAGATAATTGTATGTGTGGGGTACAGCGATATGGTAGTCATTAAAAAACAATGGTAAAACACTATTGCACACCGAGTCATGCAACTTATGTGATTTGTTAAGAATATTTTCTTCTGAACTTATTCAGGTTTGTCATAACAAAGGGGTGAATACTTAAGACACTTTTCATTTTTTCTTCATTTGTAAACATAATTCCACGTTGACATGGTATTGTGTGTAGGCCAGTGACACAAATCAAAATTTAGTTCAAATAAAAATCTATACTGTAACAACACAAAATGTGGAAAAAGTCAAGGGGTGTGAATACTGTCTGAAGGCACTGTATCTACAGCAATAAGACAGATCCTGCTTCTGTTGCCTGTTTGAGTGTTTGTTTAGTAGCCTACTGATTCAGTGTGCTCCAAGCCTCATGCAACCGCAACATGTCGGATAAAGCAGTTTCACAACTGCTTTTTAAAATCTTTGCTATGCTGTAATAAAGGCTCTTCAACAGATCTATCAACCATAATTTCATGTGTCGATCTGAATAATTAATGCTATAGGTTTGAAATTTATGGAAATGAACCATGCATCAACATCACAATATTTTGCCTTACAATATTAATTGGACTAAAATGGATCACATAAACTATACTAACCATAATTTTGTCAGCTCACTTTCATGGGAATTTTCAATGACTTTTCATGCTTAGCCGTACCAGCTGTCCTTGTCATGTCTTGATAAAATAACTGTCTTTATTCTCATCACAAACGGCATGCTCATTATGTTTATCACATTTCCAACGGCTTGACATAAGGTAATTGACCCCCAGAATTATAGATTTTTAACCACTAACCTGTTGATTTTAAAAGCTTGTGAGAAGCTGCTCTGTCAAGTAAATTGATTCAGGCATAATTCTAATGTCCATTTTCAAACATTCAGTCACGTTGCTATTCTGTTAATATTTATAAAAGCAATAGGAACTAGAGACAATGGCCTCTGCTCAAATGTTTATTTTATTCCAGGTCATCAGTGTTAGGTTGTAAGATTCTGGTACAAATTCTAGTCAGACTCTGAAGAAAGCTCAAGCTAGATGTATTAAAATCACACTGGGTCAAACCGCTGCAAAGACAAAGTATGATTATACACGCACATATATATTTATAACCTCCGTTTGTACCCTCTTCCCAGACAATACCTCCCCCTCCAGAGTGTAGGCTGTACAATGCATCTCTGTGGCTAGGCAGGTGGTGTTATCAGCCCGAGTACGGAACCTTTTGATACTCCTCCACGCATCTCCTGGTCTACTTATCAGTCAGGAGAAGCTTTGAGACTAGGGAGTATACTTTCTTCAGCCTGACTCAGTCCGTTGTTAATTATCCGGACTCATACACAGAGGTATTTGAGAATAAGCCACTCATTCGTACTCAAGTGTATATAATGATGCAAAACATATTGAAACATTATGATATAAAAACAGTGAAGCTATAAGACAGTGTCATAGGGCAGTAGTTTACAATCAATGAGCTTTAACACATGCCTCCCATCTCAACCTTAGGGAAGCATTGTGTGTCTGCGACAGGCCCCCTTTGTGTAATTAAAAATATGCTCTAGTCAATTAGTTTCCAACATCAGTTTACATTGTTACTTTCGTCCCACCCGCCTCGCCTGTAACGTCTGCCAGACTAACACACAAGACTAGCTAGCATGATACTTGAAACATATGCTGTCATTTAGTTACCAGATGGGTTAAGAAAATGACATGTTTGAAACCTTAAACAACTACAACAAAAAAAAACTTCCGGGTCCATTTTTTAAAAACTTGCATCGCTCACAACCACTTTCTTTAACTTGGCGAAACAACATGGTCAGACTGGGCAGTTATTTTGCAGGAAGGTCCTCCTCAACTCTGTGAAGCAGGCAAGAATAACTAACTACTTCCGCGTCATGAATCCTTCAGAGTAAGCGTCCCGTCCTTTATACTTTAATAATTAGGGCAAAAAATGTATTCTAGTTATGCAAATAATTAAGTATTTCTATAAGAGATTGTGTTTTTTCTTTTTTTTCTCAAGACTACATAGTCAACAATGTTTTATGTATGTACACAATTTTCTGTAGATCCAGCTCCAGGATAAAGGAGGCAGTTGAAATCAGCAAGGGGGCACATTTTGGGGGGGGGGGGGGGGGTTCTTGCATTGGTATTATTTAATTCTGCTTATATAATCACACTATACAACAAACAAAGCTTAAATGCAGAGACTCTGATCTTCGAGTCCTTTTGAAATCTATAGCCCATCTCTGCTGCACTGTCAGCACAATTGATAGCGCACTACAGCAAGGCCACTTAGTGCATTACCCTTGTAGCCTATTTTCATGACCAATGTGCCTATCTGAATGCAGCCGTACACAGCTGTCTTACCAAAAAAATGCAAACTAAATGCTGAAAGTAGTAGCCTAGTTATTCATGCTTGCAACAAAAAAAAAGACTGACTAGCAATTTGGCTTAGAATACTGACACATGCAAACAAATTAATTTGAACAAAACAGCGGTACCAAGTAGGCATAGTAAACAAAATATCAGATCGATAAAGGCATGACATAATCTATATGTACACTCGTTACATTAACAGTAAACAAAAGGTGACTGGAGATGGCCTACTACAGTGAGCTGCTGTCTTGCCAAATAAGTTGGCAGAGACTTGCCCGCTTCAAACATGGAAAATAGTACCGCTCACTAATGAGTTCAGCAACACGTTGTATGGTACAATACACTTCTGTGAATCAAATTCAACCCAACTTTTCCAATACGTACAGTTCCATTTACAGCAACAAAAGATATAATGTATCTGTTTCTATGAAGAAACGTATTGATATGTAGCTATACCCAGGGGCGTCATTTGGATTAGTGCATTGGAATTCTATTGAATTCCGCTTATGTCACGCTATATATACCACAATAAACATGCGTTCAAATGCTTTTGACCAAGAAGTGACATGTTCAATGGCACAAATCAGGGCTGCGCTCTGTCAGCAACATGGACAGCGCCATACAGACTAAAGCAAGATTTGGATAGAAAACAACCACCTAGATTGTTTCCTGCTGCCTCCTTGATGCTCTGTGGAATATCCTGAATAATCATTCTATTCTCCCTGGAATCTTGTAAGATCCCCCTCAAATGCCAGTTGTATTAGTGGAGCTTTCCTCTGGTGTAACATCCTTCGGTGCTGACTGAAAACGTTTGTCAAAGGTGGAAAATTAATTGACATGCAGCTGTGGACGCCCCAAAAGTCAGTCCATGTTTCAGTGCAGTAAGCACGGTCGGCATAGCGGAGAGGGTCCAGGTGTCCTCATTGGTGGGTGAGTGGGTGATTTCAGTCTGCAAAAACTGGCGAGCAACACTAACCTCAGCTTCCACCAAATCGGTTTTGCTTAGATCCAGCCAGCAGTGGTTAATTTTTTTTACCTGTTTATTTAACTAGGCAAGTCACTTAAGAACAAATTCTTATTTACAATGACTGCCTACCCGGGCCTAACCCGGACGACACTCGGCCAATTGTGCTCTGCCCTGTGGGACTTCCAATCACGGCCGGTTGTGACTGGAATCGAACCAGGGTCTGTAGTGACACCTCTAGCACTGATATGCAGTGCCTTACACCGCTGCGCCCTGAACCCTAAACCTTTTCCACATATAGAAGTCATGGCTCTCTCCTATTTTCACATCCATTAGGAATTTTAGTCCCGTCTGCCTTCAATGTGTACCAAGATTCCGATATCTTTAACTCTTTCTTCAGTGACACTCGTGTCTCACTCGTGAGCCCTATGGTTTAATTTTGAATATCGTGTGACGTGTTTGTGGGGTATGGTGCTAAACACATTGGCAAGTTCCTTGTCTTTTCAAAGAGTATATTCCATCATAGACAAAAAAACTCCACTGCGCCTCTTGACTCTGTTGCTTCCAATGTTCCCCTCAGTGGTTACTGGTTTGAAACAGGGAACTCGATAATGTCCACAATCACCGACAAATAAATGTGATTTCTTGCCAGATGCGCATATATGATGCGCATATATGGATTAAAACTGAGGGGGCTAAACCACCTTTAGCCCCCTCGTGTGGACTGGTACAATTGTGTTGCAGTAAAAGGAGGGCCCATTCTACTCAGGAGCACTTCTAGTTTCCAAATCCAGAGTTTACACTGAGGAGCGTCACTTACTGTGGCCAATCTGCTTAAATCCAATTGTTTATTTTCATATTGGACATGCAAATTGCACTGTACACAATTTCCTGTATGTTCTGTCACAGTAAAAGGAGGCTCCATTCTACTCAGGAGCACTTCTCGTTTCTAAATCAATTGCTGTCGGGCTCCCTTTTGGGTTATTTGGCTTAATTATTTAATCAAACGGTGCACTTAAAGCATCAGACGACTCAATCGATAAATATTTTTTAGGGGGGTCGTGGACAGCCCTAGAGGTGACACTTCCCAGCTCCTTAGTCTGCAGGAATGAGTGCAAAGTTGTCTTGCATGAACTACACACACACATTCTCAACTTGTTTGCCTCTTACGCCCTCTATCCCTCGTCACTAATCAACTCGTCTTTCTGTGCTATAGCTGATCGACTCGTTTGTCTGGGAGATCGGGACTCTGAAGAAGGAGATGGTGCAAAAGGCTGAGCAAGCAGAAGGACATCCAGAGCCTGTAATACTACAGGGGTAAGTGTGTGTTAAAACCTACAGACAAACTGACTAACAAAATTGTTCTTTCTGTCCATCCGTTTACTCTAGTAGTGGTACGATGAGCAGACTTGCTTAAGCCTTATCATGGGCTGATGTAAAACTAACGTTAGCTGTGTATGTTAGAGCGAGGGGGGAAAAGGAGGAAGACATTAAAACAGTGATTTGTTTCCTTGAGGAACGAGTAGAATTTCAGATCACTTTCAGTTTGTTCAAGTGTAATAACAACAGATGTTGAATTCATTGTTACTGGATGTTTGATAAGCATGATTTGAGGATCATGATGATAACGATGATGAGTGGCAGTGAGTAAAGTTGATTGGTGTTCTGTAGTTCCCTGTCTCCACCAGCAAGTGGGGATAGTGTGCTCTGGTCACACAGGTAGCTGAGTTTCATGATGTCATTGTGTTGATGAGATGTCAGAGGGAAAGGTGGGTAGTGTATCAGGGATTTCCAAAGTGAACACCAGGCATGTTTGTGTAGATTAGATTATGGGTTACAAAATAATGATTTACAGATTACCTGACATTAGGTACATAATGACATGTAGATTACACTGGGTGTACAAAACATTAGGAACACCTTCCTAATATGGAGTTGCACCTGCTTTTGCCCTCAGAACAGCCTCAATTTGTCGGGGAATGGACTACAAGGTGTTGAAACCATTCCACAGAGATGCTGGTCCATGTTGACTCCAATGCATCCCACCATTGTCAAGTTGGCTGGATGTCCTTTGGGTGGTGGACCATTCTTGATACACACAGGAAACTGTTGAGCATTAAAACCCCAGCAGGGTTGCAGTTATTGACACTCAAACCAGTGCACCTGGCACTTACTATCATACCTTGTTCAAAGGCACATACATATTTTGTCTTGACCATTCATCCTCTGAATGGCACACATACACAATCCATGTCTTAATTGTTTCACAGATTAAACATCCTTATTTAATCCTCACCTTAATCTACACCACGTGTCAAACACAAGGCCCACAGGCCAATGATACATTTCTATCCAGCCCGTGCAATGATTTGGGTTGTCAATTTATTTTGGCCCGCTTACATACCACCCGTAATGCGGTGCGCTACAAGTCACAGCAAGCACTGCCAACCTGCAGTGCATTGTCACACACACCCCTCTTCCCAGACCCACCACACGTGATCCAGCCAGTGCGCTGTAATATATCATCACTAATGGCACTGACAATCTTCTACCGTAGGTTTACACGTGTTGGCTAAATGTCCATGCCAAGTTTCTGTTCCAACGGGTCATTGCTGTAGCCTACAGAAAATGTAATCTTGGTTGTGAAAAATGTATAAGATATTGGATTCACACGTGGGTATAAATTACTACTAAAGGACAATAGGGACACAATCGAGTATACGTGAGTAGACCTATTACAGCAACATTTGAGCACTAACCTTGGCTGGCTACTCAACTACAACACATTTTGAGTGCTTCTTATTTTGTTTAAGTATGTTAATGCTATATAGATTTATTCCTATTTTTCGACAGTGTGCGGGTCTCCATCTCTTCCATTTAAAATGCAGCGTCGTATGGACATTTATAAAGGGCCATATTTTTTCAAATTAAACAATGACCAGTTTGGCTCGCAGTTGTATGCACATTTTTTTTCTCAGTATGTGCTGATTGAGTTTGACACATTTACATTTAAGTCATTTAGCAGACGCTCTTATCCAGAGCGACTTACAAATTGGAAAGTTCATACGTATTCATCCTGGTCCCCCCGTGGGAATTGAACCCTGGTCCCCCCGTGGGAATTGAACCCACAACCCTGGCGTTGCAAGCGCCATGCTCTACCAACTGAGCCACACGAGACCATGCGACACCCCTGATCTATACTGATTGAAGTGGATTCATCAAGTGACATCAGTAAGGGATCATAGCATTCACCTGGTCAGTCTATCATGGAAACAGCAGGTGTTCCTAATGTTTTGTACACTCAGTGTATAATATACCCTTATGAGCCTCATATGAAGATTGCTAAATATTCACACCAATGGTGATTAGTAAATATCAGTGGCGCTAGCGGATCTCTTCTGCCCTGATAGGATGTTAAAGCAGTTTCTGTGGAATTGAAAAAGCACCTATTTCTGAAGAAGTATGAGTGGTGACGGATAAAGGTGGGCGTGCTTGCGTTGAGTCATTTCATTGGGTACATGTTTTACACTGGAATACTGACCCTCTTGGGCTATTCTCAGTTTTGAAATCCATTAATATTATTGATTCAACTCAATAATACTTTTTGGTTCTCATGCTGATCTATTACGTTCTAGTTTTTATTGTGCGTTTGTGTGCATTTGTGTTTGTGCATAGTTTTTTGTGTGTGCATGTGTCTGTACGTAAGATATCACTATCAGTAAACAAATAGATGATTTAAATGGTATATTTCTAATTTGGTCTTTCTCCCCCTCTCAGGCTAGATGGGCAGGTGGGAGGTCTGTTCCTACAGGCTCCTCCCTGTGTTGGCGTGAGGGCAGGGCTTGCTGGAGTTAGGGATTCAGGCTACGACACTTTGCGTAGAAGAATGAGTGTGCTGGACTGGCTGGTGCAAACGCACGCTGTGTGGCTGCAGCTGGGACTGAGCCGGCCAGAAGCCACACGCAAACTGCAACCACAGCCCACTGGGGTGAGACCAGATGCACTCACCTAGTCACAGGACCCAATTCATGTTCTACTAAGCTAACATATGGAATTGTTTTTAAGGTCATACCATGGATCATTTAGCCATTTGATTTAGGATTTTAGGACCCCTGTAGGCATCATACAAATATTGAATGTGGCCTTTTATTTGGCCTTCACTACTATAGCCCATAGAAATGCGTTGAATAACACATTCATACATGTAAAAAATGAATCAAGGTTTTGAAGTGTCTGTCTTATATCTAGGAGATGTAAGAAAGCTCAGGAAATAATGTTCTTTTTTTTTTTGGACACATGTTTAACAATAAAAAAAAATTGCCACAAACTACCTTCATACTTCCATAAAATGTTTTAACCAGTACCGTGTTGCCTTCAGACGAGTACCTTGACAGTTGTGGTGGTCGTAGAGCAAAACGGTAAAACTATCATGTTCGTGAGTCTCCCCTTTTCCATAGTGGTCATATTAGTTATTAGGCCAAACCATTCGGACGCTACAGACCGATTTTTCAGGATGTCTCCTGGTCTGACAAACAGCGCTGTAGCTCTGTCACTTTCAACCTCAGATGCGGAAGACAGACACAGGCGGATGCAGTGAATTGAGACGTGTCCCATGCAACAACAAGAAAAACATCTCTAAAGGATTTTATATGTTAATTCGATTGACGGGTAGGTGTCAATAGACTCTTAAAGAGATTATAGTGGTATTGTTTACATGCAAGCCTCAGCAAGCACCAATAAGATACAGGACACTATCACTGGCGCTTAATTTATAACAAAGGCAAGACCACTCACCCATATTTCCTATAATTCTACATATTTTGTCATGTCTTATGTGTGTTCATGTGATATTTGAGTGACTCAAACAAAATCAATGGGCTAAAAAATGATAGCTGACATTGGCTAGTTGATCTGGACATTTCTAAAAAGTTCTAAATAGCTCTCTACGGTCTGCAATGACTGACTTGACAAGAGGAAAACTGCTGATGCACTACCCAATTTCGAAATTGCACCTTGAGGAACTTTCAGGACTAAGTGGAACGCCTGACTGAGTTCCTTAAGGTACCCCCTGCCGAACCCTTGCGTACCCCAGAACCACTCAGTGTAAAAAAACATTTGGAACACCTGCTCTTTCCATTACATAGATTATCCAGGAGAAAGCTATGATCCTTTATTGATGTCACCTGTTAAATCCACTTCAGTCAGTGTAGATTTTTTTAAATGTAACCTTTTAACTAGGCAAGCCAGTTAAGGACAAATTCTTATTTACAATGAAGTGGGTTAACTGCCTTGTTCAGGGGTAGAACAGATTTTTTTACATTGTCAGCTCGGGGATTCGATCCAGCAACCTTTTGGTTACTGGCCCAACGTGCTAACCACTAGGCTACTTGACGCCCCCTAGATGATGAAAAGTAGACCGGTTAAAAAGGATTTTCAAACCTCGAGACAAATGAGACGGATTGTGTATGTGAGCCATTCAGAGGGTGAATGGGCAAGACAAAATATTTAAGTGCCTTTGAACGGGGTATTGTAGTTGGTGCCAGTGTACCGGTTTGAGTGTCAAGAACTTCAACGCTACTGGGTTTTTCACGCTCAACAGTTTCCTGTCTGTATCAAGAATGGTCCACCACCAAAAGGACATCCAGCCAACTTGACACAACTGTGGGAAGCATTGGAGTTAACATGGGCCAGCATCATTGTGGAACGCTTTCCACACCTTGTAGAGTCCATGCCCTGACAAATTGAGGTTGCTCTGAGGGCAAAAGAGGGTTCCACACAATATTAAGGTGTTCCTAATGTTTTGTACACTCAGTGTTTATGACATGGTGAAGTATCCCTCTCTTCCTATGAGAAGGCTGATGCATCTTTGTGTGCAAAGCAGTGCTTGGAGTATTTCCTACTTATCTGTGATCCTCACAAGGTCATCACAAACATCTGCTACTATCTTTCACAGTACCTAAGGCCAGGATGAAATTGGAAAAATAAATGTTCCTATAATTCTCCTTTTGTCGAAATACCTTACCCTCCCCTCCAGTTATCGCTTGCTGAGTTTAAAGCTCTGATAGAGGAAAATGATGACTATCGTGATTGTTTTTAATGTATTGTGCTCTTGTGTTGCATGTACACACTGACTACTTCCTTGCCAGGTCCCCCTCACAAAGAGGTTTCTAACCTCAAGGGTTTATTTTTCTGGTTATTAAGCTCCTATTCATGCAACAACCTCACAATACACGGACACCCTTACAATCTCACACAATGGAGGACTAAATGAGACACGTACTTCAGAAGTGTCTGTGATTTTCCATTTCAACTTTTTTATTGATGTCTGTGTTTCTCAAATGGGCTTTTTCCCACTGGCTGCAGACGTTTCTGGTGAGAAAGTCAACTACCCTGCAGAGGAAGGTGATCTCTCTGCGGATGCACCAGGACACTGAGACACCCGTCAAAGATTTCCCTGTGAAGGAGTGTCAATACAGTAAGCACATGGCCTATCAATTCCTATCTATTAGGGACCTTTATCATCCAAATGTATCCCCATAGACCTGTTATTATAAGCTTCTCAACACACCATTTTTTCCCCCTCTGATTATTTGAATATTCTATTTTAATCTATTATATCCCTTTTGCTCTAATTTCTCCTTGGGTTTCCCCTCCCCCATTCTAAATCAACACCAGTGTTGACGTGCTTCTGTCACAGTACAGTACGTGGTGTTTCTCTAACTGGGCCTCAACATTATTCTCTTCTCTCTCTACTCTGAGGTCGATGCAGAGAACACTGGGTGTTTCCCCAAGCCTATTTCACAATACTTACCTAGTGAATGTATTTATGTGTTATGCAGTTAAGTCACACAAAGATTCACTTCTTAAACCAGGCTTTATATAGCTGCCTCTCTTTTGATGAACTTGGGTTGAATAGAACAATCTGATTAAACTATTTGTTGGGTGTGTTGTCCCAGAAAATGGCTGACCAGGTATTTTGTATGGTTTCTTAATGTGATGCAGCCTGGTATGTGTGATGGCCTGTTGCAGCTTGCTCTCCGATTCTATGTAAACGATTGCACAAGGCGTAGGCAAATGCCTGGAAAACACACGTATCTCTCCTGCAAAAAGCCTCACTGAGCTAGGCAGCTAACTGGGCATTGTTTAGCCATCGAACAATCATTTTGGAGAGTAGTGACATTATCCAAATGTATGCTGAACAAAAATATAAACGCAAAATGTAAAGTGGTTTCATGAGCTGAAATAAAAAATCCCAGAAATTTTCCATACGCTCAAAAGCTTATTTCTCTCACATTTTGTGCACACATTTGTTTATATTCCTGTTATTGAGCATTTTTTTTTCTTTGCCAAGATAATCCATCCACGTGACAGGTGTGGCATATCAAGAAGCTGATTAAATGACATGAGGGAGCGTGCAATTGGCCTGCTGACTGCAAGACTGTCCGCCAGAGAATTGATTGTTAATTTCTCTATCATAAGCTGCCTCCAATGTTTTAGGTAATTTGGCAGTACAGCCAACCGGTGGGATCGTCTTGTGAAATCCATTGATTAAGGCATTTATTTATTTCAATTGACTGATTTCCTTATATGAACTGTTACTCATTAAAAGCTTTGAAATTGTTCCATGTTGTGTTCATTTTTGTTCAGTGTAGATGCTGCATCAAACAGTACTCAAGTTAGCGGGGGAACATTTTTGAAAACTTAAGATCAGCAAGAGTCAAGTATCCAGGCTAGAAATGTGCAAATGTAGAGTACTTTTGTGTAAATGTGGACATAATGTTTTCACATTACACAGCAGACTTTGACATCCTGTTGCTCTTTTCAAGTTTAGAATTCATCCAAGTTAAGCATTTAATAATGGAGTTCAGTGTACAAGTGAGGACTGCTCGCTGGCCTGCTGTCTGGATTTAACCCACTTCCCCAATTTCCTCTCTTAAATGTAAATACACATTCTCTCCCCCTCCCTCACTCTCTCTGCCTCTTTCTTTCCTTCCATATCTATCACTTCCTGCATACCCCAATCTCTATTAAAATGTTTAAAAATATATATTTCTCTCCGTCATCCCTTTTTTCTAGATCTGGGACACGTTTATGGGTTATTAAAGACTTGTTGTATACAGTTGCCTTTGTCTGGCTCTTCATGCCTTGGCAAATGAACCAGCAAGGCACCAGATGTGTACCCTGTTGTCTTAGTAGAGTGACCCAAACGTGTGAGCAACAGTTTTTCTATTAAGTTGTGTCTCAGAAGACCATAATGAAATGAATAACATTGGTAAACAGTGATAAGTTAACTACTTGTGATAATGCAGCTTGTATGGTATGTCACTGTAGTTCCCAAGTGAAAACATCACTACTCTCATCTAGGAATATTGCTGTTCTGATTTATGGGAATAGCCTATGGAAATGTCTCGGTTCCTTAAATATACATTTCTCCACAGCATTCTCCTTGGAGGGATCGGGCCTCAGCTTTGCAGACCTGTTTCATCTTGTGGCTTTCTGCTGCATCAGCAGGTAACACACACACACACACACACACAAAAAACTGTACCTTTCTCATCCCAGCTATAAATCACCTATTCCTTTTGAAGACGAACACATGGAGCCCAGAGGTTACTGAAAGAACCTGACTCAGTTGAAGTTCAGAGAATAGCATTTACTGGCCACCTCATCAGTTCATGTTATATGAGACTATTACACTGTTTTCTTCAAACTATCATTGTCAGTCTAGTCTGCACTATAACAATTCAAATTACTAGTGTTGAGCAACATTTTGGGGGGGGGGGGGGGGTTATTAAACAACTAATTGACCGACGGTACTTTAAATACATTTTTTTTTTTTTTTTGTGAGCCCAACATGCTCTTTTTCTACAGAGAAATCTATGGGACACTGGGCAGAAAAGAGTTGTAGTTTTCACTTAAGCAAATATTTCAGCTATTTCAGTGCAGAAACTTGTTAATTAACTCAGTGGCGTGTATTCATGGATGCCAAGGGAAGCCAGGCTTCTCCAAAAAATGTACCAAGAAAAAAAACATGCATTTTTCATCTCTGTATTTCATGATTTTCCTTACATTCACAAGAGGCTGAATGTACAGTATCTCATCGGAGAAAGCATTCGAGTGAGTGAAACAGCGCGTCTCTGTATGTGTAGGCCATCTACAGTTAAAGTCGGAAGTTTACATACACTTAGGTTGGAGTCATTAAAACTAGTTTTCAACCACTCCACAAATTTCTTGTTGACAAACTATAGTTTTGGCAAGTCGGTTTCGGACATCTACTTTGTGCATGACAAGTAATTTTTCCAACAATTGTTTAGACAGATTATTTCACTTATAATTCACTGTATCACAATTCCAGTGGGTCAGAAGTTTACATACACTGAGTTGACTGTGCCTTTAAACAGCTTGGAAAATTCCAGAAATTATGTCATGGCTTTAGAAGCTTCTGATAGGCTAATGAGTCAATTGGAGGTGTACCTGTGGATGTATTTCAAGGCCTACCATCAAACTCGGTGCCTCTTTGCTTGCCATTATGGGAAAATCAAGAAATCAGCCAAGACCTCAGGAAAACAAATTGTAGACCTCCACAAGTCTGGTTCATCCTTGAGAGCAATTTCCAAACCCCTGAAGGTACCACGTTCATCTGTACAAACACCATGGGACCACACAGCAGTCATACCGTTCAGGAAGGAGACTCGTTCTGTCTCCTAGAGATGAATGTACTTTGGTGCGAAAAGTGCAAATAAATCCCAGAACCATAGCAAAGGACCTTGTGAAGATGCTGGAGGAAACCGGTACAAAAGTATCTATATCCACAGTAAAACGAGTCCTATATCAACATAACCTGAAAGGCCGCTCAGCAAGGAAGAAGCCACTGCTCCAAAACCGCCATAAAAAGCCAGACTACAGTTTGCAACTGCACATGGGGACAAAGATTTGTACTTTTTTGGAGAAATGTCCTCTGGTCAGATGAAACAAAAATATAACAGTTTGGCCATAATGACCATTGTTATTGTTTGGAGGAAAAAGGGCAAGCCGAAGAACACCATCCCAACCGTGAAGCACGGGGGTGGCAGCATCATGTTGTGGGGGTGCTTTGCTGCAGGAGGGACTGGTGCACTTCACAAAATAGATGGCTTCATGAGGAAGAAAAATGATGTGGATATATTGAAGCAACATCTCAATACATCAGTCAGGAAATTAAAGCTTGGTCGCAAATGGGTCTTCCAAATGGACAATGACCCCAAGCATACTTCCAAAGTTGTGGCAAAATGGCTTAAGGACAACAAAGTCAAGGTATTGGAGTGGCCATCAAAGCCCTGACCTCAATCCCATAAATTGTGGGCAGAACTGAAAAAGCGTGTGTGAGCAAGGAGGCCTACAAACCTGACTCCGTTACACCAGCTCTGTCAGGAGGAATGGGCCAAAATTCACCCAACTTATTGTGGGAAGCTTGTGGAAGGCTACGTGACACGTTTGACCGAAGTTAAGCAATTAAAATTTTCCTGGCGCACCAAAAAGTGTCAAGGGAAGCCAGTTTGGATTTGTTGTCACTCCTATTGTGGCGACTTGTGTTGTCCTCCAGTGGCTAGCTAGCTTAAATTGGCCCTTTCCTAAATTCTTATTATCTGGCTTGGCTTTTTCTGGCTTGGCTTCCCCAGTGATTTACCCAAGCACAGCTACTGAATTAACTACAATGACCGTCATCCATTGCGCCTGTTCTTTTCTGGCTCGGACAAAGATGGATAGACTTTTGTTATGCCTGCTTCGTTGTGTTAGATACACAGACTGCATACGCCGCCGCATATGAGGAATGCACACAACACGAGACCGCACGTGAAAGTTATCTACTTTGAAATCTTGTTAAAAAAAATGTAATACAGTTCTCAGCATACTTACGCAGGCTAGCCTAGAATGACTAAAGACGGTACAGTACAGAGATGATGTTAGATGGTTGTCTGGCTGGCCAACTTGGTCTCGGAGCATTTCATATTATTTCCGAGACACTGCATTTATATGTATTCATTTGTGGATGTCCAACCATTTTGTATGATATGTTACGAATTACAATTCGTATTATATGTTACGAATTTGCATAATGTACAATATGTCACGAATTACCAATACTTAGGACATGTTACAAATTTGCTAAACATAAATGTTACGAATTCTAGCTAGGTGGTTAACGTTAGCTAGGCTAGGGGTTAGGGTTAAATTTAGGAGTTAGGTTAACAGGTTACAGTTATGGGAAGGGTTAGCTAAAAGGGTTAGGGTTAGCTTATATACTAAGTAGTTGCAAAAAAATGTGTGTAAGTAGTTAAAAAGTTGCTAATTAGTGCAAATGCTAAAGTTATCCGTGATGAGATTCGAACTCGCAAACTTTGGGTTGCTAGATGCCCACCCATCCGCCCCGACCAACCACCCTACTAAGTAACCATTTGTCTTATGTAACCATATCAAACGTAACATATCATACTAATTTCAGTGTCCTGGATTTATGTTTCCTATGTTACTCTAGTCTATGAGAACAGGCTGGGCTGGCTGGCTGCTAGTGCCTGAGCAGAGATGAGATGACTTTAAGGAATGAAAAATTATAGTAATGTACACAACTGAAATATTTTATTAGACAACGGAATATTTTCAATGTTTTGGCAATTGAATGTTCACTATTTTTGGCTTTGGAATTTCAATTAAAAAGATATAATTTTACTTTCATTATTTCATAATGCATTTAATGTGTAAAAAACATTTTTATGGAAAAATGGGATTTAAAAAAAAAATGTTTTTTTTTAAAACAGAACAGTCCTCAAAGCACATATCGCTCAGCAGAACTACAGTTTTTTTTTTTTTTTTACTTTGGTTAGTAAACAAGGGGTCACTTGATGCTATTCTAATTTTGGATAAAACTTGTGATTGATTGAAAACATGCGGAGATCATCCATTCACCTACTCTGCATCTCAAAGACACAGTGGTTGGAACAAAATCTCAAATTTGGACTCTCAAAAGGATAGATATCCACCGGTCTAATGTCTATTTGTTTTTTTGGCCCAAGCAAGTCTCTTCTTATTAGTGGTGTCCTTTAGTAGTGGTTTCTTTGCAGCAATTCGACCATGAAGTTTTGAACAGTTGATGTTGAGAGGTCTGTTACTTGAACTCTGAAGCATTTATTTGGGATGCAATCTGAGGTGCAGTTAAATCTAATGAACCTATCCTCTGCAGCAGAGGTAACTCTGGGTCTTCCTTTCCTGTGGCGGTCCTCATGAGAGCCAGTTTCATCATAGCACTTGATGGTTTTTGCTACTGCACTTGAAGAAACTTTCAAAGTTCTTAATGTTCCTGATTGACTGACCTTCATTTCTTAAAGTAATGATGGACTGTCATTTCTCTTTGCTTATTTGAACTGTTCTTGGCATAATATGGACTTGGTCTTCTGTATACCACCCCACCTTGTCACAACACAACTGATTGGCTCAAACGCATTCAGAAGGAAAGACATTTCACAAATTAACTTTTAACAAGGCACACCTGTTCAATTGAAATGCGTTTCAGGTGACTACCTCATGAAGCTGGTTGAGAGAATGCCAAGTGTGCAAAGCTGTCAAGGCACAGGGTGGCTACTTTGAAGAATCTCAAATATATTTTTGATTTGTTTAACACTTTTTTTTTTTGGTTACTACATGATTCCATATGTGTTATTTCAGTTTTGAGGATCTCACTATTTTACAATGTGTAAAATTGTAAAAATAAAAACCCATGAATGAGTAAGTGCATCCAAAATGTTGACTGGTTGTGTGTGTATAGATATATAGAAAGAGTGAATTAATCCCTTTCCCATCTGTCTCATTCATCTCACATATTGACTGTCTGCCTCTCTCTTAGGGATGTCTTGCCATTCACTCTAAAGCTTCCTGAAGCCATCTCTGCAGCCAGGACGCCAACAGGCTTGGAGGAGGTGGCAAAGCTAGGAGCAGGTGAATGTCCACTAGACTGATACTGTACATTTGTATTGATTTAATTCATATCTGAAGCATGAAGATTTAAAAGTGTAGCCTCACTCTGTAGCTGGATGGTCATGCTAGTTGACTGTAGTCACTTAAGAAAAGTCTGAGTACTTTAGGTCTAATCCCACATTCTGTTTAAAACCAAGCAAATGTTCTTCCTTTGGCTGTTCTTGTAAATCACATTTAACCACATTCTCCCAAGTTAAATTAGTAAAAGCCCAAAGCTCTGTGTGTCACCCATAGGAATAATGCCTCTCTGAGCCCCAAATCAGTGGCTGCTAGGCACATGATTAGGGGAGCATTGGGGCCCTGGAACCACGAATAGGCCTCACTGGGGGCTTAGACCTCTAACTCAGTCACTGTGCAATGTGCTCTCTCTGTGCCAAAGCTGTAATGTCGCACTGCCTCTGAAAGAGCCAATGTATAGGCCATACTAGCCTCGGTGACACACTGATTTGATAACATACTTCCTTTGGTGTGGTTTCGAGTGATCTTCACACACAACAGGCCCACTGTGTAGCTTTTCCCTCTGATTAACGTGAGGAGAGCGCATTGAGACTTAAACAATGCTTGGGTTTGTGTGTGTTGCTTGGGTTTGTGTGTGTTGAGGTAGATGCGCGTCACTGAAGGTTTACATGGATTTTAATGATGTTCATATAGGTGACCATGCTCTGTGAGCCGTGTGTAGGTAGGCTATGTTGCGTCACTGAAATATGGCTTTGGACATAACAAAAGACACCAGTGCTGAGTTCTGACGTCTAGATCGGTACCTGTGACGTGGGTCTGATTTCAATACAGTTGGGCTGTCTATCTATGCTTCAGAGAAAGTAGACTTTCTATCATTCTGTCTATTCAACCATTTGTCTGGTTAACAGACCAGCAGAAGGTAAGATTGATTGAAAAAGAAGTGCACATTAGCTGGACATACTAGCAGATGCTTGATAAGTAAGTTTTTCAAGCAGTGAACAATAAGCAGACATTTCTCTTTACCATGAGGCTGAACTTGGCAGTATTTATTCACTCTGTCATCATCTGCCTGTGTTTCAGGTTTCATTTGCCTCATATTCTTCAGCTCACTCTAGATTTTCCCACCTGACAGTTTTTTAGACCAGAACGTTTCCCCGTTAGGCCACACCCTCCCAGTGCCTCAGGTGTGTAACCTGCGAGACAGGATTTTAGATGCAACAAGTTCACACCTCGCCGACAACAGTTATTATTAACACTTTAGGGACGAATGTGTGATTTTCATCCAAGACACATGATTTTCTACATTATTTTATGTTCAGAACAGGGGCATTGGGATTTGATCTTAACGGAGAACTGCATTTCCTGATTTGGCGTCGTTTTTCATCAATGCTCATTAACAAATGAAGGCAAACGAGTTGTCTTCGGGGTGTGGTTTCATGTGGGTGTTTTTTGGGTGGGTTGTTTATTTGCCATTCAATCACAACAAATGAGCTAAAATCACTCCTGACTGCAAGGCCAGGCATGACTCCAACACCATCATTAATTTTGCTGATGACACAACTATGAGACAGCCTATAGGGAGGAGGTCAGAGACTTGACCATGTGGCGCAAGGACAACAACCTATCCCTCAATGCGATCAAGACAAAGGAGATGATTGTGGACTACAGGAAAAGGAGGACCAACTGCTCGGCCTCTGACCGCAAGGCACTACAGAGGGTAGTGTGTGCGGCCCAGTACGTAACCGGGCCAAGCTTCCTGCAATCCCGGACCTCTATACCAGGCGGTGTCAGAGGAAAGAATCCAGCCACCCTAGTCATAGACTGTTCTCTCTGCTACTGCACGGCAAGCGGTACCGGAACACCAAGTCTAGGTCCAAGAGGCTTCTCAACAGCTTCTACCCCCAAGCCATAAGATTCCTGAACAGCCTATCTAATGTTAGCTAGTGAATATTTCTGTCAAATCACAGTTATGCCAAGATGGCAAGAACCAGTGTCTGGAATGTGTTTCATGAGACACTTGTTCTACAACACCTTGCAACTTGCTAACATTATCCAATAATGTAGCTAGCTAGTGTAAACAACTCGCTGTCATCAACAACACCAGGCACAATCTCCACATTTTAACGTGTATCTAGAGTTTGATGTAATCCAGATCCTGGCCATATGATTGAACAACTTTGAAGCCAACTATTTTCCGATCAATATGTGCATTGCACCTGAAGCTGCTGCCAAAGATACACGGTTGTCTGGTGAATTCGTTTTGCATGGCCAGATTTGCCAGGTAGGCGGGTTTTCTCCTTTAAAACCATTCCATTAGTCTTCCTAAGGAGAGGTCTCTGCCTTCCTGGGGCTCCGGGCCATGCAAAGCAAACTAGCCCAGTTTTTTCCCCCAGAAAACACGGTTCCACCACGTGTTAATAGGCAAAAGGGGGCATGAATTGTTGATATAATTGTAATCTAAAACAACCCCTTTAAATCATGACCCATTCACTTGCCAAACTCAATTTTGGATGTGACTTTATGACCAAAATTATCCTATTTACACCTAGTAGTCAATTTTGACACGCATTGTTTCTGACTCATATCGATGCCACACAGGCTGTTTACAACCAGAGAAATCGGTTCTAAGGGGCAGTTGTCCTTTAAGACCAGAGGAAAGAGTGCCCTTTACTGGCCATGCAATACCACCTCTCGTCTCCCATCCATCCTTGCTTAACTTCAGATCCAAGCCAGCAGTGGGATGCATGGTGCTATGCTGCTGACACTTCTCAAACTTTTATCAATAATAATATTTTCCAGAACACAAATATCATTAGATGCCACTGTGCTGTTGTTGACAAGGCACCAAAATGGACTGTAAAGGTAACTGATTAAGAAAATGGAAGAGCTGCTTAATGAAAGAATAACGAAAATCAGTCACGCAAAAGAAGTCTGGAGGAGTTGGGTAGGAAAAACTTTGACTGAGAGCTGGCGCGCGAGTGAGGGGGTGACTGGGGGAGGAGAGAATGCTCTGTTGACAGCCCGCCCCCACGCACTTATTAGCATGTGTGAGTCATAACACAATCCGTGTGTGTGAGACACGACTGCAAGGCTGGACAGAGGCAGCAGTGTGCTCTAAAGTTCTCACTACTAAAACTACGGCAAACTAAAATCAGAGCTGGTCTTTGTCTTCTGTGAGTACAGTAAGTCAATGTTTGCTCTTACATTGTGATGTGACTTTGGCTGTGTCTGGTACGGCTTTGTGTGTTTTATTGTTCTATAGAGTGAGTTTTCTCTGTCTAGTACAGCACTGTTGTATGAGCTCTTCAGTTGGATGTGTCTCGTGTAGCAGTAGGTTTAGTTCTGTCAGAGTATCATTGTTTGGTCTATGGCTTTGGTTGCGAAATTGGTGGCTGTGTACAGTCGTGTCCAGCGCTGTTCTTCGTTAGTCCTTTATGGTTAACGTTATATCGCACTGATTGAAACGTTACTTTGTTGGCATTATGCAGGTATGGTTGTATTTATTTGCAACATGTATTAATGTGACGTAGATAATAGGCATTGGTAACGTGGTATGATAACAGTAGCTTAATTGACTCGATGGTGTAAGGTTGATGTGTATTGGCGTTGTTGTGCCTACTTTATCAGTAACTAAGCTATATCAGTGTTATTATCAGGCTATTGTAGCCTCCGTTTTTAAAATGGATAGTTCAGGATTTATCTACTTCCCCAGAGTCAGATTAACTTCTCGATTCCATTTGTATATATCTGCTCCAGTGGAGATTTTGGCATGCACATTATTAGGGTGAGGCACATGGGCTACTAACAGTTTACTACACAACATACACTTAGTATTACAGTTTTAGCTACAGTATACATATATACCTGACATATATTGTATGCTACTGCATAAATTATGTAATATTTAGGACTCACAAGGAGGTCCTTCGTGGGCAAATGTGGTCATCAAAGTCTGGCGTTCTCTGGATTTATGGTGATTTCAAGACAACTGGGAACTCGGGGGGAAAAAACCGAGGTCGAATCATAACGTCAGTGATCTTCAGGTCGGAGCTCTGGGAAGAGGCCCGAGTTTCCGAATTACAATTCCGAGTTGGATGACCATTCAAAACGTATTTTCCCAGTAGGAGCATTTTTTTTCTCCAGTTTCCAGTTGTCTTGAATTCACAGAAGTCAGATTTCAGAGTTTCCAGTTGTCTTGAACGCGGCAGAAATCGTGCTGGATTGACAGCATGGCCAATGTTGAATGTTTATCCTTTTAAACTTGGAATAGAGACCCTTAAACCCAGATTTGGACCACACACCCTCTCCACTGAATAGCATTTGCAATGCTTTCAGTTAGCCACTGATTCTTTCAAAACCACTCATTGTTGAATTTGGAATTTCCAACATGTTGTGTAATGTTTATGTCCAATGGATTTTGCGGTGATGTAGGGCCCCATGAGTGACAGAACACTGAGCCAATCACGGCGCAACTAGAGAACATTACCACCCCCTACACTCCGTATCTTCTGCTGGCTGCACCACTACAGAAAGCACTTGAGCTAGGCTGAAACACCTGCATTTTGGAGCTACCTTAAGGCAAGAAAGAGACCATGTTTTTAACTCAATGATAAAAAATAAACTTTGTTTGCAAGCTGATATGTGACATAAATGCCAAAATAACATAATAAATAATGTTTTTTTTGTTGCCCGTTTTTCATGTTATTTTGGCATTAATGTGTCATCAGTTTCTAAAAAAATAAATAATAATTGAGTAAATAAAGCCTCATACAAACATGGTCTCTTTCATACTGGAGCAGATCAGTGGCGAGCCCCACCTGCCCTGAATGACGGGTTGCCACTGATCTGCTCCAGTATGAAGGAAGTTACAGGTAGTTTTGCGAGCCAATGTTGGCTGTTCCTGTAGACTTCGTCATTGCGCTAAAGCATGTTAGCAACTTCCTTCAAACTGAACACAGAGACATAAAAATGGTTCCACACATTCATCTGATACTGGGGAGGTATATAAAGGGAGTCATTGACAAAATCCTGAAGTATCCCTTAAATGTGTTTCTATTATGTTACAGTAACATGTTACCCTTATGTTTTGATGTTGTGTAATATCAGGCTGACTCTGGTAGTGTTTGACCTGTAATGTTATTGTGAGTTAGGGCAACATAGAAATAATATTGTCATGATGTTAATGTAATGTTGCTGTTGTAGTGTCTGAACCTCTCTCTCTCTCTCCTGCAGGGTTCTGGGACTCTGAGCGTTGCCGCAGGAGGAGTTCTCTCTCCTCGTTGTCCAGGACAACCACCCACAACCAATCACCTAGCCTGAGGCCGAGGTCCGTTTACACCCCCCTGGTCACCCGCACCCCGTCCCAGCTGGAGTGTTCCCAGTCCAATGGGGCTCTCTGCTTCATCAACCCCCTCTTCCTAAAGGTTCACCACCCAGAGGGTGGCAACCACACCTTTTCCTCCTACACCAGCCACCACAACAACAACCCCCAGCACCTAAACAATAGCAGTACAGCTACAACTGTACAAGTACAACAACAGCACTGTACCAGCAACCCAGATCGACTTAAAGACAGCCCTCAACCCCATAGCGACAGCCCTCAGAGTGATAGCCCTGGCAACAGCACCCAGCATCATAACAGCTGTGTCAGCGTGACCCGGGCTAACAGAGTTTCCCTCCCGCCACCTCCTCGCCCCCCACCTCCCTGCTGTGCCCCCCGTCGCCCAGCCTCCCCACAACGCCAGCGCAGCATGCCTGAGAAGATATCTTGGATCAACCCCCCAAAAGAGAAGGACCGGGTGGGAGAGAGGGAGAAGGGCAGTAGCCTTCTCTCCCGCCTGGGCTCCTCTCTCAGCATCAGCCCATCCTCATCTTTCCTCTCCTCCTCTTTCCTCTCCTCCTCCCCTCCCAAGAAGCGTACCATCAGTGCCCCCATCTCTATCCCCCTGTCCCTCTCCTCCCCAAGTGACGTCGACTGCCGTCTTGCTCTCGATGACCAGACTATTGAGAACGCCATATCTCTCAGTCTGGCTAAGCAGGCACTGAGAAACGCCACCAACCCCGATGACAACACAGAGGGAAACAGTCCGTCCACTCAAGACCAAGCCCTCTCCTGCCGAGAGGAAGGAGGCGGAAGTGGAAGAGGCGGAAGTGGAAGAGGCGGAAGTGGAAGAGGCGGAAGTGGAAGAGGCGGAAGAGAAGAGGACTGCATCCAGCGCCTGAGCGACATGAGCATTTCCACAGACGACTCCACCGACTCAGTAGACTTCTCCCAGGGCTTCTTCCCCCCACTCGCTGAACCCAGCCCACCCACCACCAATAACCTGGTGCTGCCCCTCACCCACCCCTACAGCAGCATGGTGGAAGATGATGATGAAGACGAAGCAGACTTTGGAGTGAGCGTGGAGAACGACCAAGACCAGGACCTGACCATCACACCTCCCGGGCTGCGCACCAAACGACGAGCCAGTGCCGGAGCCATGGTCATCCAGCAGGCCCTCAGGGGCCACTTCCGTAAGATGAGTGGGGTGTTCAGCTCTCTCCTAACCCCTGAGAAACGGGCCATACGGAGAGTCCTGGAGCTGTCCAGGGATAAGGGCTCGTACTTTGGCTGCCTAGTGCAGGACTACTTGAGCTTCTTGCAGGAGGGAGGGGGCTGCCAGGCCTGGCAGTGCCACGCCTCAGGGCTGGAGCTGCTGCAGACGCTACGCCAGTTCATCACCCAGATGAAGAGCTACCTGCGGCAGAGTTCTGAGCTGGAGCCCCCCATTGAGTCACTCATCCCAGAGGACCAAATTGGTGAGTGGGGAGGGGTGTGTGCAAATATGTGTGTTTTTCCTGTTATACAACATTTCTGCAACTATTGGACATCAGAATGCTGATTAACCGTTGCTAATTTGCCAGACGTCACAGTAAAAATGTACGTGAACTTCAGTTGTTCCATTGTCATCTTTTAAATGGGTAATTAGTTGACATTGAGACAACCAAATGGCTAAAGAAAATATTTTTTTTAACTATCAGATCTGGAAATATACGAACTGGAATAGACTGTGTATGCCTATAGACCGGGCGAGAGCAGCTCAGTGCGCAAGTGTGTACGCATGTGTGTGTGAGCTGGCCATTGTGGTTAGGATTATGTATTTAATCTCAGGCTGAGATGAGTCCTGTGTCAAATCTACACATCAATATATATATATACACCATTACACGAAAAGCAAACACAATCATAGAAAAAAACATTCTTCACTAAAAAGGTTCTCATTTTGAATTGCCCGATAGGCATCAATTCATCTCATTTTAGAGAGCCTTGGACATTATTCTACAAGTAAGTTGCAAAAAAACCTAAATGCAGATTTACTTAACTCTGTGGAGATAGAAGGGTCTGGTATCTCGTACGTCTGTAAGCAACAATGAAGTAAGGTCTGTCGGAAGTTCATGCAGAAGGGCTCTATAAACAGAGTGCAATGCATCAATCTACAAGACTTCAAAGAGGGCCAGCCTACTTTTTGAAACATAAAGTAGTGATGTGAACCGATTACGGTTCTCTGTGACACTGGCATATCAAACACCTGCCTAGGGGAGGGGCTTAAAGATATTCATGTGTGGGCATTATTGGGGTTGGAAACTGGCCCAAATTGTAAACAGTGAAAACAAAGCCTGTTTCCACTAGAGGATAATTCTGTGAACTAGCTAACATGAACTCAGCTGTTCCCACTGGTCCTTTTGACAGGTGAAGAAGACAAAATACCATGGAATTGTGAAGCAGTAACACACATGGGAGGCATCTTTTGATCCTTACATTACCATTCTCCTGTTTGCTGTGTGTCAGTAACAATCAAAGAGATCTGTCTTTAAGACAAAGACAGCAAAATCATTCTGGTTTCTTAAATATTCTTGATTGACAACCAATCCTAAGAATTTCATAGGCTACTTTCACGATTACTTTTTCTGCAGTGTTTGGTATTGGAATTGTTTCGCAAAGTTTTTGTAGTTGCAGAAAGTGTTTTCAGTTTAGCTGAATGAATTGTCTCTGCAATGTGCTTCAGTCTCTCCCATGTGACCATTACTTCTCTCTCTCTTTCTGTCCCTCTCTTCATCTCTCCCACTCCTCCAATCACAGATAAAACCTTTATTGCATGCCCCTAAATAGCTCTCCCTCTTTTTCTCTCTCTTTTTGTGTTCAACACTCGCATGTGTCTCTGGGTGTGTGAGGAAAGAGCATGAGAGCGGAGGAGGGGGGGGGGGAGAATGGGGACCCTTGTCTCTTAAACCCACACGGCAGGTTTTTTCCCTTCTATTGCTTTAATTTCTATGCTCAGTGCCAAGTTGCGCAATATAATGTTCTGAAGCTCTGTTTGTGAGAAGTTTGCGGAAGGGAGACGCTATTGCCCAATTCCAAATGGAATGTTTGCGCTGCGTGTGTGTGTGTGTGTCTGTGTGTGTGTGTGCGTTTGCTGCTCTGTGACGCACATTGAGGCTATATGGCACTGTGGTGGCACGATCAGTGTTGGATGTGTGAATGGAGTCACTTCTCTCCAGCTCTGTTTGTCTGCTTGCCTGTACATAACAGTACATAACTCAGGTCCACGTGGAAGCTCTGCAGGGAGGATGTTCTGAGTGAGATTAGGGGCGAGAGAGGATGTTTATTGGAAGTGGAAGGGCCCTCTCAGATAGTACAAACTGCATTGTTGTGTGGTTGGAAACTAACCTAACTATAAATAAGTGTGTGACCTTGGCTGACGCTAACTCATTCCTAAGTGGGCTTGCTCCTCTGTGTCGATCTGTCCCCTCTCTCACACCATACAACTCATCACTTACTGTAGGTGTAACCGGTGTGAAATGGCTAGCTAGTTAGCGGTGCACGCTAGTAGCGTTTCAATTGGTGATTTCACTCGCTCTGAGACCTTGGAGTAGTTGTTTCCCTTGCTTTGCACATATTTTGTGGGGCAATAGGTAATTATGCTTTAAAGGATGACTGTTGTCGATGTGTGCAGAGGGTCTCTGGTTCAAGCCCAGGTTGGGGCGAGGAGAGAGATGGAAACAATACTGTTTACACACATTGACCTCAAACTTCTTTACAGACTAGTGATGGGGGAAAAATCTATATAGTCATATCGGGATATTATTTTTTGAAGGTATATTGTACAGTTTTGACTATCACAATATTATTTTTTACACCAGTTGGCTGTTCCAAAACTCCAGTATTTGTCTTCGTACCTTGTTCTCCATCTTCTTTTTAAATAGGGAGCCGATTCCTTTTCAGCACTTTTTTTTGTTGTTTTTTGGACAGTTCAAACTTATTTTCTCATGGCTCTTGTCCCTCTGCAGCAGACATATGGTGAGCAATATGTTTAGAACCTTCGAAATCACAGTATCGAATCGCAATGCAAATGATTTCGCCACCTAAGTATCGTGATAATATTGTGATGTCCCTGGCAATTCCCAGCCCTACTAATGCCCACACACTCCCAACATCTACACAGCTAGCATGTCTATAGCCTATAAGCCATACAGATAGGCCGGTGTAACCACTGCATTAGTAGGCCTACACTACAGGATTACATGCGACCACTCCATGGTTACATGTTATTACATGCCACAGTGCTAATGACCAGAGTTATGAGCAATACCGGTACGTAAGGAAGTATAGTAACTGGAGGCACAGTGTTTAAAAACCAAGTCTAGCGAAAGTGGAAAAACATGCATGCAAAAACAAAGGCCACGGGGTATTTTGTGTGTGTGTGTACATATGTGCTCCCACTGGGAAACTCATGCGCTGAGCCCAACTGCAGGCCTGAGGTCTTGAAATGCTAGCACTGCATTCCAGGGCTTTTAACCACTTTACCAGAACTATAGGGTGCCAGACGTGCTCGACGTCTGCATGGAAAAGACAGGGAAGCGACGGAGAGAGACTGACCTCATAAAAGATGACAGGGTGATATCCAAGTTGACATGTGTGCTTTGAGGTCTGATTGCCAGGGATTGTCAAGTCTGGTTTAATCTGTTGGGTAGTTTACTGCTTACTGGAAAAAAATCTATCTATTTTTAAACAATACTTTTGATAATGATACAGTGATGTTACACCTACAAGGAAATGTGTGCTTATCTTGACTTACGGAACGAGGAAGGACTCGTTGATACGCACATTCTGAGACTTGAGTTGTAACTTTCGAGAAGTTTAGATAACAAATGCTTGGGACGAGAGACTCGCCTGTGACAATCTGGCAGACGGGATAGGAAAGAAAGAAAAGTGGGTGTTGAGTGAGTCAAGAATTAGGGAACGAGTTGAACATTCAGTGTTGGAGGAAGCTGTGGCTCAGTCTGCAGATGTTTTCAGTATAATCTGCTGAGTTTGCCCCATTCAACTGCACAGTCAGTACGATCTTTCTCTGTGGGGCTTATTCAGCTCTGTGGTTTGGATTCCCTGTCTGCGTTTATCCTGTGTATATTATGATATCATGGCTCCTATTAGCCAGTCTCTTTGAGTAAGCTTGTAAAAGCCGAGGTCTACGTAATGTCTTGATGACATGATATGGATTGAATCCCACTCCTACTGCTACCAGGAATCGAGTAAGACTTCTGCAATTCATTAATCATACAGATGGATGGTGCCATTTCAGTATTTGCTGTCAAAATAATAGTCTCTTTCTCCCGCTCTCCTCCATACAGACTATGTCCTAGAAAAAGCCATGCATAAGATAGTCCTGAAGCCCCTGAAAGGTGTGGTAGGGGCGGCCCTCCAGGAGTTCCAGGTCCGCAGCGGGGCGTGGCAGGAGCTCAAGGAGAACCTCTCATTGGCCAAGGCCCGGCAGGCCCATGAGATGGGTGTGGCCAACGCCTTCCCTCCAGATCCAGTTAACATAGAGAAAATCCGTCACAAGTTCCACACCATGTGTAAACTCTATTCACCTGAGAAGAAGGTGACCATGCTGCTGCGCATATGTAAACTCATCTATACCATCATGGAGCACAAGTCAGGTACGTAGTAACACACGTATGCATAAACAAGACCAATCACATATGTGTATACAAGCATACAGTGTACACGGAGGGTACAAAACATTAGGAACACCTGCTCTTTCCATGACCGTCTGACCAGGTGAAAGCCATGATCCCTTATTGATGTCACTTGTTAAATCCACTTCAAGTCAGTGTAGATGAAGGGGAGGAGACAGGTTAAAGATGGATTTTCAAGCCTTGAGACATGGATTGTGTATGTGTGCCATTCAGATGGTGAAGTGCCTTTGAACCTGGTATGGTAGTAGGTGCCAGGCACACGGGTTTGAGTGTGTCAAGAACTGTAACGCTGCTGGGTTTTTACAGCTCAACAGTTTCCCATATGTGTCAAGAATAGTCCATCACCCAAAGGACATCCAGCCAACTTTACACAACTGTGGGAAGTATAGGAGTCAACATAGGCCAGCATCCCTGCGGAACGCTTCCGACACCTTGTAGAGTCCATGCCCTGAAGAAATTAAGCTGTTCTGAGGGCAAAAGGGGGGGTGCAACTCAATATTAGGAAGGTGTTCCTAATGTTTGTAAACTCAGTGTAAATGCATGCGCATACACACACCGACTCTCAAATCAAATTTTATTGGTCGCATACACAGGTTTAGCAGATGTTATTGCGGGTGTAGCAAAATGCTTGTATTCCTAGCTCCAACAGTGCAGTAGTGTAAAATAATGGATTTAAGAAATATTAGGACGAGCAATGTCGGAGTCTGGAGTATAAATGTGTATATGTGTGTGATATATAGACATTATGGACAGTATTTGGATAGAATATTTAGTATATCTGTAGAATACAATAGTGTGTGTATATATACACATCAATAGTTGAATAGGATGGCATTGACTAGAATACAGTATGATGGTATGAAATGAGTAAAACAGTATGTAAACTATTAAAGTGACCAATGATTCCATGTCTATGTACATAAAGCAGCAGCCGCTAAGGTGCAGGGTTGAGTTATCGGGTGGTAGGCGGCTAGTGAAAGTGACTAAGTTCAGGGCATGGTGCTGGGTGGAGGCCGGCTAGTGATGGCTATTTAAGTCTGATGGCCTTGAGATGGAAGCTGTTTTTCTGTCTCTCAGTCCCAGCTTTGATTCACCTGTAAGACCTCGCCTTCTTGATGACAGCTAATACCAATGCTGGGTGTGTGTGTGTGTCTCAGGTTGTCTGTATGGGGCAGATGACTTCCTGCCCATGCTGACCTATGTGTTGGCCCAGTGTGACATGCCTCAACTAGACAACGAGATCCTCTACATGATGGAGGTTCTGGATCCTTCTCTGCTGCATGGAGAAGGTACAGCACACATTTGCTTTACATCTATTTCCTTCCTAAACTTTGCCTTTCGTTTTATTGTAAATTGTAATGTTCAAATAAACTAAATATCAATTGTCATTGACCGCTGTTGTAGCAGTGTCAGGCTGCAGAGATGTTTGACCCTCCTCTCTCCTGTGTTGTTCCAGGTGGATACTACCTGACCAGTGCGTACGGAGCCATGTCCCTCATTAGGAACTTCCAAGAGGAGCAAGCAGCTCGTGTACTCAGCTCTGAAACACGCAACACACTCCGCCAGTGGCACTGTCGCCGCACCACCCAGCGCAGTGCGCCCTCCGTCAATGACTTCCAGGTAATACACACACACACACACACACACACACACTGGATGCTTAACTCTAAGTCCCTGAATAAATGCATCTGCTAAACAACCGTATCTTTACATTTTTTCTCAGAACTACCTGCGGGTAGCGCTCCAGGAGCTGGACAGCGGTTGCACTGCCAAAACTCTGCAGGTGCAGCCCTATGCCACCACTGAGGAAATCTGCCAGATCTGCGCCTACAAGTTTAAAGTTCCCGACCCTGAGAATTACGCCCTAATCCTGCTCACTGAGGGCTCATGCCAGCAGCTAGCCCCCGACACACACCCCCAGAAGATCAAAGCTGAGCTCCACAGTCGACCCCAGGCCGCACCTTTTCACTTCGTCTTCTGTCGGGTGGCTAACCTCAATGACCTGGCCGCGACCTCGTTTGAACCCCAGTCCAACCTCAATGACATCACACTTACCAAAGAATCTGAGCCCAACCTTAATGGTGTGGCCTTGACCCCTTCTAACCCCCAGGCCAACCTCAACCTGGGTCTCAGTCCCAGTCTCAGCCTCAGTCTACCCCCCAACCAGCACAATGGTAACTCCATATCCATCTGAGACTACAGGGCTGGAGAGTTGAAACCTCCATCTGGACTACCATCATTCTTACTGTACCCCAACAAAACTGGGCTGAACTGTGTTTAACTGGTCTGAGCTAGGCTGAACTGGGCCTAACTGGGTTAAACTGTGTCATGCTAAGCTTCCCCTTTTGGTGATTCTTCTGTCTTGCAGGGAATCCTCACTGTAAAGCTTTGTCTGAGTACAGGAGGAAAGGAAGAGGGAAGGAAATGCGACAGATGGGTTTATTTTGCAGCTCTATTTGTGAACTTTTGGGACATGGCACACGAGGAGCACACGTGAGGGCAAACACAACTCTCATAAAAGATGGATAAAGGTTTTGAAATAGTCTTGTTACAGACACAGCCAGACAGTTCAATTCCAAAAGTGTCAAAGTGCAGATTCAGGGTCAGTTTTCTTTTTCCTAGTAGTGAAGCATAGGATTAAGTAAAGGGAAAGATGATCTCAGATCGGTAGATAGGGTTCACTTTTATCTGCTTTGGTTCCCATCTAGTGATGTACTCGTTCAGTCCATTAACTTTTTCTTCAGACCGAAAATGTTCCTCTTCAGGCAGAAAATAGCCTTCAAGTCTTTACAGAAAATATACAGCAATTATTTTATCTGGGTGATACTTCTATAATGAATTACTTCTTGCAGTTGCTGGTAAACTGCATTGTGTGTTTTTATGGATTTTTTATGTTATAGCATTGCTTTTCTTTGTTAAAGTAAAATGTTAGGAGCAGGCATGTCTGCCAGTGATGAAATTATAAACTTAATGTTTTTATGATAATCCAGGAGTTATGATACTGTACTTCCCTCATAGCTAATACTTATTAATCGAGGTCATCCCTCCCGTAATAATTGGTGTAATCATATGTGATTGACTGGCTTGGTCTACGGTACCAGCGTCAAATTGCCGACAAGGTCATGAAATATTGTACTACTGACAAATATTAAAAGTAGGCCTAAGTTGCCTTGTGAAATTTAGTGTGTCGATTCTCAAACTGGTCTGAGATTCTGCGCACACACACACACACACACACACACGTTTGTGTGTGTGCGCAGAATCTCAGTGTTTTGACTCTTGACTGGTAAGAATTTTAGCGTTGGGTATGAGAGGGTGCAGATTTAAAAGATGTGAAGGGAAAAGAATAAGAAGAGAAGTAGAGCTGAATCATTAATGAAATACAGTCTCTGTTCTTTAACTTAACACAGATAATGTTAACAAATTGTATTCTATTGTATCAGTACTTTAATGTTTACATTATGGAATATAAACATGGGCATTGCTGGTGCTGTGGAGAGATGACAAAAAAGTGAAATGGGGAAATGTGATTGAGAGAAGGTTGAGTAGCCAGAGCATGGTTGTTAAGCAGTAGTATTATTGTTAGAAAAACTATGTAGCTTATGTTAGTTCAAATATATTAAACTATTTGGACTTTTTTATAGGCGTTATCCTTTTTTTAATAGACATGTACTGTAATACAATTGCTACTCTAACAAGATATTTTAAATGATACAAATGTTAGTATTTATATACATCTGTGCTGGGATTTTTATACATATGGCTTTTGTCCAAGTCTGTCATATTGCAGTTGTCCCAGATCAACAAGACATGTCCTTATGTTCCTATGCTGTCTGTGCATCATTGAATGATATTATTTTGCACTCAATACATTTTGGTCATGACTAATTAACATCGGTCCGTTGTGTGTGTGAACAGTACATCCTCACGCAGTGGAAACAGTCTTGTGTGTGAACTGTAATTTCTACTCCTATAAGTTTTCAGTAGGACTCTGATTCAACAGAAAGGTGTAGTTATAATGCTGGCTGGGTCCTTTAGGGTCAGCATCAGTTTCAAGCCAATAGGCTCTGATCCATTCCATTTCAAACTATTAGAAAAAAGTAATTTAAAGGTAGACTGCGATAGGATGTAGATGCATAAACAGCATAGTGGGTCAATTGCCGCAACAACTAAAAGCATTGACGCGCGATGCTCAACTTCTGTGCTATTTTGGTGCCTGTCTACCACGCTGTGAACAGCTTGATGCAAACCTGTGCACATGCGCAGAAACTGTCGCTGTGAGAGCGAAGTGTTGCATCTCACTCATCTCTATCTCCGCTGAGTATCTTTTTAAGTAATTTCTTTTTTTGATGATTTTCCCATTCTTTGATTGAAATGAATGATCTCAACCAAATTCATCCCTAAAGTTTTGATCTGATCATAGAAATAGAGGATTCTAGTGCCCAAAAGCCAGTTTCACCATTCTGAAGTAGTTAACTGGGTGGGAGTTATATACACTGCTCAAAAAAATAAAGGGAACACTAAAATAACACATCCTAGATCTGAATGAATGAAATATTCTTATTAAATACTTTTTTCTTTACATAGTTGAATGTGCTGACAACAAAATCACACAAAAATTATCAATGGAAATCAAATTTATCAACCCATGGAGGTCTGGATTTGGAGTCACACTCAAAATTAAAGTGGAAAACCACACTACAGGCTGATCCAACTTTGATGTAATGTCCTTAAAACAAGTCAAAATGAGGCTCAGTAGTGTGTGTGGCCTCCACGTGCCTGTATGATCTCCCTACAACGCCTGGGCATGCTCCTGATGAGGTGGCGGATGGTCTCCTGAGGGATCTCCTCCCAGACCTGGACTAAAGCATCCGCCAACTCCTGAACAGTCTGTGGTGCAACGTGGCGTTGGTGGATGGAGCGAGACATGATGTCCCAGATGTGCTCAATTGGATTCAGGTCTGGGGAACGGGCGGGCCAGTCCATAGCATCAATGCCTTCCTCTTGCAAGAACTGCTGACACACTCCAGCCACATGAGGTCTAGCATTGTCTTGCATTAGGAGGTACCCAGGGACAACCGCACCAGCATATGGTCTCACAAGGGGTCTGAGGATCTCATCTCGGTACCTAATGGCAGTCAGGCTACCTCTGGCGAGCACATGGAGGGCTGTGCGGCCCCCCCAAAAATGCCACCCCACACCATGACTGACCCACCGCCAAACCGGTCATGCTGGAGGATGTTGCAGGCAGCAGAACGTTCTCCACGGCGTCTCCAGACTCTGTCACGTCTGTCACATGTGCTCAGTGTGAACCTGCTTTCATCTGTGAAGAGCACAGGGCGCCAGTGGCGAATTTGCCAATCTTGGTATTCTCTGGCAAATGCCAAACGTCCTGCACGGTGTTGGGCTGTAAGCACAACCCCCACCTGTGGACGTCGGGCCCTCATACCACCCTCATGGAGTCTGTTTCTGAACGTTTGAGCAGACACATGCACATTTGTGGCCTGCTGGAGGTCATTTTGCAGGGCTCTGGCAGTGCTCCTCCTTGCACAAAGGCGGAGGTAGCGGTCCTGCTGCTGGGTTGTTGCCCTCCTACGGCCTCCTCCACGTCTCCTGATGTACTGGCCTGTCTCCTGGTAACGCCTCCATGCTCTGGACACTACGCTGACAGACACAGCAAACCTTCTTGCCACAGCTCGCATTGATGTGCCATCCTGGGTGAGCTGCACTACCTGAGCCACTTGTGTGGGTTGTAGACTCCGTCTCATGCTACCACTAGAGTGAAAGCACCGCCAGCATTCAAAAGTGACCAAAACATCAGCCAGGAAGCATAGGAACTGAGAAGTGGTCTGTGGTCACCACCTGCAGAACCACTCCTTTATTGGGGGTGTCTTGCTAATTGCCTATAATTTCCACCTGTTGTCTATTCCATTTGCACAACAGCATGTGACATTTATTGTCAATCAGTGTTGCTTCCTAAGTGGACGGTTTGATTTCACAGAAGTGTGATTGACTTGGAGTTACATTGTGTTAAGTGTTCCCTTTATTTTTTTGAGCAGTGTATATATACACACACACACACACTCAGCAAAAAAAGAAACGTCCTCCCACTGTCAACTGCATTTATTTTCAGCAAACTTTACATGTGTAAATATATATAAACGCCTCTGGATGAGCGTTTTCCTGTTTGCTTATGGCGGAATACGGCTCATTGATTGCAGTTTAAGTGCCAGCTTCGATCTGTGGTGGTACGTAGACAGCTGTGGAAAAATACAGATGAAAACTCTAGGTAGATAGTGTGGTCTACAGCTTATCATGAGATACTCTACCTCAGGTGAGCATAACCCTGAGACTTCCTTAGATATCGTGCACCAGCTATTGTTTACAAATATGCATAGGCCCCCACCCCCTGTCTTACCAGAGGCTGCTGTTCTATCCTGCCAATAGTGTATAACCTGCCAGCTGTATGTTCTTAATGTCGTCATTCAGCCACGACTCTGAAACATAAGATATTTGTTTTTAATGTTGTGTTTGTAGGATATACTTGCTTTCAGTTCGTCCCATTTTATTTTCTGGCGATTGACCATTAGATAGCAGAACGGAAGGCAAAGGCAGATTAGCCACTCGTCGCCTGATCCTCACAAGGCATCCTGATCTCTTTCTGCGAAACCTACGTTTTATTTTTCAGCGAATCACGGGGATCTGGGCCTGCTTGGGTGTCCGTAGTATATCCCTCGCATCTGACTCATTGAAGAACTCCTCATCCAATTTGAGGTGAGTAATCCCAGTTCTGATGTCCAGAAGCTCTTTTCTAAAATAGCATGGTTGGTTAAGAGCCGATAAGACGGCAGCCCTACCGATTTATAACTTTTTTAAACAGAAGCAAACGGAACGCAACTGGGATAAACATACCTGAACTTGTCCAATAGAAACTCTTGTTTGCAACTGTTTGTCTGATGATTACAACCTAGATCAGCTAGATGCAGGAAAGAATGTGCAAGGCGGTAATGAATGTCTGCCACCTTGATTACTCTAATTTCTCTCGACCTGTGCACCTACGTTGTAAACTTTCATTCGTAGGCTTTGTTGTTGCAACCTCATGATGGGTATAGGGATAATTTGAGTATCATGTGGTAGACTAAACCTATAAATGTTACATTGAGCTGTGTGAATGGAATATGAATGAGTCATCCAAAATGCTGTAATAGAAATAAGGCCATGCGCTTAAAAAAATAAAAAGTCCTCCCTCTTAAATGGCACCACCGCCACTGGTTTGAACATCTACAAATATTTTGGTCATGGTAGGGCGCTAAAGTACTGCCCAAACTCTAAGCGTGCAAAATTTACACGCAGTAGGTTTACAGATGCAATTATTGCTAAAAAATATTAACTTACAAGTTTGCAAAAGTGAATACAACTACAAAATGATTTTTTTGAATGTTCACAACTCATCAGTTACATGTTTGAGAATGAGGGGAGGGGGGAATGCCTGCATGCAGGAATGCCCGAATTGTAGGCTGCAGTTGTACACTATTGAGCTAGCAAGCCCTCTGCGACAATGTTATTGGGGCACTGGAATTCCTGATTCGTATATAAATGTTAACTGTCATTGAAGTTGGTGGTTACTGCTCCGAAGCGAGAGAAATAGTCTGCATGTTTTGGTAAGGGCTCAGTGACGTAACACCCCCAAGAAGCTCAATCAACCCGACGGGTTCACGACTCATGAATATTCATACAATTTGCCACTGCTTTTCTACCGGAGCTAAGCCACGTTCACGCGGTAGTCGGAACAAGTAAAGTCGGACATTCCCGACTTGCTAATTGGTTGAACGCAGCAAGTGTAAAACTATAACCAGTTAGCAAGTCGAAAATGTCAGTTTCCTAGTTCCGACTAGCATATGAACAAGGCAGAAATTTCGCCACGGGTTCATACCTCAGTGGGTTCCCCTCAAGGTCCGCTCACAGTTCTCGTGATTTAATGCTGACTGCCGTACTTTCATACAACAAACATTTAACTCTGATGTGCAATGGACCTATATGGATCGGAGACCGATGACCAAGAACAACCATTGTTACTCAGCTGACAAGATGATACAGTTGAAAAAGGTCAGTGCAAGCTGGAACAGCTGCTTGAAGCAATCTGACTTTGTACTCTCTAAATAGCCATCTATAGGCCTTTTCACACTGCATCGTTCACCTTTGCCCCAAGCTAGACTGGCCCTGAAATAGCTAAGCCTGTATAAACACAACCATTTGTTACCCCTGGGCTAAGGTTTAGCACTGACCTAATACACACTTATATTCCAAAGCCCTGGGCTAACGGACAAACACATGCAACCAACATTATATCTGACACGCAACCAATGTTAAAAGCAAACCAATACGACATGTATTAACACTTAACACATTGCCTCTTGCACTAGCATGTGATTTCCAACAGTGGTGGTTTGTATAAACCTTGCTGACTGCCTGTCTGACCTCGTAAACAATGTTTTACTTTTGAAATTCCAACTCGCTCCTGTCAGAATGATGTGCACGAACGAGACATCAACTTTTCTGATCCAGACGAAATCATGAAATAATATTATTAAAATGGTTATATCCAATCAAATCTCAATTTAAAAGCTATGAAAACAGACGAAAATGGCTCGTTTCCTGCATTTCCAATTGTAGAGTTTGTAGCTTTACTAGTTGGCTAAGTGAGAAGAGCCTGCATAGCAACCATTTTTGTTATTCATAGCAACCAATGATTTAGAGTGGGTGAAAGTTTTTTTTGTCCTCAGATGGAAATAGTATGCATCTACTTATCAAAATAATGCAGAACGCATTACAGGCATCACGAGCATATGTTAATTAAGTGACAGCATTCTAGGCGTTTTTCTTGACCCAATTTCACACTGGCTATTTTGGCACCATGTTTCTGGGGCTAACCCCGAAAAGTCGGTCCTAAGTACATAGCCGCGGAATGTTGGGGGCTGCAGCACCCCCTGAAAAATCAGAATTCGTTTTTTCATATAAAACATTTATTAAAATAAACTATTCAATAATTTTTTCACAAGTAGCTCACTCTTGCAACAAAATACTGTCAGGCTGTAGTATAACTGCAGTACACTGTAGTATAACTGTAGTTAGAGTGCAGTATAACAGAAGAATGTTGCAATTACTGCGTCCAAAATACTAGTCTACTGCAGTTTCAAAACTGACTTTTTTTTGTAAGGGCAGGGCCTGTACTGTTCCTCTATTGGCGGACGGATGTAGCAGGCAGATCATTTTTGTACCCCCCCAAACTACTTCCCACTGCTATGCTTCTAGCTAATTTCAAAACAGTTACTCAGATAAATTCTGTGTGTAACGTTAGTCGACTAATGCCTATGTTGCTTGCAAAACTGTCTAACCCATCGTTGACAAAAATCAGCTGATGGAAAGAAAGCATACCCAAATGCGCCAAAAAAATAAGGGAATCTGCGCCACGTTCAGTTGTCGAACATTGCAGATAGAAATGCCATAAATAGAGGCAAAATGATTCATTGTTTTACACGGAGAGGCATGTTTGTTCTATATAACATACTTTTAAATGAACATTCCAAAATGGTGTGTCCTGCTGAACGTGCCCTAGGGGTATAGTTCCTTTGAAACAAATGGAACACAACGGGAAGGGACCTACCTGAATTTGTCCAATAGAAACTCATGTTTTCGATGCAAAACGTTTACCATTTATTACGGTTTGGACTAACGATTGCACCCCAGGGATGTAATCATTAGTCCAATCTGTTTCAAACAGTTGCGATTTGCATCGAAAACCACCGTTTCAAATTCAGGTAGGTCCCTACCCATTTCATTCAGTTTGGTTCCTAGTGAATACACCCCATGCTGGTGCTCGACTGAGGGACTTCGTTAATAGCTAGTGGACATGAGTTGATCAAACAAGTTCATAATCTAGAGTCCTACACACATTCCACTTGAATAATAACAAAAAGAGAAATTAACAAACAAAAAAAGCATTTGCAAGAAAAATAAGATACAGTGCATTCGGGAAGTATTCAGACCTTGACTTTTTCCACATTTTGTTACGTTACAGCCTTATTCTAAAATTGATTAAATTATTTATTTTTCTCATCAATCTACACACAATACCCCATAATGACAAAGTGCAAACAGGTTTTTAAAAATGTTTGTACATTTATTGAAATCTAAAAAAGTATTCAGACCCTTTGCAATAAGACTCAAAGTAGAACTCAGCTGCATCCTGTTTCCATTGATCATCCTTGATGTTTCTACAATTTGATTGGAGTCCATCTGTGGTAAATTCAATTGGAGGGACATGATTTGGAAAGGCACACACCTGTCTATGTAAGGTCCCACAGTTGACAGTGCATGTCAGAGCAAAGACCAAGCCATGATGTCGAAGGAATTGTCCGTAGAGCGCCAAGACAGGATTGTGTCAAGGCACAGATCTGGAAAAGGGTAACAAAACATTTCTGCAGCATTGACAGCCCCCAAGAACACAGTGGCCTCCATCATTCTTAAATGGAAGAAGTTTGGAACAACCTAAAGCTGGCCGCCCGGCCAAACTGAGCAATCGTGGGAGAAGGGCCTTAGTCAGGGAGGAGACCAAGAACTCAATGGTCACTCTGACAGAGCTCCAGAGTTCCTCTGTGGAGATGGGAGAACCTTCCAGAAGGACAACCATCTATGCAGCACTTCACCAATCAGGCCTTTATGGTAGAGTGGCCAGGCGGAAGCCACTCATCAGTAAAAGGCACATTACAGCCCACTTGGAGTTGTCACAGAAGGCACCTAAAGGACTCTGACAATGAGAAACAAGATTCTCTGGTCTGATGAAACCAAGATTCAACGCTTTGGCCTGAATGCCAAGTGTCCCGTCTGGAGGAAACCTGTCACCATCTGTACAGTGAAGCATGGTGGTGGCAGCATCATGCCTTGGGGATGTTTTTCAGCGGCAGGGACTGGGAGACTAGTCAGGATCATGGGAAAGATTAAACAGAGCAAAGTACAGAGAGATCCTTGAAGAAAACCTGCTCTATAGAGCTCAGGACCTCAGACTGGGGTGAATGTTCACCTTCCAACAGGACAACAACCCTAAGCACACAGCCAAGACAATGCAGGAGTGGCTTCGGGACAAGTCTCTGAATGTCCTTGAGTGGCCCAGCCAGAGCCCGTACTTGAACCCGATCGAACATCTCTGGAGAGACCTGAAAAAAGCTGTGCAGCAACGCTCCCCATCCTGTAGATTGATGAGGGGGAAAAAATAGCTATTTAATCCATTTTAGAATAAGTTTGTAACGTAACACAGTGGGAAAAGTCAAGGCGTCTGAATACTTTCCGAATGCACTGTAGCTGTTTATTAAGGCCTTTTGGATCGACTGATTTAGTTGATCAGCCCATGTCCATTTACTATTATTGACATTTATTATTGCCATGGCTAGTGGGACACTCCCCTGCAAGGCTACATAGGTGCCTCCACTTTTCTTACCCAAGGCTCTGATGAAGTAGCCTGGTGCTAGGTGATGTTAGAAATATTTTATTTTAGCAACACGGGTGTATTTACCTACACTAGTGCTGCTTTCAATTGGGTTGCACAAAAACAGTCTGTGAGAAGCTAGATGTAAAATACAAATCCAATGCAATTTACTGTGACGATGGGCAAGACGGTTGGTCATTATGTACGGGGGGGGGGGGGGGGGGGGGGTTTGACACAAAATATCTAAAGGATCTTATTATTAAACAGACTTTCCAAATGTGGACCTGCTGTAGACCCACTTCCCCTCTGCTTACTTCTTGTAGGACTTTAATTTTGACAAGTGTGCCATACGTGGACAAAAAAGGAATAACTTGTAGGGGACTTTTATATTGACATGAGGTAAGCAGCAGAGATGAAGTGGGTCTACAACAGACCCACATTTGGCAAGTCTGTTTAATAATACAAACCCATTTAGTACCCAATACAATCAAATGCAACGCAAGTGTTTGTAAATACACCCGCGTTGCTAAAAGCACCTACCTGGGTCCCAGTCTGTTTTTGCTCTCTTGCCAACTCCTTATGGAATTGTGTATTGGAACTAATTTCCATCACTATCAGCTATGGCTAGTTAAGAAACTTTTAAAGTCAAAGTTCACTCTCAAAATCGAAGTTTGTCAGATGTTTTCAGACCTTGGTCTTATGCCAAGATTAGTTCACGGTTCATTCAACCTCAAAAAGCACAAGAAAAAGATTGACACCCGCCATCTCAGATTGTGCTGGAATTAGAAACAGAGATTAGCATTCCTGCAACATTATTTTGTTGAAATATAATTTGACCTGTGAGAAATAAAGGTAATTGGACCCAAATGGGCCACTTTTAATTTATAGGATTCTTATATTCAATAAATATAGTATCCAACATCCGATTTGGACTGAACATATTTTCTAACACTATGAGTTAGACATGGGGAATCCAAAGAAATTGTCAAAAGCCACCCACAGACGATGACTATATAGTATTAGTTCTCTGTTTGACACTACTTTTTTTCTATTTAGAGAAATTTGTCATTTAAGTTGTCCCATCCTGCATCCTGATATTTCCAGGTTCTGATCACTAGATGCTACTGTTCCTGCTATTAGGTGATTATTTTTTTAAAGGGATAATTCACTCAAATTACATATTTGGTTTTCTTACACTGTAAGCCAGTGTAACGGATGTGAAATGGCTAGCTAGTTAGCGGTTGTGCGCGCTAATAGCCTTTCAATCGGTGACGTCACTTGCTCTGAGACCTTGAAGTATTGGTTCCATGGGTAACGATGCTTCGTGGGTGTCTGTTGATGTGAGCAGAAGGTCCCTGGTTCGCGCCCGGTTGGGGCGACGGAAGTAAAGTTATACTGTTACACCAGTGTTTCTTAAAGTATAGGTCGCGGACCTGTTAATGGTGGGTCGCGAAGTAAATGTATAATTATTTCATTAATTACGGGAATTGCATTAATTACGGGAATTGATTTGGCCAAGTGTAACTGCGCTCTCTGTTTAGCTTCTCAGTTTGGCAGCTGCGCAAGTGGGAGAGGGAGACGCGTGTGTGCTTTGCGGTTTCGCGGATCTTTTTTAGGAAGTTTTCTTGAAGATCACTCATCGACCCACACGCTGCATCGCTGTCTTTCATCAGCAGACGATGCCCTGTCAGCCACTAACTTGTCATTCCCACTCACCGCTTACAGTAACAAAGCATATTACGCTACAGTAACAAAACGAAAGTATTATGTTTTACAATTCGCTTACATGACGCACGAGCAAACTAATACAGCTGACGGCATACATGAAAGGCAAGGCAATTTGCGTGAGTAAATGCAACCAACTAACATTGATAAATAAGACATTATACCAATAACAATATCATCAGTAGCAATATGCTTGAATCGAACTTAGAAACAAATATTTTCCGAGGCTGAAGCGTGACAAGAAATGGCTGCACTGAAAGAACTGCACCGTAGCGTTGTTTTTAGCCGCTTTTCTGCGTGCAGAAACGACTACTCTACTTCCTGTTTTCATGCAGTCTTTATAAGTACAAGATAGCTCCACTAGGGGGCGATAAACACAATGGAACACAATGAAAGATACATTTTAACCACTATAATAAAATAATCTGTTACATTCTAACAGGATGGCAGCACACTCACACAGTTCTGGGTTGCTCATCTACAGCAGGTCATCATGACCTCAGTGTTGCGCTGTCAAAACCTGAGCCCAAAATAGACATGCTTGTTGAAAACTTCAACCAGCCACACACCTCTCATTAGGACTGTGTGTATTAGAGGTAGACCGATTATGATTTTTCAACGCAGATACCGATTATTGGAGGACCAAAAAAAGCCGATACCGATTAATCAGACGATTTTTAGTCATTTGTAATAATGACAATTACAACAATACTGAATTAACACTTATTTTAACTTAATATAATACATCAATAAAATCAGTTTAGCCTCAAATAAATAATGAAACATGTTCAATTTGGTTTAAATCATGCAAAACAAAGTGTTGGAGAAGAAAGTAAAAGTGCAATATGTGCCATGTAAAAAAGCTAACGTTTAAGTTCCTTGCTCAGAACATGAAAGCTGGTGGTTCCTTTTAACATGAGTCTTCAATATTCCCAGGTAAGAAGATTTAGGTTGTAGTTATTATAGGAATTATAGGACTATTTCTCTCTATACCATTTGTATTTCATATACATTTGACTATTGGATGTTCTTATAGGCACTTTAGTATTGCCAGTGTAACAGTATAGCTTCCGTCCCTCTCCTCGCCCCTACCTGGGCTCGAACCAGGAACACATCGATAACAGCCACCCTCGAAGTATCGTTACCCATCGCTCCACAAAAGCCGCGGCCCTTGCAGAGCAAGGGGAACAACTACTTCAGATCTCAGAGCAAGTGACGTCACCTATTTGAAACGCTATTAGCGCGCACCCCGCTAACTAGCTAGCCATTTCACATCAGTTACACCAGCCTAATCTCGGGAGTTGATAGGCTTGAAGTCATAGACAGCTCAATGCTTGAAGCATTGCGAAGAGCTGCTGGGAAAACGCACGAAAGTGCTGTTTGAATGAATGCTTACGAGCCTGCTGCTGCCTATCATCGCTCAGTCAGACTGCTCTATCAAATATCAAATCATAGACTTAATTATAACATAACACACAGAAATACGAGCCTTTGGTCATTGATATGGTCGAATCCGGAAACTATCCTTTCGAAAACAAAACGTTTATTCCGTTCCGTATTTTATCTAACGGGTGGCATCCCTAAGTCTAAATATTGCTGTTACATTGTACAACCTTCAATGTTATGTCATAATTATGTACAATTCTGGCAAATTAATTAGTCTTTGTTAGGAATAAATGGACTTCACACAGTTCGCAACGAGCCAGGCGGCCCAAACTGCTGCATTATACCCTGACTGCTTGCACGGAATGCAAGAGAAGTGACACAATTTCCCTAATTAAAGAAATTCATGTTAGCAGGCAATATTAACTAAATATGTAGGTTTAAAAATATATACTTGTGTATTGATTTTAAAGAAAGGCATTGATGTTTATGGTTAGGTTTGGTGCAACGACAGTGCTAAATCATCACCCGTTTGGCGAAGTAGGCTGTGATTCGATGAAAAATTAACAGGCACAGGCACTGTACAGTAGGCCTGAATATTTTTTAAATATCTGTACTGTTAATTAGGGTTGCACTATCAAAAAGCCTGTGTGTGTTCTGTTATACATCTGTGTGATGTGATCAATTAGTCCAGTTTAGAATGAAATTATTTATTGTATTTTAACAGCAACAGTTCCAACCTAGACAGGTATGTAAGAGTGTTTTTTATTGGGAAAAATACACTTGAAAATATATTTATGGGTATTTCATTGTTTGTTTTTGTCTATATTGCATTTTTTTAGGCATAATGGCAATGTACTGATATTTACATATAGTTGCATGTTTCTAAGCTTGGGTCCCAGAATTTCTAATTTGGGTCCCAGGCTGAAAAAGTTTAAGAACCCCTGCTGTAAGCAGTCTATGGACCAGGTATAGCAGCAACCCATGCTTTGGTCTTGTTTACCTGGCCACTTACAAGGTTAGATAACCAATATGTAATTTGGCTGAAATATTCCTTTAACAATGGGGGGACTCTTTGAAAAATAATCACCTAATTGCAGGAACAGCAACATCTAGTGGTCAGAAGCTGGTAATATCAGGATGCAGGATGGGCCATAAACCCAACTTCAAAAACAGTTTTTTCTGAATAGGGGAAAAAACCATCACCAAATTAAATGAGAATACATTACATAGGATAAAGAAACAATACTCCAAGCCACAGCTCCATACTACTTGTCAAAAATAGAGAACTGATACTATATACTGGTTGTGGGATTGGCGTTTAGTGTGGAGGGGTCTGTAGATGGATTTTGATCACTTCTTTAGATTGCACATGTTTTGCTCATTGTTAGAAAAAAGTTTGGTCCACATCGGATGTTAGGTACTATAATTATTGAATATTATATAAATCCTATAAATTAAAATAGCCAATTTGGGTGCAATCAATTAGCTTAATTTCTCAGATTAAATTATATTGCAACAAGATGTTTCCCGAATGCTTATCTGTTTTTAACTACAGAACTGATTTCAGAGCAATCTGAGATGGGGGGTGTCATGGCCTGCTGAAATGACAAGGAACGACTCTCACATTACATCCCAGGCCTGTTATTTCAGTGGTGCATCTCAATCCCAAATAAATGAGAAAGATCGGCACCTGTTAGAATGGTGCTTATCCTATGAATGCCAGCACCAGTAGGTTGTAGCCTAGGACAAATCCATATATCTATTTGGCCTAGACTTGTAGAGGAACATTTCTAAAGGACTTTGAACAGGCAGGTCAATTCTAATATTTTGGCAAATTATAGGCCAAAGAGCTGATCTGATTGGTTAAAAGCCAATTTGGTGGAAAAAGATTAGAATTGGACTGCTTGTGTAAACACAGCCAGAGAGAGGAGGGGTGTATTCATTACACCAATTCTGTTGCAAAACGTTCCTTAAACGGAAGAAAGCGGAACGAAACAGGGAGGGACCTAGCTGAATTTGTCCAATAATAGAAACTCATGTTTTCAATTTGCAACTCGTCGGACTAATAATTCCTCCCTTCCTCTGAGGTATTAAAGTTTTTTTCTGGGCAGAACCCAGAAAAGCTTTCAATATTGATTGATTAGGCATGTTGCGGAAATATTAAATGTGTCACACTTTGTCAGCAAGCTGGAGAGGTCACAGTCAAATTTAGATGCATAAGTACCGGTCTGAAGTGCGCTCCAAAAGGGCATTCCTTACATAGAGCCTTGTATACCGCTATCTAAACCTACATCAACATGATTCATTGGATCAGTTCCTACATGTGACTGGCTCTGTCTCCTATCTTAACTTAAAGAACATGGTCAGAACGCCCCCCTCCCCATCTCTTGACCAGACACAGGCAGGAACCAAGGACTGTTTATGACACCAAAGATAAGATGCACAAAGAACATTTCCTTTACAGGCATATTAAGTTCAGGAACTAGCCTAAGTTACATATGGCGATAAACTCGTGTGTTTGCGGAATAGGTTTTCTGACTTGTCATAGTCATCATGTTAGGCGTAGTATGTCAATGTCTGGACGTCGCCCCGTTTGTTTATAATGTTGTCCTCTTGATATAATTGTGTTAGTGGCGGGTTTAGCCTTATCCAGTGTTTCCCAAACAGGGGTAGAGTCTACAAGCAGCCTACCATATCAACAGCAGTTGAATATGGGCGACACAGTCTCACCTTTTAGCTAACCAACCACCCTGCCAGCTTTGTGTAGTCAGTCAGTGCCACTGTTAGTAGGGCTACCATCACTGTTAAATATTTCTCCACTGTCTCATGTTTTGCATTCTCTTCTTGCCAGCCGTTTGTTTGTGCCATGGGTTGTAGAACAAACTGTCATTTTCAATTCTTGCATGTCTATTTTAAAACAACACATTTTTTTAACTGGTTTGCCATGCATTTATTGCCTGTGCACTATTTACCAATATTACCATATTCAGCTGTCAAATATTTATTTTATACCTGGCCCTGAACTGACTGTGAGAGGTAGCCTATAGGTCTAACAATTTAAATGAACAGGGAGCCATCCCCTTCACTCTGAGTTGCAGGTCTTATCTTACCCTCAGGTTCCTGGTTTAGATCCCCCATGGTAAAGAGTAGACAGACACGAGACACCATTTCATTCCCACAGCCATATCCATTCTGAGTAGTGGTCATGGGAGGAATAGTTGTCAGGTTGCATTAAATGAGCTTCTGTTCTCGAAGGAATGCTCTGGGTTATAAAAGGATGCAACAATAACAATCTTCAGTCTCATAAACAGCTCTTAGCCATAGTTAATGGTACTAAAAACAGAGATGCTGTAGAATATTGTGAAGGAAAAAGATATTAATACTGTAGCTTTCCTCTATGATCAACATTAGGTGTATGTGACAATACAGCATATTTTAATAAGAATTGATTATTGTGATATTTTACCGTGCCTGGTCCATTTCCAACGGGTTACAGCATCTTACAACTCTCTCTGTCTCCCTCCACTCTCTCCTTCTATCTCTCCCCTCCCTCTCTCCTTCAGCCCCCGCGTGCTGCTCGTCGAGGTACGGTCTGTCCCTGCTCTCCTGTTATGGTTTCTTTGTGGCTTACGCCCTTAGGGTCAACCTCAGTGTTGCCATGGTTGACATGCGTAACACAGATGCCAGCGGCAACACCAGCACATCAGTGTGTCCTGCACACCCCAGCCCTGCTCGCCCCAAGCACAACCACACTGTGCGTATCACCACACCAGCCCTGCTCGCCCCAAACACAACCACGTTGTGAGAAATAATGTAATACTGCAACCACTATGACTGCACACAACACCACATGATAAGCAACCGTATCTGTGTTGACTCTCTTGTTTGCTCTGGGCAGACAGACTAAGGATTGTTTCTGTGTGTGTCTGCCAGGCCAGTGTGTACGACTGGGACTCTGAGACCCAGGGCTGGATCCTGGGCTCCTTCTTCTACGGCTACATCCTGACTCAGATCCCAGGGGGCTACCTGGCAAGCAAGTATGGGGCCAAATGGCTGCTGGGCCTAGGAATCCTGGGAACTGTAATCTTTACCCTCCTCACCCCCATGGCTGCCGAATTGGATTACTTCTCAGTGTGTCCTGAGTCTGTGCCCAGTCGTAACCCAGGGATATTTTTGTTTGTCAACAGGGAGTGACGTTTCTCCCCATGCACGCCATGTGGGCATCTTGGGCCCCACCAATGGAGAGGAGCCGATTGCTCACCATTGCTTACACTGGTATTGCACACCTAACCCACCCTGCACACACATTTCTTATTCTGGGGACTCACTCATGTTTGCATGTGTAGTATATTATTTTTATTAAAGTTACAATATGTAACTTTTTGGGCGACCTGACCAAATTCACATAGAAATGTGAGTTATAGATCTGTCATTCTCATTGAAAGCAAGTCTAAGAAGCGGTAGATCTGTTATGTGTGCTATTTCTATGCTTCCCGCGATTATTTTTTTTTTTAATTTACCTTATTTAACCAGGTAGGCTAGTTGAGAACAAGTTCTCATTTACATCTGCGACCTGGCCAAGATAAAGCAAAGCAGTGCGACACAAACAACAACACAGAGTTACACATGGAATAAACAAACATACAGTCAATAATACAATCGAAAAAGTCCATATACAGTGTGTGTAAATGCGGTAGGATAAGGGAGGTAAGGCAATAAATAGGCCATAGTGGCGAAATAATTACAATATAGCAATTAAACACTGGAGTGATAGATGTGCAGAAGATGAGTGTGCAAGTAGAGATACTGGGGTGCAAAGGAGCAAAATAAATAACAGTATGGGGATGAGGTAATTGGATGGGGTATTTACAGATGAGCTATGTACAGGTGCAATGATCTGTGAGGAAGATATGAGTCTCCAGCTTCAGTGATTTTTGCAGTTCATTCCAGTCATTGGCAGCAGAGAACTGGAAGGAAAGGCGGCCAAAGAGGCTGACCAGAATGCTCATACGTGCACCATCGCGCGTATGTTGATTTTGTCCACCCACACCAGACGTGATCAGGACAATTGAAATATTGAATTATCAAAACGAACTCTGAACTAACTATATTCGGGGACTGGTCGAAAAGCATAAAAAATTCATGGCAATTTAGCTAGCTAGCTTGCTGTTGCTAGCTAATTTGTCTTGGGATATAAAAATTGGGTTATTTTAACTGAAATGCACAAGGTCCTCTACTCTGACAATTAATTCACAGATAAAAGGGTAAACCGAGTTAGTTTCTAGTAATCTCTCCTCCTTTCAGGCTTCTTCTTCTTCTTCTTTGGACTTTATATGGCGGTTGGCAACCAACTTTAAGGAGCATTACCACCACCAACTGGGCTGGAGTGTGGACCTCAGTTTGTCTTTCAATGACCCACGTGGGTATATGCTCTTATAAACCAATGAGGAGATGGGAGAGGTGGGACTTGCAGAGCGTCAAGCGTCACAAATAGAACCAAGTTCTATTTTAGCGCCTGGCTACGCAGACGCAGACGCTCGCGAGCAGTGTGGGTGCAATGATTGACTAACGTATGTGTACATTTATTTTGCAACGCTCACGCTAGCGACGTGAGTGGTGTGGTCAGAATGTAAGTTTAGTTTTTGCGTCTCTTTTTGTTTTGTACACCAGCTGACAATACAATATTTTTGGTTATTGAAAAGATATTTCACAGCGGTTTAGATGGTACAATGATTCTCTACACTACTTGTTTCATCACATAAACTGAAATTAGGCGGACCATTAGAATCTTAGCAACCAGGAAATGGCAGCGCGATTCCTGCCTATTGCACCTATTTAAGTTGAGGTGATTTTCTTCACAAGGCAACTTAATAAAAAAACTCCTCTCTCCAGGTGCTCAGCTGGGTACAGTGGTCGCCCTTCCCCTGTCTGGTCAGATCTGCTTCTACCTCGACTGGACCTGGGTATTTTATATATTTGGAAAGGCCGACAGAGGGTTTGAAACAGAGAAGATGTGAAACTGAACTTTATAGCATTTGACCCATTTCACACAGGTTTTTCGTAGTGTCGGCTTTGTACAGTTTTGTCTTTGTTCATGCTTACAATGAATACAGACACGATTTCCTTTATGCATTCCTTTTTTTAGGGAACATAAAGGGGAAAACACTTGGTGGGAAATATGATTGGGGGGAAATTAAGTGCATGTCACAAGCAAAGCTTGTGCGGCATGTCCGTACATGTGTTTGTGTTTACATTTGAGTCATTTAGCAGATGCTCTTATCCAGAGAAACGTACCATTTGACCATTAGTGCACTATTTGACTGTGTGTGTTTTAGGTATTGTGGAGATTGTGTGGTTCATCCTGTGGGCTCTCCTTGTCAGTAACACTCCAAGCACACACTCGCGGATCTCAGAACAGGAGAGACTACATCACTTCTACCCTGAATAAGGACGTATGTTGCAAAAGCAGCTGGGAATTGTAGTGTCTGATCTTTATGTCTAAGGCCCACTCTTTGTAAATTGGCAGACTATGGTTGTGTCAGGTTCATGAACATTAAGTACATAAATATAGAATACAGTGGTCAAATACGCAGTGAAGTTATGTACAGCTTTTTTGTTTTTGTTTTTGTCCTCAGTACAGTAGCAGTGTAAACTGGCACACTATTTGGTGCAACAGCAATCTCAACAGGAGGAACTGACTGCCTTTTTATGAACACTGTTATATGCAACCCTTTTTACTGCGGTCACATAACATTTATTGTATTTTTACTTCACATTTGTTATGCAACACATGGCAGACATTGAGACATTGAAAAAAAAATAAGGTGTTTCTAGCCAAATATCAACAAAGCACTTTTCTAAGCCACCCTCAAATAAGCCAGTGATAAAAGTGATATTCCACATGGGCAAGTCTAGTGTTATTTTAAGATGGTCATCTTTGATGTTCTTTTGTTCAGATCTCTCCGACAGGGGACCACATCCCCTGGGGGTCCATCTTGAAGGCCATGCCGCTGTGGGTCATAGTGGTGGCTCACTTCTACCACTGGACCTTCCACACACTACTCACCCTGCTGCCCACATACATGAATGATGTAATGGGCTTCAGTATCAAAGAGGTGAGTTCGTTTGTTCTGGTCACACACCCAGCCACACAGTCTCTGTCATTAACCCAGTGTTTGTTGTATGTGGTCCCGTTGGAACGGTGCCCTGTCGCCTCTGCCCTACACCGGCTGTGGGCTGCTAGCTGTGCTGGGTGGCCAGCTGGCGGATTACCTGAGGGAGAACTTCTTCTACCGCACTGTGGTCATCAGGAAGACCTTCAGTCTCATCGGTGAGGAGCAGCATTACCAGGGGACAGAGAGAGACACTCACAGATGAGCACATATACACACTCACCCACACATACATTCATGCTCACACAATACATGCTCACAATCCACATATTCAAACACGTTCAAACACCTACACTGTCTCTATCTTCTAGCTGTATCTCACATTACCTCTATATTTGAATGAATCTAATATTTTTTTTTTGTTATCAATGTCTTCCCTCCATGTATCCTATGTTTACCATATTCGGTGGGTGTATGTAAGTATGATTGGTCCGGCAGTGTTCATCGTGGCTGAAGGATTCGTAGCCTCCGGCTTCAACATCAATCACCGCAACATTGCCCCCCCCCCCCCCCCCATAAGATACTGAGATCACTATTGATACTGTTACTAGCACTTCATTTTTAGAGAGAGGAATGACCAGGAATGTATAGCATAGTAAAATGGTTATAATACAGTAATAACCATTGAATTATTGTCTTGTTGTGAGATGTGTGTAACTGTCAAAAAATTGTGTGAATGTTCCTTTTCCCTTTTTAGTTATGCTGGAATTTTGTTGGGAATCACAAACTCCTTTGCCACGATACCTGGTATGGTGGGACCAGTCATAGCAAGAGCCCTGACCAAAAATGTAAGAATCTGTTATCATCACATATCTTTCAGATAATGAAAGTACAGTATTATAAAACACTTTGCAGAACTCATGATTGTTGTAAGTGTAACAAAGTTAAATTAAAGCACATGTTGGGCTCAGGATGCAGGTAGAAGTTGCCAGCCTGGTGTCATAGACCAGGCGTAACATAGTAAACATATATCTGGGACACTCAAAAAATGTGTATGATATGTTACGTTTGGTATGGTTACTTAAGGCAAAAACGAAAGTATGGTGGGTTGGGGTGGATGGCAGGTTGCGAGTTCGAATGTCTTCACGGACAACTTTAACATTTAGCAACTTTAGCTAATTAGCAAATGTTCAACTACTTACTACTGTATAGCAACTACTTAGCATGTTAGCTAACCCTTCCCCTAACCTCAGGGCCTAAAATTAACACCTGACGAATGCAGGTAGATTTTGGCATTGGCGGGTAAAATGTCTTTTTCACCAGCCACTATGGCGGGTGGTCAGGGCTCCACAATGTGATCATTTCACTTGCATTTTTTAAATAAAAATAGTAAAGTATAATTACATTTATAGTAAAAAAGTGAAATTTGTTGTCTCATCTGTGATATTTTGATTAAAAAAACTTGGGTCACAAAAAATGAAATTAAACAATAGACTGTACCACATTACTTCTTACTATTAATACATTTATTGTTTTAGAAACATTACAAAGTAGTATGCTCATCTGTTTTGTTGGTGTAATCTGAGTGAAAAAAATCATATTGGGGCTGGTAGATTTAAAAAAATCGACCTGCCACAATAGCTGGTGGATCAAAAAGTAAATGTTATGCCCTGCCTAACCCTAACCTTAACCCTTTTACCTAACTTCTAAACATACCCCTAGCCTTGCTAATGTTAGCCAGATAGCTAATGTTAGCCACCTAGCTAGAATTTGTAACATATATGATACATTTAGCAAATTCGTAAAACATATAATAAGAATTGTAATTCGTAACATATCATACGAAATGGGTGATGGACATCCACAAATTAAGACATACCATACGAAACGCAACATATCATACTAAATGGAGTGTCTCAGATTTACGTATATAATAATACGAAATGCTCTGAGACCAGGTTGAAGTTTCTAGTTATCCCATATCTAGGATCAGATACCCTCATCAAATCCTATCCTTTGATCCGATCCTATCCAAATCCTATCAGATACCCTCATCAAATCCTAACTAGTATTACGGGGAAAAAGGCGACACTGACCTTAGACCAGTGTTTAGGTAGGGGCAACTTCAAAGTTTCCTGTCAGTCTTCACCAAGCTGCTCTACGCACAACGCTATTGGGAAAACAGCCTTGTAAAGAAAACAATTTAAGATTTTAATGTTTGTTATTTTTGGTAAGTTGACCCAATATAATGGGTATAAGTGCCTTTTTTTAAATCAATTATCAATGATATTACTCTTTATGTAGGCCTTTTTGTGTGGTATGATAACCCCTTTCGTTTTTTACTTTGTTTACAGGTAGGGGTTTGCGCTGGATTTTGTGGACTCTTGTGCCTAAAATCACTTGATGAAGTCTTGCATGGCCTGACATCAGACAAGTACCATTTCTATTTTTAGTCATCATTTGTTGCTTCCTCCGCTAGATGCTCAGGAGAAGAAAAAACAACAACAAGCCATATGAATTAAGGATCTTGTATGTAGCACAGTTAGCGGCAACTGAAAGAACCCAATCTCAGAGGATAGAATCCAAGTGCAGTTCACCCACTCCCAAGGCGAAGGATATACGTCTCACTCGAGAACAGGCCCCGACCCCAGTGATCTGCGTGAAGAGGAGGCGGAGAAAGAGAGGCCGGGGGGCAGGCTGCCTTCTGAGGAGTCGGAGGCGATCGAATAAACCCCCACTCCCCTCTATTCTGCAAGCAAGCATGCAATCTTTGGACAATAAAATGGATGAGTTATTGGGTAGATTAAACTACCAACGGGACATTAAAAACTGTAACATCTTATGCTTCACGGAGTCGTGGCTAAAAGACGACAATATCAACATATAGCTGGCTGGTTATACGACGTACCGGCATTATAGAACAGCGGCGTCTGGTAAGACAAGGGGCGGCGGTCTATGTATTTTTGTAAACAACAGCTGGTGCACAATATCTAAGGAAGTCTCGAGCTATTGCTCGCCTGAGGTAGAGTTTCTCATGATAAGCTGTAGACCACATTAACTACCGAGAGAGTTTTCATCTGTATTCTTTGTAGCTGTTTACATACCACCACAGTCAGAGGCTGGCAATAAGATAGCATTGAATGAGCTGTATTCCACCATAAGCAAACAAGAAAACGCTCAACCAGAAGCGGCGCTCCTAGTAGCCGGGGACTTTAATGCAGGGAAACTTAAGTCAGTTTTGTTAAATGTGCAACCAGAGGGAAAATAACTCTGGACCTCCTATACTCCACACACAGAGATCCATACAAAGCTCTCCCTCGCCCTCCATTTGGCAAATCTGACCATAATTACATCCTACTGATTCCTGCTTACAAGCAAAAATTAAAGCAGGAAGCAACAGTGACTAAATCAATAAAAAAGTGGTCAGATGAAGAAGATGCTAAGCTACAAGACTGTTTTGCTAGCACAGACTGGAATATGTACCGGATTCCTCCAATGGCATTGAGGAGTACACCACATCTGTCATTGGATTCATCAATATGTGCATCGATGGCGTCGTCCCCACAGTGACCGTACATACCTACGCCAACCAGAAGCCATGGATTACAAGCAGCGTCCGCACTGAGCTAAAGGCTAGAGCTGCCGCTTTCAAGGAGCGGGACTCTAACCCGGAAGCTTATAAGAAATCCCACTATGCCCTCCGACGATCCCTCAAACAGGCAAAGCGTCAATACAGGACTACAGTCGTACTACACCGGCTCTGAAGCTCGTCGGATGTGGCAGGGTGTGCAAACCATTAAAGACTACAAAGGGAAGCACAGCTGAGAGCTGCTGAGTGACACGAGCCTACCAGACGAGCTAAACTACTTCTATCCTCGCTTCGAGGCAAATAACACCCAAACAGGCATGAGAGCACCAGCTGTACTGGAAGACTGTGTGATTAAGCTCTCCGCAGCTGATGTGAGTAAGACCTTTAGACAGGTCAACATTCACAAGACCGCAGGGCCAGATGGATTACCAGGACGTGTACTGCGAGCATGCGCTGACCAACTAGCAAATGTCTTCACTGACATTTTCAACCTCTCCCTGTCCAAGTCTGTAATACCAACATGTTTTAAGCAGACCACCATAGTGCCTGTGCTCAAAAACACTAAGGTAACCTGCCTAAATGACTACCAACCCGTAGCACTCACGTCTGTAGCCATGAAGTACTTTGAAAGGCTGGTCATGGCTCACATCAACACCATCATCCCAGAAACCCTAGACCCACTCCAACTTGCATACCGCCACGACAGATCCACAGATGATGCAGTCTCTATTGCACTCGTCACTGCCCTTTCGCACCTGAACAAAAGGAACATCTATGTGAGAAGGCTCTTCATTGACCATCGCAGCCCCCCCCCCCCCCCAACAAATGTAATTAAATAATTTAGGATTTTTTGGGGGGGTGGGACCGCCAAATGTTACCATGGGTCAAAGAGAAGAATGTTCTCTTTTATAGCTAATTTCATGATATTCTACACATTTTGCTATGAGGCTGAGAGGAAAATGTGCAGTTTTATAGCTAATATCATGCTTTTCTACACATTTTTGCAATGATGCTGAGCGTATTTTACATTATTAAAGAACATTTCCTGCTTTTGAGAATAAATGCAACTCGCAAGCACGCAAACATGTCACATGTAGCTTGATATGTGAATAAATTCTATAAGATTTGCAAGCATGCAACTCAATTTGAGAATGAATGCAACTCATTCACTAAACTTGCGACTGATTAACCTTCTGTGAAGCAGAACTACATTTGATGATTTTGAATCTGCACACTCAATAGTTGTATCACTAATTTAGCAACTGACCTCTGGCAAAAGTTTTAAAAAAGTGCTCTGCATGCAAGTGTAGCACATGGGGATGTGTAAAACTTCTCTTCAGCTTGAAGTGTCCGCACTGCACCAGCGAATAGCTAGCTTTTTGCATGGCGCCGACTGGTAAGACTCTTCAGGAGGACGGTCACGTGTGCTAGGAAGGAAAATGGCCCGAGTTCGCTCCAGGTATGGGCCGAATCGGTCAGGAAGTGGTACTTGATAACATATTGTTTTCACCACTTCTGAACTCGTCAGACAAAGTTCCGCCCCAATTCATTTTCATAGAGGGCACGCAGAGCAATGCTCAGGGGATTGTGGTAAGGTGAGTGGTGAGGACCCTACTAGCAAAGCGGTAGAAAAAGTTCAGCTCTGCTCTACTTTCTGCAAATTGCACACCCCCACCACTGCCGTTAACCAATCAGGTGAGGAGCATATGTGCTTGAAAAACTTCCGTTCATGAAACAGTTCCGCCTGCCATTAGTTCCGGGCAAGCAAGACCAAAAAAGATGGAGGAAAGCCAATCATTGCTCTGTCTGGTTTTCCAATTCTATATGATGTCGCTTTGCTAGAATACAGTGACAAAATCAGAAGGTCAATGGCATGGAGGAGGATTGCAGAGAGTGTTGGTGGGTGAAGAGAGATTTGCAAGAGATGTTTGCTTGTTCTGTTAGCTAACTATGAAACTCAATCAATATAAACCTCAAAACTGATCAAGGCCATTATTTGTGAACGTGTTGACTAATTCTTATTATATTTGCCCACCAAAGGGTAGAAATCACCAGTAACACACAACATTGTAAATTAAACACCGGGCATGAATTTCCCATGTCAAATGCTACAAATGTAATTATGGTATCTTAACATCATGATTCTCATATATTATATCTTATGGCTCTTTCATTATACCTGTGTCTTGATCTGGATGATTATAACTCACTTCCTGTAAAATACATTGGCCTACATGTAATGGGTACTTTAGGTAAAGGAAATTGTGGTTTTGACTTGCAAACATTGTGCAAAGCTCTCTTCGCCCAACTTCAACATCAACAATCTCTGCAATCCTCCTCCATGCCATTGACCTTGTACTCTAAAATCATTCTAAGCAAATAAGGTAGAATTACGCGCCCCAAGATCCTTATCGACATTTTGAATTACCCTACAAATTGTCAGCTCCTTATTTTCATATACAATAATGTACCTACAATACAAGGGATGGATTTGCACGAAACAATTTCATGTCAGAAAAAACAAAGGAGGTTAGTTAGCATCATATATTAACTGCTGGTATCATTTTAAACAGGTTTTGCTGTTTTTATTGACATTTGTCAATAAAACTCATGAATACATCTATTTATGTCAACTTGTTTTGTATTCTACTTGTAGCTCTGGTTGTCCTGAAAAGAAAAATGGTAAAACACTTCACTATGAGGCTAAATATAAGACCTGGACATGAAGATACAGTTGAAGTTGGAAGTTTACATACACTTAGGTTGTAGCCATTAAAACTCGTTTTTCAACCACTCCACAAATTTCTTGTTAACAAACTACAGTTTGGCAAGACGGTTAAGACATCTACTTTGCATGGCACCGAATTTTTCCAACAATTGTTTACAGACAGATTATTTCACTTATAATTCACTGTGTCACAATTCCAGTGGGTCAGAAGTTACACTAAGTTGACTGTGCCTTTAAACAGCTTGGACAATTCCAGAAAATTATGCTATGGCTTTAGAAGCTACTGATAGGCTAATTGACATCATTTGAGTCAATTGGAGGTGTACCTGTGGATGTATTTCAAGGCCTACCTTCAAACTCAGTGCCTCTTTGCTTGAAATCATGGGAAAATCAAAAGAAATCAGCCAAGACCTCAGAAAAAAAATTCTGGTTCAAGTCTGGTTCATCCTTGGGAGCAATTTCCAAACGCCTGAAGGAACCACGTTCATCTGTGCAAACAATAGTACGCAAGTATAAACACCATGAACCACAAGTCTGGTTCATCCTTGGGAGCAATTTCCAAACGCCTGAAGGAACCACGTTCATCTGTGCAAACAATAGTACGCAAGTATAAACACCATGGGACCACGCAGCTGTCATACCGCTCAGGAAGGAGACTCGTTCTGTCTCCTAGAGATGAACGTACTTTGGTGTGAAAAGTGCAAATCAATCCCAGAACAACAGCAAAGGACCTTGTGAAGATGCTGGAGGAAACGGGTACAAAAGTATCTATATCCACTGTAAAACGAGTCCTATAACGACATAACCTGAAAGGCCGCTCAGCAAGGAAGAAGCCACTGCTCCAAAACCGCCATAAAAAAGCCAGACTACAGTTTGCAACTGCACATGGGGACAAAGATCGTACTTTTTGGAGAAATGTCCTCTGGTTTGATGAAACAAAAATAGAACTGTTTGGCCATAATGACCATTATGTTTGGAGGAAAAAGGGGGAGGCTTGCAAGCCGAAGAACACCATCCCACCACGGGGGTGGTAGCATCATGTTGTGGGGGTGCTTTGCTGCAGGAGGGACTGGTGCACTACACAAAATAGATGGCTTCATGAGGAAGGAAAATTATGTGGATATATTGAACCAATCTCAAGACATCAGTCAGGAAGTTAAAGCTTGGTCGCCAAATGGGTCTTCCAAATGGACAATGACCCCAAGCATACTTCCAAAGTTGTGGAAAAATGGCTTAAGGACAACAAAGTCAAGGTATTGGAGTGGCCATCACAAAGCCCTGACCTCAATCCTATAGAAAATGTGTGGGCAGAACTGAAAAAGCGTGTGTGAGCAAGGAGGCCTACAAACCTGACTCAGTTACACCAGCTCTGTCAGGAGGAATGGGCCAAAATTCACTCAACTTATTGTGAGAAGCTTGTGGAAGGCTACCTGAAACGTTTGACCCTAGTTAAATAATTTAAAGGCAATGCTACCAAATACTTATTGAGTGTATGTAAACAACTGACCCACTGGGAATGTGATGAAAGAAATCAAACCTGAAATGTATCATTCTCTCTACTATTATTCTGCCATTTCACATTCTTAAAATAAAGTGGTGATCCTAACTGACCTAAGACAGGTAAGTTTTACTAGGATTAAATGTCTGGAATTGCGTAAAACTGAGTTTAAATGTATTTGACTAAGGTGTATGTAAACCTCCGACTTCAACTGTGTGTGTATGTGTACATAAATATGTATACAGTCCATTCAGAAAGTATTCAGACCCCTTGACGTTTTCCAAATGTTGTTACGTTACAGCCTTATTCTAAAATGTTTTAAATACATTTTTCCCCTCATCAATCTACATATCGCATAATTACAAAGCAAAACAAGCATTTTTGAATTTTTATGAAGGAAAAAAACTGAAATATAACATTTACAGTGGCTTGCGAAAGTATTCCCTTGGCATTTTTCCTATTTTGTTGCCTTACAACCTGGAATTAAAATATATTTTGGGGGGGGGTTGTATCGTTTGATTTACACAACATGCCTGCCACTTTGAAGATGCAAATATTTTTTATTGTGAAACAAACAAGAAATAAGACAAAAAATCTGAACTTGAGCGTACATAACTATTCACTCCCCCAAAGTCAATACTTTGTAGAGCCACCTTTTGCACCAATTACAGCTGCAAGTCTCTTGGAGTATGTCTCTCTAAGCTTGGCACATCTAACCACTGGGATCTTTGCCCATTCTTCAAGGCAAAACTGCTCCAGCTCCTTCAAGTTGAATGGGTTCCGCTGGTGTACAGCAATCTTTAAGTCATACCACATATTCTCAATTGGATTGAGGTCTGGGCTTTGACTAGGCCATTCCAATACATTTAAATGTTTCCCCTTAAACCACTCGAGTGTTTCTTTAGAAGTATGCTTAGTATGCCCCACAGCATGATGCTGCCACCACCATGCTTCCCTGTGAGGATGGTGTTCTCGGGATGATGAGAGGTGTTGGGTTTGCGCCAGACATAGCGTTTTTCTTGATGGTCAAAAAGCTACATTTTAGTCTCATCTGACCAGAGTACTTGCTTCCATATGTTTGAGGAGTCTCCCACATATACCTTTTGGCGAACACCAAATGTGTTTGCTTATTCTTTTCTTTAAGCAATGGATTTTTTTCTGGCCACTCTTCCGTAAAGCCCATCGCTGTGGAGTGTACGGCTTAAAGTGGTCCTATGGACAGATACTCCAATCTCTGCTGTGGAGCTTTGCAGCTCCTTCAGTGTTATCTTTGGTGCCTGATAAATGCCCTCCTTGTCTGGTTTGTGAGTTTTGGTGGGCAGCCCTCTCTTGGCAGGTTAGTTGTGGTGCCATATTCTTTCCATTTTTTAATAATGGATTTAATGGTGTTCCGTGGGATGTTCAAAGTTTCAGATAATTTTTTTATAACCCAACCCTGATCTGAACTTCTCCACAACTTTGTCCCTGACCTGTTCGGAGAGCTCCTTGGTCTTCATGGTGCCGCTTGCTTGGGGATGACTCTTGCTTAATGGTTTTGCAAACTCTGGAGCCTTTCAGAACACAGAACAGGTGTATGTGTGTGTGTATATATATATATATATATACTGAGATCATGTGACACTTTGATTGCACACAAGTGGACTTTATTTAACTAATGTGAATTCTGAAGGTAATTGGTTGCACCAGATCTTGTTTAGGGGCATCATAGCAAAGGGGGTGAATACAAAGGCATCTTCTTCGAGTGTTGTTGAGGGGAGGGGGGACGTAAACTGCTATTATTTTGGGTTGAGTCCTCCAAAGATTTCCATTGGGAATTGCTGGTTGCAACATAAATGCATAAACAATTCCCAATGGAAATCTTTGGAGGACTTAAACCAAAATAGTTGATTACAACCATATACAGTCATTGATTACAACAATATCTAAACCATGTTTTATAAATACAATGTGATTTCATAATCTTATGGGCAGCCACAACTATAATTTGCGAAAAATAAATATTCGTACTTAAATATCTGTGCGTTTTCAAAACTTGTACATTACAAATTATAAACCTACAATTATCACTTTTCAGGGAAGACCCAGATGCAGAAAGTGTCGAGGTAACAAAAGTGTATTACTAGAACAGTGGGCAGGCAAATCGACAGGTCAAGGGCAGGCAGAGGACATTAATCCAGATCAGAGTCCAAAAAGTACAGAACGGCAGGCAGTCTCAGGGTCAGGGCAGCAGAGGTCAATAATCTAGTGTGGTGTGACAAGGTACAGAACGGCAGCCAGGCTCAGGGCAGGCTAAATGGTCAAAACCTGGAAAACTAAAAAACAGGAACTAGAAACCGACAGGACCAACGGTAAAAACGCTGGTAGGCTTGATGAACAAAACGAGCAGGCAACAGACAAACAGGGAACACGGGTATAAATACAATGGGGATAATGGGGAAGATGGGTGACACCTGGAGGGGGGTGGAGACAAGTACAAAGACAGGTGAAACGGATCAGGGTGTGGACAACAATGGTCTATGTGCCATCTCAATCTAATATCAAAATGAGATGGCAACATATACAGTACAAACAAAGATAAGACAAAGTAGTCATAAAGTTGCCTAACACTAAAATTTAAGTAATTATATGCCATGTAAAAAAATTACATTTGTGGAACACATTTCATAACAATAAATGAATGTACTTTTTTTTCTGAGTACAAGATGAAAATACATATCCATATTATAATTTTGTTATGGAGGGTGTGAGATTTATAAATGTTATTAAAATATGTGATCATACATTTTAAAATATAGGTCACGTTTATTTATGGGTTTTAAATATATGATCATATATTTTAAAATACACAGACTTTTCTGTTTCCATTTACGTGGGCTGGCACCCATGTCTCACTGGCCCATGGCTCCAGCGTCAACTCACACCCCTGAGTAAATACTTTGTAGAAGCAACTTTGGTAGCGGTTACAGCTGTGAGTCTTTCTGGGTAAGTACTGTATCTAAGAGCTTTCCACACTTTATTGTGCGAACTAATTTGCCTATTATTCTTTTCAAAATTCTTCAAGCTCTGTCGAATTTATTGTTGTTCATTTATAGGAAACCATTTTCAGGTCTTGCCATAGATTTTCTAGTAGATTTAAGTCAAAACTGTAACTCCACCACTCAGGAACATTCACTGTCTTTTTGGTAAGCAACCCCAGTGTAGATATGCCTTGTTTTTTACGTTACTGTTCTGCTGAAAGGTGAATTCATCTCCCAGTGTCTGATGGAAAGCAGACTAAATGGAAAAGAGAGTTAGCACAATAGAGCTAACTCTCTATTCTGTTTTTTTTATCCTGAAAAACTCCCCAGTCCTTAACAATTACAAACATACCCATAACATGATGCAGCCACCACTATGCTTGAAAATATGGAGAGTGGTACTCAGTAATGTGTCAGTATTGGATTTAACCTAACATAACACTTTGTATTCAGGAAAAAAAGTGAATTTCTTTGCCACATTTTTGGCCGTTTTACTTGAATGCCTTGTTGCAAAAATGTTATGTTATGGAATATTTTTATTCTGTGCAGGCTTCCTTCTTTTCACTCTGTCAATTAGGTTAGTATTGAGGAGTAACTACAATGTTGTTGATCCATCCTCAGTTTTGTCCTATCACTGCCGTTAAACTTTGTAACTGTTTTAAAGTCACCATTGGCCTCATAGTGAAATCCCTGAGCTGTTTCCTTCCTTTCCGGCAACTGAGTAAGGAAGGACGTCTGTATCTTTGTGGTGAATGGGTGTATTGATACACCATCCAATGTGTAATTAATAACTTCACCATGATCAAAGGTATATTCAATTTCTGCTTTTTTATTTATTTTACCCATCTACTAATAGGTGCCCTTTTTGCGAGGCTTTGGAAAACCTCCCTAGTCTATGTGGTTGAATCTGTGTTTGAAATTCACTGCTTGACTGCAGGACCTTACAGATAATTGTATGTGTGGGGTACAGAGATGAGGTAGTCATTAAATTCATGTTAAACACTATTATTGCATGCCGAGTGAGTCCACGCAACTTATTATGTGACTTGTTAAGAAAATGTTTACTCCTTAATTTATTTAGGTTTGACATAACAAAGGGTTTGAATACTTATTTACTCAACACATTTAAATTTTTTTATTACTTTGTAAACGTTTCAAAAAACATAATTCCACTTTGACATTATGGGGTATTGTGTGTAGGCCAGTGACACAAACTCTCAATGTAAAACCATTCTAAATTCTGGCTGTAACAATACAAATGTGGAAAAGTCAAGGGGTGTGAATACTTTGATGGCATGTATGCATATGCTTCAGACTTCAGATTTAAACCTCTAAGGGATCGGTGTCCCTATACCCGGGACGGTTGTTGCTAACGTGCACTAATGTGACTAGAATGACGTTGTAAGTAACAGCCACATTTCCACGACATAGACATGTCTTATATGGGCAGAAAGCTGGTTGAGAGAATGCCAAGAGTGTGCAAAGCAGTCATCAAGGCAAAGGGTGGCTACTTTGAAGAATCTCAAATATAAAATATATTTTGATTTGTTTAACACTTTTTTGGTTACTACATGATTCCATATGTGTTATTTCATAGTTTTGATCTCTTCACTGTTATTCTACAATGTAGAAAATAGTAAAAAATAAAGAAAAACCCATGAATGAGTCTGTACACAAGTGGAAGAAGCACATAGGGTTGGGAAGTTCAGCTCTTTTTACTGACACATCTTTTCGACTCGTTCAGTGAAATTAACCGGTGGTGGGGAAAGTACCTAATTGTCACACTTGAGTGAAAGTGAAAGTCACCCAGTAAAGTACTACTTGAAGTATTTGGTTTTAAATATACTTAAGTATCAAAAGTAAATGTAATTGCAAAATTATACTTAATTATCAAAAGTTAAAGTAGAAATAATTTCAAATGGCTTATATTAGGCAAACCAGACGGAACAATTTAAAAAAATATTTCTTTAATTTATGGAAGCCAGGGGCACACTACAATATGCAGACATAATTTACAAACAAAGCATTTGTGTTCAGTGAGTCCTCCAGACCAGAGGCAGTAGGGATGACCAGTGCATGAATTGGACCATTTTCCTGTCCTGCTAACCATTAAAAATGTAACTTGTACTGTTGGATATCAGGGAAAATGTATGGAGTACAAAGTACAATATTTTCTTTAGGAATGTAGTGAAGTAAAAGTTTTCAAAAATACAAATAGTTAAGTAAAAGTACAGATACCCCCAAAAACTACTTAAAAGTAAAAATACTACAAAGTACTACTTAAGTACTTTAGCCCACTGAAAAGAACAATCTTAGCACACAGGACCGCCTACCGGCAAACAAAGAGTATTGATACTACAAACCTCTTGTTCACTTTTCATTCCCCACAAGGGTAGTGGTGGGGAGTCGCCTCCTAAAGAGTTGATTCCACCAGTCCTTGCCTGTCGACTCCTATTTCTGGGTGTCGAGACTTCTACGATTCTGTATTTTTGAAAGGAGGAAACTAATTTCCATAGTATACTTTGAGAACGCAAACTCTCACATCTTTCACAGCAATGAAAGAGAGAGCTAGCGAGGGAGCAAGAGATGGAAGGGCCACAGCCAGGCATAGGTAGGCATGTTTCCAAGTGTTTTGGGAGTCGAGCAAGAGTCAACTCCTGGTTGGAGTCGACTCCAAAAATCCTGAAGTCTTGCAGCACTACATAAGGGGCATATTAGGGATGTCATTTGTGACTGAGACATGTACAATTGTGCTTTAAACAATGTACATTTGTTGATGGCTAGACATAAAAATATGATTATTTCTTGCTACATTTTGAAACAAGGTCTAGTTGTGGCAGCAACCGGACACGATTTTGAACGACTACTTGCGGATGTGTTACCATTACAAATTTTTTTTGCAGTTTTGAAACTGCAGTAAAAGTGCAGTAACTGCAGTCGACTGTGGTATTTTGGAAGCAGTACTTGCAGAATAACTGTAGCAAAATTACTGCAGTAAAAAAAACGGTGTTATTTTGGATACAGTATTTCCAGCATACTGCACTATAACTGCAGTTATACTGTAGTGTAATTCAGTTTTACTGCACTGTGACTGCAATATTTTTTGTAAGGTTTTGCTTGACTGCCATGAGGGCGATAATGTTAATAAAACGTTTACTGTTGACAGGAGAACAAGAGGAGACAATAGGACGAGGTGGATATTTTATAATAAGGCCGTTTAATTACATGTAAAGATATCTTAGTAAAATCTTGCAGCAAGGCTCTTTCAGTCTGACTCCTAGTGAATCGTCCGGGAAAGAGGGAGTTTCCAGAATTGTTCAGTACTATATAGACAACAAGCAAAGTAGGTAGATCTGCGAGTCCGGCCTTCCGATTGGTCGATCTGGGTCTTGGGTAGTCCTGATCAGGCCTGGTGTCCACGTTCCATTGGTTCCTGAGAGTTCTTTGTCCTGAGGTCCAACCATGGGTTGGGTGTGTCTGTGTGATTGTCATGGGGGAGGGGAATTGTGGGTGCCGTGTATATGTCCTATGTGTCCAGCATATGTCCAAGAGAAAGAGGGGGTGTGTATGTTGTGTCAACTTATAGGTAATGTTGAGAAGTTGTTAAAACAAGTTACCAATATCTAATACAATTTCTTACAGTAACCACAATATAGTTTGAACTGCAGCACCCCAAATGATTCGTTCTTCAGTTTTTTGAGCAAGTTTTACAGAATGTCCCTGCCGAGGGCGCTGTGGGACTAATTTCCAGCGTGTGTTGTTGTTTATGTCTGGCTTGAGCCATGATGAATGGCTCTCACCCATCCTCCTTCCTCACCCTTTCTCCCCCTCACGTGAGAGATCACGTCTCCTCCAGCTCATGGCTTCAGCCAATTAGACAATAGCCATGTGTCTCACCCCTGTGCACGCTCTAGCCATGCAGTCTCTCCAGGTCCTGATTGGCTTGCCAGCCTAACAACACTCTCTAAAGGGAGTAAATATTGACACGCTATACCTGAACGTGGTATTACAGTCTGTGTTTGTGGGTGGACATACAGTATGTACATGGAATGCTTGAGTAAATAATTAATGTGGTTTAGCTTGGCTTTGTATAGCACTACGTAGCTATTACAATGTTATATGCTGAAGTTGTTATTAGTACTGGCTATTACCTTTTAGTGTAACACTTGCTATGTATGTTTCCCATTTGTATAGCCTCACTGTATAGTATTAGGTAAGATGTTTACATTAACTCTGCTGTTATTATTGCACTAATATTTAATACCTGGTTATTAGAGAGAATCCTTACCTATTGCGCTATTGCAGTTCTCTTCAATTTTTTTATTCACTGTTTTAGCCCATTTCATATGCAGACGTTCATCCTGCTCTATTCATTGCTTTCTATGTGTATATTAATTATCTCTCTGTTTCTGTACCTTTACAGAACTATACCCATGTATATACCTCATACATCCCCGTGTTCATCTTGTCCTGTGTGTGAATTAAAGTTATGAATGTGTGTTAACTCTTGGACTGCCCTATTCCCTTCTAACTAGCAGCGGTGTCAGTGAGTCACAAACCAAACCAGCGAAATACGTAGGGCCGAGTCGCTCTCTATCACAAAGGCTGTTGAGAAAATACTCAACAAGCAAAATCACACTCCTTGCATAGAGGCTGAATTGACGTTTAATAGTTCAAAGACATGATTTGATATTAACTTTTTTAGAGATATTGTAAATGTTAATTACACATTAACAATCAATTAATTACTTGTTTGTTTCTTTAGGAATCATTATACAATTCAGTTAATGGTTGAGCGACAGACTTGACACTTGTTATTAACAGCCGCTGAGCGCAACTGTAGATCCGAGTTACTAGGCACCGCTGTTAAGTCATGCTGCTTACTTAGCGAGTACCACCAAAGATTATGAATATACTGACAAGATACATGTCTCTCCACCCTAACAATGAGAGTCGTTTGTCCACGAAGCGGCACAGCGTGCCGTCTAGCTCCCACCTATCCTTTCTTTGGATTGGTGGATACATCTCATTATTGTATCCTTTTTTTAACATTATTTTATTTTTATTATCTTCATTTATGGAGTAACAAGTACAATATTTTCTTTAGGAATGTAGTGAAGTAAAAGTTGTTAAAAATATAAATAGTAATGTACAGATACCCCAAAAAACGACTTAAGTAGTACTTTAAAGTATTTTTACTTAAATACTTTACACCACTGATTAGTGGTACCACTTCCGATTTGGCCCATACCTGGCGAGAACTCGGGACCTCTACCTCGTTAGCACATGTGACCGCCCTCCTGAAGCGTCTTATATACAGTACGCACTATGGTCTTACCAGTCGGCATCACGCGAAAAGCTAGCTATTTGCTGGCGCAAGTGGGGACACTGCACGCTGAGGAGTACGTTTCACACATCCCCATGTGCAACACTTGCTTGCAGAGCAGCTCTTACAAAACAGACAATTCACCCGTTGCAATTGTTGTAAATGAGTTGCATTCATTCTCAAATTGTGTTGCATGCTTGCAAATCGTATTGAATTTATTCCCATATCAAGTTACATGTTTGCAAGTGTTATATTTTTTCACACATCACATTACGTGTTTGCGATTATTGCTGCATTTATTCTCAAAACAATTTACATGTTTGCAAATATTTTTTTGCAACTACAAAACTGATTATACAGGTGCAACTCATATTTTACATGTGCAAGTCATACTTTACATGCCTGCACAATACATTGTCTCTAATTTACTTCCATAGCAGGACCTCATGTTTAGAAGTCCATGCTTATGTTATAGGGTCGGTCTTATTTATAGGACCTTATTTAGTTTATACACAATTATTATTTATCTCAGAAAATTCTTGTACGGATTATATCCCTAACCGCTCGTTCCCTAACTGAGGAAAAATACACTTTCATTGACGAATTCAAATGAAGTTGACCAATATAAATTAGGAAAAAGTCCGGGGTTGTATTCGATAAAAGTTTGTATTAAAAATATGAATTTCAGCACCACACGGAAGGACTGTGGTTGTATAGGACAAACATAGGTACAGGTAGGCGTTTTCAGAATTACAATTTTTACAAGTATGGACTGATGGCGGCTCAATGTTGTCGCTAGCAAAACGCGGGACCTGTTATCATAACTCAACTGTGCCTCAATGTAAGAAAACGGAGTTGTGTGCCTCGTCTACTCGTTCCCTTGCTCTGATGCTCTGTCTAGGACGGTCTGGGAGGGGGTATGAGAATTGAGCGCAATTGCATAACCCCCTACTGTCTGGGATATAAGCGGATCAGCATCTCGTCACACAAGGTCTTTCATTCAGCACCGAACTTGACTGTCGTTTGAGCAGGTAGGCAAGTTTCCGATAATATTTCACCCTTTGATAAATTGTTCTCAAATGCAATGCTGTAAATGGCGAATGATTGATGATGATCTTTTTCTATTTTCCATGTGTCCTTATAATATTGCTGTCCGTAATGTTTTTGTGCGTGTGAATATTGCATTGACGCTGGAAGCCGACAGTCGGCCGTTAATGCGCATAGATAGTCTATTCCAGTAAACAGAGGGATGAGAGAACATGGCGGCAGAGGCTCGAAAAGCCTGCTAAATCCCCTAGACTTCTTTAGAATTATCTGGTCGCGCTGCTAATTGTAGCACCCGCCCCCGTTTTCTAGTCCCCTATTTATAAATACATGGACAGCAAAGGAAAATGAACAGTGGCGAAAAAAAACTATTGCAAAGAAAAATAAACTATTGCAAAGCTACCAGATTTTATAGTAAAAATAACTGTCAGTTCTGATTATATCTGGTATCAGTTTCCAGTGCACATAGATAATCTTGCAGAACTGGCTACCGTAACAATTTCCATACATTACTCAGCTAATGAAATGTTATGTCATAAATAAATAACAACCTAGGGTGTTGATTAATGTGGCAATTGCAAAATTAGGTGAATTTGTGATGATCTTGTGTTTATCTGTCATTGTCATGTTGCAAATCAATGAAAATGAATCCACACTATTGCCCTAGTAAAGCCAGAAATTGTTGACATGTCATTCCCCTTCATTTAACCTGTGGATGCATGCACTGCAGTAGTCTGGCTTCAGAAATGGCTGCTGCACTTCCAATGGCAAGGATCATGACAAAATGGAGGACTATCTGTGAGGCTATAGTTAGCAAATTGATACGGAATACGGAGGATATTCAGTGACATAAGATCTGATCGTCTCAATGTCTCATTACTGAGTAGAGAGCTGTGGTGGCAGAGGAAAGGAGGGATAACTAGCTGACCTGCTAAGTGGAAGAAGAGAGGTGTGTGGAGGGATGTGAGGAGAGGGAAGAAACTCTGTGTGTCTTGAGCTTGACACAATTCTGTGCCCACTGACGTGATTCCCAATTTGCTGACATTAAGTAATTGCTTATTTGTCTCGTGGTGACAAATATGTGAAATTGTTTGTGTGTGTAAACTGTGCTTGCCCTTAGAAGTTATACTGAGGCAGTAGCTGCTGGGGCTGTTACGCAATGTCAAGTCAGTTGTGCTATAATTCAATATATTCCCTGCTGTGTTTTTGCCAAGGAAATCCTTTAAGATCCGTTGACTGTGCTGCATTTTCCGTTTGCAGACTCTCACTATCACTTTAACCATGGGCAAGGAAAAGCTTCACATCAACATTGTGGTGATCGGCCACGTGGACTCTGGAAAGTCCACCACCACTGGCCACCTGATCTACAAGTGCGGTGGCATTGACAAGAGGACCATCGAGAAGTTTGAGAAGGAGGCTGCTGAGGTGAGTAGGAGTTCGTACTGTACTTTGCAATCAACTTTTGATAGTCCGTTCTTCTGTTAGCCGACGTGTTATGAAAAGGGTTTGTAGACTGCTGTTATATTGTATTATCCAATCATCTTTATAGGCTACTTAAAGATAGACAAGATATAACAATATGTGTCAAAAAATGCGACAATCCTTCATCTTGGGAGTAAAATTCACTACCATGTTACTCCTCAGTAATATGTTTAAAACCAGCGATGTGTGGTTTTCTCAGATGGGGAAGGGCTCCTTTAAGTATGCCTGGGTGCTGGACAAGCTGAAGGCAGAGAGGGAGCGTGGCATTACCATTGACATCTCACTGTGGAAGTTTGAGACCAGCAGGTACTACGTCACCATTATCGATGCTCCCGGACACAGGGACTTCATCAAGAACATGATTACTGGAACCTCCCAGGTCTGAACCACAATGACAGTCTTTCCTTACACACAGAGACTTGCCAGGTCTTCACTTGCAGGGCCTGGAAGTCTATTATTAAACTTGCAGCTTTGGTTTTCAAGGATAGCTTATAGCTGTACTATAACTCCAGACAACTTCAGTAGTCGTAAAGTGCCTTCGTAGCATATTACTTTTTTGAAAACTTATTGTATGCATTATTCCCATGTTCTGGTGTTTACAGGCGGACTGTGCAGTGCTGATCGTGGCGGCCGGCGTGGGTGAATTCGAGGCGGGCATCTCAAAGAACGGGCAGACCCGCGAGCACGCCCTCCTAGCCTACACCCTGGGGGTCAAGCAGCTGATCGTGGGAATCAATAAAATGGACTCCACTGAGCCCAACTACAGCCAGAAGCGCTATGAGGAGATTGTGAAGGAAGTCAGCACCTACATCAAGAAGATCGGCTACAGCCCGGATATGGTAGCCTTTGTTCCTATCTCTGGCTGGAACGGAGACAACATGCTAGAGGCCAGTCCTAACGTACGTAAGCACAAAACTAAAGCGCATTTCTTGTTATTTCTGGTCATTATTCTAGGATAGCGTTACAGCCACAGTGAGCCATCTATGACTATATGTAATATAATCTGCTCTCCACTTTAATTTGAAGAAAGTACGTCAATGTGTAGCACAGCACACTTCATAACTTTGCTTTGAACATACTGCTAACTCCTGTCTCCTGCATGCTCAGATGACCTGGTTTAAGGGATGGAAGATCACCAGGAAGGATGGCAGTTCGTCCGGGACCACCCTGCTGGAAGCTCTGGATGCCATCCAGCCCCCGTCCCGCCCCACCGACAAGCCCCTCCGCCTGCCCCTACAGGATGTCTACAAGATTGGAGGTGAGCATCGCACCCACCCTAGAGGCTGTCCATCCATAATGATGATACATCTGTCACGCTCACTTTCTTATCCTCTCTCATTCAGGAATTGGCACAGTGCCCGTGGGGCGTGTGGAGACGGGTATGATCAAGCCAGGCATGGTGGTGACCTTTGCCCCTGTTAACGTGACAACCGAAGTGAAGTCTGTGGAGATGCACCACGAGGCTCTGACCGAAGCAATGCCCGGAGACAACGTGGGCTTCAACGTCAAGAACGTGTCCGTCAAAGACATTCGCCGTGGCAACGTGGCCGGAGACAGCAAGAACGACCCCCCAATGGAGGCAGCCGTCTTCACTGCTCAGGTGGGCAGGGCCAGACACACAAAAACACACACACACACACACACACACACACACACACACACACACACACACACACACACACACACACACACACACACACACACACACACACACACACACACACAAACTACTGTAGAGGTGTAAAAACCATAGAACCAAAAGTCATACAACTACAAATAATTATTATGTTTAACTATGATACACAGTAATGATCACATGGATAAAAGTATTTGTGGTGATGATACAGCTTAGTAGTTACTATTAATATCCCATATTTTTCTTTCCACTGTTTCACACTGCTCTTTTCTCACAAATATATATTTGTGGCACAGTGTGATGAGCTGTGGGGAACTATTTTGGGCAGAAAAGGAGCCAACATTGAATAGACCTCCCGGGTGGCGCAGTGGTCTAGGGCACTGCATCGCAGTGCTAGCTGCGCCACCAGAGTCTCTGGGTTCGCGCCCAGGCTGGGCTGGGTTCGCGCCCAGGCTCTGTCGCAGCCGGGCGCAACCGGGAGGTCCGTGGGGCGACGCACAATTGGCATAGCGTCGTCCGGGTTAGGGAGGGTTTGGCCGGTAGGGATATCCTTGTCTCAGTATGTAAAATGTAATAAAATGTATGCACTCTACTGTAAGTCGCTCTGGATAAGAGCGTCTGCTAAATGACTAAAATGTAATGTAAAATGTAATGTCATGGTTACCACATCAGTGCTGATACAGGTGTTGACAGAACAACCATGTTAACTGTGTCTGATGTTCCCTCCTTTAGGTGATCATCCTGAACCACCCAGGTCAGATCAGTGCTGGCTATGCCCCGGTGCTGGACTGCCACACCGCCCACATCGCTTGCAAGTTTGCTGAGCTCAAGGAGAAGATTGACCGTCGCTCAGGCAAGAAACTGGAGGACAACCCCAAGGCCCTGAAGTCTGGAGATGCCGCCATCGTGGATATGGTCCCGGGGAAGCCCATGTGTGTGGAGAGCTTCTCTGAGTACCCTCCACTGGGTGAGTATTGTTGGGTAGTAGTTCTCTTGGGCCTGTTTGGAATTCTTTGAAAATCATTCCACTCTCCCTTGAAGTTACCATTGATCTGACATCCTCTCGCTCTCTCTCTCTGCAGGTCGTTTTGCAGTGCGTGACATGCGCCAGACAGTGGCAGTCGGGGTGATCAAGGGTGTGGAGAAGAAAGCTCCCTCCACTGGCAAGGTCACCAAGTCCGCCCAGAAGGCCCAGAAGACCAAATGAATGTTGTGCTGCGCTGCCGACTCCAGAGTCACCCATGGCAGGACAGTGGTCACCCAACCCCACCCCCCTATTGGCTGCTTCAACTCCATAGTCAAGGACTGGTTAATAATCACAATGCATCGCAAAAGTATCAGAAGGAAAGAAAAAAGAAAGCCTAGTCCTTAAGACAGTATTTGTTCTTACTCCCATTTCAAAGTGGTTAGATTCATTTGTATTTACGTTGTAATAGCACATTGCTAGTTTTAAACGTGTACTGTTAAATAAGTGAATGGCCATGTCCCCCGTGTGTAAGATATTTTAACCATAGAGGGGCGCGGTTATAACTCACTCTTCACGCAGTCTGTTGTCTTGCTTTTAGTGTTTGTAAACTACCTGGTGCTTTATAGCAGCCTATGGTAATACAACTTAAAACTCTTATAAGTAGAACATTTGAGAAAAGTTAAGTGTATGTTGTATTATAGCTTTAAAGTAAACAAAAAAGCTAAACATTTTACATTTGTCTCACTCTAGGCATACTGAGCAGACCAATTGTTGACTCTCCAAGCACTTTTAATTGGCATTTTGTTAACTTTGCACTGGAAAACGTTTTAATTGGCAGAAGCTGTTGCATCTTACTCTGTTCAAGATGGCAGAAGCCCTGTTCATGACATTAAAGATGTTTCAACCAACCAGAATGTTCACGTACACAGTTTTTGCAGATGCACGAAATGCTTGTTTCTTGCTCCGACAACGCAGCAATATCTAGCAATACAATAACAATACACACATAATAAAAAATAAATGAAGACATCAGGTTGAGCAATATCAGAACGTGCAATGTCAGAACCAGAATGTAAATATATCCAGAATGTACCTGAATGGTGTGTATAGACAGAATGGACAGTAGGGGAGTGAAGTAATTTGAGTCGAAGGGTTACTTGAGCCACGGCCTTTTTCTAGGAAACACAAAATGAATCTTGACCAAATATTAAGGAAGATGTCATCTTCAAATCAAATTTGATTTGTCACATGCGCTGAATAAAAGACCTTACAGTGAAATGCTTGCTTACAAGCCCTTAACCAACAATGTTTTAAGAAAAATATTGTTAAGTAAAAAAAGATAAGTAAAAAATTGAAAATGAAAGTAAAAAATAATTAAACAGAAGCAGTAAGATAACAATAGCGACGCTATATACATGGTGTCTGAAGGAAGAAACCACTTGGGAAAAGTGGTAAGCAAGTTAGGTCCAAAACACTGATTTTCACAGTCAAATAAATGTATTGTGTTACAGTGGCTTGCAAAAGTTTTCACCCCCTTGGCATTTGTCCTATTTTGTTGCCTTGCAACCTGGAATTAAAATAGATTTTGGTTTGTATCATTTGATTTACACAACATGCCAACCACTTTGAAGATGCAAAATATTTTTTTATTGTGAAACAAACAAGAAATAAGACAAAAAGACTGAGAACTTGAGCGTGCATAACTATTCACTCCCCCAAAGTCAATACTTTGTAGAGCCACCTTTTGCACCAATTACAGCTGTAAGTCTCTTGGGCTATGTCTCTATAAGCTTGGCATATCTAGCCACTGGGATTTTTGCCCATTCTTCAAGGCAAAACTGCTCCAGCTCCTTCAAGTTGGATGGGTTCCGCTGGTGTACAGCAATCTTTAAGTCATACCACAGATTCTCAATTGGATTGAGGTCTGGGCTTTGACTAGGCCATTCCAAGACATTTAAATGTTTCCCCTTAAACCACTCAAGTGTTGCTTTAGCAGTATCCTTAGGGTCATTGTCTTGCTGGAAGTTGAACCTCTGTCCCAGTCTCAAATCTCTGGAAGACTGAAACAGGTTTCCCTCAAACATTTCCATGTATTTAGCGCCAACCATCATTCCTTCAATTCTGACCAGTTTCCCAGTCCCTGCCGATGAAAAACATCCCCACAGCATGATGCTGCCACCACCATGCTTCACTGTGAGGATGGTGTTCTCGGGGTGATGAGAGGTGTTGGGTTTGCGTCAAACATAGCGTTTTCCTTGATGACCAAAAAGCTAAATTTTAGTCTCATCTGACCAGAGTACTTTCTTCCATATGTTTGGGGAGTCTCCCACATGCCTTTTGGCGAACACAACTTTGTCCCTGACCTGTTTGGATAGCTCCTTGGTCTTCATGGTGCCGCTAGCTTGGTGGTGCCCCTTGCTTAGTGGTGTGGCAGACTCTGGGGCCTTTCAGAACAGGTGTATATATACTGAGATCATGTGACAAATCATGTGACACTTAGACTACACACAGGTGAACTTTATTTAACTAATTATGTGACTTCTGAATGTAATTGGTTGCACCAGATCTTATTTAAGGGGTTCATAGAAAAGGGGGTAATACACATGCACGCACCACTTTTCCGTTTAAAAAATATATATATATTTGGAAACAAGATATTTTTTACCATTTCACTTCACCTATTTGGACTTTTTTGTGTATGTCAATGACATGAAATCCAAATAAAAATAGTAAAAACGCCAAGGGGGATGAATACTTTTGCAAGGCACTGTTTAGGTTTCATGCTCGTATCTAAAACAAAGTACATATTTTTAAGATTGTTTTATACATCAGTTGGGGTCTCTATAAGCTACAATATGAGTTCCTTAACCCAGCATGAAAGTGCATCCTTGTAGCTATGTGGGCTAATATATTCATGTGTTTTTGCCTACGGGTAGGTTGAGCCAATCGCCATGGGGTAAATTGAGCCAATGGCCACCATACCCCATACAAATTATGAGTACATTTAGTCCGTTTTGTGAGTAATATGCATGGTATTTTCGCAATGTGTCATGCATATGAACTCAAGTGCATTTTTATTGTTACAAAGCAGACATCATCATGCCCCTTGTATACAATCAATCATGAGGTTCTTGAGAGAGCAGTCAAGGAAGTGAGAGAAGGGAAGAAGTCCAATCGAGCAGCAGCAAGGGATGAAAAAATAGACTGAATGACACAGAAATGGTACATTGACAAAAAGGAAGGAGTATCTGTGCGAAAGAGAGGCTATGATAGAGTAGCAGAGGCACACACAGTTTTATCTGATGACATGGAGGCTGCGCTTGCTAAAGGTATCAAGAATCTTCAGACCAGTTTAATGCGCTTTAGTAGCCTCAAATGCAGAGAACTAAACTACAAATTGACACATTGATACAACATCCCTGTCCCAGACAACTGGTCAAGAAATAGAAGGGTAAGTGATATTGAACAGAGAGATCTACAGTGCCTTCAGAAAGTATTCATAACCCTTGACTTACTTCACCATTTAAAATTTTATTTAAAACAATCTCACCCATCTACACACCATACCCCATAATGACAAAGTGAAAACATGTTTTTAGACATTTTAGCACATTTATTGAAAATGAAATACAAAAATGAAAATGAAATACAAAAATATCAAATTTACATACTGGACGTATTCACACCCCTGAGTCAATACTTTGTAGAAGCACTTTTGAAAGAGATTACAACTGCAAGTCTTTCTGGGTAAGTCTCTTAGAGCTTTCCACAAATGTGCAACATTTTCCCATTATTATTTTCAAAATTCTTCAAGCTTTGTAGAATTGGTTGTTGATCAGTGCTAGACAACCATTTTCAGGTCTTGCCATAGATTTTCAAGTAGATTTAAGTCAAAACTGAAACTCGGCCACTCAGAAACAATCATTGTCTTCTTGGTAAGCAACTCCAGTGTAGATTTGGCATTGTGTTTTAGGTTATTGTCTTGCTGAAAGGTGAATTCATCTCCCAGTGTGGTGGAAAGCAAACTGAGACAGGTTTTCCTCTAGGATTTTGCCTGTGCTTAGCTCCATTCCATAAATTTTTTTATCCTGAAAACCTCCCCAGTCCTTAACAATTACAAACATACCTAACATGATGCAGCTACCGTTTTGCTTGAAAATATGGACGGTTGCAACTCCGTAATGTGTTGTATTGGATTTGTCCCAAACACAACAAGTTGTATTCAGGACAAAAAGTGAATTGCTTTGCCACATTTTTTTGCATTATTACCTTAATGCCTTGTTGCCAACAGGATGCATGTTTTGGAATGTTTGTATTCTGTACGGGTTACCTTCTTTTCACTCTGTAAATTAGGATAGTATTGTGGAGTAACTACAATGTTTTTCATCCATTCTCAGTTTATCCTATCACGTTAAACTCTGTAACTGTTTTAAAATCACCATTGGCCTCATGGTGAAATCCCTGAGCGGTTTCCTTCCTTCCGGCAACTGTGTTAGGAAGGACGCCTGTATCGTTGTAGTGACTGTGTGTATTAATACACTATCCAAAGTGTAATTAATAACTTCACCATGCTCAAAGGGATATTCAATATCAGATTTTTTTTTTTTTACCCATCTACTGACCAATAGGTGCCCTTCTTTGCGAAGCACTGGAAAACCTACCTGGTCTTTGTGGTTGAATCTGTGTTTGAAATTCACTGCTCGACTGAGGGAACTTACAGCTAACTGAATGTGTGGGGTACAGAGGTGAGGTAGTCATTATAATTCATGTTAAACACTATTATTGCACACAGAGTGAGACCATGCAACTTACTATTGGACTTGTTAAACACATTTTTACTCTTGAAGTTATTTAGGCTTGCCATAACAAAGGGGATGAATAAGTACTGACTCAAGACATTTCAACTTTTCATTTTTTATGAATTTGTAAAGATTTCGAAAAACATAATTCCACTGGCATTATGGGCCATTGTGTCTAGGCCAGTGACAAAAAAATATCTACAATTAATGCATTTTAAATTTAGGCTATAACACAACAAAATGGGGGAAAAGTCTGAAGGCATTGTATATCTGAATGTAGGCATAAATTTAAGATATACAATATACCACACCCCCATTCCATTAATGAAACGTTGACCTACAGTGGCAAGAAAAAGTATGCGAACCCTTTGGAATTACCTGGATTTCTGCATAAATTGGTCATAAAATTTGATCTGATCTTTATCTAAGTCACAATAATAGAGAAACACAGTCTGCTTAAACTAATGACACACAAACAATTATACGTTTTCATGTCTTTATTGAACACCCCGTGTAACATTCACAGTGTAGGGTGGGATAAGTATGTGAACCCTTGGATTTAATAACTGGTTAACCCTCCTTTGGCAGCAATAACCTCAACCAAAGTTTTCTGTAGTTGTGGATCAGAGCTGCACAGCGGTCAGGAGGAATTTTGGACCATTCATCTTTACAAAACTGTTTCAGTTCAGCAATATTCTTAGGATGTCTGGTGTGGACCGCTCTCTTGAGGTCATGCCACAGCATTTTAAATCGGGTTGAGGTCAGGACTCTGACTGGGCCACTCCAAAAGGTTATTTTCTTCTGTTGAAGCCATTCTGTTGGTGATTTACTTCTGTGTTTTGGGCTGTTGTCCTGTTGCATCACCCAACTTCTGTTGAGCTTCAATTGGTGGACAGATAGCCTTACATTCTCCTGCAAAATGTCTTGATAAAATTGGGAATTCAGCGAAGCAGCCCCAAACCATGATGCTCCCTCCACCATACTTTACAGTTGGGATGAGGTTTTGATGTTGGTGTGCTGTGCTTTTTTTCTCCACACATAGTGTTGTGTGTTCCTTCCAAACAACTCAACTTTAGTTTAATCTGTCCACAGAATATTTTGCCAGAAGCACTGTGGAACATCCAGGTGCTCTTTTGCGAACTTCAGATGTGCAGCAATGGAGTTTTTTGGACAGCAGTGGCTTCTTCTGTGGTGTCCTCCCATGGACACCATTCTTGTTTAGTGTTTAACGTATCGTAGACTCGTCAACAGAGATGTTAGCATGTTCCAGAGATGTCTGTAAGTCTTTAGCTGACACTCTAGGATTCTTCTTAACCTCATTGAGCATTCAACACTGTGCTCTTGCAGTCATCTTTGCAGGGAGAAGGGAGAGTAGCAACAGTGCTGAACTTTCTCCATTTAGAGACAGTTTGTCTTACTGTGGACTGATGAACATCAAGGCTTTTAGAGATACTTTTGTAACCCTTTCCAGCTTTATGCAAGTCAACAATTCTTAATTAAAATGAGGTCTCCTGAGATCTCTTTTGTTCGAGGCATGGTTCACATCAGGTAATGCTTCTTGTGAATAGCAAACTCATATGTTGAGTGTTTTGTATAGGGCAGGGCAGCTCTAACCAACATCTCCAATCTCGTCTCATTGATTGGACTCCAGGTTAGCTGATTCCTGACTCCAATTAGCTTAGGTGTTCACATACTTTTTCCAACCTACACTGTGAATGTTTAAATGATGTATTCAATATAGACAAGAAAAATACAACAATTTGTGTGTCATTAGTATAAGCACACAGTTTGTCTATTATTGTGACTTAGATGAAGATCAGATCAAATTTGATGATTAATTTATGCAGAAATCCAGGTAATTCCAAAGGGTTCACATACTTTTTCTTGCCATTGTACCTGCACCATCGCCCACTGTCACAGGACACCATCACCCACTTATCCCAAGGCTGCTCAATTTAACCTGTCCCTATGCTCAACTTACCCCACCTGGGGTAAGTTGTGCCAAGAGACCACTTTTTTTTGGACAAGCTATCTTTTCAAAGCTGTTATGTTTGCATAAATTCTGATTATTTCCAAGGATTCACAACATTCTGAAATATAGGTAGATATCTTTGTTAGAAAGAATACTATATTTCCTTTGATGTAGTGATGCTGAATGTAAAAAATGGCTCAACATACCCCACTCTCCCCTATATGAATAGAAAAGGTGTATACAGCAGTAGTTATATAGAATGAGCCAAAGTGCCTGAGTACAGAGACAAAAAAAAAAGATGTGTCATTGACTGTCCCAATACCTTTGAAGCTCACTGTCTATAGGACAGCATGTTCTTATAGACTAGAACAGTGGAGGCTACTGAGGGGAGGACGGCTCATAATAATGGCTGAAACAGTGAATGCAAATGGCATTAATATGCTAGGATATGCATATAATTGGTAGATTTGGATAGAAAACACTCTAAAGTTCCCAAAACTGTTAGAATAATGTCTGTGAGTATAACAGAACTGATTTGGCAGGTAAAAACCTGAGAAAAATCCATCCAGGAAGTGGGATTTTTTTAGGTTTGTAGTTTTCTATTGAATGCCATTACAGTATTCATTGACTTAGGCCTCAAATTGCACATCCTATTGCTTCCACTAGATGTCAACAGTCTTTAGAAATTGTTTCAGGCTTGTATTCTGAAAAATGAGAGAGTAAGACCACTCTAAATGAGTGGACCCTACAGTGTCCCAGAGGTTTTTCATGCGCACGACCGCCTTTCTTGTTTACCTTTTATATTGACGACGTTATTGTCCGGTTGAAATATTATCGATTATTTAGGCTAAACACAACCTGAGGATTGAATACAAACATTGTTTGACATGTTTCTACGAACTTTACGGATACTATTTGGATTTTTCGTCTGCCTGTTGTGACTGCGTTTGAGCCTGTGGATTACTGAACAAAACACGCAAACAAAACTGAGGTTTTTGGATATAAACAGGGACTTTATCGAACAAAACAAACATTTATTGAGTAAATGGGAGTCTTGTGAGTGCAACCATATGAAGATCATCAAAGGTAAGTGATTAATTTTATCGCTATTTCTGACTTGTGTAACTCCTCTACTTGGCTGGTAACTGTTTGTAATGATTTGTCTGCTGGGCGCTGTTCTCAGATAATCGCATGGTATGCTTTCGCCGTAAAGCCTTTTTGAAACATGACACCATGGTTGGTTTAACAAGAAGTTAGTCTTTAAACCAATGTATGACACTTGTATGTTTTATGAATTTTTATAATGAGTATTTCTGTTTTTGAATTTGCCGCTCTGCAATTTCACTGGATGTTGGCCAGGTGGGACGCTAGCGTCCCACGTACCCTAGTGAGGTTAAACACCAGCCATTACCACGTGCACGTCCTGCCCAATTAAGGTGCCACCAACCTCCTGTGGACTAGAAGTAACATTAAAGGTAATCCGGGACACTCAAATTAGTATGATATGTTAAGTTTGGTATGGTTACATAAGACAGAACATTATTTAAGGCAAAAACAAAAGGAGGGTGGTTGGTCGTGGTGGATGGATAGGCATATAATGCGAACTTCTAGCAACCCAAAGGTTGGGTGTTCGAATATCATCTTGGCCAACTTGAGCATTTTAGCTAATTAGCAACCTTTCAACTAATTGCTACTTTTTAGCTACTTTGTAACTACTTAGAATGTTTGCTAACCCTTACCCTAACCTTAACTATTTTAGCTAACTCTAACCTTAACCGTTTAACCTAACTCCTAACCTTACCCAGCTAGCACAGTGGATCTGGGGCGGGGCACTCGGCTGAGAGTCAGACTCGGCCGATGTCATGTGGCCCGCAGTATTACTTATGGCTAGGATGCTCGGGCCGCTTCCGGTGTGAGTTTTCTGGCCCAAATGTATATATTACTTGGTGCTCGGGCCAATTCCGGTGCGAGTTATCTGGCCCAAATCTATTACTTGGGGCTCGGACCGATTCCGGTGAGAGTTATCTGGCCCAAATGTATATATTACTTGGTGCTCGGGCCAATTCCGGTGTGAGTTATCCGGTCCAAATCTATTACTTGGGGCTCGGACCGATTGGGGCTACTCTCTGGCAGATCATTACACGGGCTGCTTTATATAATTAACATTTCATTATTTATTTATTTTTCCATATTTTTTCCTCATTGTTTCTGTGATCAAAAAATACAATTAACATTTAAATGAAATTCTTTAAGCGTCCTGTGTAGTATTTTAGTATTTTGGTACTTTGTGCAAGGCAATTGATAATCATTAAAAACTTTGTGGGTGGAACTTCCCGAGTAGCGCAGTGGTCTAATACACTGCATCGCAGTGGTCTAAGACACTGCATCGCAGTGGTCTAAGACACTGCATCACAGTGCAAACTGCGTTTCTACAGATGCTGATTCGAGACCCGTGCCGACTGCGACCGGGAGACCCATGAGGCGATGTACAATTGGCCCAGCGTCGTCCGGGTTAGGGGAAGGTTTGGCCGGCCGGGATGTCCTTGTCCCATCGCGCTGTAGCAACTCCTGTGGCGGGCTAGGCGCTTGCACGCTGACACGGTCACCAGGTGTATGGTGTTTCCTCCGACACAAAATGTTTTTTTGTGGATGGGTATAATTTGTATGTATAAAATGTATAATAGTAATATTTTAAATGACTAAATCAGGTAATTTTGTACATATTTATTTCAATTTGCATCAGGCCGCTTCTGGGGGTATTCTTGTCAGATGCTGGCAAAGTCGGCTGAATTCTGGTAGACGGAAATTCTGGGCAGTCATTCATTTTGATTCCGGGCCGAGTCCGACACCCGATTCCGGGCCGATTCAATCAGTTTCGGTCACCCGGAAGAGGGCCGCTTCTGGGCCAATTACTCATTGCTAGCGGGGTAACCCTAACCTTAACCCCTAACTCCTAGCCTAGCTAATGTTAGCCAGCTAGCTAACGTTAGCATTAGCAATCTAGCCACCTAGCTAACGTTAGCCACAACATATTCGAATTCATAACATATCTTTAGTTTTGCACATTCGTAACATATTGTACGTTTTGCAAATTCGTAACATATAATACAAATTCATAACATATTTTGAGAAATGGATGATGGACATCCACAAATTAATGCATACCATACAAAATGTAACATATCCCACTAAATAGAGTGTCTCGGATTTACGTACAGAATAACACAAAATGCTCTGAGACCAGGTTGATAGGGCAGCAGTCTCTATGGTCCAGGGTAGAGATGACTGTTTAACAGTCATGATGTCCTGAAGATCCCCTCGGTGGTTCATGGATATCTCAAGAGACATCTTATACTTGTTTAACTGGGTTAGGGTAGTCATTTGCCCTGGTTTAGTAATATAGTTCATTCATGTAAGAGTAAAAGAGTAATAGTTACATATTTATCGCTATCATACTGAAAGTTAAGTCCATTAAGTTACTCGATGGAAGATAGGGATTTGGAGCGACAAGCATTTATCACGTCATTTACCTGACAATAGCACATTTCAGGGCAATCATACATGACACAAGTGCGTGCATGTGCTTTTGTTTACTCTGTCTCAATAGCTTTCGACACAAGAGGGCGATGAACGGATTCTGTATGTAGAAAGGGGAGTGTTCACATTCACTTTTCATCACACGGAAACAGTGAAGAGAGTATAATTTAGCTAGCATAGAAGACAGTTTAACTCGTCGATGTCACATCACGATCATACTTACTACAATGAGCGGCAGAGGGAAACCACGAAGCGTGCGCGCAAAGAGTCCGGAACCAGCGCATGCCAAGAATCCGGTTCGGGCCAAGAGTGCCCGGCAACCTCCAAAGGAACCAGTGAAAGACACTAAGGAGGAAACGCAACAGATCACTGATGAAAACAAACCCAAGAAAACCAAGGAATATAAGCAGCCTGAGTGCACCACTGAGGAAAAGGCACCTGTGCCACAGGAGTGCGTAGAAGTTAAAATCGGATCAAGGATGGTCAAAAAAGGTGACAGCGTTGACTCAAATCCGAATAAGATCCTGTTTACAACCATTGATCAATTGAAGATTAAGAAGAAACAGACATCGGAATCAGCAAGTATTGTCAATGACACGGTAAAGCGTATAATGGACCACATGAAAAAGTGTACAGAATGCTTCAAAGATGTAAATGATCTGCGCACTGGAAGTTACTACGAGAATTTAAAGGTGGGTCATTAATTAAATTCAATCATACATCACCAGTGTGACCCAATACTCTTTCATGCTTCACTAATTTTTGACGATCTTTTGATCAATATAGATTTCTAATCCCGACGAATTTGACGTGATGTTAACTGTGCCTGTCAAGCGGGTGGACATTCGGCCGTTTGGGGATGATGGGGCATTTTACAGCGTGGCGTTCAAACGAGGAAAACACTCGTTGGATCGCTTTCTAGATGAAGACTACACAATATCTGCCAGTGGAATGCTTACGGAGTTCAGAAACGAGGTTAAAAAGTGTGTGAAGATACTCAAAGGTGTGTACGGCTGTAGCGCGCGCTTCCCAAATGCCTATAATGTAGCGAATGTATGCAAAACATTTGTTAATGAAATGTTTCTTATTTCCATACTTCTATCAAGACGTGGGGTTGGAGAAGAAAAAGAAGGGTTGCCCGGCAGTGACCTTACTGATAAACGGGACGGGAACGGTCCCTATCTCACTGGACATTGTTCTGGGGCTTGAGGTCCGCTCGAGCTGGCCCACTTTCACCCAAGGAGGCATAGACAAAATAGACATCTGGCTCGGGACCAAAGTGAAGAAAGAACAAAAGTTGAAGGGGTACTACCTCGTTCCGAAGTACGAGGGAAAGGGCACGGTGGAACGGGAAGGTGTCTGCGCTAGAGGTAACCGTTTTGTACACCGTTTTGTACATTAACATTAAGTCAACACTATTAAAGCTAACACATCTTGAATAAAACTATCACTTTCATTTGTGAGATTTCTTCATGAGTGAGAGGTGCAAAGCATAGGGCGATCAGGATGCCTGCAGAACCCCCCCCCCCCCCCAAACAAAAATATGAATAAAAAATGTTTTGAAATTGTTGAAAAAATATTTTTTTCTCACAAAATTAGGGCCTTTACTAGTCCCGTATTAGAGGACACATATAGGTGTCAAAAAAAAATCAGCACTGCTTCCCCCCCTTTCTGGAGAAAGGGGAAGTGGCATGTAGCTATGTCCTTTTTCTGAGTTTCCTAAATGGTTTTTCTTGTCCTGTTACCTACAGACGCATGGCGCATCTCATTCTCGCATGTGGAGAAGAGTATCCTAACAAATCATGGCTCCCAGAAGACCTGCTGCGAGGCCAGTGGGACTCGCTGCTGCAGGTAAGCCTACTATAGAATGAATACTACAAACATGAATACTGTAGTCATAACGTTCAAGTGGATTTTTCCTACACATTTTATGAACGCGTCATTAAACCCATTTCCTTTGATAAATTGTGTATTATCATGTGTGCCTTAGACTTGCCATTTTCTTGCTTCAGGAAGTACTGTCTGAAGCTTCTGAAGCACCTGTTGGGCTTGCTGAAGGCAGAGAACCCTAGTCTGTCCAAGTTCTGTTCCTACCACGCCAAGACCACCCTGCTCCACGCCTGCTGCTCCAGGACCCAGGACAGCGACTGGGAGGAGGCCCAGCTGGGACAGTGCTTCCAGCAGCTGCTGGAGGACTTTGAGGGCCACCTGAAAGATGGCATGCTCCCCAACTTCTTTATCCCCACACACAATCTACTGGGCTCCGGCCATGACCGCAAGAGCCGTCAGTTCCTGGCCCGGCGCATCGAGGAGGAACGCAACAACGGTTTCCCCATTTTCCGCAAGTGAGTCGGGACTACCTCGATCACCTCCCCTTAGTGACTCACCCAGAGGCCCAAAAGGCATAAGTGGAGTACAGTGGTGGTCCCATACAGTTGTCTTTTCTTAAAGCAAAGGCATAGGCAGGAGGAATTGAAGAGCAGAGGAGTCAGAAGTTTCATTTAATTCAGATCTTACTTGAAGAGTTTTGAGAGCCAACTGCTCCTCCAACAAATTATAAAAGGTAATGTAGCCCTTTCCTGCAGGCAATGACCAAAAGGTCGCTCTTAGGCCTCATGGGTGAAATGTTATTCATATTTTTTTTAAATAATTTAATAATTAATAAAGAAAAAAAAATGTTAACCCGACGAAAATCTGGAGTTTCTATGTCAAACGGTTTTGCTATATTTCAGTCTTCTGTGATGTATATAAGTGTAATATTGCGATGCAAAGTAAAACATGTATACATCTCAATTCTGTATCTGACACGGTACATACAGGTGTCTTCTTTTTTTAAGCCCATAACTATGTTTGAGGTGTATACTTTTGTTTCAAAGTATATTTGTTTAAGACTACCAAGAATCACTCTGTGTGACCCTACATTTTGCCCACTGCGGTAAAAGGTTAAACAAACTCAGTACAACACTATTAATTGTTCAATTTAAAAAAAAACATAAAAATGTGCAACACAAAAAAAGGCTGAACACTGGAGGTTCCAGCATTGAAGTTACAAGTTGCTTCTTCCTCTTCTGAGGAAAGAAATGACAGATTCGTAAGACAATTGGCAAAGGGATATTGAACTCTAAACCACAAAAGATGAGTAGTTTTAGCACTAGGAGCTAACATGAGCTTTCAGTGAGGATTTTCCATTAAAAAAAATGTAATCGCTTAAAAATAATTTCATACTCAATTATACCTACTCAGGATGTCAACACCATATATTCCTTGCAGAGTATTTGTCCACCTGTATGTCTGTCTTGGCCAAACCAGGAGGAAGAAAATGATTTTCCCTGGTGTTGTTTTGCTGTGTTGAGTTGTTAGAAACTGACTGTGTGACAGTTGGTCCAGGTGCATGCTGGGAAACTCCAGCCATAATTTTTGTGACCACGGTCATTCTCTTTGACTCGAACTGTCTAACAGAGAGAGAGAGAGTGTGTGTGTGTGTGTGTGTGTGTGTGTGCGCGTGTGTGTGCGCGTGTGTGTGCGCGTGTGTGTGCGCGTGTGTGTGCGCGTGTGTGTGCGCGTGTGTGTGCGCGTGTGTGTGCGCGTGTGTGTGCGTGTGTGTGTGCGTGTGTGTGTGCGTGTGTGTGTGTGTGTGTGTGTGTGTGTGTGTGTGTGTGTGATGTGAACACATTGCAGGTGTCTCTCTGTTTACCCGATATTTGTATTTCTGTTCAGCTTTTGTTCACACAAGTTTATTATTAGCCATGCATTGGAATTTAAGGCCTGAGGGCAGGTGTTTTCAGCTGCATACCAATAAATTGCAATGTGCATGTGTGAAATACCCTACTTTTTAATAAAACAGAATACATAATGGCAAATATGTCTTTCTTATCTCTGTGAACCCAAAGGACTAGACTATTGTGAAACCCTACCCCTTTTCTTAACAAATGTATGCTTAATATGATATATTACGTTGGTATAAGGATTTAGAATTTTAGGACTCCTTTAGGTATAAAAAAAGATGCATTTTTTTTATAAAATATTGAATTTGGCCTTTACTTCTATTTTATTATATTTTTTAAGTTGTATTATTTTACCTTTATTCAAACAGGTTTTTTCTCATTGCGATAATATCTCTTTTCCAAGAGAGACCTGGTCCATTATCAGCAGGGGGAACAACGTTTTAGACAAAACAACTTACATACACTAACACAACATTAAACAAAACTATAAATACACATACAGTACAACAATTACATATTGCATTAAAAACACAAACATCTTGACTAAAAACAGCTGGCCTAAAAACAATTACACTCATCTATGTTGTATACATCGATCAAGTTTTTAAACTCCACCAACGAAACTAGATCATCACATTTTAAAATGTTCAGGAGAGAATTCCAGGACCACGGTGCTAAGTAACTAAAACTATTTCTAACATGACTTGTTCTAGTTTTTGGTACTGTTAGAAGCAAATCAGAATGGGACCGTAATTTATATTTATTTACTGACCTGACTAAAAAAGAACAGAGATAAAATGGCATTTTACCCAATATGGTCTTATAAATCAGTGTATACCAGTGTTTAAGCCTACGCAGCCAACCAGCCAACCAACACCACTTCGTTCGGACTGAGCGAGCCACTCTTGAGCACACCTGCTTTCTCAAGGCGTGGCACCACCGTTGAGCTCAATGTGCATGCCATAGAACCATTGTCAATCATAGCGATCACCTCTATAACATCCCCCAGTAACACACTAGTATAGAAGAGTTCATCGTTGTGGAGCACTCTCTGTGTATTTTGCATAATTACTTTCAGGTTTTCGCCTGCAGAATCAGTTTTGTTATATTCACAGACAATATTTTGACAGTTTTGGAAACTTTGGAGTGTTTTCTATCCTAATCTGTAAATTATATGCATATTCTACGATCTGGACCTGAGAAATAGTCCGTTTTCCTTGGGAGCGTCAAGAGGTGTCACGTTCTGACCATAGTTCTTGTGTGTTTTGCTTGTTTTGTTATACATTTAGTTATATATGTTATATATTTAGTGTTGGTCAGGAAGTGAGCTGTGTGGGCATTCTATGTTGTGTGTCTAGTTTGTCTGTTTCTATGTTTGGCCTAATATGGTTCTCAATCAGAGGCAGGTGTTTAGTGTTGTCTCTGATTGGGAATCATATATAGGTGGCTTGTTTTGTGTTGGGGTTTGTGGGTGGTTGTTTCCTGTATCTGTGTTTTCTCTGCACCAGCTATGACTGTATCGGTTTGCCACATTTTGTTATTTTGTAATTGTTAAGTGTTCACTGTTTATCATTATTAAATATGTTGAGCACCAACTATGCTGCGTCTTGGTCCGATCCCTGTTACACCCTCTCTTCTCGTGAAGAGAGGGAAGACTGCCGTTACAAGAGGTTAAACATGAGAACTCCCCTACCTCTCCCAAAAGTCTCCATTTAAAAATAATTTTAAAAAGATATATATACATATATATATATATATATATTTATATATATATGTATATGTATATATATATATATATATATATAGATATATATAGATATATATATATATATATAAAATAAATCTATGTGGGGATGGGGATGAGGTAGTTGGATGGGCTATTTACAGATGGGCTATGTACAGGTGCAGTGATCTGTGAGCTGCTCTGACAGCTGGTGCTTAAAGCTAGTGAGGGAGAAATGAGTCTCCAGCTTCAGTGATTTTTGCAGTTCGTTCCAGTCATTGGCAGCAGAGAACTGGAAGGAAAGGCAGCCAAATTGGCTTTGGGGGTGACCAGTGAGATATGCCTGCTGGAGCGCGTGCTACGGGTGGGTGCTGCTATCGTGACCAGTGAGCTGAGATAAGGCGGGGCTTTACCTAGCAAAGACTTATAGTTGACCTGGAGCCAGTGGGCTTGGCGACGAGTATGAAGCGAGGGCCAGCCAACGAGAGTGTACAGGTCGCAGTGGTGGGTAGTATATGGGGCTTTGCTGACAAAACAGATGGCACTGTGATAGACTACTCAACAAATTGGATGCAGAGGCTATTTTGTAGATGACATCCCCGAAGTCGAGGATCGGTAGGATAGTCAGTTTTACGAGGGTATGTTTGGCAGCATGAGTGAAGGATGCTTTGTTGCGAAAAAAGAAGCCGATTCTAGATTTAAATTTGGTTTAGAGATGCTTAATGTGAGTCTGGAAGAGGAGTTTGCAGTCTAACCAGATACCTAGGTATTTGTAGTTGTCCACATATTCTAAGTCAGAACCGTCCAGAGTAGTGATGCTGGATGGGCGGGCAGGTACGGGCAGCGATCGGTTGAAGAGCATGCATTTAGTTTTACTAGCATTTTAGAGCAGTTGGAGGCCACGGAAGGAGAGTTGTATGGCATTGAAGCTCATCTGGAGGTTTGTTAACACAGTGTCCAAAGAAGGGCCAGAAGTATACAGAATGATGTCGTCTGGGTAGAGGTGGATCAGAGAATCAGGTGTCCCGTCTAACATCCGGGTCCTTACCGAGGTTGGACTCCAGCTTCTGGTCCACAACTGTCTGGGAGAAGAGATACTCGACCCCAATGAGTTCCCCTTAAACAGAGAGAAAAAATATATATCACAATCAATATGAACACTTCTATAAAATCAGCTTGAACATAATGTACTCAAAATAAAAGTTCAGTAGTAGTTTCACTATCAAGTAGTTAGTAGTAGTTGTTTAACAAGACCAAGTAGTAGTTGTTTAACAAGACCAAGAATCGACAAAAAAGTAACATGAAACGCCCTCAAATAATAGCTGTCGCCACCATGTGGCAAAAAAGGCGGCGCACTGATGTTAATTGGCTTCGGAAAGTTACTAGCATAACAGCACAATTACATCACTAAATAATCATACTATCACCACATACAAGTAATAAACAGTATATTATATTTCCCCCACTCACTCATGCTACCAGGAGCTCCCAGAGAATTCCACTTGTGCAGAATACGAAACCTAGGCCTCTGGTGTCCAAAAGCAACCTCAGTACTTCTTGAAGCCGGGTCTCGGAACCCTCCATGTGACGTCCGGCGAAGAGAAGAAGACGAGTCTCGGCACCAGTGTAACAGATGTTGATCGTACTCTCCTTGCGTTGTGTTTTGTCCAAATAAATCACCCCAGCCAGTGGTCCCAGTTGAGCATTATTTATTATCTGCTGTTGTTAAATAGGAAACAGCACGTTAGTTGTGTAGGGCTTGATGATGTTGATGGCTGTCGATGGTAAAAATCTGTAGCATGAAAACAACTGTGTTAGCAGTGGGCTTATGTGACCAGCATGCTAGCTAGCACACTTATATACAGCAATCATATGCCAAAGCACATCCCAGAAAGCCCCTCAATCCCTAACAGGTACCATATACCCACACATGTATAAATCATCAATGTAATGTACAGCAAACTTGTACACATTGTAAAATAGAAAATAGAAAACAGTATTCAGAACGTGACCTACTCCTTGCATCACATTTTCATACTGGGGAGACCTGATGTTCGCGATCTCCACCTATCTGCAAGCGGGGCCAATCCACAACACGCCTTATTGTCATCGGAATTGAACCAACCAATCAGAATGCTTGAACATTAAATACACCTTTCTTTAGAGGCAAGTGGAAAGATAACCAACCCTGTTACATTTAGAAGCTTCTGATAGGCTAATTGACATCATTTGAGTCAATTGGAGGAGTACCTGTGGATATATTTCAAGGCCTACCTTCAAACTCAGTGCCTCTTTGCTTGACATCATGGGAAAATCTAAAGAAATCAGCCAAGACCTCAGAAAATAAATTGTAGACCTCCACAAGTCTGGTTCATCCTTGGGAGCAATTTCCAAATGCCTGAAGGTACCACGTTCATCTGTGCAAACAATAGTACGCAAGTATAAACACCATGGGTCCACGCAGTCGTCATACCACTCAGAAAGGAGACGCATTCTGTCTCCTAGAGATGAACGTACTTTGGTGCGAAAAGTGCAAATCAGTCCCAGAACAACAGCAAAGGACCTTGTGAAGATGCTGGAGGAAACAGGTACAAAAGTATCTATATCCACAGTACAACTAGTTCTATATCGACATAACCTGAAAGGCAGCTCAGCAAGGAAGAAGCCACTGCTCCAAAACCGCCATAAAAAAGCCAGACTACGGTTTGCAACTGCACATGGGGAAAAAGATTGTACTTCTTGGAGAATTGTCCTCTGGTCTGATGAAACAAAAATAGAACTGTTTGGCCATAATGACCATCGTTATGTTGGAGGAAAAAGGGGGGACGCTTGCAAGCGGAAGAACACCATTCCAACCATGAAGCACGGGGGTGGCAGCATCATGTTGTGGGGGTACTTTGCTGCAGGAGGGATTGGTGCACTACACAAAATAGATGGCTTCATGAGGCAGGAAAATTATGTCGATATATTGAAGCAACATCTGAAGACATCAGTCAGGTAGTTAAAGCTTGGTCACAAATAGGTCTTCCAAATGGACAATGACCCCAAGCATACTTCTAAAGTTGTGGCAAAATGGCTTAAGGACAACAAAGTCAAGGTATTGGAGAGGCCATCACAAAGCCCTGACCTCAATCCTGTAGAACATTTGTGGGCAGAACTGAAAAAGTGTGTGTGAGCAAGGAGGCCTACAAACCTGACTCAGTTAAACCAGCTCTGTCAGGAGGAATAGGACAAAATTCACTCAACTTATTGTGGGAAGCTTGTGGAAGGTTACCTGAAACGTTTGACCCAAGTTAAACATTTTAAAGGCAATGCTACCAAATACTAATTGAGTGTATGTAAACCTCCGACCAACTGGGAATGTGATGGAAGAAATAAAAGCTGAAATGTATCATTCTCTTTACTATTATTCTGACATTTCACATTGTTAAAATAAAATGGTGATCCTAACTGACCTAAGACAGGGATTTTTACTTAGATGAAATGTCAGGAATTGTGAAAAACTGAGTTTAAATGTATTTGGCTAAGGTGTATGTAAACTTCCAACTTCAACTGTAGTTGCATTGGTTTTGCTATACTTCTCACTGAAACTGGCATTCTATATATTTTTCAGCAAGGAAACAAAGTTTCACTTGTGTGAATGCTATTTAAACAAACAATGTAGCTAGCATAAACTGGGACCTAGTAAATCGACCTTTAAATGTGTGGGCAACTGTTCATAGAGAGCCACAGTATACAAGATATTTCTACAGCCAAGCCTCAACACAACTGATTCAAACTGATTATGATATTCAATCTAGACTGGGGACTTCATCCTTAAAGCTGCAATATGTAACTTTTGGGGCAATCTGACCAAATTCGCATGGAAATGTGAGTTATTCATCTGTCATTTTCTTTGAAAGCAAGTCTAGGACGCGGTAGATCTGTTCTATGTGCGCTACTTCTACGCTTCCCGTTCTTAAGTTTATTTTTTGCTTCTTACTTTCAGGCTTGTACACCAGTTCAAACAGCTGAAAATACAATATTTTTGGTTATGGAAAATGTATTTCACATTTGTTTTTTTGTTTTGTCACAAACTGAAATTAGACAAACTATTAGAATTTTAGTAACCAGGAAATGGCAGAGCGATTTCTGCATCGTGCAACTTTAAGAGACCGTTGTCTACTAGTTGTCTCTTCTTCCTGACTCAGGTGTATAAGGCTTGGGTGGAAGAAAAACAACATATCATTTAGTTATTATGCCTGATATGACGATTCATATTATTTTTCCAAAATGTATTATTGTTAACTTACCATGCATGTAAGAAGTCTTGACCTAGAGCACACATATTTCACTGTTCTCAGTTTGATTGAAGGCCTCAATCGTTCTTTTTGCCTTCTAGAAAGAGAGAAGGAACAACACATGATCAAGATGAGCTAGCTACTAGTTTAAAGTAATGAAATATCTAATTGTTACAAAGAATGAATGTGCGTGCCATATTTATGTGAATTGCTTACCTTATCAAGCTTGAAGATGCCACTCTAATTTATCACTAGAAAAAGTGTTATGAGTGAGTGCACCACAAACCAGTGGTGGAAAAAGTACCCAATTGTCATACTTGAGTAAAAGTAAAAATACCTTAAATAGGAAATGTAAGAGTGAAAGTCACCCAGTAACTTACTACTTGAGTAAAAGTCTAAAAGTATTTGGTTTATATATACTTAAATTAAGTATCAAAAGTAAATGTAATTGCAAAAATGTACTAAAGTATCAAAAGTAAAAGTATAAATAATTTAAAATTTCTTATATTGAGCAAACCAGATGGCACAATTGTTTGTGTTTTTAAAATATATGGATAGCCAGGGGCACACTCCAACACTCAGACATCATTCAGAAACAAACATTTGTGTTTAGTGAGTCGCCAGATCAGAGACAGTAGAGATGACCAGGGATGTGCGTGAATTGGTCCATTTCTGTCCTGCTAAGCATTCAAAATGTAATGAGTACTTTTGGGAGCCAGGGGAAATGTATGGGGTAAAAACTAATTCATTTTATTTAGGAATGTAGTGAAGTAAAAGTAAAAGTAGTCAAAAATATAAATAGTAAAGTACAAAAAATTAATTAAGTAGTACTTTAAAGTATTTTTACTTAAGTACTTTACACCACTGTCACAAACATCTTTCCAGGGTGTTTATGCATCCTCCTCCCAATACAACCTCTTCCAACAGCACGGGTAGGGGAATGGTATCCATCTGCAAGTTATGTTTTGATGTCAAGTCAGCTGTTGCTAAATTAGCTGTTGTGCTACTGACCAGTGACACTAGCATACTGACATGCTATTAAAAGACAGCAACGTATTCACCTAAAAAACATGTGTTTAGGCAAATCATTAGTTACCTAGCTAGCTATCACATTAATTGTGCAAATATATGATAGCCAATGTTAGCTAGCTAAGCGCTAGACAGCGAACTAAGTGCTAGCCAGTCAGTGGCGATGACAAATTGAAACTGGTATCAACAAAATGTGTTTCACTCTATCCCATAAAACATGACATTGCTAACTAGGCATGAATTAGCTAACACAATTTGAAAGTGTATTAGGTAGTTGAATTAATAAGTTAGACACTCACCAGACAACTTTGGTAGGTAACGTTAGTTAGCTAGATAACTTGGTTTCTATTTTCCTACAGATTTTTCTAATCCCCGTGATTTGTTGTCATCGGTTAGAAACGTCTTCTTGTAAACTGTTTACCACTAGTGGCAATAAATATTATTGCTTCCAAAAGTTTGCCACAGATCCAAATAGATTCTTTAGAGAATTGTTTGCCAGAAAAAAACATCTGGTGAACTGTTTGGCACTTGTGGCAATAAATATTATTGCTGCCAAAAGTTTTCCGCAGATTCACCACTAGTGGCAAACATTTGCAAACTTCTGGCAACATTTTGTAACACACTATTTAGTTAACGTAAACTCACCCCATTCCGTACAAATGTGCGTAACCGCGGCATTCAAACGAGGCTGCAATGAAAACGAATGGGACTGCAGTGACTGTGTTGGCATCAAAATCCGGGGTGTGAAACTACGTTTCGATTCAGCGTTGATTGACATGGTAAGGGGCTAACAATATTGGAGAAAATATTTTAAAAAAAGAACCCCTCTGATGCTGTATGTTACATCGTGGCGTGTCACTACGTAACGTACAGCGTGCATTTGCAACTCATTTTGTACCGTACAGCCTCTTTCCACCAGGGCTAGCCCTTCTCTCACAGATTAAAATCATGCTTAACCATATACACTTGTAAGAAAACTTCATTATTTTTGTCTAAATTAATATAATTATTGCTAATATTAAACTAATATTTCATGACTAGGGTGCCAATTGCATTTTTTTGCGCGTCATTGCTGCGAGCCATCATGACCCTCAAAAGCCGGAACAGCTGCAGTTCACTTGTGAGGCTAACGTTAGCGCAGCCCTAAACCCCTCTTCAAATTCGACACAAGCCTTCAAACAGGTATGTGATGAGACATTACATAAACTCTTTACGCTTTATTTACGTTTTAAAGTTGATTAGTTGGACAAAATGGGTAAAAAAAACTGTTTTCTTCACACAACATATTTCCCCCTTTCAAGATCACTTCGTAGCCTTCGCTCCCCACCCGCCAGTTTTAAAAAGACCCGACGGTGCTCATTGCCTTGTTGAATTATGCAGAGATGGGCATCATGAAGGTCTCGTCATTAATTTAGTTGGAAAGGGGAGAAATTGTGCTTTACATTGGTATTGATATTACAGTTGATCTGGAAGTATTACGTTTTTTGGGCGCAAAAATAAGGTAAATTGTACGGACCAAGGCGATGTACAAAGTGAGTGAGTTTACGTTAGCAGCAAATTTGCCGCAAATTTGCGTGAAGTTTGCCTACACTATTTTTCATCCGATAGCTTGTCTTTTTTTTAAATAGTGAGGCAAGATGTTTTCAGAACTTTTATTTCCATGACTGCTAAATCCCAGAGACTCCCATATAATTATCTGACTACTTAAAGATAGACAAGATATGTGACAATATGTGTAGACAATATGTGTCAAAAATGCAACAATCCTTCATCTTGGAAGTAGAATTCACTTCAATGTTACTCCTCAGTAACATGTTAATAACCAGTGATGTGTGGTTTACTCAGATGGGGGTAATTGCTTTTAATCTTGGTAAAGCTACCATGGATAGATGCATAATATGTAGAACTGTAGTTTTTGAGTATTTTAATAAACTTACATCTGAAGAAAAAACATATTTATGCTCAGGTTTATTGAATATTATGGATTTCAACACACAATCCCGATGTGTTTCAATGCAAACTGAGCTTAATAGGAGCATACTGGCCTTAATTGGAACAGCAAGGATTTATGGTAAAAACAAATAATAGCAAAGTTTACTCAGAAAATATTAGGAAACCAATAGTCTGGGGTATAAATATAAACTATACATAACAATATGATAATATTGAACAATATTTATATATTTCCATTTGCAGTCTATATAAAGAGGGTGCTTTTTGTCATGTCTGCTCCCGCTCCCCCTCTCTGGCGCTCGAGGTCGCCAGGCTGCTCATCATTACACACACTTTCACTATCGTTACGTGCACCAGTGCTTCATCGAACTGGCTCGTCAGGCTCCCATACCTCAGCTGGCTTGAGAGGCTCACAAGCATCGGTTGGCTCGTCTGGCTCCCATGCCTCGGCCTGCCCGTCAGGCTCGCCCAGGCAGAATGCCAGGTGGCGCACCTAGGGAGGAGGGGGAGGGGGGGGTTAAGCTGTGAGTGCTTGCGATCTATTATATTGTTGTGATTCACCAAGTTATGTTGCTACCGTATTGACTGTAACATATGGTACAACTGCTAGCATGAGAAGCCCATATTTTCAATTGGCAAGAAATAGTAATTAATTCCCATGTAGTATGTTATCATGTGCATAAATCAACACACTAATCTCTTAGTTTGACAGTAAGGTACTAAATATATCTGACATTTGTTATCTGAGATTTTAAAATTGTATCTGAGAGTCGCCTCCACACAAGTGTTTTGCAACTTTGAAATTGGCCACTAGTAGGAACTTACACATAACTGTTAATAACTTAATAATAAAATATCTGATCGGCTTAGAAAACCACATGAACTGCTTGAAACATTAAATATTTCTTATTTTTTTCTTTGAATCCAAATATTGAAATGTTCTTAATGGGTATGTGGGCTTAATAGGTACACTTACACTTTGCCTCATGCCAGACCATAAACTAATACACCTGTTTAGCAGAGCTTACTGAGACTTGACTTCCCTATGCAAAATTAAAAAAAAAATTCACATGCAAATAAATAAAGGCTCAATTTAAAATCAAAGGCAAAGCACAAAACTATCACAAAAAGCTAACACATGACAAACATACCTCAACCAGAGAACTAAGCACATGATTGCATGATTATACACAACTCAAAACCATAATCTCTCTATCCATCCTCTTCTTTCTCTTCATCTCAGTTACATGGGGAGTGGCACTGGAATGGAAAGGGCGAGGCGGGTGGTAAGTTTTCCTGCAAATGTTCATTTAGACATACAATTGTCTAATCCAAGCCAAAGAAGCGTAGGCAGCTGCGTGGGCAGTCAAGTTGACATTTTTTTGAGCCATATAATGAGTGCCTGACTCAGGACACAGGAAATGCTCAAATGATGACTTGGAATGTCTCTGCAGTTTTGATAATTACCTTGTTCTTGGTTCACCCATCATGTTGTGTTTCTGCAATGGGACTCTGCCATGGTTAGGACTCCTACCCCCTTATCCATTGTGAAAAGTCAACAACCTACCAGAAATGTAGAGCTACTACCATATACTGTATATCATTAACACCTATACAATGTTATACCTATCTAATTCGGTCAGATTTACATGATGTGCCTCTTGAATCGGGCAAGGAATAAATGTATAGTTTCCTCTCAATGTCTTGCTAGGCGTCATGTTGTGCAACACTATATTCTTGCCTATGAAGATGATAACTTTGTCCTCAGGCTCCATGTAGCAGTTGTTCATTCTTCTCTGTGTAACAGTTGGGATTATCAGACAATTCTGAGGGAAAACATATTTCTTATCCCAGGATTGAGGTACGTTTTCCGAGCCATATCTAGCAAATCCAATCTGATAGTGGGTTATAAGTACTGCAGCTCGTAAAAGGTCCAATGCAGTCATTTTTATCTCAATATTAAAACATTTCTGGGTAACAATTCAGTACCTCAATGTGATTGTTTTAAATAAAAATGGTCCCAAAAAAGTAATAATCTTAGCAAAGAGCAATTTCTCAAGCTAGAATTTTGCTAGGACAATCTGGGATTGGTCTGAGTGTGGAGGGGAAAACTGAAAACTAGCTCTTATTGGCACATCCTAGTTGACACCAGGCAGGCCAAAACCCCATCCCACCTAAACAGGCTGAAATTTCAGGCGGCCTTTTCAATAAGCTGTTACACTAAAAGGGAATTATCATAATTTTCACAATTTCACTATTATTCCAAACTCATAGTGTGGAAATATACACTGCTCAAAAAAATAAAGGGAACACTTAAACAACACAATGTAACTCCAAGTCAATCACACTTCTGTGAAATCAAACTGTCCACTTAGGAAGCAACACTGATTGACAATAAATTTCACATGCTGTTGTGCAAATGGAATAGACAACAGGTGGAAATTATAGGCAATTAGCAAGACACCCCCAATAAAGGAGTGATTCTGCAGGTGGTGACCACAGACCACTTCTCAGTTCCTATGCTTCCTGGCTGATGTTTTGGTCACTTTTAAATGCTGGCGGTGCTCTCACTCTAGTGGTAGCATGAGACGGAGTCTACAACCCACACAAGTGGCTCAGGTAGTGCAGCTCATCCAGGATGGCACATCAATGCGAGCTGTGGCAAGAAGGTTTGCTGTGTTGTCAGCGTAGTGTCCAGAGCATGGAGGCGCTACCAGGAGACAGGCCAGTACATCAGGAGACGTGGAGGAGGCCGTAGGAGGGCAACAACCCAGCAGCAGGACCACTACCTCCGCCTTTGAGCAGGAGGAGCACTGCCAGAGCCCTACAAAATGACCTCCAGCAGGCCACAAAAGTCCTGGCTGATTTCTTTAGATTTTCCCATGATGTCAAGCAAAGAGGCACTGAGTTTGAAGGTAGGCCTTGAAATACATCCACATGTACACCTCCAATTGACTCAAATGATGTCAATTAGCCTATCAGAAGCTTCTAAAGCAATGACATCCTTTTCTGGAATTTTCCCAAGCTGTTTAACCTTTCTCGCCCCGGGGTTCCGCTAGCGGAACACCCACAACATTCCGCTGCCTTCGCAGAGCGCGAAATTCAAAAAATATTTTTTCGAAATATTTAACTTCCACACATTAACAAGTCCAATACAGCAAATGAAAGATAAACATCTTGTGAATCCAGCCAACATGTCCGATTTTTTAAATGTTTTACAGCGAAAACACAATATATATTTATGTTAGCTCACCACAATAGCCAAACACACAACGCTATTTATCCACCGCATAGGTAGCTTTCAAAAAAACGACAAAATATAGATATAATTAGTCACTAACCAAGAAACAACTTCATCAGATGACAGTCTTATAACATGTTACACAATACATTTATGTTTTGTTTGAAAAATGTGCATATTTGAGGTATAAATCATAGTTTTACATTGCAGCTACAATCACAAATAGCAACGAAGCAGCCAGAATAATTACAGAGAGCAACGTGAAATACCTAAATACTCATCATAAAACATTTATGAAAAATACATGGTGTACAGCAAATGAAAGATAAACATCTTGTGAATCCAGCCAATATTTCAGATTTTTTAAGTGTTTTACAGCGAAAACACAATATAGCATTATATTAGCTTACCACAATAGCCAAACACACAAATGCATTTATCAGCAGCAAAAGGTAGCGATCGCAAAAAAACAGCAAAAGATATGAAATTAATCACTAACCTTGACCAACTTCATCAGATGACAGTCCTATAACATCAGGTTATACAATACACTTATGTTTTGTTCGAAAATGTGCATATTTTGAGCTGAAAACCGTGGTTATACATTGTGAATATGTAGCATCGATTCACCAGAATCTCCGGAGATATTTTGGACACTCACCTAATCTGACCAAAGAACTCATCATAAACTTTACTAAAAAATACATGTTGGACAGCAAATGAAAGATACACTAGTTGTTAATGCAACCGCCGTGTTAGATTTAAAAAAATAACTTTACCATAACAAACAGCTTACGTTATTGCGAGACAGCGCCCGCAAAAAGGGCGGAAAATAGGACTCTACATTTTCCACAGAAATACGAAATAACATCATAAATGGTTCTTACTTTTGCTGAGCTTCCATCAGAATCTTGTACAAGGAGTCCTAGGTCCAGAATAAATCGTTGTTTGGTTTTAGAATGTCCTTCTCTCCTGTCGAATTAGCAACCTTAGCTAGCCATGTGGCGCGAACATGCCCATCACTCTCCTGACGCAAAGAAAGGAAAATGCCAAAAGTCGCAATAAACGTTGAATAAACTGATACAACTCGGTTGATAAAAACTACTTTATGATGTTATTATCACATCTATTAAATAAAATCAGAGCCAGAGACATCCACCGTCTATACCGAACGCTTTTCAGAAGCCAATGCTGATGTCCTTCCCGCGCCTAGGTAGAGAAAGGAAATTGTGGTCACGTCATTCCAAGAGCTCTTGTTCGACCTCAGATCAAGCTAGACACCCCATTCCACCTTCCACTGCCTGTTGACATCTAGTGGAAGGCGTATGCAGTGCATGCAAATCCATAAATATAAAGCAATTCAATAGGCAGGCCCTGGAACAGAGCATCGTTTTCAGATTTTTCACTTCCTGTCTGGAAGTTTGCTGCCAAATGAGTTCTGTTTCACTCACAGATATAATTCAAACAGTTTTAGAAACTTGAGAGTGTTTTCTATCCAATAGTAATAATAATATGCATATTGTACGATCTAGAATAGAGTACGAGGCCGTTTAAATTGAGCACGATTTTTTCCCAAAGTGAAAATAGCGCCCCCTACACACTAACAGGTTAAAGGCACAGTCAACTTAGTGTATGTAAACTTTTGACCCACTGGAATTGTGATACAATTAATTATAAGTGAAATAATCTGTCTGTAAACAATTGTTGGAGAAATTACTTGTGTCATGCATAAAGTAGATGTCCTAACCGACTTGCCAAAACTATAGTTTGTTAACAAGAAATTTGTGGAGTGTATGCAAACTTCCAACTTCAACTGTATATACACTACCATTCAAAAGTTTGGGGCCACTTAGAAATGTCATTGTTTTTGAAAGAAAAGCACATTTCTTGTCCATAAAAATAACCTCATATTGATCCGAAATACAGCGTAAACATTGTTAATGTGGTAAATGACTATTGTAGCTGGAAACGGCTGATTTTTAATGGAGTATCTGCATAGGCGTACAGAGGCCCATTATCAGCAACTTTCACTCCTGTGTTTCAATGGCACGTTGTGTAAGCTAATCCAAGTTTATCATTTTAAAAGGCTAATTGATCATTAGAAAACCCTTTTGCAATTATGTTAGCACAGCTGAAAACTGTTGTGCTGATTTAAAGAAACAATAAATCTGGCCTTCTTTAGACTAGTTGAGTATCTGGAGCATCAACATTTGTGGATTCGATTACAGGCTCAAAATGGCCAGCAACAAATAACTTTCTTCTGAAACTCATCAGTCTATTCTTGTTCTTAGAAATGAAGGCTATTCCATGTGAGAAATTGCCAAGAAACTGAAGATCTCGTACAATGCTGTGTACTAATCCCTTCACAGAACAGTGCAAACTGTCTCTAACCAGAATATAAAGAGGAGTGGGAGGCACCGGTGCACAACTGAGCAAGAGGACAAGTAAATTAAATTGTCTAGTTTGAGAAACAGACACCTTACAAGTCCACAACTGGCAGCTTCATTAAATAGTACCCGCAAAACACCAGTCTCAACGTCAACAGTGAAGAGGCGGAGGCAGAGTTGCAAAGAAAAAGCCATATCTCAGACTGGCCAATAAAAATCAAAGATTAAGATGGGCAAATGAGCCTCCAGTGATGATCCATGGCACGAAGCCTCCAGTGATGATCCATGGCACGAAGCCTCCAGTGATGATTCATGGCACGAATCCTCCAGTGATGATCCATGGCCCAGAGCCTGCAGTGAGGATCCATGGCACGAAGCCTCCAGCATAGATCCGCGGTCCAGAGCCCCCAGCGATGGTCCCCGGTCCGGAGCCCCCAGCGACGGTCTCCAGTCCGGGGCCTGCAGCGAGGGTCCTCAGTCCTGGGCCTGCAACGAGGGTCCCCAGTCCGGGGCCTGCAGCGAGCGTCCCCAGTCCAGAGGCGCCACCAAAGTGGGGGGAGCCAGAGGTGGAGCGGGGTCTGCGTCCCGCACCGGAGCCGCCACCGAAGTAGATGCCCACCCGGACCCTCCCCTATAGTCAGGTTTTGCGGCCGGAGTCCGCACCTTTGGGGGGGGGACTGTCACGCCCTGGCCATAGAGAGGCTTTTATTCTCTATTTTGGTTAGGCCAGGGTGTGACTAGGGTGGGCATTCTAGTTTCTTTATTTCTATGTTTTCTGTTTCTATGTTTTGGCCGGGTATGGTTCTCAATCAGGGACAGCTGTCTATCGTTGTCTCTGATTGGGAATCATACTTAGGCAGCCCGTTTTGCCACCTTAGTTGTGGGTAATTGTCTGTGCTAGTGGACTGTATAGCCCTAGTCAGCTTCACGTTCGTTTTTGTTGTTTCCTGTTTTGTTGGCGACATTCAAAATAAAAAGAAATGTACGCTCACTACGCTGCACCTTGGTCCTATCATTTCCACCCTGACGACGATCGTGACAGACACACCACGATCATAGTATATATTTGATCCCTTGAAGAGGTTTTGGTTGCATAAGGTTGTTACAGTAGTTTGGATGTGGTACTGGTTAAAGCTCTAGTTTTATAGTGTATTAGTAGTATGTATGATACCATTTGAAGCCCTTGTAGCTGTTCTTGTGGCACTCTGACTAAATCTGTAGAGCTAGTTCTCTAGAACCACCATACCAGGGCCGTCCTGCTTATCTCTTTTCTGTGGGCACACATACAATAAGTGTAAGATATACAGCAAATGTCTATACCATTCCCTCCGAACTAAACGAGAACATAAGGGGTAGAGGTCAATTTTGGATTGAGCAATGGATTGAAATTACACCAGTATGGGCTCCCGAGTGGGCACCGGTCTAAGGCACTACATCTCAGTGCAAGAGGCATCACTACAGTCCCTGGTTCGAATCCAGGCTGTATCACATCCAGTTGTGATTGGGAGTCCCATGGGGTGGTGCACAATTGGCCCAGCATTTTTCAGGGTAGGCCGTCATTGTAAATAAAAAGGTGTTCTTAACTGACTTGCCTTGTTAAATAAAGGTTGAGTATTATTATTTTTGTTTTAAATGGTGGTAAACTCACACAGACTGCACATCCATATGGATGAAGCCAGGTAGGCCAGGGTCTTCCCTGTGCATGTCTGGGCGATCGCAATCAGGTCATCTCCTTTCAGTGACACAGGCCAGGCCTGAGACTGGGACAGAGGGACACAACTGTTATCAGCATGGGAATGAGGCTGACAACATGGGAGTTAAAGTGTAATTTTGTATGGTACCAAGTACCAACCATGGCATCACAGTAGTGGGTTTATTGTTAAAACAAAATATTGTATCTCAGAATGAAGACATTGTCAATGCCAACCCAGGCATCACAGAATGGGTGCATGCTGCCCTTACTGATGTTAGGTGCAGGAAGTGTAGTCAGCATAATGGATATAACCACAGATAACAGGAAGCTATGAGTCAGCTCATTACAGGCAGAAAGCTTTCTTACGAAATATCCTTCATTGAGCTTCAAAGGGTGTGTCCCAATAACATCTCCTTTCTCCTACTTATGCGCAGTATACTTCTGTACTTTTTTGATACTCAAACATAAAAAAATTGTTTGATACTACAATTGAGTTACTTTCGGTATTTCTATCAAATGTGTCTCATGTCGCGTAATGACTTAGAGGATCAATTCTGTCTAGTAATTTGTCAACCAGGCCAGAAACGTCTCAGCGCATTTGGCGTTCCAGTTCTACAATACAGTTTGCCATAAAAAAAATGGTGTCACATAGACATGGAAAACTCATGCTATATTTAAGCATTATGATTGGTCATGGTCATTCATTTATGCACCACCACGCTTCGCACGGCACACGCAAGCTGTCCAGAGTGCAGACTAGCAAAAGGAAGCGCTCATCAATCCACTCGCTGAGTTTATTTATTTTAGGGATAGTGATTTATTTACAAAAGTAAACTTCCAATAGTGAACATAGTAACAAATTAGCAATAGGTTACTGTTAGTAGTCTACAAAAAGTCAGCTCTACAAAAAGACACCTAGCATTGGTCTAGGCTACTGTAGCCAAATCGATCAAAAGTGTGCAACTGCAGGCCGCAATTTGTGGGGTTCCTGCATGTGGGCATTCCTGCATATGCAGGAACGCCCCCCCTCGAACATCCCTTTGGTTCCTTCATGAATACACCCTCTCGGCGGGAGCACAACATCTTCATGCTTGTGTGACAGTTTTGAATGTTGGTCAAAAGAGATATAAAAGTATTATTTTAGTTTTCTTGCCCCCGCCTACCGGTGTCCTCCTTGCCAGCACACAGAAAAGCTGTCTACCGGTCATCCCCACATCCATCTAGCACAGAAGACGGGTGGCGAGGGAGACTTGTTGTTTACCAGAGTCCTCCTTAAGGCTAGCTGGCTAAGCTAGCACAGTGTCCTTCGCTCCCACCTGCCGAACAACTGCCTTCAACATCATTAACAGAACTGCTGGAAAACAGTGCCCGACATGCGGGGCCGAAGGACACTGTCTACCGGTGTACAGCTAGCTAGCTACCTTTGTATGCTCGAGTCTCATTTTTAAATGTATGTAGTTCTGTCCTTGAGCTTGTTTATTATCATGCCATGTGTTATGTTTTGTGTGGATCCCAGAAGGAGTAGATGCTGCTTTCGCAACAGCTAATGGGGATAAATAATAAAATAATAAATAAAAGACCAATATATGGTTTTGCAGAAGGATTTTAGGTTAAATGTCCACATCTCATTATTTGTTTCTCTTATTTTAACTACAGAAGTCAAGCGCCACCACCCCATCAGCTACAGAGTACAGTTACATGCACACAATAATGTGATTATTGTGGATAGTCAGACTAATATACACTGCATTCGGAAAATATTCAGATCCCTTGACTTTTTCCACATTTTGTTACGTTACTGCCTTATTCTAAAATGAATTAAATAGTTTTTATTTCCCCCTCATCAATCTACACACAATACCCCATAATAACAAAGCAAAAACAGTTTTTTAGAAATTTTTGCAAATTTATAAAAAATAAAAAATATGTGCCTTTTACTGAGGAGTGGCTTCCATAAGGCCACTCTACCATAAATACCTGATTGGTGGAGTGTTGCAGAGTTGGTTCCCCATCTCCACAGAGCTGTGTCAGAGTGACCATCGGGTTCTTGTTCACCTCCCTGACCAAGGCCATTCTCAGTTTGGCCATGCGGCTTTGTCATTATGGGTTATTGTGTGTAGATTGACGAGGGGAAAAAAATTCATCAATTTTAGAATAAGGCTGTAACAAAATGTGGAAAAAGTCACGGGGTCTGAATACTTTCCGAATGCACTGTAATAGTTTTCATTAAATGTTTACGTGCTTTGCAAGAAAAACGATTCCCCTAATAATCCTGTTTACATGGACACATTGAAAAGGCTACCTGATGGCACTGATAAATACCTGATAAATGCAGAAAATCTCCAATCAAAATAAACGTTCTACCACAGCAAACATGCTACATTTGGGAAGCATATTTGATTCGGGGTTCGGAAATATAAAGTATGAATGTGAAAACTACTTCTAACGCGTACATTCAGTTCCGAACTCCCTTCACTCATGCTAAGGCTCGGTCGGCTGGTGCTAGCACATGCGCAGATCAAATAAAGTGCTGAAACACTAATTAAGGTGTTTACTGTCCTAATAATTTGAAAGATTGCTAAGAAAACCAGTTATTTTAATCGGCGTATGTTTACTTAGATTTGGACTTTATCCCGATTAAGATAAACAGAGTAAGGTGTTCACACGACTATTGCACAATCTGCCTGTTGCCATAATCTGTTAACCTGTTGGGGATGGGGGCGCTGTTTAGACTATTTATGCTAATGTGGCTAATTTTTTAAACGGCTTCCCACAAAATCCTTGATCGTACAATATGCATATTATTATTATTATTGGATAGAAAACAGTCTATAGTTTCTATAGGAGTTGAAATTTTGTCTCTAAGTGGAACAGAGCCCATTCTACAGCAATTTCCCTGACATGGAGTCAGATTTGAGAAACGTTGGCCACTTTTCTGAAGTCATTTAAACGGGCACTGTCGTTGCTATGACTATACGGACACTTCTTACGTCTTCCCCTGGATGCCTTTACGTGATGACGATTCCAACGGGCTCGATTGCTCGTTCACAGGCCCTACAAATGAAAAAAACCTTTAGCTAGCAAGTCTTTTCTTGCTGCGTAACGCGCGTGGAAGACACCGACCCTCTCCTGTTCCAAGCGTTAGTTTAGCCTGTTATATTTCTCCGGTCATCTTTTCACTCGTTATAGGAGTTACAAACATCACAAAGTAGTTAATTTAAAGCGTTTTATAGCAATTTATATCCGTTTAGTGCGATTTTGGGACATTTATTTTTGCAACGATGTGAAAAGTTGGGAACGCTTTTCAGTTCATCCCGAACGTAGTTGACATTTCCACATGGCAAGAGGACAGCTTTCCACCAAAAGACGATTTCTCCCAAGAAAGGATCCTTTGCCCAAGATACTGATGGAAGAACAGCTCAAGGTAGGACATTTTTATTATGATAAATCGTGTTTCTGTCGAAACATTTTAGTGGCTTAGGACGCCATGTTTTTTGACGTAGCTTCGCTTGGCGCAAACTGTATTGAAAAGTAAGGATAAATTAAAAAATGTAATAACGCAATTGTATTAAGAATTAAATTGTCTATCAATCCCTGTCCACCCTATATTTTTTAGTCACGTTTATGAGTATTTATGTATAAGAGTAGATCACTGTCTAAGTGGCGCAAGGACGTTTTCTTTACCAGCTTGTCTACATTTCACATTGTCTAACCATGATTTTGGTGGCTAAATATAAACATTTTCGATCAAACTGTATATGCATGTTGTAATGTGATGTTACAGGAGTGTCATCGGAAGAATTCTGAGAAGGTTAGTGAAAAAATTAATATCTTTTGGCGATGTTGACTTTTATCGCTCACTTTGGCTAGAATCAATGCTGGGCTGCTAATTGCTATGTGCTAAGCTAATATAACGATTTATTGTGTTTTCGCTGTAAGACACTTAGAAAATCTGAAATATTGTCTGTATTCACAGGATCTGTGTCTTTCGATTCGTGTATGCTGTGTATTTTTACGAAATGTTTGATGATTAGTAGTTAGGTAAACACGTTGCTCATTGTAATTATTCTAGTCCATTTGTGATGGTGGGTGCAATTGTAAACTATGCCATCTACCTGAAATATGCACTTTTTTCTAACAAAACCTATCCCATACCATAAATATGTTATCAGACTGTCATCTAATGAGTTTTTTTGTTGGTTAGAGGCTATAAATATCTTAGTTTAGCCGAATTGGTGATGGCTACTGGTGTTGGTGGACAAATAAAAGATGGTGGAATATGCTAATGTGTTTTTAGGTAATAGATGTACATCTTTACATATTGTGTCTTCCCTGTAAAACATTTTAAAAATCGGAAATGTTGACTGGATTCATAAGATCTGTGTCTTTCATTAGCTGTATTGGACTTTAATGTGTGAAAGTTAAATATTTTAAAAAAATATTTTTTTTGAATTTCGCGGCACTGGTTTTTCAGTGGGGGGGGGGGGGGGGAGTGCCGCTAGCGGCACGCTGATCCTAGACAGGTTAAATATTAAATTATTAGTGTGCATGTAAACATACTCCAGCCTACCATTACATCCATGCAAGAACCAAAGACTGAAGTGAAACATCCCACTCCCCCATTTTTTTCTGGTTCATATCAGAGCATGTGAGCAGAGTTGAGAGGTTGGAAATCCAGCTCATTGCTTGTGGAGGGGTGCTTGTGCACCATTCTGGGGCTCCATTTGCTTTCCTACTGCTCAGCTAAAAACCACTCTATGCTCACAGGGGGGGAAAAAATCACAATTTAACCAACACCCATCTATTTTTGTGACTACATGGACCTACCAATTGTTTTTTAAGTATTTGAATAAACATGAAAAGGTGAATGTAAGAAGCGAACATAATTTAAAATAGGCTACATGTCATATTACACTGCATATAAACACTCTAAATAGGTCAGGAGCCTAAGAAGGAACGCAAATGAATTATCTAGGCTATATTATTTCAATTATTTCAAGGCTATAGACTACAAAGAAATACATTGTGAAGCATTTGCGAGTGCGACACAATAGGCTGGTAGGGACAAAAAGCGTTCAGCATTTAAACAACATTTAGTTGAATTAAATCATTATAGTCTATAGATTGCGAATATAGGATGTGACTTACTTAGAATTAAATACAAATCAAATGGAAAATTACTTATTAGTGCCTTTGAATTCATTCTTAGAATTCATTATTAGAAACATGAGTTTGGCCAGTCTGTGGTTTCAGGCTCATACGATGGCTCTCGGCTAGCAGTGGAAAATATCCTCTCCACACTTGCAAAGCATTGGGGAACGATAAACACCTTTTTGGCCAATCTTGCCAGGCTGGGCAGCGATGCAGTTGTTTTTGTATTTTTCTATAGGTAAGCCTAAAGGTTTTTAGGCAAAATAACCGAATCAAAACAGAAATCTCCTTGAAAGTGAGAATATGCCAAAATGATGTCCTATTGTATAGATAATAGAACGAAAATGAAGGAAAGTTTTTTGTGGCTGTTTATAAATACTTTGCTACAATGACACACTGAGTTATCTACCCACCTTGTTCCTTTCTTTTAGCATGTGCACACATAGCATGCCTTTTTTCTTTAGTTGTGGGCACTAAATCACCGCACTTCCTCTCTTGCTATTGGTCCTCATCTTTGTAAGTTACCTTGATTTAGCACCTATGTGTTTTATCAGTTTCTTTATGAAATATTTAGTGAATTCCATGACAGTAGCACAAGCAAGGGGCTAAAGCAGCACACAAGTAGACTACGAATGCATGCTGGGCTGAGCATGCCGGAGCTTGTGAAGTGAGTGCTACTGGTGCAGGCGAGAAGGCCAACGCTCCAGCCAAATTGGGCACACTCAGCTCACATACTCTGGTTCATATACAGTCAATAAACTAAGCAGACCAGACCCAGCTGCTAATGCATAGGTGCCTATAGATGGATTACGTTTATTACACATTTTTAGTAATTTAGCAGACACTCTTATCCAGAGCGACTTACAATAGTGAACGCATACATTTTCATTTGTACTGGTCCCTCGTAGGAATGGAACCCTCAATCCTGGCATTACAAGTGCCATTGTGAAAGGTTGCGTCAATCAAATCTGGTATCAGGATAAAATGTGATTCAAAGTCACCGAATATACTTTAAGTATTTTTATTTAACATAAGCTCAGAATGGTAAATGCAATTTTCGCATATACGGGTTCACTGTATCACCACGCAGGGTAAAGCAGAGAACTGACTGAAATAGTACAGACATCTTCTTTTATACTGTTCCAGAGTTAGTTCCAACTTTAGAGTTGGCCTGTCACAGTAGAGGCTTAGCGTGGTTTAAACTTGCTAGCCTATCGGTGGTGTCCAGTCACAGCACTCAGGATTGAAATGTCCGGAATGGTTCTTGTGAAGATTGAGCTGATTTGTTGGTTTCTACTCATTCCTCCGTTTCTGTTTTCTTGTTATTCAGCATTTTCCCTACACATTCCTCAGTTCCTGTTTTCTTGTTATTCAGCATTTTTCCATCTTGTCTCAACCTTGTGGTTAGCACAGTCGACACCCTAGATTAACAACAGCTTTTCTGCAATCACACTATGTTTTGTGATTAACATGTCCTACTTCTATAAGGCATATATTTATGTTAAAAGAGAACAAAACCATCCTTTACAATCCCCCTTTTTACACCCCTCGCGGGTGTAAATACTAAGAAAAAGATACCATCACGTTCAATGATCGAGACACACATACTAGGTTGTAGTTAAACCCGGGAACTTTAAACATTTAAAGACCATTCAGAACACAGCTCTTTTTTATTGGTGTTTTTATGATTCCCCCTTTTTTGATTTCCCCTTTTGACACCCGCAAGAGCAAAAACAACATTATTGATATTAGAAAACACACAGAGTATATTTGTAGAAAACATTAAAACCATCTGGTCCTCCCTACTACACCTATCTTGTACCAGGTGGGCTCCTTGCCACTGTCAGAGCTACTAGGAGTGCTGGGTGGAATGGAGTCAAACGCAGAGAGCAAATTAAGGTTTGTGGATTTATTTTCCAATGCACGGGAAATCCTGCCCTAACACATACGGGCACATCAGAAAAGTCCAAGTAACACCAGACTAAACTGTTCCGAGGAAAATAACAAAATCCACTACAAGATCCTACACCAACATACCTAAACTAAAACAGGTGCACCCAATCAGCCCAAATTAACAGAAACCAAAACGAAAGAAACGATGGCAGCTAGTAGGCCGGTGACGACGACCGCCGAGCCCCGCCCGAACAGGAAGAGGCACCATCCTCGGCGGGATTCGTGACAGCCACCCAGGATCTTTAAACCTTCACATAAAGGAGGACAAGTTCTTACAAGTATGTTAGTTACATTAAGCTACTAATTATCAACTTTTTCATTCCATAACCTCACCCACAGCGAACCAAGGATCATCCTCAGTCAGCCCCATTTTTCTCCGGAAGTTAGACTCATTGTCAGCGTCTCCTTCCGGAGTCTCAAGCAATGGCATCATACCTGAAGCCCGCACCACATCTGTAATAGATTTCTTCAAACAGGCTATGATGCAAGTGGCACAGCACATCAGCATAAGGAATACAACAATGAGAGTCAGAAATCCAGTAACCATCAATGCAGTATACTTACCGAACCAGCCACCCAGCCAGGAGAACAGTCCCCCCTCCTCCACTCCAGCCAAGCCCTTCATTTCCACAGATAGTTTATCTAGACTACTTAGAGCTTTTGAAATTCTCCCATCAGGGCTGGTGTTATTAGGGATGAAAGTACAGCATTGTTCCCCAAACATTTTACAGACCCCCCCCTGACTGGCAAGGAGCATGTCCAAAGCTAGCCTATTCTGTCTGGCAGTTCTAGAGGTAGCCTCCCATTGTTCAGCCATCCCCTTAAGTGCGGTGTGGTGTAGTTAACTCATTGTTGATTATAGTAAATATAATTGATTCAGGCAGTTTGCTTAGCATCAACAATAGCTGGGCCAATAATGGGCAACAAATGCCACAGACCATCATTCCGGTTTAGTGCCTGGAATTCGTGCCTAGAGCAAAAGGGTGTGTTGCCAGAACAGGTCTAGCATGCCCACAGATAACACAGTCTTTTCTGTTGAGTGTTTTAGCTGTATACCTCATGTAGGCTAACTGTCAGGTTTTGGCCAAGACTGTTCGGGTTTTGGTCACTAGATGTCCCCATTGCACCTTTTTTGTACCTTTTGTTTTTCTTGCTCTTATTATTGTTTGCACCTGTAGGTCATTCCCTTGTTAGTATTTAAACCCTGTGTGTTCCTCAGTTCCTTGCTCAGTGTTTGTAAGTTAGCACCCAACCCCAGCCCAAGCCTTGTTTTATACAGATATTTCTCTTGTTGGATTTTCCAGAGGTTCTCTGGTTTAGTTCTTGTGTATTATTTGAGTAGTCTTTTGAGGTTTGTTTTTCCCTGCTGTTTTTTACCACTTTGTGGAGTTTCTTTTGTATTTTGGAGGATTTCCATTTTGTGCCTCTTGGCTTTATTTTTGGACATTGTGGATTTAGTTTCTTTGCCTGAAGATTTTGTTCTTTTATTAAACCACCATCTCTAGTACTGCTGTGTCTGCCTCATCTTCTGGGTTCTGATGATTATTAGTGACTGTTTCTCGCACCGAGTCCTGACAGAAACACTGAGCCCTTATAATGAACCCAGAGGCAGCCAGTACCCAGGATTTTTTTTCCATGCTGTCCCACCACGAGGGGACTGTCCAACGCCACGAAGCTGCTCTGGTTCAGCAAGAGGCCTTAATGGCTAGACATTCTCAACTTCTGTCAGAGATGCTGACTTCCATAAAGCAGATTTCGGATCGACTTTCCCCGGCAACCGCTTCTGCTCCAGTTCATCCGATTCAAGTGCCCCTGGCAGTTAACCCCCTGGCAAGTGGCTGGAACGACGAGGCGCTCACAGTGTGTTTTTTGAAGGGTCTTTCTGACACCATCTAAGATGAACTGGCCACTCGGGAACCACCGGACAACCTCGAGTCCCTTATCAAGTTGGCTTCACGCATAGACCAGCGTCTGAGAGAGAGAGAACTCAACCGTAGACCGCTCACCCTAGCTCCTTTCGGGTTCCAGCTCCGAGTCTCCACCTTTATCCTCGCTGGCTCCACCAGAACCCATGCAGGTTGGACGCATCTCCCAGGCTGAGAGAGACCGCCGGATGAGGGAGCGATGCTGTCTATATTGCGGCAAACCGGGCCATTTCCGCTCCACGTGTCCCGAGCTCCAGGGAAACGCACTCTCCCGTGCAGGCCTGGGAGGACTGTAACGGAAAACATAACCTCCTCCCATCCATCCAACTCCCGCCTGCTCATTCCAGTTACCCTTTCCTGGGACGACCACGAGTTTTCTCTTCAAGCTTTGGTAGACTCTGGAGCCGCAGGTAACTTCATGGATGGGGTCTGGGCGAAGGAGAATGGCGTTCCGTCTGAACCTCTAAGTGACCCCATAAGGGTTACTACGTTGGATAGAAGCCCTTTGGGATCTGGACTTGTCACTCGTGCCACTACCCCCTTGCGACTTTCAGTTTCCCAACACCAGGAAGTGATGAACTTTCATCTGATCTCCTGTTCCGAGTTCCCTCTCGTCCTTGGTTATCCCTGGCTTCACAGCCATAACCCTCACATCGACTGGTCTGTGGGCACTATCAAGCAGTGGGGTCCTACGTGCCAAGCCACTTGTATCTTCCCGAGTTCCCCTTCCGAGTCTCTAGAATCCATCGACCTGTCCCGAGTTCCCGAGTGTTACCATGACCTCAAACTGGTATTTAGCAAACAGAGGGCCACCAAACTACCACCCCATAGACCTTACGATTGCACCATCGACCTGTTTCCGGGGACCTGCCCTCCCAGGGGTCGGATCTTTTCCTTTTCTCCTCCCGAACGAGCTGCTATGGATACCTACATCAAGGACGCTCTGGCAGCAGGCCTCATGCGTCCATCTACCTCGCCGGCGGGAGCAGGGTTTTTCTTTGTGGCCAAGAAAGACGGTGGATTACGACCTTGCATTGACTACCGGGGACTCAATGCCATAACCGTCCGTAACCGCTACCCGCTACCCCTTATGGCCACAGCCTTTGAGCTGCTCCAGGAAGCAGTTGTCTTCACTAAGCTTGACCTGCGGAACGCATACCATCTTGTGCGGATCAAACCCGGGGGCGAGTGGAAGACCGCTTTCAACACGCCTACTGGTCACTACGAATACTCGGTGATGCCCTTCGGCCTGACCAACGCCCCGGCTGTGTTCCAAGCGCTCATAAACGATGTGCTTAGGGATATGCTTAACATCTTCGTGTTTGTTTACTTGGATGACATCCTCATCTTTTCGAGCTCCCTTCAAGAACACACTAAGCATGTCAGACAAGTGCTCAAACGCCTCCTAGACAGCCATTTGTACGTTAAACCGGAAAAGTGTGAATTCCATTCCTCTCGAGTACAATTCCTGGGTTTTATAGTGGAACCCGGTCGAGTCCAGATGGACCCCAAGAAGGTAGGGGCGGTATCGGATTGGCCCACCCCCAAGTCCGTTAAGGAAGTTCAGCGTTTCCTGGGCTTCACCAACTTTTACCGCAAGTTCATCAAGAACTTCAGCTCGGTGGCAGCCCCTCTCTCAGCTGTAACCAAGGGTGGCAACACAAGGTTTCTGTGGGGAAGAGAAGCTGAGACGGCCTTCCAAGGACTCAAGCAGCGCATCCTCTCTGCTCCCATCCTGACACTACCAACGGCGGATGAACCTTTTGTGGTGGAGGTAGACGCATCAGAGGCTGGGGTTGGAGCTGTCCTGTCTCAGAGGGGTGAAGACAAGAAGCTTCATCCTTGCGCCTTCTTCTCTCACCGGCTTACCCCGGCCGAGAGGAATTACGATGTGGGGGATCGTGAACTCCTAGCGGTTAAGATGGCATTGAAGGAATGGAGACACTGGCTCGAGGGGGCTTCTCAACCGTTTCAAGTGCTTACGGACCACAAAAATCTGGAGTATATCCAGCAGGCGAAGAGGTTGAACTCCAGACAAGCTCGATGGTCTCTTTTCTTCAGCCGATTTCAGTTTATCCTCACCTATAGACCCGGGTCGAAGAATCTCAAACCGGACGCCTTGTCACGAATCTACTCTCCTGCCATTCGAGAAGATACTGACATGACTGTCCTTCCGGCCGCTAAGATCGTGGCTCCGATCTCGTGGCAAGTGGAGGATTCCGTGAAACAAGCTCAAGCCATCGAACCGGGCCCTGGAGGGGGTCCTGCTAATCGGTTGTTTGTTCCCAAGGCAGCAAGGTCCCAAGTCCTTCTGTGGGGGCACTCCTCTCGCCTCACCTGTCACCCGGGCGTAGGTCGCACCTTGGAGTTCATCCAGCGTAAGTTCTGGTGGCCCACCATAAAAGAAGACGTTGCCACTTTCGTCAAAGCCTGTTTCGTGTGCTGCCAGGGCAAATCTTCTCACCTCCGCCCTCAAGGACTCCTTCACCCTCTATCTATTCCCCACCGACCCTGGTCCCATATCTCGTTGGACTTTATTACTGGCCTTCCTCCGTCCCATGGTAATACTACGATCCTAGTCATCATCGACAGGTTTTCTAAGGCGGCCAGGTTTGTTCCCTTGACCAAATTACCTTCTGCCAAGGAAACAGCTGAGTTGGTGATTAACCATGTGTTCCGAGTCTTTGGGATTCCGCAAGATATGGTTTCCGACAGAGGTCCCCAGTTCGCCTCAAGGTTTTGGAAGGCCTTCTGCCAACTCATAGGGGCCACGGCCAGTTTATCTTCAGGGTACCATCCGGAGTCCAATGGCCAAACTGAGAGGATGAATCAGGAGCTGGAAACCACCCTCAGATGCATGGTTTCCAACAACCCGTCCACATGGTCATCCTTCATTGTTTGGGCCGAGTACGCGCACAACACCTTGTGCTCCTCCTCCACTGGTATATCCCCGCATGGGTGTCAGTTTGGCTATGCGCCTCTATTGTTCCCGGACCAGGAGGCAGAAGTCAGAGTGCCTTCAGCCTCGAGGTTCATCAGACGCTGTCGGCTTACGTGGAAGAAGGCACGTCTTAATCTTCTGCGTTCCTCTCAGCAGTACCAACGACAAGCCAACAGACGTCGCCGTCCCGGTCCTACCCTGTACCCCGGCCAGAGAGTATGGCTCTCAACTAAGAACTTACCACTACGGGTGGAGTCTCGCAAGCTTTCCCAGAGGTTCATCGGTCCCTTTAAGATTGCCAGGAGAGTCAATCCCGTTACTTTTCGCCTGCACTTACCCAGATCCCTTAAGATCAATCCAACATTTCACATTTCTTTATTAAAACCTGTTGTTTTTTCTCCCCTTATCCCGGCAGGCAGACCTCCCCCTCCGCCCCGTGTCATCGGTGGCCAGTCGGCTTATACCGTCTACCGGATACTGGATTCCCGCCGGGTGCAGCGGTCCTGGCAGTATCTGGTGGACTGGGAAGGCTACGGTCCCGAGGAGCGCTCCTGGGTTCCTGCCAAGGACATACTGGACCCTGACCTCATTCGTCAGTTCAGGACCCTCCACCCTGAGAAGGCTGGTAGGAACGTCAGGAGCCGTTCCTAGGAGGGGGATTCTGTCAGGTTTTGGCCAAGACTGTTCGGGTTTTGGTCACTAGATGTCCCCATTGCACCTTTTTTGTACCTTTTGTTTTTCTTGCTCTTATTATTGTTTGCACCTGTAGGTCATTCCCTTGTTAGTATTTAAACCCTGTGTGTTCTTCAGTTCCTTGCTCAGTGTTTGTAAGTTAGCACCCAGCCCCAGCCCAAGCCTTGTTTTATACAGATATTTCTCTTGTTGGATTTTCCAGAGGTTCTCTGGTTTAGTTCTTGTGTATTATTTGAGTAGTCTTGAGGTTTGTTTTTCCCTGCTGTTTTTTACCACTTTGTGGAGTTTCTTTTGTATTTTGGAGGATTTCCATTTTGTGCCTCTTGGCTTTATTTTTGGACATTGTGGATTTAGTTTCTTTGCCTGAAGATTTTGTTCTTTTATTAAACCACCATCTCTAGTATTGCTGTGTCTGCCTCATCTTCTGGGTTCTGACGATTATTAGTGACTGTTTCTCGCACCGGGTCCTGACACTAACCACATATTTTTCCTCCCCTCATAACCAGTTTCAGTGCCTAATTGGTCACTGTCTGTGATATCCTTAACATTTATTACCTGCACCGGGTTCAATACTTTAGTTGGTGGATTTAGAGTTGGACCTGGAGTGGTGGAGCCGTTCGACTGGATCTGTCTCTGTCCGGTTGGAACTGGTGGTGGTTTCGGCAGTACCTTCAGGGCAATTGATCCCATAAGGTCGTGTCCCGACACCCCTATCCCCAGCGTATATGTTCCTGTATCCGAGAGCTTGACAGACTTAATTGTTTGTAGGATTTCATCACCTTTACAAACATCAGACTGCCCCTCACTCCTTCCCCAGATAAGGGAAAACCTGTCTACTTTTGTCGGGTCCCCTATGCTGTACGGGTAACCCCTCCTCCATTCCCAATAAGGACCCGTATTTGTAATCATGTAATCCCAATAAGCACACCCATGCCCATTACACAGGTACACTGGCACCATTCTATACACAGGTGTTAAAACCAAACTTTATGGCTCAATTCTTCTGGTTCCACAAATATCTCAATTTCTTCCCTGCTTATCCAGATTAAGTGATCCTTCATGCTTGGTTAATACAAAATCCTCATCATCTAAACTATGGGTCAGGTTACCCCTTTAGCCTTCTCGGGGGCTCATGGTGTATCAGGAATATGTCTCCCTGTCACGATCGTGTGGTGGATTGACGGACCAAAACGCAGCTTTAGGAAAATAAGCCATCTCCTTTTTATTAACGAAGAAGGCAAACGAAACAAAAACACTTAAACAAAACAAGAAAACGATCGTGAAGCTAAACAACGATGTGCACACACTGGCTACAAACGTATCACATAGACAACTACTCACAACAAATGAAAGCCTATGGCTACCCTAAATAAGGCTCCCAATCAGAGACAACCGAAATCAGCTGTCTCTAATTGGGAACTCATTCAGGTAACCATAGACTCTCCTAGACAACTAAACATACATAGACAACGCTAGACACATGTACTCAACACAAACCCATATACTACACCCAACAACCCCTTTACCATAGAAACACCCAAAACCAACAAAACACAAACATTCCCCATGTCACACCCTGACCTAACTAAAATAATAAAGAAAACAAAGAATACTAAGGCCAGGGCGTGACATAACCCCCCCCTTAAGGTGCGAACTCCGGGCGCACCATTAACCAGTCTAGGGGAGGGTCTGGGTGGGCTTCCATCCACGGTGGCGGCTCCGGCTCTGGTCGTGGTCCCCACGTCACCACAGTCCCTAACCGCCTCCTTAGCTTCCTCCAAAAGACCCCCCTCCACATTAACCCCATTGCATTAAGGGGCAGTTCCGGACTAAGGGGCAGCTCCGGACTAAGGGGCAGTACCAGGGTAAGGGGCAGTACCAGGGTAAGGGGCAGTACCAGGGTCAGGGGCAGTACCAGGGTAAGGGGCAGCACCAGGATAAGGGGCAGCACCAGGATAAGGGGCAGCACCAGGATAAGGGGCAGCTCCGGACTGAGGAATGGCAGCTCCGGACTGAGGGACTGCAGCTCCGGACTGAGGGACGGCTCATGGCTGACTGACGGATCTGGCTGCTCATGGCTGGCTGACGGATCTGGCTGCTCATGGCTGGCTGACGGACCTGGCTGCTCATGGCTGGCTGACGGATCTGGCTGCTCATGGCTAGCTGACGGATCTGGCTGCTCATGGCTAGCTGACGGATCTGGCTGCTCATGGCTAGCTGACGGATCTGGCTGCTCATGGCTAGCTGACGGATCTGGCTGCTCATGGCTAGCTGACGGATCTGGCTGCTCATGGCTAACTGACGGATCTGGCTGCTCATGGCTAACTGACGGATCTGGCTGCTCATGGCTGGCTGACAGATCTGGCTGCTCATGGCTGGCTGACGGATCTGGCTGCTCATGGCTGGCTGACGGATCTGGCTGCTCATGGCTAGCTGACGGATCTGGCTGCTCATGGCTAGCTGACGGATCTGGCTGCTCATGGCTAGCTGACGGATCTGGCTGCTCATGGCTAGCTGACGGATCTGGCTGCTCAAGGCTAGCTGACGGATCTGGCTGCTCAAGGCTAGCTGACGGATCTGGCTGCTCATGGCTAGCTGACGGATCTGGCTGCTCATGGCTGGCTGACGGATCTGGCTGCTCATGGCTGGCTGACTGATCTGGCAGATCCTGTCTGATTGGCGGCTCTGGCAGATCCTGTCTGGTTGGCGGCTCTGGCAGATCCTGTCTGGTTGGCGGCTCTGGCAGATCCTGTCTGGTTGGCGGCTCTGGCAGATCCTGTCTGGTTGGCGGCTCTGGCAGATCCTGTCTGGTTGGCGGCTCTGGCAGCTCCTGTCTGGCTGGCGGCTCTAGCGGCTCCTGTCTGGCGGACGGCTCAGTAGGCTCATGGCAGACGCGCGGCTTTGCAGGCTCATGGCAGACGGGCGGCTTTGCAGGCTCATGGCAGACGGGCGGCTTTGCAGGCTCATGGCAGACGGATGGCTCAGACGGCGCTGGGGAGACGGATGGCTCAGATGGCGCTGGGGAGACGGATGGCTCAGATGGCGCTGGGGAAACGGGCAGTTCAGGCGTCGCTGTGCAGACGGCAGACTCCTGCCGGCTGAGGCGCACTGTAGGCCTGGTGCGTGGTGCCGGGACTGGTGGCACCGGGCTGGGGACACGCATCTCAGGGCTAGTGCGGGGAGCAGCAACAGGACGCACAGGACTCTGGGGACACACAGGAGGCTTGGTGCGTGGTTTAGGCACTGGTGGTAAAGGGCTGGAGACACGCACCATATGGCTAGTGCGTGGAGGAGGCACTGGTGGTACTGGATTGGGGCGGGGAGGTGGCGCCGGAAATACCGGACCGTGCAGGCGTACTGGCTCCCTTGAGCGCCGAGCCTGCCCAACCTTACCTGGTTGTATGCTCCCCGTCGCCTGACCAGTGCGGGGAGGTGGAATAACCCGCACCGGCCTATGTAGGCGAACCGGGGACACCATGCGTAAGGCTGGTGCCATGTACGCCGGCCCGAGGAGACGCACTGGTGACCAGATGCGTTGGGCCGGCTTCATGACATACGGCTCAACGCTCAGTCTAGCCCGGCCGATACGTGGAGCTGAAATGTACCGAACCGGGTTATGCACGCGTACAGGAGACACCGTGCGCTCTACTGCGTAACACGGTGTCTGCCCGTACTCTCGCTCTCCACGGTAAGTACAGGGAGTAGGCGCAGGTTTCCTACCTGACTTCGCCACACTCGCTTTAAGGCCCCCCCCCAAGAAATTTTTGGGTTGTACTCACGGGCTTCCAGCCTTGTCTCCGTGCTGCCTCCTCATATCGCCTCCTCTCGGCTTTAGCTGCCTCCAGCTCTTCACGAGGAAGGCGATATTCTCCCGGTTGTGCCCACGGCCCCTTACCATCCAGTATCTCCTCCCATGTCCACGAATCCTGTGTAGGTGGGTCCTGTTGCCGCTTTCCATGCCGCTTGGTCCTGTAATGGTGAGTAGTTCTGTCACGATCGTGTGGTGGATTGACGGACCAAAACGCAGCTTTAGGAAAATAAGCCATCTCCTTTTTATTAACGAAGAAGGCAAACGAAACAAAAACACTTAAACACTAAACAAAACAAGAAAACGATCGTGAAGCTAAACAACGATGTGCACACACTGGCTACAAACGTATCACATAGACAACTACTCACAACAAATGAAAGCCTATAGCTACCCTAAATAAGGCTCCCAATCAGAGACAACCGAAATCAGCTGTCTCTAATTGGGAACTCATTCAGGTAACCATAGACTCTCCTAGACAACTAAACATACATAGACAACGCTAGACACATGTACTCAACACAGACCCATATACTACACCCAACAACCCCTTTACCATAGAAACACCCAAAACCAACAAAACACACACATTCCCCATGTCACACCCTGACCTAACTAAAATAATAAAGAAAACAAAGAATACTAAGGCCAGGGCGTGACACTCCCACAATCAGACAGCTCAGAACAACCAGTTCTGTAAAGCCCCACCCTCTCTCAGAGAACACATCATCAGCCAGAGGCCAAGCCACTTTCACTTCTATGAACGCTCACAGCGGGGAAAGGTCGGGTATAAGGGAATCTTCAGTAGAGTTGGCCCCAAGTACCCTGTTGGTTCTGGTTCTGCTCCTACCCCTGTGATTGTTCGACAGTGTCAGTGTGTCTTACCCTAATACAATGTGTGATATGCCCCCAGGTAGCTCTTTCAGCTATTCTCACTGCAAAGGCTGTCACCAGGAATACTTGGTATGGCCCCTCCCAACGGTGCTGCATTCCACCTATTCTCCTCATGGACCGGATTGCATGAATCACCTTCTCCTGTAATTCACCTGTAGTGCATAAAATCTTGGACATACAGGTTTGGTTAACAAACAATTTCTAATTTATTCTATCTGATTATATCTTCTTCTTTGCCTACTTGTTCTGGTCCCTAACTCTGTCATTCTATTTGTTCTATCTGATTAGCTAGAATGTCCTCCATTATTATCCTAGTAAACCAATTCTAGGGATAACATCTTGACCTAATATTTCAGTTACCATACTCGTGTCCGCCAAGTAAGTTGGGAACGCTATATATTTATTTATTTATTTATTTATTATTAACTAATAGGCCACACCACAAAGTGCCCTATTCCATCCCCCTTTTGATACATGGCTCCGCCCTTGTATCAATACTGGTGCAAATCTAACAATTCTCTGTCAAGTGTCTTATCTACTTTTAAGAGTTCTGTACTGCTTTGTATGGTCTCCTTTTTTATTTCACAGGCCCTAGTCAATGCTACTATTTCAACCTGTTGTGCTAAACTTTCTCCTCTCTGCTCTCAAACCTTCAAGGTCTCAGCAGTGTGGGGTGGGCCCCTCTGTCTGCCCTTTCCCCTTATCTGTCTGTAGCTCTGTCTCATAACAGTCAGTAACAACTATGTGTTGTTTCCAAACATTAACTCGGTGTCTCAATGTTTGCCTTTATCTGAACTGATGGAATTTAAAAAAAAAACATGTCTATGGTGGCAATTTCTAAAGTCCTTACATAGGTTAATTAAGGTTATCTCGATCCTGTCACGCCCTGGCCTTAGTATTCTTGGTTTTCTTAATTATTTTAGTTAGGTCAGGGTGTGACATGGGGAATGTATGTGTTTTTGTAGTGTCTAGGGTGGTTGTAAGGTTTAGGGGGTTTATTAGAGTAGTTGGGTTTATGTTTAGTATAGTAGTCTAGCTGTGTCTATGGTTGAGTGTAGGTATCTAGGAAAGTCTATGGTTGCCTGAATTGGGTCTCAATTAGAGACAGCTGGTTATTGTTGTCTCTGATTGGGAGCCATATTTAAGGCAACCATAGGCGTTTAGCTGTTTGTGGGGAATTGTCTATGTTGAACGTAAGTAGTTTGTGTATGCACTTGCGTTTTTAGCTTCACGGTCGTTTGTTGTTTTGGTTAGTTTGTGTATAGTGTTTGTTTCGTGTTTTTCTCTCTTACAAAATAAAGAGATGTATTTTGCATACGCTGCGCCTTGGTCCAATCTCTCATATCAAGACGATCGTGACAGAATTCCCCACCTGTGCGGGATCAAGCAGCGCGAAAAGCGGCAACAGGAGCAAGGCATCAAGGATTCATGGACATGGGAGGAAATTCTGGACCGCGAAGAACCAGGAGAATATAACCGCCCCAAAGCTGAGCTGGAGGCAGCGAAAGCAGAGAGGCGGTGATATGAGGAGCTAGCTCGGAGGCAGGAAAAGGATCTGGGCTACACTACGTGGGAGGAGATCGACAGGTGGGCAATCAACCCATGGAGAGTGCCGGAGCCCGCCTGGGATTCTCTGGCGCAGTGCGAGGAGGGATACCGGCGTATGGAGGCAGCACGACGAAGCGGTAGGAAGCCTGTGAGAAAACCCCAAAAATTTATTGGGGGGGGGGGGGGCTTAAAGGGAGTGTGGCGAAGTCAGGTAGGCAACCTGCGCCTACTCCCTGTACTTACCGTGGAGAGCGAGAGTACGGGCAGACACCGTGTTACGCAGTAGAGCGCACGGTGTCTCCTGTACGTGTGCATAGCCCGGTGCGGGTTATTCCACCTCCCCGCACTGGCAGGGCTAGATTGAGTATTGAGCCGGATGTCATGAAGCCGGCCCTACATATCTGGCCACCAGTGCGTCTCCTCGGGCCGGTTTACATGGCACCAGCCTTACGCATGGTGCCCCCGGTTCGCCTACATAGCCCGGTGCGGGTTATTCCACCTCCCCGCACTGGTCGGGCGACGGGGAGCATTCAACCAGGTAAGGTTGGGCAGGCTCAATGCTCAAGGGAGCCAATACGCCTGCACGGTCCGGTATTTCCGGCGCCACCTCCCCGCCCCAGTCCAGTTCCACCAGTGCCTACACCACGCACCAGGCTTCCAGTGTGTCTCCAGAGCCCTGTTCCTCCTCCACGCACTCGTCCTATGGTGCCATGTCTCCAGCCCGGTACCACCAATTCCGGCACCACGCACCAAGCCTCTTGTGCGTCTCCAGAGTCCTGTGCATCCTGTTGCTGCTCCCCGCACTAGCCCTGAGATGCGTGTCCCCAGCCCGGTACCACCAGTTCCGGCACCACGCACTAGGCCTAATGTGCGTCCCCAGGGTCCAGTATGCCCTGTTCATTCTCCCCGCACTAGCCCTGAGATGCGTGTCCCCAGCCCGGTAACACCAGTTACGGCACCACGCACCAGGCCTACAGTGCGCCTCAGCCGGCCAGAGTCTGCCGTCTGTACAGCGGTGCCTGAACTGCCCGTCTGCCAAGCGCCATCTGAGCCATCCGTCTGCCCAGCGCCATCTGAGCCATCCGTCTGCCCAGCGCCATCTGAGCCATCCGTCTGCCCCGAGCCATTAGAGCTGCCCGTCTGTCCCGAGCCGTCAGAGCCGTTCGTCAGTCAGGAGCCGCTAGAGCCATTTGTCAGTCAGGATCTGCCAGAGCCGCCAACCAGACAGGATCTGCCAGAGCCGCCAACCAGACAGGATCTGCCAGAGCCGCCAACCAGACAGGATCTGCCAGAGCCGCCAACCAGACAGGATCTGCCAGAGCCGCCAGCCAGCCATGTGCAGCCAGATCCGTCAGCCAGCCATGTGCAGCCAGATCCGTCAGCCAGCCATGAGCAGCCAGATCCGTCAGCCAGCCATGAGCAGCCAGATCCGTCAGCCAGCCATGAGCAGCCAGATCCGTCAGCCAGCCATGAGCAGCCAGATCCGTCAGTCAGCCATGAGCAGCCAGATCCGTCAGTTAGCCATGAGCAGCCAGATCCATCAGCCAACCATGAGCTGTCCAGCCAGGATCCGCCAGAGCCGTCCAGCCAGGATCCGCCAGAGCCGTCATCCAGCCAGGATCCGTCCCTCAGTCCGGAGCTGCACCTTAACCTGGTGCAGTTCCTTATCCTGTTGCCGGCCCTTAGTCCGGTGCTGCCCCTTAGTCCGGTGCTGCCCCTTAATCCAGTGGGGTTAATGTGGAGGGTGGCCATTTGGAGGAGGCTACGTAAGCGGGTAGTGACTATGGTGGGGTGGGGACCACGACCAGTGCCGGAGCCGCCGCCGTGGACGGACGCCCACCCAGACCCTCCCCTAGACTATGTGCTGGTGCGCCCGGAGTTCGCACCTTAAGGGGGGGGTTATGTCACGCCCTGGCCTTAGTATTCTTTGTTTTCTTAATTATTTTAGTTAGGTCAGGGTGTGACATGGGGAATGTATGTGTTTTGTAGTGTCTAGGGTGGTTGTAAGGTTTAGGGGGTTTATTAGAGTAGTTGGGTTTATGTTTAGTATAGTAGTCTAGCTGTGTCTATGGTTGAGTGTAGGTATCTAGGAAAGTCTATGGTTGCCTGAATTGGGTCTCAATTAGAGACAGCTGGTTATTGTTGTCTCTGATTGGGAGCCATATTTAAGGCAACCATAGGCTTTAGCTGTTTGTGGGGAATTGTCTATGTTGAACGTAAGTAGTTTGTGTATGCACTTGCTTTTGTAGCTTCACGGTCGTTTGTTGTTTTGGTTAGTTTGTGTATAGTGTTTGTTTCGTGTTTTTCTCTCTTACAAAATAAAGATGTATTTTGCATACGCTGCGCCTTGGTCCAATCTCTCATATCAAGACGATCGTGACAGATCCTATCAATATTGCATAGTATGGGATCCATTATCTACAGTAATTACCATCCCTAAGAACGGCAACATTTTTCTTTTCATAATTAAATTGAATGCTTATAAAATTACTATGTTCCTACCTTCATCTTTTTTCCTGCCCTGTTGGTTTAAAATATGTCCTAAATACTTAACACGAGTCTACCTTTTCTAAAAAACGTATCCTAACTAATTTTCTCACCGTATTCATCTAAGAAAATATAATTCACTATAATATCAATTTCACCGCCTTGTTGTATTAAATGACCTTAAACCTGTCTAGGATCAGCGTGGCGCTAGCGGCACCCCCCCCCCCCCCACTGAAAAACCAGTGCCGCGAAATTCAAAAAAAATATTTTTTTAAAATATTTAACTTTCACACATTAAAGTCCAATACAGCTAATGAAAGACACAGATCTTGTGAATCCAGTCAACATTTCCGATTTTTAAAATGTTTTACAGGGAAGACACAATATGTAAAGATGTACATCTATTACCTAAAAACACATTAGCATCATCCACCATCTTTTATTTGTCCACCAACACCAGTAGCCATCACCAATTCGGCTAAACTAAGATATTTATAGCCCCTAACCAACAAAAAAACTCATTAGATGACAGTCTGATAACATATTTATGGTATGGGATAGGTTTTGTTAGAAAAAAGTGCATATTTCAGGTAGATGGCATAGTTTACAATTGCACCCACCATCACAAATGGACTAGAATAATTACAATGAGCAACGTGTTTACCTAACTACTAATCATCAAACATTTCGTAAAAATACACAGCATACACGAATCGAAAGACACAGATCCTGTGAATACAGACAATATTTCAGATTTTCTAAGTGTCTTACAGCGAAAACACAATAAATCGTTATATTAGCTTAGCACATAGCAATTAGCAGCCCAGCATTGATTCTAGCCAAAGTGAGCGATAAAAGTCAACATCGCCAAAAGATATTAATTTTTTCACTAACCTTCTCAGAATTCTTCCGATGACACTCCTGTAACATCACATTACAACATGCATATACAGTTTGATCGAAAATGTTTATATTTAGCCACCAAAATCATGGTTAGACAATGTGAAATGTAGACAGGCTGGTCAGAAAATGTCCTTGCGCCACTTAGACAGTGATCTACTCTTATACATAAATACTCATAAACGTGACTAAAAAATATAGGGTGGACAGGGATTGATAGACAATTTAATTCTTAATACAATTGCGTTATTACATTTTTTAATTTATCCTTACTTTTCAATACAGTTTGCGCCAAGCGAAGCTACGTCAAAAAACATGGCGTCCTAAGCCACTAAAATGTTTCGACAGAAACACGATTTATCATAATAAAAATGTCCTACCTTGAGCTGTTCTTCCATCAGTATCTTGGGCAAAGGATCCTTTCTTGGGAGAAATCGTCTTTTGGTGGAAAGCTGTCCTCTTGCCATGTGGAAATGTCAACTGCGTTCGGGATGAACTGAAAAGCGTGCCCAACTTTTCACATCGTTGCAAAAATAAATGTCCCAAAATCGCACTAAACGGATATAAATTGCTATAAAACGCTTTAAATTAACTACCTTATGATGTTTTTAACTCCTATAACGAGTGAAAAGATGACCGGAGAAATATAACAGGCTAAACTAACGCTTGGAACAGGTGCGCGCCGGGGTCCTCTAGGCTCATGACGCAGCTCCCAAAGAATGACTAGCTTCAGGGTTTTTTGATTTGTAGGGCCTGTGAACGCGCAATCGACCCCGTTGGAATCGTCATAACGTAAAGGCATCCAGGGGAAGACGTAAGAAGTGTCCGTATAGTCATAGCAACGACAGTGCCCTTTTAAATGACTTCAGAAGAGTGGCCAACATTTCTCAAATCTGACTCCATGTCAGGGAAATTGCTGTAGAATGGGCTCTGTTCCACTTAGAGACAAAATTTCAACTCCTATAGAAACTATAGACTGTTTTCTATCCAATAATAATAATAATATGCATATTGTACGATCAAGGATTTTGTGGGAAGCCGTTTAAAAAATTAGCCACATTAGCATAAATAGTCTAAACAGCGCCCCCATCCCCAACAGGTTAAACTCAGTATTACCAATGACCTTAGATTCTCCATCCAAATTGCTTTCCAATGAGGCTGATCAGACCACAATGGAAAGCTATGATAGAAGTCATAAGTCATACCACCACTTCAAAGAAGTGTTCCTTACTACATTAAACATATATATTTTGTATTATTATAATTATTATTATATTATTATTAAAGTCAAATATTTTCTGCATGTTGTATCCAGGTTCCCAGAACCTTCCTTTATCAAAATAAAACCTGTATTTAATAAAACTTATAATATTCCATTTGTGAGTGTATTCCTTTAACCTGTCTAGGATCAGCGTGGCGCTAGCGGCACCCCCCCCCCCCCCCCCCCCCCCACTGAAAAACCAGTGCCGCGAAATTCAAAAAATATATTTTTTTTAAATATTTAACTTTCACACATTAAAGTCCAATACAGCTAATGAAAGACACAGATCTTGTGAATCCAGTCAACATGTCCGATTTTTAAAATGTTTTACAGGGAAGACACAATATGTAAAGATGTACATCTATTACCTAAAAATACATTAGCATAATCCACCATCTTTTATTTGTCCACCAACACCAGTAGCCATCACCAATTCGGCTAAACTAAGATATTTATAGCCCCTAACCAACAAAAAAACTCATTAGATGACAGTCTGATAACATATTTATGGTATGGGATAGGTTTTGTTAGAAAAAAGTGCATATTTCAGGTAGATGGCATAGGTTACAATTGCACCCACCGTCACAAATGGAATAGAAAAACTACTTAGAGCAACGTGTTTACCTACTTACTAATCATCAAACATTTCGTAAAAATACACAGCATACACGAATCGAAAGACACAGATCCTGTGAATACAGACAATATTTCAGATTTTCTAAGTGTCTTACAGCGAAAACACAATAAATCGTTATATTAGCATAGCACATACCACATAGCAGCCCAGCATTGATTCTAGCCAAAGTGAGCGATAAAAGTCAACATCGCCAAAAGATATTAATTTTTTCACTAACCTTCTCAGAATTCTTCAGATGACACTCCTGTAACATCATATTACACAATGCATATAGAGTTTGATCGAAAACGTTTATATTTAGCCACCAAAATCATGGTTAGACAATGTGAAATGTAACTCAGCTGGTCATAATATGTCCTTGCGCCACTTAGACAGTGATCTACTCTTATACATAAATACTCATAAACGTGACTAAAAAATATAGGGTGGACAGGGATTGATAGACAATTTAATTCTTAATACAATTGCGGAATAACATTTTTTAATTTATCCTTACTTTTCAATACAGTTTGCGCCTAGCGAAGCTACGTCATAAAACATGGCGTCCTAAGCCACTAAAATGTTTCGACAGAAACACGATTTATCATAATAAAAATGTCCTACCTTGAGCTGTTCTTCCATCAGTATCTTGGGCAAAGGATCCTTTCTTGGGAGAAATCGTCTTTTGGTGGAAAGCTGTCCTCTTGCCATGTCGAAATGCCAACTGCGTTCGGGATGAACTGAAAAGCGTGCCCAACTATTCACATCGTTTCAAAAAGAAATGTCCCAAAATCGCACTAAACGGATATAAATTGCTATAAAACGCTTTAAATTAACTACCTTATGATGTTTTTAACTCCTATAACGAGTGAAAAGATGACCGGAGAAATATAACAGGCTAAACTAACGCTTGGAACAGGTGCGCGCCGGTGTCCTCTAGGCTCATGACGCAGCTCCAAAAGAATGACTAGCTTCAGGGTTTTTTCATTTATAGGGCCTGTGAACGCGCAATCGACCCCATTGGAATCGTCATCACGTAAAGGCATCCAGGGGAAGACGTAAGAAGTGTCCATATAGTCATAGCAAAATCAGTGCCCTTTTAACTGACATCAGAACAGTGGCCAACATTTCTGAAATCTGAATCCATGTCAGGGAAATTGCTGTAGAATGGGCTCTGTTCCACTTAGAGACAAAATTTCAACTCCTATAGAAACTATAGACTGTTTTCTATCCAATAATAATAATAATATGCATATTGTACGATCAAGGATTTTGTGGGAAGCCGTTTCAAAAATTACCAAATTAGCATAAATAGTCTAAACAGCGCCCCCATCCCCAACAGGTTTTAAGATACCTTATCGCTGGGAAACATGGAAATCCCCTCAAACCCAAACGTTTACTACAAACAAAACCTAAAAACTTTTAAGATAATTATATTGTACCCCCTCAAATCATTAGTTTTAAATTTCCTTCATGGTTATATCTAAAACCCATTCAGTCTCTCTTCAAACAGTCTCCCCATTTTGCTTGATAGGAATACCCTGCCATTTAGACACACATAACTGTGATAAACGTGCACTGTCCCTTTAAAATCTATCGCACGCTTTCCAACTTTCTCTACTCCTACTTTTAAAACACCATGTACCTCGCTAAATTTATAACGTATGTCAGTCAATCCATAAGAATAATAACATTTCGATGGGCACAACTCTATCGTATCTCTCCGTTATTAACTGTCTTCTATGATTTAGTAATTTAAATATGACTCCAGTCTCTATACATTATTTCAGCAGAACATTTAGGCAACACAACGTATCACATCGAAATTGCCACGCGATTATTTTGAATGGATTAGTCTTTCAATTGAACCTAAACAAGCTATTAAAACGTTCAGTTTATATCCTAAACAAACACTAACTAACCGTATCTCTCCCGGCAAAACATATCAGTATTTGAATTACAACCAGAATTAATTTTAGTCTATCGGTGCCAAGCCTGAGATATTTGGAGGCGCAAATAACCCTATTATTATAATTCTCTGATGAGACAATTCCCAGAAAATAGCCCTATTTTAAAGGTCCAAACGTTTCCCCAGCAAGGATTCTACTTATTCTCTCTCTCGTTCTCTCTGTATGTCCCCTTACCTTGTAACCTTTTTTTTCTTCCCGGGATTGACAGCCCGGTATTTAACCCTCGACCTGCTGTTTCAAATGACTATCTGCTCTTTTCTTTTGACTGTCTCTATACACTTCTCTCCACTTTCTCTACCTCTATTCCCTTTCTCAATAAGTTTGCTAAATCCTGTCCTAGTTCGGTTAAATCTTTCCTAACTTTCCCTAGAGTAGCAATACTTATTCGATTCCTGTCTGTCCACTCTCTCTCTCCCCCTCTTATTCTGGCTTCAGACAACCACACCCTAGCGGTGTCTAGCCCCTCTACTTCTCTGTCTACTTCCCTATATTATCTCCTTATGCATTTGCCTTATCACTAATTCTAATTTTTCTACATTCTAATTTTTCTACCTCAAATTCGTACTTCTTTCTCCATTATGGTAATTCGATTTACCTCTCATCCCCGGTTAATTCCGGGACCTCCTTTGAGGATTTACTACCCATGTTTGATAAATCCTTGCCGTTCCTAGTCACTATAGCATTTACCACTATCTATGTGTATATATTTCTATGGTATGTATCTGGTCTCTATGATCTATGTGTGTGCCAGAAAGAGGAACAGAGCTTCTTACTGTTATCTGATTACTATAACTATGTTCTATGGTATATCAATATCCTGTCGGGTTCCCCGTCTACCGGGAGTCCGTCAGGCGCACTACTACTGCCTTCCTCTATCCACTCTCTGTATAGTTTTTCTCCCTTCCTTTCCCTCTTTACCGCCATTTATTTCTAAGGTGGATTTCAATGTCTTCAACACTTTTTCAACATATTGGTGCTCCATGATAGGGTTTTTATTTGACTCCTGGGGTAAGTTTAAATAGGAATATACTTTTGAGGTTTCAAATTGGGCTCAACTAATTGTTCTATTATTTTTATTAATATACTTATCTCTGAAACAGTAATTATTTAACTGGACACGGGAGAATAAGGTAATCCACCCGTCAATCACGGCCACACCCAGTGGGGAATGTACAAATTGTATCATGTCCCCCATATCTAATATGTACCTTACTTAATACTCATCAATCAAGTTAAAAAGTCAATTTCCCACAATACCCAATGCTAGATTCAACGTTGTGGTTAAATATATGGATTTGGTAATTATTGTCAAATGTTGAATATACAGGTTTGGTAATTTTAGCAAATGTTCTAATAGATTAGTACAGTTCAAATCAGGATATGCGTTTACATAGGAATCTACGTTCACAGAGGCTTTTAGGGCTTAAATGGGTTCACTTAACTTTCTATTAATCTAACAATGTAAATGGACTCACTTAACTTTCTATAATTCTAACAATATAATTCTAACAATATAAACACTCCTTTAACTGTGTCACTCACTAGTTAGATCAGATTGAATGTTTAACTAAAAGGGAAAAACAAGGTTATTTTCGCCAAATATACCTTTCAATTAATCACAGTCACACCCAATGGGGAATGTATAAATTGTATACATTCAGGGCCAATCTTAACGTACTTTACTGTATCACTTTTCTCGTATTTCATGCACACCTCCTCAATATTCAATGATATAACTCTGTTACGGACATCTCATCCGTCGGTCCGCGACCATTTAAAAATCATTCTCACCGATACCAGCTCCAACTGAAATATCTAATGTAATGCAGTCACTTGGCAGTTTCAGTTAATACAACGTAGACATCTCATCTGAAGGTCCCTGACCTCATTCAAACTGATACCAGCTCCTACAGAAATATCAAGTGTAATTCTTTCATACGATTTGAGCGTCTCTAAATCTTCATTCACACCAGTAAGCTTCAACTTACACCATACGAACTCGGCATCTCACCTTAATACACTTCATTCACTGTTGCATTAATCCCCACCCTCACTCATGCTTTTGGACATATAGCCCATTGGGCATCTCACCCTTATTCATACACGCTTGGCATCTCACCCAGTACATCACATTTGTTCATTATATCATAGAATACCTGGCCAGTCAAAATTGCATTCACCACTTTGTCCCTATGATTTTTACCAATATAAACTAATAACTTTTGGTAACTTATATCAAACAGGTATCTCACAAAACTGAATTTGGATAATGCCAATGTGCAGAACTTTAGTTTTTCACAGTAGGTATCTGCTTACCTTTATTTTTATTTATTTTTTTGACCGGTCTTTTTTGTGAGAAACTCCGTTCGATAACAGTAATGGTCAACTTGCTGGCACGCCAATGTCCAGCGAAGTCCTTTCAACCAGATCACGTCGTCGGGGTCACCATGTGAAAGGTTGCGCCAATCAAATCTGGTATCAGGATAAAATGTGATTCAAAGTCACCGAATATACTTTAAGTATTTTTATTTAACATAAGCTCAGAATGGTAAATGCAATTTTCGTATATACGGGTTCACTGTATCACCACGCAGGGTAAAGCAGAGAACTGACTGAAATAGTACAGACATCTTCTTTTACACTGTTCCAGAGTTAGCTCCAACTTTAGAGTTGGCCTGTCACAGTAGAGGCTTAGCGTGGTTTAAACTTGCTAGCCTATCGGTGGTGTCCAGTCACAGCACTCAGGATTGAAATGTCCGGAATGGTTCTTGTGAAGATTGAGCTGATTTGTTGGTTTCTACTCATTCCTCCGTTTCTGTTTTCTTGTTATTCAGCATTTTCCCTACACATTCCTCAGTTCCTGTTTTCTTGTTATTCAGCATTTTTCCATCTTGTCTCAACCTTGTGGTTAGCACAGTCGACACCCTAGATTAACAACAGCTTTTCTGCAGTCACACTATGTTTTGTGATTAACATGTCCTACTTCTATAAGGCATATATTTATGTTAAAAGAGAACAAAACCATCCTTTACACCATGCTCTACCAACCGAACCACACCTGTCAGCAGACAATGTCACAAAAACTATGTAAGTAAATAACAAGAAACTGATATATGGGGTATCATAAGTGGCTCGTTTCATCTTTTTCTTGATACAATGTCTTGTTTTGAGGTGTTTTGACAAAGTTCATGTCAGTACTTATATTGCTCAAATTCGCTAGTTAGCTAACCAACAATTGTAAGGATGTTGTTGTGTTTTGATAGTCAAGTTTAACCCTTTAGGGCACCTGTAACACCCCCCTGCTTACATACATTGGAATGCTTGTAATGTTTTTCCTGTAAAATGCATTAAACAATGCCCACGTTAGTTTCTACTCTAGTCTCATGTCCTGTCCTTATTGTATAAGTAATACGGTGTGCTATATAACAAAACTAGCGACGAGGAAGAAACGTTCTCACGTTTGTGCTCATTATCGTCAGCAGAGGCTGTAGAAAAGACGCAAAGAAAACGTGTAGTTCTAGCCAGTCGAGGGATGCTAGCTAGCTTCTGATGTCACAGCAACAACAGCCTCAAGGGATAGGAAGAGTTTCGCTTCAGGAGACAGTGAAGTCACTGTGAGTAAGGGACCGTCTGAAAGTGTGAGAAAGAAAAATAATACATCGAAAATGTCTGCAATGGTTGGAAGTAAAGGAACATTTGATGAATCTGTGGAATAATGGAGTTCTTACACAGAACGTTTTGAGTGCTTTGTGTTGACAAATGGAATTAAAGCAGAAGTAGTTGTACCAACATTTTTGACTGTTACGGGAGGAAAAACATTCAATCTGCTGCGCAGCCTAGTAACGCCTGAAAAACCTGGTGATAAATCGTTTGATGAAATTGTGGCTACTTTAAAAGGACATTATTCCCCCAAACCACTGATAATCGCAGAGAGATTCCGGTTTCATAAGAGAAATCAAGATGAAGGGGAATCAATCTCACAGTTTGTGGACGTATTGAAACAGTTATCTGAACAGTCATGGCTGGATGACGGCTATGGCTGGTCATGGCTCGCTGACGGCTCTGGCTGGTCATGGCTCGCTGACGGCTCTGGCTGGTCATGGCTCGCTGACGGCTCTGGCTGGTCATGGCTCGCTGACGGCTCTGGCTGGTCATGGCTCGCTGACGGCTCTGGCAGGTCATGGCTCGCTGACGGCTCTGGCTGGTCATGGCTCGCTGACAGCTCTGGCTGGTCATGGCTCGCTGACGGCTCTGGCTGGTCATGGCTCGCGGAAGGCTCTGGCTGGTCATGGCTCGCTGACGGCTCTGGCTGGTCATGGCCCGCTGACGGCTCTGGCTGGTCATGGCTCGCTGACGGCTCTGGCTGGTCATGGCTCGCTGACGGCTCTGGCTGGTCATGGCTCGCTGACGGCTCTGGCTGATCCGGTCTGGCGGAAGGCTCTGGCTGATCCGGTCTGGCGGAAGGCTCTGGCTGATCCGGTCTGGCGGAAGGCTCTGGCTGATCCTGTCTGGCGGAAGGCTCTAGCGGCTCCTGTCTGGCGGAAGGCTCTAACGGCTCCTGTCTGGCGGACGGCTCTGTAGGCTCATGGCAGACGGGCGGCTTTGCAGGCTCATGGCAGACGGGCGGCTTTGAAGGCTCAATACAGACGGGCAGTTCATGCGGCGCTTGGCAGACGGACAGTTCAGACGGCGTTGGGCAGACGGGCAGTTCAGGCGCCGTTGGGCAGACGGACAGTTCAGGCGCCGCTTGGCAGACGGGCAGTTCAGGCGCCGCTTGGCAGACGGGCAGTTCAGGCGCCGCTTGGCAGACAGGCAGTTCAGGCGCCGCTTGGCAGACAGGCAGTTCAGGCGCCGCTTGGCAGACGGGCGGTTCAGGTGCCGTTGGGCAGACGGCAGACTCTGGCTGGCTGAGACGCACTGTAGGCCTGGTGCGTGGTGCCGGAACTGGAGGTACCGGGCTAAGGACACGCACCTTCAGGCTAGTGCGGGGAACAACAACAGGGCACACTGGACTCTCAAGGCGTACTATAGGCCCGATGTGTGGTACCGGCACTGGTGGTACCGGGCTGAGGGCACGCACAACAGGGCGAGTACGGGGAGAAGGAACAGTGCGTACAGGGCTCTGGAGACGCACATAAGGCTTGGTGCGTGATACCGGAACTGGTGGTACCGGACTGGAGAGACGCACCTCAAGGCTAGTGCGGGGAGCAGGGACAGGGCATACTGACTTCTCAAGGCGCACTATAGGACTGGTGCGTGGTACCGGAACTGGTGGTACCGGGCTGAGGGCACGCACCTCAGGACGAGTGCGGGGAGAAGGATCAGTGCGTACAGGGCTCTGGAGACGCACAGGAGGCTTGGTGCGTGGTGCCGGGACTGGAGGCACTGGGCTGGAGACACGCACCACAGGGAGAGTGCGTGAAGGAGGAACAGGGCTCTGGAGACGCACTGGAAACCTGGTGCAAGGTGTCAGCACTGGTGGTACTGGGCTGGGAACACACACCACAGGGCTAGTGCGAGGAGCAGTAACAGGACGTACAGCACTCTGGAGACGCACAGGAGGCTTTGTGCGTGCTGTAGGCACTGTCTTAACCAGACGGCTAGCACGCTCCTCAGGACGAGTATGGAGAGCTGTTCCCGGTGACATTAACTCACCAACGTTCATTCGGACGAATGCCATGCCTCATGCACCAAACCAGTACATGCCTCATAACTCTCTCCTCCAATTTCTCCATTAACTACTTTACTGTCTCTGCATCACTCACCTCCAAATCCGCCCTCACCGGCTCCTTACGGTAAGCAGGAGGAGTTGGCTCACGTCTCCTGACTGACCCAACTAAACTATCCGAGAGCCCCCCCCCCCAAGAAATTTTTGGGTTTGACTTACGGGCTTCCAGCCTTGTTTCCTTGCTGCCTCCTCATATCGCCGCCTCTCTTCTTTCGCTGCCTCCAGCTCAGCTTTGGGGCGGCGATATTCTCATGGTTGAGCCCAGGGTCCTTTTCTGTCCAATATTTCCTCCCATGTCCACGAGTCCTGGTTACTTTGCCGTTGTTGTTGGTTCCGCTCACGCTGCTTGATCCATGGTTGGTGGGAGATTCTGTCATGATTGTCTTCTTTAGAGAGAGTGGACCAAGGCGCAGCGTGTGCAAAATACATCTTCTCTTTATTTTGAAGATGAACACGAAACACTTATACAAACTATACAAAACAACAAACAACCGTGAAGCTACAAACGAAAGTGCACACACAAGCTACTTACATTCAACATAGACAATCTCCCACAATCACCTAAAGCCGATGGCTGCCTTAAATATGGCTCCCAATCAGAGACAATTAATGACATCTGTCTCTGATTGAGAACCAAACCAGGCAACCATAGACTTTCCTAGAACTCTCTCCTGAACACAACCCCATACACTATACAACACCCCCTAAACAATACACACACCCTACACTAGACAAAACACACAAACCTCCCATGTCACACCCTGACCTAACTAAAATAATAAAGAAAACAAAGAATACTAAGGCCAGGGAGTGACACCCACGTCACAGGTACCGATCTAGATGTCAGAACTCAGCACTGGTGTCTTTTGTTATGTCCAAAGCCATATTTCAGTGACGCGACATAGCCTACCTACACACGGCTCACAGAGCATGGTGACCTATATGAAAAATATATATGACCTATATTAAAATCCATGTAAACCTTCAGTGACGCGCATCTACCTCAACACACACAAACCCAAGCATTGTTTAAGTCTCAATGCGGTCTCCTCACGTTAATCAGAGGGAAAAGCTACACAGTGGGCCTGTTGTGTGTGAAGATCACTCGAAACCACACCAAAGGAAGTATGTTATCAAATCAGTGTGTCACCGAGGCTAGTATAGGCCTATACATTGGCTCTTTCAGAGGCAGTGCGACATTACAGCTTTGGCACAGAGAGAGCACATTGCACAGTGACTGAGTTAGAGGTCTAAGCCCCCAGTGAGGCCTATTCGTGGTTCCAGGGCCCCAATGCTCCCCTCATCATGTGCCTAGCAGCCACTGATTTGGGGCTCAGAGAGGCATTATTCCTATGGGTGACACACAGAGCTTTGGGCCTTTACTAATTTAACTTGGAGAATATGGTTAAATGTGATTTACAAGAACAGCCAAAGGAAGAACATTTGCTTGGTTTTAAATAGAACGTGGGATTAGAAACTGGTTGAGAGAATGCCAAGATTGTGCAAAGCTGTCATCAAGGCAAAGGGTGGCTACTTTAAAGAATCTCAAATATGTAATGGAAAGAATGTCACTGAATGGAAAGATGAGACTCTGAATGGAAAGATGAGACTCAGATATATTTTGATTTGTTTAACACTTTTTTGGTTACTACATGATTCCATATGTGTTGTTTCATAGTTTTGTTGTCTTCACTATTATTCTACAATGTAGAAAATAGTAAAAATAAAGAAAAACCCTCGACTGAGTAGGTGTTCTTAAACTTTTGACCCGTAGTGTACGGGTCAAAAATTTGTACAAAGATTTGACTAGACCACGATTATTCCCTAAATACATTTTCCTAACTGACCCAATAACTGATAGAACCAATCAAACCCTCTTTTGCATAGCAACTTTTGCATAGCAACTCTGTTCAGTTCTTCGCCCCTCCTTTTCCAGGTTTCTCTTTGATGTTGTTAGTGTGTAGGGGAGTTCCTCCCTCAACGATCTTAACCATCATGCTCCAACTTGAGGGGTATGAAGTGAGTCTGTAGTTTGATGGCAGTCCCCATCGACTGAGGATGAGCAATTAATTATTATTCACAATTATGTAATTGAATGAAAATGATGTTTAGTAATAATAATCCACATTAATCAATCTGACTCCATTATTATGTGAATAAATTCAACAGGCGTGCTTCTCTGAGGATGTAGTCAAGGTAGCGAGCCTTGCATCACCTCTCAGTATGACTATAACGAACATGTGTCCATCTTGCAATGCTATGCAAATATTAAGAGGCTAGATTCAAATAGCTAATCCTGGCGACCAATTTCTAGCATTAAGTTATTGCGTCAAGTAGACCAGGGATGTCAAGGTAAAACCCAAGCATAAACTATATGTAGTGTAAATAATATTCACCAATAGACCTGCTCAATTATGAATGTATGGTCAATCAAAGAATTACCCGATAAAACGAGGAATGCATTTGTGACTCATTTCAGGAAACTAGGCGTATGTCTGATTCAGGTAAAAACATGTATATTGAACCAGACATTGTAGTCTTTAAATAACAGTCATGAGGAAGAAATGGCGATCAACAGTGTTGTTGTCACGGCAGAAGTTGACCGATACAAAAGTTGTACACAAACAACAGTAAGGTTTTAGTAGTGCGGTTGGACGGAAGGCTTTGTCGAAGGTGGCTGCAGGGTTGGGAATGGGACGCTTCTCCGTTTCTCCATCCTTCAGGTCGTCCACAAAGATATTGTTATTTGCTTTCCTACAGGAAGAGAGTGTATAATCAGACAGGAATATAGTGACTTTAGTTTTATGTTGGTTGGTACCAAACCACAGAAGCATTGTGACCTGATAAATATGTTACTAAGCAGAAAATCTAACTCAGAAAGTGGAGTAGGATAGATAAACAGCATCCTCTGCTGGACAATGAATATACCTCACCAAAATAAAGGCCTCATCCCCAACTTGCATGCCTTTAAGTTATCTTCACCCCAAATGGCTACAGTCTCTGACTCAATGTAGAAATGCTTATTTAGAGGAGGGAGATCTGCAAGGGGTCCCAAAACCATATTCTTTCAGACACTAAGAACTCCAATCAGAATACTGCCGTGTAAGAACACAGGATAATCGAGTGGAGCAACAGTTGTCAGTTAGTTGACATCTTATTGTGTGTGTGTCTGCCCCTTCATCTCCTCGTATTTCTGCTGGTTTTCCGTCATGGAGTTCCAGTCTATAGCCTGTGGAGGATTTTCATCCACAGACGCCTGCAGGGCACAATTCTACCACTTGGAGCCGCTCCTGTCTCCCCCGCCACCCCCACCCCCACCTCCTCCACCCCCAAATCCTCCAGCTGCTCCACCCCCAAATCTAACACCTCACCCAGGTCCTGAGAGAGAATACAAAACACAAAGAGAGAAACTCTGACAATTCGGGAGCCTAGTTACAGCAGGGGAAGCCTCAATGGAAGGCAGACAATGAAAAGCTTCACAGAAATCTATACTGTAAGAACACCGACTTGAATGAGTAAAAAATGTGTTGGTGAAATGCCCATCAAAACTTTATACTGAAGACATTATCAAAAAGCTATAGTTAAAGAGTATAAACAAACAGTATACAGTACCACACTCAGTGCTCTCTCCCTTTCACAGTGGTTTAAGTGTGTTTTACTGCTTCAGAAAACCCGGGACTTTTGTCTCCGGCCATCAGCTCCTCTATCATCTCTCGGGCCTTCTGCTGCACCTCACTGCTCCTGAAGATTTGCACCTCACCTTCATAGTCCCCCTTGTTGATCTACAGCACGTACACACACAGAGGGAGGTTACCTCCACAGGGGGTCATTTGATTAGGTGTAGCGTAGAAAATGTATCCCCAAAAAAATCATACATGCTGCAACTACTAAGCAAATGCAGTGTCTAAGTTAATTTAATAAAGCTGAAGAACATACCGTTGAAGTCGGAAGTTTACATACACTTAGGTTGGAGTCATTAAAACTCGTTTTTCAACCACTCCACAAATTTCTTGTTAACAAACTATAGTTTTGGCAAGTCAGTTAGGACATCTACTTTGTGCATGACACAAGTAATTTTTCCAACAATTGTTTACAGACAGATTATTTCACTTATAATTCACGTTATAACAATTCCAGTGGGTCAGAAGTTTACATACACTACGTTGGCTGTGCCTTCAAACAGCTTGGAAAATTCCAGAAAATGATGTCATGGCTTTAGAAGCTTTTGATAGGTTAATTTACATCATTTGAGTCAATTGGAAGTGTACCTGTGGATGTATTTCAAGGCCTACCTTCAAACTCAGTGCCTCTTTGCTTGACATCATGGGAAAATAAAAAAAATCGGCCAAGACCTCCACAAGACTGGTTCATCCTTGGGAGCAATTTTCAAATGCCTGAAGGTACCACGTTCATCTGTACAAACAATAGTACGTAAGTATAAACACCATGGGACCACGCAGCCGTCATAGCGCTCAGGAAGGAGATGCGTTCTCCTAGAGATGAACGTACTTTGGTGCGAAAAGTGAAAATCAATCTCAGAACAACAGCAAAGGACCTTGTGAAGATGCTGGAGGAAACAGGTACACAAGCATTTATATCCACAGTAAAACAAGTATTATATCGACATAACCTGAAAGGACGCTCAGCAAGGAAGAAGCCACTGCTTCCAAATCCGCCATAGAAAGCCAGACTACGGTTTGCAACTGCACATGGGGACAAAGATTGTACTTTTTGGAGAAATGTCCTTTGGTCTGATGAAACAAAAATAGAACTGTTTGGCCATAATGACCATCGTTATGTTTGGAGGAAAAAGGGGGAAGCTTGCAAGCTGAAGGACACCATCCCAACCGTGAAGCATGGGGGTGGCAGCATCATGTTGTGGGGGTGCTTTGCTGCAGGAGGGACTGGTGCACTACACAAAATAGATGGCATCATGAGGGAGGAAAATGATGTGGATATATTGAAGCAACATCTCAAGACATCAGTCAGGAAGTTAAAGCTTGGTCGCAAATGGGTCTTCCAAATGGACAATGACCCCAAGCATACTTCCAAAGTTGTGGCAAAATGGCTTAAGGACAACAAAGTCAAGGTATTGGAGTGGCCATCACAAAGCCCTGACCTCAATCCTATAGAAAATTTGTGGGCAGAACTGAAAAAGTGTGTGTGAGCAAGGAGGCCTACAAACATGACTCAGTTACACCAGCTCTGTCAGGAGGAATAGGCCAAAATTCACCCAACTTATTGTGGGATGCTTATGGAAGGCTACCCAAAACATTTGACCAAAGTTAAACAATTTAATGGCAATGCTACCAAATACGAATTGAGTGTATGTAAACTTCTGACCCACTGGGAATGTGATGAAATAAATAAAAGCTGAAATAAATCATTCTCTCTACTATTATTCTGAAATTTCACATTCTTAAAATAAAGTGTTGATCCTAACTGACCTAAAACAGGGAATTTTTACTCGGATTAAATGTCAGGAATTGTGAAAAACTGAGTTTAAATGTATTTGTATGTAAACTTCCGACTTCAACTGTACTTTGATGTGTAGTGTCAGGGTTTGCTTCTGGCATGTCCTGCCTAAGTTTGCTAGTCTTGCCAATGAAAAAATTATTAAAGTAGTTGGCAATTTCAGTGGGTTTTGTGATGAATAAGCCATCTGATTCAATGAATGATGGAGCTCAGTTTGCCTTTTTTTCCCAACATTTCATTTAAAGTGCTCCAAAGCTTTTTACTATCATTCTTTAGATAATTTATCTTTGTTTCATGTTATAGTTTCTTATTTTTTAAATTCAGTTTAGATTTCAGAGGATTTCTCAATTTGCAGTATGTTTGCCGATCGGTTGTGCTGCCAGACTTACTTGCCATACCTTTTACCTCATCCCTCTCAACCACACAATTTTTCAATTCCTCATCAATCCAAGGGGATTTATCAGTTTTTTCAGTAATTTTCTCAATGGGTGCATGCTTATTAGTAACTGGAATAATCAATTTCATAAATGTGTCAAGTGCAGCGTCCGGTTGCTTCTAATTACACACCACAGACCAGTAAATATTGTTTACATCATCAACGTAAGAATCACTACAAAACTTATTGTATGACCTCTTATACACTATATTAGGCCCAGCCTTTGTAACTTTGGTTTTCCTAGATATGGCTACTATATTGTGATCACTACATCAAATGAATTTGGATACTACTTTTATATTACATTTCTGCATCAATAGTAAAGATGTGATCAATACATGTTGAGGATTTCATTCCTCTGCTGTTTGTAACTACCCTGGTAGGTTGACTGATAAACTGAACCAGGTTGCAGGCACTGGTTACAGTTTGAAGCGTTTTCTTGAGTGGGTAGCTTGATGAAAGCCAGTCAATATTGAAATCACGCAGAAAATATACCTCTCTGTTGATATCACATACATTATCAAGCATTTCACACATATTATCTAGATACTGACTGTTAGCACTCTGTGGTCTATAGCAGCTTCCCACAAGAATGAACTTTGGGTGAGGCAGATGAACCTGTAACCATAGTACTTCAACAATATTTAACATGAGATCCTCTCTAAGCTTTACAGGAATGTGGTTCTGAATATAGACCGCAACACCGCCCCCATTGGCATTTCTGTATTTTCTGTAGCCGTTATAACCATGTATTGCTACCACTGTATCATCAAATGAATTATCTAAGTGAGTTTCAGAGATCAAAACCCGAATGTAATCTGTTACTAGCAAGTTATTGACTTCATTAACTTTTTTTCTTAAGCCACATATGTTAATGTGGGCTATTTTTAGCACTTTTCTTCTGGGATGCTTCCTTGTTATCATTGCTTTACTGGGAAGCTTAGCAGAAGTAGATATGCTCATGTTATTTATGTTAGTGCTGGGTGAGCTGCACAAAGTGGACTTCCTACTAGGGCACAATGCCTCAGTGCTAACAGCATAACTCTGGTTCATAGGCACATGATTACTGCATGCAATAGCTATGGGATCAGCAGAGGCATTCAGGGCAGTTAAAGGGACATACATTAGGTTACTTACATTGTGTCTACCAACGCCCCTAGTATAATGTACACTGCTCAAAAAAATAAAGGGAACACTTAAACAACACAATGTAACTCCAAGTCAATCACACTTCTGTGAAATCAAACTGTCCACTTAGGAAGCAACACTGATTGACAATAAATTTCACATGCTGTTGTGCAAATGGAATAGACAAAAGGTGGAAATTATAGGCAATTAGCAAGACACCACCCAAAACAGGAGTGATTCTGCAGGTGGTGACCACAGACCACTTCTCAGTTCCTATGCTTCCTGGCTGATGTTTTGGTCACTTTTGAATGCTGGCGGTGCTCTCACTCTAGTGGTAGCATGAGACGGAGTCTACAACCCACACAAGTGGCTCAGGTAGTGCAGTTCACCCAGGATGGCAAAACAATGCGAACTGTAGCAAAAAGGTTTGCTGTGTCTGTCAGCGTAGTGTCCAGAGCATGCAGGCGCTACCAGGAGACAGGCCAGTACATCAGGAGACGTGGAGGAGGCCGTAGGAGGGCAACATCCCAGCAGCAGGACCGGTACATCCGCCTTAGTGCAAGGAGGTGCACTGCCAGAGCCCTGCAAAATGACCTCCAGCAGGCCACAAATGTGCATGTGTCAGCATATGGTCTCACAAGGGGTCTGAGGATCTCATCTCGGTACCTAATGGCAGTCAGGCTACCTCTGGCGAGCACATGGAGGGCTGTGCGGCCCCACAAAGAAATGCCACCCCACACCATGACTGACCCATCGCCAAACCGGTCATGCTGGAGGATGTTGCAGGCAGCAGAACGTTCTCCACGGCGTCTCCAGACTCTGTCACGTCTGTCACATGTGCTCATGTGCTCAGTGTGAACCTGCTTTCATCTGTGAAGAGCACAGGGCGCCAGTGGCGAATTTGCCAATCTTGGTGTTCTCTGGCAAATGCCAAACGTCCTGCACGGTGTTGGGCTGTAAGCACAACCCCCACTTGTGGACGTCGGGCCCTCATACCACCCTCATGGAGTCTGTTTCTGACCGTTTGAGCAGACACATGCACATTTGTGGCCTGCTGGAGGTCATTTTGCAGGGCTCTGGCAGTGCACCTCCTTGCACTAAGGCGGAGGTACCGGTCCTGCTGCTGGGTTGTTGCTCTCCTACGGCCTCCTCCACGTCTCCTGATGTACTGGCCTGTCTCCTGGTAGCGCCTGCATGCTCTGGACACTACGCTGACAGACACAGCAAACCTTTTTGCCACAGTTCGCATTGTTTTGCCATCCTGGGTGAACTGCACTACCTGAGCCACTTGTGTGGGTTGTAGACTCCGTCTCATGCTACTACTAGAGTGAGAGCACCGCCAGCATTCAAAAGTGACCAAAACATCAGCCAGGAAGCATAGGAACTGAGAAGTGGTCTGTGGTCACCACCTGCAGAATCACTCCTGTTTTGGGTGGTGTCTTGCTAATTGCCTATAATTTCCACCTTTTGTCTATTCCATTTGCACAACAGCATGTGAAATTTATTGTCAATCAGTGTTGCTTCCTAAGTGGACAGTTTGATTTCACAGAAGTGTGATTGACTTGGAGTTACATTTTGTTATTTAAGTGTTCCCTTTATTTTTTTGAGCAGTGTATATTTGCTGAAGCATTATGACAACTCAGTGACACAATGGTAGGGATTAACTGAGCTGGGCTTGGGTCATGATAAATAATTATCTCAACACAGCCTTATAATGCTGTGAAAGGATCCAGGAACCCAAATGATTTGGGTGGATCATATCCCCCTTATAAAACGAGCTTTGTTTCCAGAAGGTTTCAAAATTGTCAATAAATGTTACATCCACAGAGCTGCAATAGTCTCGTAGCCAGTTATGGAAAGCTAAAAGTCTGCTGAAATGTTCAATGCCACAATTTAGGGAGGGCAGAGGGCCAGATATTATGGGGCATTTGTTGGTGTCAAGCAGTGACCCAATCAGTTCTTTAAAATCCATCTTCAGCTTATCTGAGCTGCTCTTTAGTTTAGTGGAATGTAATGGCAAAATGTCTTCCTTAACCTAGGCTGGCTTTCAATGGCCTTGCTTTATTGTGTAGGGCACTGTCCATGGTGCTGATAGAGTGAAGCGGAGATTTCGTGCCAAACGGTGTCTTCTTGGTAAAAAACACACAATGGTCTCTGCATTTGAACTTTTATGTTTATTGTGGTGTAGCGTGATAAAGCAGAATTCAATATAATTCCAATGTAAGAACCAAAATGACGCCCCATGGGTATAACTACATATCGGTATGTTAATTCATAGAAATAGATACATTCTATTATAATTTTCTTGGTCGCCTATTGGTTTTCGTGGTTGTTAATGGAACTTGGAAACATGTTTATGGTAGGCTGGCTTTGCCCCTCTAGAGTCCATGTCCAAGCGCCTGTGGGAAAATCTAATTAGCATAATAATAAAAAATCCCCATCAAAATCTGTCTGTTTAAGCTGTAGATCAGATTATTTTGTATGGGCTGCGTCTGAAGCCACCAATGGTCTTCCGCATCTGGGGAACCTTAAAACATCCCGGAAATCTGTCTTCTCCCAAAAACGTCTGTAGCATCCCACTGGTTTGGCCTACAAACTATTATGACCACTGAATGGAAAGATGAGACTCTCACGAACATGATGGTGTTCTCCACAAGCGTCTGAAGTTGGCACCGCTGATCTGCCAACTTCTGTCTGAATAGTTTGGGCTACACACTAATAGGACGCCCACAAGCCTCACAGGACTCGTCTGAAGGTAGCTCGGTACCAGTTGAAACAATTTATGGAAGTCTACAGTGACTGTACAAAGCATTAGGAATACCTTTCTAATATTGAGTTTCACCCCCTTTTGCCCTCAGAACAGCCTCAATTCGTCAGGCATGACCTCTACAAGGTGTCGAGGGTGGCACAGGGACAGACTCCTCACAAGTCCTCAACTGGCAGCTTCATTAAATAGTACCTACAAAACACCCGTCTCAACGTCAACAGTGAAGAGGCGACTCCGGGATGCTGGCCTTCTAGGCAGAGTTCCTCTGTCCAGTGTCTGTGTTCTTTTTCCCATCTTAATCTTTTTTATTTATTGGCCAGTCTGAGAGATGTATTTTTTTTTTCAACTCTGCCTAGAAGGTCAGCATCCCGGAGTCGCCTCTTCACTGTTGACGTTGAGACTGGTGTTTTGTAGGTACTATTTAATGAAGCTGCCAGTTGAGGACTTGTGAGGAGTCTGTTTCTCAAACTAAACACTCTAATGTACTTGTCCTCTTGCCTAGTTGTGCTCCGGGGCCTCCCACTCCGCTGTTCTGTGTGGTTTTCTAATGATCAATTAGCCTTTTAATATGGTAAACTTGGATTAGCTAACACAACGTGCCATTGGAACACAGGAGTGATGTTTGCAGATAATGGGCCTCTGTACGCTTATTCCATAAAAGATCTGCCGTTTCCAGCTACAATAGTCATTTACAACATTAACAATGTCTACACTGTATTTCTGATCAATTTGATGTTATTTTAACGTACAAAAAATGTGCTTTTCTTTCAGCTCTGTGGTCCTGGAATTCTCCCCGTGAACATTTAAAAATTTGATGATCTACAGTCGTGGTCAAAAGTTTTGAGAATGACACAAATATTCATATTCACAAAGTCTGCCCCCTCAGTTTGTATGATGGCAATTTGCATATACTCCAGAAAGTTATGAAGAGTGATCAGATGAATTGCAATTAATTGAAAAGTCCCCCTTTGCCATGCAAATGAACTGAATCCCCCAAAAACAGTTCCACTGCATTTCAGCCCTGCCACAAAAGGACCAGCTGACAGCATGTCAGTGATTCTTTCATCTGGCCACTCTACAATAAAGGCCTGATTGGTGGAGTGCTGCACAGATGGTTGTCCTTCTGGAAGGTTCTCCCATCTCCACAGAGGAACTACGGAGCTCTGTCAGAGTGACCATCGGGTTCTTGGTCACCTCCCTGACCAAGGCCCTTCTCCCCCGATTGCTCAGATTAGCCGGTCGGCCAGCTCTAGGAAGAGTCTTGGTGGTCCAAAACTTATTCAATTTATGAATGATGGAGGCCACTGTGTTCTTGGGAACCTTCAATGCTGCAGACATTTTTTGGAACTCTTCCCCAGATCTGTGCCGTGACACAATCCTGTCTCTACGGACAATTCCTTCAACCTCATGGCTTAGTTTTTGCTCTGATAAGCACTGTCAACTGTGGGACCTTGGACAGGTGTGTGCCTTTCCAAATCATGTCCAATCAATTGAATTTACACAAATGGACTCCAATCAAGTTTTAGAAATATCTCAAGGATGATCAAAGGAAACAGGATGCACTTGATTTCAATTTCGAGTCTCATGGCAAAGGGTCTGAATACTTATGTAAATAAGGTATTTCTGTTTTTATTTTTAATAAAGTAGCAAAATTGCTAAAAACCTGTTTTCGCTTTGTCATTATGGGGTATTATGTGTAGATCGCTGAGGATTTCCCCCCCATAACTTTTTTAAAATACAGACTACCTAAAAAAATAAGTGAAAATTGGCATACTATTCAATGAATTCTGATAATTTTCTGATAAAAGAAGTGGAGTGCAAAAAACAAGTTTGTACCCCATATTATAATTTGCTCCATGTGGACACAAGGCTGCTTGGCTTATCTCAGATGCAAAGAGGAATAAATTTGCAGCTGTTTCTAATTAATGAGTAATGCCATGCTGGTGTGTGGTAACATTCCAATAAAACCCAGTCCTGAAACGAAATCTATGTTGAAAATAATGTTAAATCCTTGGAAAAAATACCACATTCACACGGATGTGCACAAAGTATGATGTTCGGATTTGTAACTTCAATCCCAATTATACCATACTTTCGCAGTTGTAAATGAGAACTTCTCAACTAGCCTAACCGGCTAAATAAAGGTGAAATAAAATAAAAAAAAATGTATACTTTGACTAAAACTATGACTTATTGACTTAACCTTTCTAGGACACACATTCCGCTAGCGGAACCCCCCCACAATATTCCGCTGAAAAGGCAGCGCGGGAAATTCAAAACTATTTTTTTGAAATATGTAACTTTCACACATTAACAAGTCCAATACAGCAAATGAAAGATACACATCTTGTTAATCTACCCATCGTGTCCGATTAAAAAAATTCTTTACAGCGAAAACACAACATATGATTATGTTAGATCACCACCAAGTCCAAAAAACACACAGCCATTTTCCCAGCCAAAGATAGCAGTCACAAAAAGCAGAAATAGAGATAAAATGAATCACTAACCTATGATGATCTTCATCAGATGACACTCATAGGACATCATGTTACACAATACATGTATTTTCTGTTCGATAATGTGCATATTTATATCCAAAAATCTTAGTTTACATTGGCGCCATGTTCAGAAATGCCTCCAAAATATCAGGAGAAATGGCAGAGGCACATCAAATGAAATAAATACTCATCATAAACTTTGATGAAAGATACATGTTTTACATAGGATTAAAGATACACTTGTTCTTAACTCATTGTGCAACGTTATGGGTAAGCTTTGGCCATCGTATTTTAGCTAAAAAATATATATTTCTACAGGTGTGGGCATTTAATTGTTACCCAGAAATGATTTGATATTGAGATTAAAACAAGCAGCTGCGTTGGACATTACATGACCAAAAGTATGTGGACACCTGCTCATCTAACATCTCATTCCAAAATCATGGGCATGAATATGGAGTTGGTCCCCACCTTGGCTGCTATAACAGCCTCAACTCGTCTGGGAAGGCTTTCCAATAGATGTTGGAACATTGCTGCGGGGACTTGCTTCCATTCAGCCACAAGAGCATTTTTGAGGTCAGGCACTGATGTTGGGCGATTAGGCCCGGCTCGCAGTCGCCGTTCCAATTCATCTCACAGGTGTTCGAGGGGGTTGAGGTCAAGGTTCTGTGCAGGCCAGTCAAGTTCTTCCACACCGATCTTGACTAACTATTTCTGTATGGACCTCGCTTTATGCACGACGGCATTGTCATGCTGAAACAGGAAAGGGCCTTCCCCAAACTGTTGTCACAAAGTTGGAAGCATGAATCGTCTAGAATGTCATTGTATGCTGTAGCATTAAGATTTCCCTTCACTGGAACTAATGGGCCTAGCCCAAACCATGAAAAACAGCCCAGAACCATATTCCTCCTCCACCAAACTTTATAGTTGCCACTGTGCATTGGGGCAGGTAGTGTTCTCCTGGCATCCGCCAAACCCAGATTAGTCCGTCGGACTGACAGATAGTGAAATGTGATTCATCACTCCAGAGAACGCATTTCCACTGCTCCAGAGTCCAATGGCGGCGAGCTTTAACACCACTCCAGCCGGTGCTTGGCATTGCGCATGGTGATCTTAGGTTTGTGTGCTGACGTTGCTTCCAGAAGCAGTTTGGAACATGGTAGTGAGTGTTCTAACCGAGGACTGACAATTTTTAAGCGTTACGTGCTTCAGCACTCGGCGGTCACGCTCTGTGAGCTTGCGTGGCCTACCACTTTCCACTTCACAATAACAGCACTTACAGTTGACCGCGGCAGTTCTAGCAGTGCAGAAATTTGATGAACTGACTTGTTGGAAAGGTGGCATCCTGTAACGGTGGCACGTTGAAAATCACTGAGATCTTCAGTAAGGCCATTCTACTGCCAATGTTTGTGTATGGAGATTGCATGGCTTTATGCTCAATTTTATACACGTCAGCAACGAGTGTGGCTGAAATAGCTGAATCCACTAATTTCGAATGGATGCCCACATATTTTTGTGTATATATAGTGTATTTCTGTCTCAGCTTAGGCTGTAGTATCAAACATGATGGTATATACTGAATGAATCTTCGCCTCTGCCTCTCCTCTCTGCTAGGCTAATATCTACTTTAAGTGACAGCCCTTTCCAAGGTACATGGCTGCACAGCTTTCTGTAGGCTGTATATAATGCAACTTGGTGTGGTTATATTTCATTCAATACATCCAGACCAAAAAGACAGTTTCAAGTTTGTAGTTTATTTACATATGATATTATAATTCATTTAGCATTTCTCATCCACAGAGATTGTCATCTCTGTTATGTGCATTTTAATACATTTATTTGAAAGAAATCAAAATGTTAACATTATCAAGCATGTATTTTAAGGCCAGTTTTGTGTAATAAATTCACTGTATGAGTGGTAGGGAAAATGTACTGTAGTAGATTTGCAGACATTGAACGTGTGTGTTATCCTAGTTTCAGAAATTGGGCTTACATCTGTATGAGTTCTTCTAGTTAGGCACTGTAGCAACGTATGCAGCCTAGTGGAGAAAAAAATAGATATCATCATATATAAATGCTAAAAAGGCACCGTTAAGCTTTTGGGTCGTTCCGTATGATTTACATCGTTTTCTGACTGCACCCCTTTAGATTTGAACTGCACACTTTTTGATTTGACTTTTTGATTTCCACCATGTTTGCCCATGGTGGAAGTGGTCAGAAAGTGACTTTTTGGACCTGAATGCATGAATGACAAAACATTCAGGAGGTACTCAAAGTTGATCCATTTTGCATAACCCACATTACCACGGCTTGATCTCTCAAGAAGATAAAACGGCTAAGTTTAATGTAATTTGAAAGCTTACAAACAGGGTTGTCAAACTATTCTATAATTTATTGAACATTTGTTTTAATTAAACAATTATTTTCTTTAAGCTTTAATTTCTATTATCTAAAAACACATCAACTCTGATTTTCTCATTTTCACTCTTGGCATTCTCTCAACCAGCATCATGAGGTAGTCAGCTGGAATGCATTTAAATTAACAGGTGTGCCTTCTTAAAAGTACATTTGTGGAATTTCTATCCTTCTTAATTCGTTTGAGCCAATCAGTTGTGTTGTAACAAGGTAGGGACGGTATACAGAAGATAGCCCTATTTGGTAAAAGACCAAGTCCATATTATGGCAAGAACAGCTCAAATAAATAAAGAGAAATAACAGTCCATTGTTACTTTAAGACATGAAGGTCAGTCAATCCGGAACATTTCAAGAACTTTGAAAGTTTCTTCAAGTGCAGTCGCAAAAACCATCAAGCGCTATGATGAAACTGGCTCTCAGAGGACCGCCACAGGAATGGAAGACCCAAAGTTACCTCTGCTGCAGAGAATAAGTTCATTAGAGTTACCAGCCTCAGAAATGGCAGCCCAAATAAATGCTTCACAGAGTTCAAGTAACAGACACATCTCAACATCAACTGTTCAGAGGAGACTGCATGAATCAGGCCTTCATGGTCGAATTGCTTCAAAGAAACCACTACTAAAGGACACCAATAATAAGAAGAGACTTGCTTGGGCCAAGAAGCACGAGCAATGGACATTAGACCGGTGGAAATCTGTCCTTTTGGTGTGATGAGTCCAAATTTTAGATTTTTTGGTTCTAATAGCCGTGTCATTGTGAGACGCAGAGTAGATGAACAGATAATTCCCACTGTGAAGCATGGAGGAAGAGTTGTGATGGTGTGGGGGTTCTTTGCTGGTGACACTGTCTGTGATGTATTTAGAATTCAAGGCACACTTAACGAGCATGGCTACCACAGCATTCTGCAGCAATACTCCATCCCATCTGGTTTGCGCTTAGTGGGACTATTGTTTGTTTTTCAACAGGACCAAGAAGGAGAGTGATGGAGTGCTGCATCAGATGACCTGGCCTCCACAATCACCCAACCTCAACCCAGTTGAGATGGTTTGGGATGAGTTGGACCGTAGAGTGAAGGAAAAGCAGCCAACAAGTGCTCAGCATATGTGGGAACTCCTTCAAGACTGTTGGAAAAGAATTCCAGGTGAAGCTAGTTGAGAGAATGCCAAAAGTGGGCAAAGCTGTCATCAGGGCAAAGGGAGGCTACTTTGAAGAATGTCAAATGTAAAATATATTTTGATTTGTTAACCACTTTTTTGGTTACTACATGATCCCATATGTGATATTTCATATTTTGGATGTCTTCCCTATTATTCTACAATGTAGAAAACAGTACAAATAAAGAAAAACCCTTGTGTGTCCAAACTTTTGACTGGTACTGTAAAGGAACATGAAAAAAAATCTGAGTTGACGTGTTTTTAGATCATTTATGTTAAAGCTTAAAAAAGGAAATCATTTTGATTTTAAAAGCTTCCTTTCAATATATCATATAACAGTTTGATAACCCTGTTTGTAAGCTTTCAAATGATATCAAACTCAACCGTTTATCTTATGCAGTGATGAAGACATGGATGCCTCATGGTAGGGTGGGGTATGCAAAATGGGTCAACTTTGAGCATCTCTAGATCCTGAATGGCATTCAGGTCCAAAAAGTCACTTTCTGACCACTTCTCACATGGGCAAACATGTATGGAAGGTTTTGTTCAGATCAAAAGGGGTGCATTCAGAAAGGGATTGAAATCATATGCAACGACCGTTTCCAGAATAAACTGAGGGAAATGAACCATTAATCTCAGTGAAGTAAATTTTATATTACTTCAGACCAAGCGTGATATTATGAAAGAGTTCATACTCCATAGTTATCCAAGTGGATTCAATATTCAGTCCTGCCTCCAATGCATCTGTCCTCTGTACAAGTATTTCCTGTCTGTGGCACATTTTTTTGATTATGTATCTGGAAAACTTTTCATCACAAAGAATAACACTACCAATCACATATGCAGGTTCCAAAGTCTCCAAACAATTGTGCTTTCAGTTGTGCATTTATCGTACCAACTCAGGCCATTTTCATACAAAATCCCATTGTAACACACAGCTATATAGATTTTGCTGGTCACATCACACATATGAACATAACATATACACATTATACAGTATAATTGTTAATCAGCTAAGCCAATGCACGTATGCACCAATCGAAAAACGAAATAAAAACATAAACAAACATGTTGAATGGAAGCTGTCATCGTTAACTTGACAGAATACATATAAGACTGCTGTGCCTCTCTCCTTCAAGAACAAAAAGGTGCAACATAGAGAAAATAAAGATGTCTGAAACACAGTTTGTGCATATTCTCATTCAAGAGCAGTCGTCTGTGTTCAGGCTGAGTGGCAGTCAGCAGTGCTGCTGCCTCGTAAGGCAGTGGGACATGCAAACAACAGACAAATCACATTCAGAAGTTGAGCTCGTTGACAGCAGACTTGTTACCATATGTTCCATCCACTTACAACATGGCTTGTTCATTACTTTCCTGTCTGCGTATCTCTATGGACAGCATCATTAGTGATGACATTGGTTGGACAGTAGACACACAAGACCAGTGGCCTTCTCTAGACAAAAGATCCTGTGTGCTCTATTGGAAGTGCCAGGCTTGTAGGCTCACATACCACTATTTTAAGGGGACTAAATCATGGTGGATCAGGTCATCTCTCCCTGTATTTATGATCCAACTCCTCTGACTTACTCTCACACCGCTCATCTTGACCTTGGCAAGTCTGTAACGAGTTCTGATCATTATAGCTACTGACAAAGTGTAGGCTGGCTAACCATTTGTTGAGATGTCCCCAGCCTGTCATAGACTAATGCTCATCCACTTTGAGGAGATATACTGTATTTATTTTCAAAGTTTGAAGTGTCCCCTGTCAATCAGCTGGTAACAGAAGGGAATACTGTGGGCACATGAGCTGTAGAACAAGGAACCCTGAATTCTGTAGTGTTTATTGTGACTGACAACTGCAGTGTACCACAGCCTTGTTTCACCATATACAGTATCATAGTAGTAACTGATCTTATTTGGCTGCTGTTTGCCTTTCACTCAAATGCCTTTAAAAGTGAAAATACTGAATCCTACTGGCCTTGTCAGATTAGAGCACCCAATCAGCATATTGGATTTGTCATCAAAATCAAATGGCCACAAAAGATTGTAAAATGTATTAAAACAATTTTTTTTGACAACTTTACATCAGTAGGGTTATCTTATGTTATTATCAAATGAGTTATTGTCTTATCTATTTACTACATTTTCTATATTTGGGTAATAATTGCTGATGGCTCATAATTGCCTCCCAAGGGTTTGGAGGAGACATTACTGGAACATGCAGATAAACAGGTGAGATTTGGACTTATGACGTTGGACTCAGCCATCATGACTGTGTTTCCAGGGCTAACGAAGGGTCTTGAATGCTCTCGACCCCAAAGTGCGGTTTAGACATGCAGTGGTCATGCATAGCCGAGAGAGCAAACATTAACACTATCTGACCATCCTCTCTTTTGTTCAATCTTCCTCCCCCAGTTAGTTTCTCTGCTTGCTCCTGTTTTAGGAAATTCAAAATAGTCCATGCAATGATATGTATGAGAGTATAAAGGGTGCCTGAAATCTTTGATTGAAAGGAGTGAGAAACCCCCCCATCTCTTAAAAACAGAGTTATAATCAACATTTGCAATTCTATTTGTTGTTTGTCCAGTGAGTCCTCTTGCTGGATGGTAATATTGGTAATGTATGTGTTGGGGAGAGGGTTTATCTTATTCACTCCTATGGAAGAGTTATTTTAGTCGTACGTGGGTAGGCTGATTGAGGGACTCTGCACTGCCCGTTGTGGGGGTGCAGGGACCAGTCAGACTGCTTAAGGACCCCCCATCTTCAGTCCGCAGAACGTCCAAGCAGGTGGTACCGTCCGCTGTGGGATGGGACAGGAAGTCACTCCCCTGGGACAGGAAATCAAACTGGTCCTCCTGCGGTTCCAGGTCACGGCCGGTGATGAAAAGGTCTGTCTCGCCCCAGTTGCGAGCGTCGGGGTCGCCATGGCAGTCGCCACTAGAACTGCTACTGTTGCCGAGGGGAGAGGACAGGTTGGGAAGGTTGTCTGCAGATGGCTGGGTGAGGTTATGTGCCGACAGGGACTTCCCCAGCCCCTGTTCCTGCTCCAAGGGCTTGCCGTCACATCCAGAGGAAAGCAGCAGCATGGGGTCCACCTCCAGGCTCATGTGCCTCCTCCAGGGGCCCTCCTCCCTCAAATGGGACTTCCCCCTCAGCTGCACCCTGCCCCAGCTATGTCCACCCTCTCTGTCCCCCTCCTCTCCATGGTCCACCCCGGAGCCCACCACCATAGAGAGGCCTGAGCTCTGCTCCAGCCTACCCCCTCGTGTAGCATCTGGGGTGGGGCTGAGGGAACGTCTTTGCTGGGGGCCCATGGGGGGCAGCTGAAGGGTGGCAGCACCAGCGGATGGTGGAGGGGGCAGGAGGTCAGGGAAGTGCGCTCGCCTGGGGAAACTACTGGGTGTGGTGAGGAGCGGGTAGGGGCTGTCAGGGGGCAGGAGAGGCGAGGGCGTGAGGGATGCAGTGGAGGCAGGGTAGGAGGGGGGGCAGGTGTTGAGGGTGAGCTCGCTGGGGGCCAGAATGAGCTGGAGGCCCCTGGAGAGATGGCCTGTTGTTGACCGGGACATCCCCCCACCACTTTCATGCCCCCCTCTGCCCTCCCCTCCCTGGGGGGAGCCAGAGGACAGGTTCTTACTGAGGATGGAGCTCCGGTAGTCGGAGGTCTGGTGCTCCAGCTCGAACAGGGGCAGGGAGGAGAGGGTGAGGGCAGACGAACCATTTTGTAACACCTGCCTGTACACATCCAGCAGAGAGTCCAGCTTTGACTCTATGGACGTCACCTGGGCGGGGGGAAGAGCAAGAGACATGACCGTTAAAAGCAGCAATGGTTCATTGCAGTTTCTAAAAAATCTAGTTGATTCAACTAATTATTATATAGTAAAAGCCTTTTTTAGTTTACTCAACTTTTTGGTAAAATTGTTACCTGAATTTAAAATGTATAGTTAGCTCCAACTTCATAAAACTAGTCAAAAATTGGGTTAGCGACACCCACACATTCAAATAGTGCTTTTATCATACAATGTTTTTCAACTTAGGTATTTGACACATACTGACATACTGTACATGATTAGATTGTGCATGTTCATTTATACAGTAATTATTATTCAACAGGTTCTCCCCTGGGATTTTGAACTAACAACCTCTTGGTTCATGAAATTCCTATCTTCCTACTACACCACCATGTCTGTGTCAATGACTGATTTCACCTGTATTCCTACACTTTGCACTGGTAAAAGTTCACAAGAAAAACGATTTGATTTTTTATAGTGATTAAGGAGTAACATTCAAACAGAAAATCATTAAATAAGTCCATCAAATCAATGATGAGAGAATAGTCAGATGAACTGATATCTGACACACATGGTGAGGTAGCAGGACGATCAGAAAGACTTGAACCAAGAGGCTGTGAGTTCCAATCCCAGCTAAGGACATGTTGAATAATAATGACTATAAATAGGTAAGTTGAAAACATTGTGTGTGAAAAGCACTGTGTGGGTGTCCCTAATTTTTCTCAAGTTGGAACTAAGTTTGGACCAGATAAAAATTGTTAAGTTCAGGTAACACTTCGACCGAAATGTTTAGTAAACTAAAAAAGACTATGTTTCAGTCACTAAATTAATTATTAGTTGAATCAACTTGATTTTTTTTTTTTACAGTGTGTGCAAGAGACACTTCTCTACGAGTACACACAAACTAATGTAATTGGCTTAATTGGTCACCTGTCTTTCCACCTTACACACACGTCCCAGCATGCTCATGTCCTCCAGAGTATCCCTGTCAGGGTGCAGCTTGTCCCTGATCTTCTTGTCGATGGGGATTTGGCCCTTACCCAGTATCTGATCCACCCTGCGATACACACACTTGTCGTATTAAACACAAAAAGTGGACAAATGGGCACATTGACCGTCACCCCAGCCTCTTCCAAGGGCACTTCCCAGCAGGCAACAGACCTAACTCTAATGGAAGCATGTCAGTGTTAGAGTTAGTTAGAACAGACACACCATGAGTAGATTCAACAACCCACACTACAGAGTCACAGTTCACACAACAAACCACAGGCTACAGTCAAAACACAATCATACAGGGTTTCTAAACTACAGCTATAATTAGCTACAGTGCAAACTACAGTTCATGTTAAAAACAATCTGCACCAACTAGTAACTACAGCCATTCTCTGTGTTCACAAAAGTTCCACAATGAGAGATTCTTATTCGTTAGCCAATTCTTTGCAGGAGGAACATCGATTCTGTTAGATTGACAGCTGCTTCTGTATCTTTACTATGTCCCCTAAGCGCAGCAACATTCATAGCAGCCCACATGAAAAGATATCATAGCATACTATGATAAATACTATAGTATTCACTGTAGTGTTTTTTTGTTGTTGCAGATTTACTGTAGTATTCACTGTAGTCTGTTTAAAGTCCACAAACTGCAGTGATACTGTAGTATTTACAGTTAACTATAGTATAAATACTGTGGTAAAATAAAACTGTACTATATACTATATAATGAATGTAGTGTTTATGCGGATTCTACTATACTGTAGTATTTCATGTACAGTTTTTGCGGACTGTAGTATACTGTAGTATTTACTGTAGTGTTTTTGCGGACTGTAGTATACGGTAGTATTTACTATCGTGTTTTTGTTTTATTATCTTTGACATGGAAGTGGAGGCTTTCTCCTTCAGGAAACGTACAGGAGAAATGCTCAAATAGATCATTTTCCCTAACCTCTAGGTAGGTAGGACTGAAACCCTGCAACCCTACCTCTTCAGAAAGTATATTAAATAATCCCACAGCACCCCACTCCACTCGCACTTTACTTTTCCCCCCTTACTAATCAAATCTAATTGAATTTGTGACATGCGCCGAATACAACAGGTGTAGACGTTACAGTGAAATGCTTACAGTGCCTTGCAAAAGTATTCATCCCCCTTTTTCCTATTTTGTTGCCTTACAACCTGTAATTTAAATAGTGTCGTGTTTTTGTAGACATTACTGTAGTATTTACTACAGTGCTTTATTTGCAGATAATACTGTAGTACATTTACATAGCAGACGCTCTTATCCAGAGTGACTTACAGGAGCAATTAGGGTTAAATGCCTTGCTCAAGGGCACATCGATAGATGTTTCACCTAGTTGGCTTTGGAATTCAAACCAGCGGCCTTTCGATTACTGGCCCAACGCTCTCACCGCTAGGCTACCTGCCTACAGTGTACCACAGTAAGTACTACACATGATCAAGGGACACTACAGTGTGTAGTATAGTATTCTACAGTATTCTACAGTTTACTACAGAATTCTACAGTAAGTACTTGTATATTCTATAGTAAACTTTCATGTGGGAGCTTTACTTCTACCACACATTTGGGGATATGTTACATTTGCTAGTTGAATGCTTCCATTTCTTAAGAAGCATTTTCGAACCTGTCTTTATGTCATCAGGGAGTCCAAAGCTTCTAAATCTGGGTCGATTCAGTGAAAGCAGTGTGTCCTTTCTGGTCAATATATACAGAACTATGATGCTCTAAATCTAAAGATCTAAAAAAGTGACCGGATAGTGTAAGCAATATATTAGAAACTCTTGTAGTCCCTTTGGAAGCCTAGAGGTTGAGCCATCGTCATCTCACCTTTAAACCTATCCTGCCTCTGTAGCTCTACAAACACAGGCTTTGTGCTCCCTGATGGACACATGGACATAGCACCATCTCCTTTCAAACCGTCCTCTGAGTGAGGAACGGGGGATAGGATGGAGTTGGGGGTAGTGGCTAGCGGGTCTACATTATTAGGGGTTGGTGTGGGAGGGGGGTTATCTAACCCTGGGGACTTCATCCCTGGGGTGGACTTCCTCCTGGCCTGGCTGTAATATAATTGCAGGGAGGGGGAGGACATGTTCCCAGGTTTGCTGCTCAGTGTGGGACCCAGTCCAGTGGCCAGTCTGTATGAGAGAGACATGGGGGTCAGATACAACACACACACACACACACACAAACACACACACACACACACACACAAACACACACACTCAAACACTTGAAGTGTATCAAAAAAGGATAACTACAGGCACCACGTATGTACCAGCTACAATTGCATTCTTTAAAACCAGACTAGACTACCACTACTACAATCCACTACTAAACTACAGTAGATTCCACTATTTTGGCTGAAAGTTACAGTGCAATATCAAGTCAATCAGGGTTATATCACTGATTCAACCGAAGACAAAAATCCTAACTCCTGAAACATTATTGTTTATTCTCAGACATTGTTAAAAACAACACCATGCAAGAGACTACAATATTTATAAAGTCACACATCGATGCATGAGATGTCTACAGTTAGCCTATTTTAGGCAGGCGAGTGGGGGGTGGGGGGTGGGGGGGGTTGCCTAACCCTGGGACAGACTTTGTTGCTGGCATGGACTTCCTCCTGGCCTGGTTGTAATATAAGTGCAGGGAGGGGGAGGAAAAGGTCTTGACTCTGGGGCTCAGCAGCTGCTGCTGAGGAGGACCCACTATGGTGTCCAGCCTGGGAGGAAGAGGTACATAGGAGGGTCAGATATACACACACACAGACAGACAGACAGACAGACAGACAGACAGACAGACAGCCAGCCAGCCAGCCAGACAGACAGACAGACAGACAGACAGACAGACAGACAGACAGACAGACAGACAGACAGACAGACAGACACACACACACACACACACACGTGAATTAAGTGGAGATGGTGAACATAGATATGAAGGTGTGTGTGTTTATGTGTCTGTCTGTGTGTGTTTGTGTGTGTGTGTGTGTGTGCATCTCACCTAGTCTGTAGACTCTTGATTCTGCAGAGCATATCCAGGTGTCCTGCAGAGTACTGTTCTATCACATCTTTCACATCATACGGGCGCAGAGTTTCCTTAAACTTCTTCTTTGCTATATGAAACTTCATGATCCTGAGTGGAAAGGTTGTGAGAATCAAACAGAATCATGTCATTGTGCCATGATCTACCTGTCATCTCTTAGCCAGCCACTAGAGGGAAACAACAGCTTAACTATGCATAAACCAGTATGTTGACAAGAAGCTGACAGTTGTTACTTTAGCCATTACCTTTTGTTTTCGGGAGCATAGGTAAAATAAACATTACTCAAATACTATCACAAGAACATTATGAAACCGTAGCACATGTCATGTAAACAAAACCTGACTGAGCTATTTTGTAACCAAACCACACTAGAATTGTATTATCCCTCTACCTTAATGTACAAGTACAGCTACCGCTGAGTGAATAACATTGATGCAGGTAAGTGGCTCTCTACAGTTGGTTCATTCTGACCCCCTAATGGCTCCAGAACTGCTCCAGTTGCTCATTATCCTCACTGTATAAATGGAAACCATCACGACAGATGAGCTGCTGTGAAAACAGTTCTGACTGAGAGGGTGTCAACCCGACACCCTGGGAAAGTCAGGGACACGTCTCCACTCCCGCTGCCCACAAAGGGGGCCTGCTGAGCAAGCAGGCTGGGCAAGGGGAGAGGGGGTCCTCTGGAGCAACAACCTGTGGGTGGGAATTGAGGTGTTGGCAGACAATCAAAATAGGAGATGGAGAGTTAAAGGGAAATGGAAAAAGAGAGGGAGGGAGAGAGAGAAGAGGTAGTAAAAAGGAGAGTGCGGGAGGGAGATGGTGAAGGAGAGGGAGAGACAGTGCCAGTATGGTAGCCACGTGAGTAAACAGAGACATGTTGTCGGGTTCAGAGAGAGTAAGGGGCCAGATGTAACAAAAACCACTCAAACTGTTCTCCCTGAGCCATCACTGGGTTAGCAGAATCCCCCTGAAGCACTGGGCTAGAACAACATAGAGGAGGCCCATGCTCTGGATCTGTTGTAGCTAAAAAAAAAAACTCAGGAGCAGAGGGGAGGAGCCCTGGAAAGCTCTGTTTAAGTGAAGATTGTGGTCGGGGATGCGTTTGCTATGTACACTGTTTAAAATAGTCATGTCCTGTACAAAATAAATAGAACGTTTTACTAAAGATTGCGTAAGAAAACAAAAGTCTACAGGATATAGAGATCTATGTAGCGATATACAGTGAGCTCCAAAAGTATTGGAAGAGTGACACGTTTTGTTGTTTTAGCGCTGTACTCCATCACTTTGGATTTGAAATGATGCAATGACTATGAGGCTAATGGACAGACTGTCAGCTTTAATTTGAGGGTATATTCATCCAGTGAACCATTTAGAAATTACTGCACTTTTTGTACACAGTCCCCCCATTTTAAGGGAGAATAGAACGTTTCTAAATACTTCTACATTAATGTGGATGATACCATGATTACGGATAGTCCTGAATACTTCTACATTAATGTGGATGATACCATGATTACGGAGAGTCCTGAATTAATCGTGAATAATGATGAGTGAGAAAGTTACAGAGGCATAAATATCATACATCCCCAAAAATGTTTATTGTAACAGCGAGAGGTTAACATGTCTTGGGGATATGATAGTTGTGCGTCTGTATCACTCATCATTCAGGACTATGTGACTCCAAAATGACACAATACATTATTTACCATTCATTTCTACTGGGCACAAAATAATCTGAAACATGACCAAAACAAACAGCAAATGCATCCAAGTTTGTAAAGTCACAAGCTTGATATAATCATTGCGTGTTAGGAATATGGGACCAAATATAAAAATGTTGACTACTTTAATACACTTAAGTGAATTTGGCTCTATTATTTTGGTCCCCTAAAATGGGGGGACTGTATAAAAAGTGCTATAATTTCTAAGCGGTTCACTTGATATGGATAAATCAAATCAAATGTATTTATATAGCCCTTCTTACATCAGCTGATATATCAAAGTGCTGTACAGAAACCCAGCCTAATCCCCAAACAGCAAGCAATGCAGGTGTAGAAGCACAGTGGCTAGGAAAAACTCCCTAGAAAGGCCAAAACCTAGGAAGAAACCTAGAGAGGAACCAGGCTATGCGGGGTGGTCAGTCCTCTTCTGGCTGTGCCGGGTGGAGATAATAACAGAACATGGCCAAGATGAATATACCCTCAAATTAAAGCTGACAGTCTGCACTTTAACCTCATAGTCATTGTATCATTTTAAATCCAAAGTGCTGGAGTACAAAGCGAAATCAACAAAATATTTGTCACTGTACAAATACTTTCAGAGCTCACTGTAGATAAGCACTCCTACCAGCTCTCACAATCTCACATCAGAATTAGACGTTCATCCAAGTTTCACAAACATCAAATTTCGGACTTCTTCCAAACGTCAAATTTTGAAGTGTTTAAGAATAAGTTTAGTCATTAACTCAGAATTGTTAAGGTTAGGTTCAGGCATTAACTCTAAATTCTTAAGATTAGGCAATAACTCCAAATGGTTAAGGTAAGGGTTATGGTTTGGGATAAAACTTAAAACAAAAATATCAAAAACAACCTTTCTATCTCTGGATTTGAAATTGCAACTTTTGGAATCAGAGGGAGACGCTTACGCCCATCCAAAACAGAAACATACTTCAAGGTAACAGAGGTCACTGTTGACCTTAGTGGCTGGTTTCTACGTCAGTATTCTACGTCGAATATGTATCACGGGTGCCCTGGCTGAAGCACTCACCTGACGGCTCTGATGACAGCCTTCAATGGAGCGGATAGGTCTTCCACGGTGACATCACAGTGGCAAACCCTGTCGCCGAATGCGTCATCATTCCCCATTCCTGTGTCCACTGAGAGACAGAAAGAGGTGTTGTGTCAAGTTATTTATTTTTTACTTTTTAGGGGGTAGATCAGCTTTAATATTGCAGATAGATTGTCGCTTCATTACAGTCTTCCGCTCCAAGCTGAAACTCAACAATATAATATGGATTTATCTTTTTCCTCAAATGAAAATTGAAATCAAATCGTTATTGGTCACATAGACATGGTTAGCAGATGTTATTGTGAGTGTAGCGAAATGCTTATGCTTCTAGATCCGACAGTGCATCAGTATCTAACAGGTAATATCTAACAATTCCACAACTAAACCTAATATCTAACAAATTCCACAACAAAACCTAATACACACAATCTAGTAAAGGAATGGGATGAGAATATAGAAGTATAAAACATATGGATGAGCAGTGACAGAGCGGCTAAGATGCAATAGATAGTAAAGAATAGATAGTGAAGGATACAGTATACAGTATATACATATGAGATGAGTAATGCGAGATATACAGTATATACAGTACATAGGCATACAGTATATACAGTACATAGGCATACAGAGGCCCATTATCAGCAACCATCACTCCTGTGTTCCAATGGCACGTTGTGTTAGCTAATCCAAGTTTATCATTTTAAAAGGCTAATTGATCATTAGAAAACTATTTTGCAATTATGTTCACAGCTGAAAACTGTTGTCCTGATTTAAGAGGCAATAAAACTAGTCTTTAGACTAGTTGAGTATCTGGAGCATCAGCATTTGTGGGTTCGATTACAGCCTCAAAATGGCCAGAAACAAATAACTTTCTTCTGAAACTTGTCCGTCTATTCTTGTTCTGAGAAATTAAGGCTAATCCATGCGAGAAATTGCCAAGAAAATGAAGATCTCGTACAACACTGTGTACTACTCCCTTCACAGAACAGCGCAAACTAGCTCTAACCAGAATAGAAAGAGGAGTGGGAGGCCCCGGTGCACAACTGAGCAAGAGGACAAGTACATTAGAGTGTCTAGTTTGAGAAACAGATGCCGCACAAGTCCTCAACTGGCAGCTTCATTAAATGGTACCCACAAAACACCAGTCTCAACGTCAACAGTGAAGAGGTGACTCCGGGATGCTGGCCTTCTAGGCAGAGTTGCAAAGAAAAAGCCAAATCTCAGACTGGTCAATAAAAAGAAAAGATTAAGATGGGAAAAATAACACAGATACTAGACAGAGGAACTCTGCCTAGAAGGTCAGGATCCCAGAGTCGCCTCTTCACTGTTGACGTTGAGACTGGTGATTTGCATGTCCTGTTTAATGAAGTTGAGGACTCTCAGCTTACTGCATGTAATCTCTGCACTTAAATAGCAAATGGAGGACGGTTTTCCCGTTGTTAATTTTCATGCCAGGTAGGCTATACTCCTGTTGTAAATAAGAAGCAATGGGCTTAATATTAGGAAAGTCGAGAAATAAATATAGTCAGCCTATAGAAAGCTGATGGGATCCTCCTCTTTTTAATAGAGCCCATCACTCAGTAATTTCATAGCCTATAGAAATGTTGCACAAGAGGAGCTTATGGGTTCTCATTAAGTGTTTGATTAGATTTTCGATTACATTTGCATTGATGTCAGAGGGATTAGAGGGACAATAGAGTGCTGAGTACCATGCAGTTAGCGAGTTTGGTAGGCTAGTAATGACCATCAGCAGCATCAGAGCTTGGAGAAGCTTAATTACCGTGACTAAACGGTCACGTGGAATTTTACTGCCTTCATGACTCGTGACCGTCAGTGTGGTGGTAAAACGGTCACCGCAACAGCCCTAGACTCTCCCCTTGTGGACTTCTTAAAAAGCACATACCGTATACAAACACCCACACTCGCACACATTCGCATAAACCCACACATACGCAGACACACAGAGGCACACATCCTCTCTACTCACCTTCGGAGGGCGCGGTGCGTGATTGACTCTTGAGGCGCAGGGAGGGTCTAAAGCGTGTGCGGTCGTTGAAGCTCCAGCTCTTCTGCACCTTGGCAGGGCTGGTTCCCGTGTTAGCGCCCGCCACATCATTGCCTGGGGAACAGCGTCGATCGTTGTTGATGGATGTCTGGCGGCTCTTCATGCTCTGGCCGCGAGGGCTTGCCATCCGCACCCGCTCCTTAAAGCTCAACTTTGTACTGGAGAGAGAAAGAGAGATAGGGAGAGGAAGAGACAGAGAGAGGGAGAGAGAGAAAGAACAAAAAGCCTGTTATTATGCATTCCACCTGAGAGAAAAATGTGTCCCGACAGAGCACACTCACAGTGTAGTGCAGTGAACTGTCCTTTCCTCAAAACCAAACATGCTTACCTCATCCACAACACACTTAGAGTACCCCATCTGCTCTCTAAGAGAGTGGTCCCTAACCCCGGTCCTGAGGAACTACAGATACAGAATCTTAATTAGAGCTAGTTTGCCACAGCAGGAAAATAATCCTGCAGCAACAGGAAATGTGAAATGTGTAGATTATAAATAATGGAAAATCAAGTCTGAAATTTCTAAATGGAAATTACAAACTTCAGAAGCCTTTTTAAACTTCAAATACACTACACATTTAAAATGCCCTGCATTGAAGGAGAGTTCTCCTGCAACAGGATGATCAAATGAAGATCCTACATCTGTATAGGATGTGTAGGATTTTTCTCCAGCCCAGCACTAAAGCAGCTGAATCAGATGGGTGGAAACAGAAGTCTACACTCTTAGAAAATAAGTTGCTACATAGAACCATAAAGTGTACTTCATTGTCCCTACATCCAAGTGGAACCCTTCACTAATACAAGGGTTCTACCTGGAACCAAAAAAGGGTCTCCTATGGTGACAAACAAATAACTATTTTTATTAGAGTGTACACACATTGTAGCTCTCTAGGACCTCTAACTCTTGTGGACCACTGTGACACTGACACTGACACACTCACAATGACACTGACCACTGTTCTAAGACAAAGACAATTACCAGGGAACACTGCAAGACTTACAATTCATATTGATGCAAAGAATTACTCTTCCTACTACTAAAACTGTAGGCTACTATCTCTGTGTCTCTAGGACACTTAGACCTGTATTGTGCCGATGGGCCTGTGCTTAGACGTACTGTAGATTTATGGCCAGGTTGGGGGTGCAGAGAGCCTCTACCTGTGACCCACCCTAAACACCCCCTGCAATGGCAACCGGACAAGCATGCAATGCTGTGCATCAATCAGATGGTGTGACAGTAAGCCCAATGCTCAGGCTTGATTCTGCAGGCACCAATGATCAGTGAGCCAACTCCCAGATTCAGACTAAAGTTTTTGTGGAAACTTCAGGAGGGAATATCGCGCTCCAGTAACGATAAGGAAGTTATTAACGATAACAGGGACCTTGCCCAAGCCTTGGTCAATGAAGATGCATCAATGCAGTGTGGGTTGTGTGGAAGACAGGGATCATTGGGGTCAAGGGTCAGTCATGGTGGTTGCAACCATTTTTTATGAATTCATGCAGTGGCACCATGCAGCCAAGCTGAGGGACCTCAGCAGACCAATGGAGATCGGGATGGACTGTATATTTCAGAGATTAAGGACTGTATTAACTGTTCAGATTTCTACACACAGAACTACTTCCGATACGCAAGGGGACCAGGATATAGTTAGTTAGGGGTTGTGTCTGATAAGGGGATCCAAGGGAGGTGGGGGTCAAAATCAACAGGCAACAGGTAACAGGTAACAGGCAGCAATCCCATTAGACAAGCAAAGGGCAAATACAATAGTCTCATTGAAGGGAAGGGGGTAGGTGGCAGTTTGGGGGTTCTCTCATCATCCTCCATGCACTTGGCCGTTAGAAGGCATTCCCAGAGATCATGTGACCAGGGAGGAGCGGATGCTGGGTATTGGGTACCTCCTAAATGTCCGTGTGTAATACCTTCTGAAGCGCCTCCTATTACTATGACCCTTACTAGGGGGTAGGGAGGAAGACAAATAGAGGAGGAAGGGGTTAACACACCATGGAGTAGGAAGGGGAGGGACGAGAGACATCTGTACGGTCAATACTGTCAGAAGTTTAAACTTGCGATTATATATCTCACATTCCATGTTGTCAGTGCTGAAGCATAAATATAACTGAGGATTATATGGCTCACATACATTTAGCTGTAGGCCTAGGAGTTTACATAAAAAATATGAAGGTTCATTTGTGGTGGTTATGTCCTTAGACTACATTCTTAGAAAAAAAGGCACTATCTAGAACCTAAAAGGGTTCTTCGGCTGTCCCCGTAGGAGAACCCTTTGAATAACCCTTTATGGTTCCAGGTAGAACCCTTTTTGGTTCCAGGTAGAACCCAATTGGGATAGGGTTCAGAAGCCTTTCCTCAGAGCATTCTACATGGAACCCAAAATATTTCTACCTGGAACTAAAAAGGGTTCTACCTGGAACCAAAATAGGACAGCCGAAGAACCCTTTTGGAACCCTTTTTCGTTTCAAGAGTGTAGACTGTCAGAAGTCATAGGTTGTGAAGAAAAGATTCCAAAAGAGCAGAATAAGCAGACACACCCCCAGTCTCATATTCTCACACCTTCACACGCACACACACACACACACACACACACACACACACACACACACACACACACACACACACACACACACACACACACACAGTGTTTAGCTGGTTGAGTTTATACGTCTGTTTTACCAAACAAATTTGCTACTGTAAAGGAACTAATAACATCATCTAAGTTCTAAACCCTTGATGTGAGCGATGCTTAGGAAAAATGTAATTGTACAGCTAATTGTATAGTATAAATTTAAGTGCATGAAAAGATGGGGTATAATTATGATTTCAAAAGCTCTTGCATAATTGACTAAACCACAACAGAAGTTCTTTGAGAAGCCAATGAAAGCATACAAAACCCAATAACTTCTAATAGCTTGGAGAATTAGCAGAGAATTACAGTTTGTGTGTGTGTGTGTGTGTGTGTGTGTGTGTGTGTGTGTGTGTGTGTGTGTGTGTGTGTGTGTGTGTGTGTGTGTGTGTGTGTGTGTGTGTGTGTGTGTGTGTGTGTGTGTGTGTGTGAGACTGCGTGTGCGTGCGTGCGTGTGTGTGTGTGACTGCGTGTGCGTGCGTGCGTGTGTGTGTGTGACTGCGTGTGTGACTGCATCTGTGCTATGCATATGTCTCTCAACAGAAAATCCACATTTATAAAAGCTGCACTGGCATGACATGAGAAATCCACCGTTGCCAAAAGAGCACTGTATTGTAAAAACAATAACCAAAAATCATAATTAAAGTCACAAATCTCTCTGTCTCTCCCTCCTCCTCTCCTTGTCTCTCGGCCTGCCGACTGAGACTAGTGTTTGATGAGTTATATAAATACCCTTGGAATGGAAAAAGTGCGTCATGGTGCAGACATGGTACAGAC